>NC_054384.1:62532750-63265875 GCF_017654675.1 Xenopus laevis
CTGATTTTGTACTGATTATGGAAATGAAGCCTTGGGGAACATGTTTTTTTAATAATACATTATGTCTTTGAATGGTGATTGCCTTGTTGCCTGCTGTTTTGGTTGTCATAAGGATGAGTGACGCTCCCTGGTCACCCAATCATACCCTTTGTTTCAATGGAAAGCTATTGAAAATAATTGCTGGCAAATGCTTTCATTTATCTCCTTGTCAAAGGGAGTTTTATCTAGTCTTCTGCAAAATATATGGAATGCCTTGTGGTATAAGAAGTTACAAAAATGCTTACTTTAGATATTTCCAGTTTAAAAGATATTTGTATTCCAAACTTGTAGAAACATAAATGCCTTATATTTTGAATGCTTGGTTCTGTCTAACCTTTTTTTATTAGAATTGTTGCCAAATCTTAAAAAACTAACTTTTGTTGATGAAAGTAAACATTTATGAAACATTTAGCAAAATACAAGACATGAGTGCATATGGAAGGCAATAAGTACAGGTTTATGGAAGTGCTGCACTCTGTACCTTACACTCTAGCACTTGCGCTCCTGGCAGTAGTAAATGAACCCTGGATACTTCAGTGTAGTACATTTATTGTGTTTGTACGATTAGACTTGAATACCTAAAACAAGTGATACACTGAAGTGCATCTGAATCACTCGTCAATAAAGGCAACACTGGTGTATACCAGTAACAGTTCTTGTTAAACTGAAAGGGTTACTAACACCACTTTACAATTTGAAAAAAATTGACCAAAAATTGACCAAACTAAACCTGAATCCCATTAATTTACCAAAAATATTTCTTGAAAAAATTGGTGCGAGAAAAGTCGCTGCCCAATAGTGTGGTAATTCGAATGGTGCAACTTTTTAGAATTGTCACCCTGACTACTCAAATTGAATGGATTATCTGATGGTAAAAACAGGTTTTATTTGTTAATTGTTGTTTAATTGTCTACTTTTACATGATTTCGACAGGTTTTATCTAGAATATTTTTGGATTTGATTTTTTAGCATTTTCAGAGCATAAATCTCGAAAAATCTGAGCTTTTTTTTCATCTAAAAATTCTATATTTTCCCCTTTAAAAACTCGAACAGAAAAAATCGAGGTTTAATAAATAGGCCCCTAGATGTCAGCTACCCAAAGTTTTCCAAGAGATATGGTTACCAATTTATTATGGTTTATAAGCTGACAACACTACTTTCATAAATTCTATAAAAACTATAAAAATTACATAACACTTCCCTAAAGCTTACCCATTAGGTTCCCCTAGTTCTCCAAAGTCAGCATCAGTATTTGGAATCAATAGGATTTTAGTCATTATTGGGGCCTATTAATAATGGGGTGTAAAATGAAATTTGCAGAAAAAGCAATGTAAAAATAAATATACTACCAATAAAGTCTAATACCAGGGTTCTATGTAATTATTACATAGTGCCATAGCAAGTGAAGTCACTGATACATGCATCAGTTTCAGCCTTTTTGTCCAAGTGAAACAAATGGTAACTAAATGGTAATTAGCCAAGTAGAAATTGATTAAATCCTTATAAAGTCATGTATGGATTGCGATACATACAGCTCAACTAACTCTCCCATTGCCAAGGGAACCGCCACCCGGCTGTGACAACGTGCTATACCCTCACATAACATCCTAATCATCCAGCCCCAATACTTACCATTCCACGTCGACTTAACCTGAGCCCCACTATCCAGGCCACAATTGTGACAACAAGCACAAAGGGTTAATGCAAGGGAGGGAGTGTGGGACTCCTTTTTGTCTTTCCAAAATGGATGCCCTCCTTAGTCGTTACTTATTTAATTCCACTAAACTCCACCCCCCCAACTGTGCAACTAAACCCCACAACTAATCCCCTGCCTGGCAGCTTTGTCACGCCCCTGTCATGGTACCCTCAGACAGTATGCACTGTCCCAGGCTTCACTTTCACAGTATGTTAAGTGCTAAAAGTTAAGAGGGAAAACAAACATTTCATCTCTGAAGATATGACCATCCAGCTTGTAGGTCCGTCCAGGCAGCTTGTAGGTCCGACATTCCTATTACTTACATTATATTTGGCGCATACGTTTCATCCCATCCGCTTCCTCTCTTCGGATCTGAAGAAGGTGCACCGTGTCGTTCAGCCCTTACACTTCAAAACAATATACCTTCACCAAATTTCTGGCTAATGAAGAGTGCTGGCAGGTGAGTACCACCTAGAAGATTTTGTCCCACACATACGCTGCACAGGATCCTAGGGATAATGAAGGATCCAATTTTCTCATATCTTCCCATTAAAGGTAGATTGGTCAAAGAAATTACGCCTTGTCATTTAAACTGATACTAAAAAAATAGCTGCATGTTTTGAATTTGTATATGATCTGTATTGTTATTCAACTGCTCCATGACTGGACATTTTTCTTACTTACTTAATAATTTGCAACAAAAAAACATCAATCAGTTAAATGTAGCCAGATTGAAAGACCAATTAGGTTAAGCTGGATAATGGTTAATTTACCACCCACAGATACATCTCAGGTCATTGAACTTGCTCCATGCTGTGAGGCAGGCAAATAAATGAGGTTTGCTGAACTGACAATTTGGTTGTTAAGGGGCTAAAGGCAGTAAGCAATGCTATGCAGAACTTCACTTTACATAGTTACATAGTTACATAGTAAAATTGGGTTGAAATAATACATCCATCAAAGTCCATCAAGTTCAACACCTCCAAATCAAAACCCAGCATCCATATACACACTAGAGTCCCTCAAAAACCTGCGGTACCCTCTGGGTTGCAGATAAAAGTTCCGGGTGCGGGTATAGATGCAGGTTGGCAGTTCTGCGGATTTGCGGGTCGGGCGGATTTGCGGGTCAGGCTGTGGGTCTTCTCAATATTGATATTTACTCCTTTTTTCTGGTCATGTCTACTTCCGATGACATAACTTCCGGTTTACAATGATAGCACTTCCTGTTTTACTCATTTTTTTTCTGATCATGGCTACTTCTCATGATATCACTTCCAGTTTACAATGACAGCACTTTCTGATTCTTGATAGTCAGCGGGTCCGGGTTGCGGATAAGGTACTTGCGGGTCGGGTAGCGGGTCCAAGCTGGTTGAGGGTACAGGTCGGGTACGGGTCCCAAAAAATGGACCCGCGCAGGACTAATACACACCCCTCCATACTTTCACATAAATTATATATATACACATATCTATACTAACTATAGAGTTAAGTATCACAATAGCCTTTGATATTATGTCTGTCCAAAAAATCATCCAAGCCACTTTTAAAGGCATTTACAGAATCAGCATCACAACATCACCCGGCAGTGCATTCCACAACCTCACTGTCCTGACTGTGAAGGTAAGTGGAATGCACTTAAAGGGGTGGCCTCTGGTACGGTGATCCTCTTTATGGGTAAAAAGGTCCGGTGCTATTTGTCTATAATGTCCTCTGATTTAATATTATAATTATATCCCCTAGCATTTTTTTCCAGAGAAAACCACAACCTTCACAGTCTACCCCCATAATTTAAGTCTTCCATCCTTCATTTGCTCTAGTGTAAGGTCACTTCCTATTCCTACCAATGTTATAAGGTGATTAAAAATACAAACCATGTACCAGGTCACTTTATGCAAATAAATCATTTGATAAGTTAGTATAATTCTAGTAAGAAATATTTTCATTGTCATCTGTCATTTCATTTTTATTCCAATTAACATGGCTGTCTCTTAACAGAGAACTTCACCTGTTTTTAAAAAAATATGGGTAGTTTATTGTTTTGTAAAATAAAACAAAAGAACATCCCTTAGTGCTCATGCAGAGAACTTTTCTGTTCGTGGTCTGATTGCACTCTATACCTCATGCCAGATAAAAAGGAGGGCAAAATCAATGTAGAGGAACGGAGCACAGCAGAGCCAGAATAATAGGTTACAAAGTAAACATTTATTATAAAGCTTCTGATGAAGTGGCAGTGAGTCACGAAACGCAAAGTGGGCAGCCCCACAGGAGAGATGCTGCTGTAATTTTTAATGGATTTATAATAAATTTTGACTTTTTTAACATATTATTCTGGCTCTGTGGTGCTTCGTTCACACTACAATCTAGGACAGCAAGATGCCTGTTCAAAATCGGGACTGTCTGCAAAAATTGGAAGGTGTGGGAGCTATGGACTGGCCACATGTATCTGTGTTCTGAAATGAACTAGCAATTAATTTAGTATGGAAGGCAGGGGGACAATTCAAAAAGCAAGTTAAAAACAAAGATTATTTCTTTAAAATAGGTCAAAAAGTTTTATTGCTGTATTTGTTTTTTGGATTCAAGGTTTCCAGATAATAGATCCCATACCAACATTTGTTTATGCCAGAATCTTCAGTAAGATCGGCTTCATTTGAAAAAAGGCTTTGCTATTGTGTTTTGCAGGTATAGTCCTCACATACTTTCAAGGTGCATTTTAATAAGATGAGAGAGATGTGAAGTCATCTTGGTTTCCTCTGAGTACTGTCAAGTAGATAGTTAATTGCTGCATGCTCTAGTTCAGCCTGACAGGACAATCATCATACGAACCAACTCAAGGCTGCAAATTTGCAACTCTGACAGTACTTTTCCTTATATTGCACCCATGGTATAGTTTATAAATCCAAGGGTACATTATTCAGGCAATAGAGGAATGGAATGGAAATATTCATAAGGCAGAACCTGATCTCTGGAAGACTTCTATGTCAGCATGAAAAACAGAATTTAAGGAGTGACTAAGGGAAGCTTTTCCTTTTCTTATCTGTCACCAATTCTTTGGAGATTTTGGGGACTGACGATTTACAGTCATTCTTTGTCATTTATGCTTTGAATTACAACCACCGCACTCTGTGTGACTTGTAAATCAGACTCTAAGATGGCCCTAACACAGCCATTATTATTCTGCAGAAAGAAACACAAGACATGGAGATATAAACTCATATTACAAAGCTGTCTGCACAACTAGGCTGCTTTCAGATTATTTTGGGAGATTGAAAAGAAAATATTTTGTTCTCTTGAGCCTCTGTATTTTGGGGAGCTAAACAAGCAGACACAAAGAACATAAGGCAAACCCTTGCATCAAAGATATTATAGTGCTGAACAGTACCATTCATATTTTTTATTTCTTCTTGTGCATATCAGAACATCTTTTGAATGAATTAATCTATAAATATGATAAAACCAGACTAGAAATGACTCATATTCTGTCTGTAGTCAGGATGTGTGTGTATAATGTACATACAGTCATACACAGGTACCTGCAGATATGTTGTATGGTGGGTTAGTACAGGGGTAGTTGAGTTATCAATTGATATGTAAATTTTAGTTCTGATAATTATATTCAAACCACAGATTTGAGTAAATTTTCACACCTGCCAAAACTGTGAACTTTACCACAAAATTGTACCAGGTGAAAAAATTTTGTCATCCCTAAATATGTACTCATTTCAAATACTCAATTGAAATCCATCAAAATCCATCAAAATCCATGGGTACTTTCCCAAAATGTATGGTTTCCTGGAGTTATCTTACAGACAGATGTATGTCTGTAAGTTTCCCAAGGTAACTACGTGTTATCCTCATGACATACCTTTTTGTGTGCGTTAAAAGTTGCTTGACATTTAAAGGGAAGCTATACCCCTGATCTATGTTAAAATATAGCTAATAAAACACTGCTTAAGCTTAATGTTATTAAACCATAATAATATAAGTTTTTAGTAGTATATGTCATTGGATAATCCTAAATAGAAAAACTGCCATTTTAAGTACAAAAGACAGCCCCCTGGCTCATGCAATTAACAGTGCTTACACACAAACCAAGGGCATTCATACATGCTAGATTATATCAGACAATAAATTGACAGACCTGCGCCTTTTACTCCCACACTTTATTCTGTGGTTGATGGTATTATACTGCTGTTAAAATAAGTGTTAAGTGAAAGAAGACATAAAAATGCAATTTAATGCATATATAAATTATATGCACCTTTATAAATATCATAATTTAATATATAGTGAATAAAGTACCCCCTCTTGTAAAATATAAGGATATTATAAGTTACCGAGGAGTTTCATGACCATATAAAAACACGAGGCCGAAGGCCGAGTGTTTTTATACAGGTCATGGAACTCCTCGGTAACTTGTAATATCCTCATATTTTGCAACTGGGGTACTTTATTTATTATAATACACAAATTTCAGTGAGTCATGTGACAGAAATGACATCAGAACTCACCGTTTATAACTGATGACATCAGAACTCACCGTTTATAAGGATATAATTTACAAGATATTTATGGCTTTTGTGTATTATATATATATATATATATATATATATATATATATATATATAACTTTCAGACGAGTATCCTCACTCCAAAGCCAATCTTAATAGAAGGAGGGGTGCACGGTAAATCGTGTATACACCAATAGTTTCCATACCAGCACTCCCTTTTGTATAAAAGTATAATCTTTTATAGTTGCATCAATACCCCTATTGTATTGATGCAACAATAAAAGATTATAATTTTATACAAAAGGGAGTGCTGGTCTGGAAACTATTGGTATATATATATATATATATATATATATATATATATATATATATATATATATATATATATAAAATGAATGATTTCTGCATGGTCTGAATACTTGTGCAGGAGCTTTATAAATATGCCATTTATCGATTTTTGTCTAATTTCAGATATACACTATTTAGCTGTACATGTAGTTTTATAATGTTCTCAGCCACTAATGAACAAAATAGCCATTTTCATATAATAGTGGTGAAATGATTAAGATTTTTAAGTTTTGGATTGCATTGCGATGACTTGTCATTTTAACTTGGAAGTGAAGTTGTTAATACGAAGACTGCACACATGGGAAGTTTAACAAACATACACTGTTTCACAAGCACACACAAATGATATGGTCTTTTTACCATCACATTTGTAATACCATGGGCCAGACAATGGCTTAGCTTTCCATAAAATTATATATCTAAATGTTAGCCAGCTGCATCTTTATAGTAAAGATTAAATCCACAGGAAGTCAACGTAAACAGTGTCTGGAAAGTTTTCCCAGCAGACTCACCAGAGACATTTTGACTGTCTGTGAAAAATGCCATGCAGATGGTTACCATAGGTGGGAGAAAGTCCACAGTGTTGTGCATATGATACTAGATTTCATGAACAAACAATGGCATTTGAAATGAATGTGTTTTGTTTTTTTTGTTTTTTTAATCATCAAAGACTAAAACTTCAGAAATGTATTTGTCTAAACGTTTCAAAGTTTGTTTTTTTTATTTTGCAAAAAAGTAACTTGTGTGTATACCATAAGGGTGAAGTGTTGGGTGGGGTGTCATTGCTGCCAGGGAAAACCAGTTGTGGTCAAAAGTGTTGGGTGGGGTGTCATTGCTGCCAGGGAAAACCAGTTGTGGTCAAAAAAATCCATGACAGATCCAGTGTAATAACCTGCCTGGAGTTGATGTGTGGACTTGGTGTTCCTGTGCTGTTTGCCCTTCCACTGCTCCATCTGAGCAGAAAGCTAAGGCCCTGGCTCACTCCTATGGCTAATGACTTTCTCATTTTTGAGATGCTACAAAGAAGTTTGCTCTGCCCGAGTCCTACTAGAAGATTAGGCATGGGATGGAGAAGCGAAGCTCCCTTGTTTTAAATTTAAACCAATAGATCTTGGCAGAGAGCAAGATTTTTATGTAGGTAAATTGTTTTATTATGGGGTGCCTTATTGCTATATTAAACTGCAAAATAAAGGATTATAAAGGCCTGAGTATATGTAGGAATAAAAAATGATTATGCAACTGTTTTTATTCTTCCTGATAATTTTAAGAAAAATGCTGTCGCATAATTGGTTGGTATAGTGGATTTCATAATGTCTGATTAGTACTGTTAGGATTATTATTATTTATTAAAGTCCACTGCAAAACTCACATTTTTATTAATTTAACTCTAATTTTTCAGGATTTATTAAAGTCTGATGCTACAAAAAGTCCAAATCTGAAAATCTGCCATCTCAGACCTGCTGAGGTTGTATAAAATTCAATGAAGAGGTCCCTATTCTGTTTGGAAGTTTCTGGGTCGGCGCTGAAATGAGCTTGAACATCCAAAAAATATGTTTCAGAAAAAATTGCATGATTTAGGTTTTCGCTTGATTTTATTAAGTTTTTTATTGTGCTTTTTTTTATAATAAATAAGGTGCAATCGTGGATTCCAGTTTGGTCTGACTTTTTTTTCAGAATAATTTGGATTTTAGTAAATAACCATCTATCTGTTCACCTTGAAAATATCTTGTGAATACTTAAATTGCCAGACTGAAATATTATTATTACAAAAAGGGGGGCATTTTTTTAGTAGGTGTTTAAGGAGAAATGTTTCTGGAAACCCCTTTAATGAAAAAATTCCAGTGTTCAGAGCACACAATAAACTAAATCTTAATATCTTATTGATGCTTAGTGACCCACATTAGGTAAAATAAACTATTTCACTACAAACTATTAAAAAACAATTTTGCCTTTCCAAAGCTGTTCTTATATGGCAATACCAGTGTCATTGAATTAAAACTGAATGCAGGATCCTATCTGAAGTCATCACATAAAACAACCAATCCAATGTCTCAGCTAGTTTTAGTACAGCTAATATGAATAATGCTGATAAAACTGGGAACAATTAAAAGAGGATTTGTTCATATAAAATAAAAACTAAACGTTGGTTTATTCGATTCTGCAAATGTCCTATATTGAGAATTTTTAAACCACCATGACTCTCATGTAAAAGAGAAAGAATATTGGAAGTGAGAAAATGTGATTCCATGAATCGTGATTAAGAATTTTAAAGATAATTTGATAAAAATGCAAAGTGGAAGACTCGAAACTTCATAACCGGTAAGCTGCTACCTTGAGACCTGCCTTATGATAGTACAATCATTTGTTGCTAAGGTTACTCCAGTCCATGTTAAATGAGATTTATGTAATTTCTGCAACTTTGCTTTGCTTAAAAGAACTGGTATATACAGTATGCTCTGCCAAAATGAAAGTAAATCTATAAAAAATACTTTCTTTACAACTTTTGTCATTTGTTTACACTTTGTAGTCATGTTTAGCTAGAACACATATTCTTCTTGAGGCCCAGAAGATAAATGAATATAAGGGTCGCTCTTCCATGGAATGGCACTAATACCCTTACACACTTCGGAAAATAATTATTTACTAAAGTTAATCAGTGAAAACATGGAGTTTTGGAACACATTTCCATGCTATGTGCAGTCCAGGGGCGAGTTGATCCATCCCATCCCTTCCCAACTGGGGTTGCAGACTGGTGTAGCAAAAAACATTGAGTCTGCTAAAAAAAAGAAAGATTACAGTTACAAAGACACAACAACTGTTCAGTTTTCCCAGAAGCATGTTACTGCAGTGCAATAAGAAATAAAGCAATATCGAAAGTGTGCACTGCAATGAGGGGAGATAAGGCTGTTCTCCTTGCTTCCCAAATCACATACATAGAATTATATCTGAAAAGCTAAATTCTAAAGCATGTGCACTTGTAAACAACATGCTGAAGACTAATCTGCCATATGTGGGGAGGTAAAGCCAAAAAGTAATATGTCAACATTGGTTAAAACAAAACTACAACAAACATATTTGTACTCCAAGGTGCATTGTGCGAACTGTGATTTGTAGCAAGGAGAAAAAAAGAAGTTCTGTAAAGTTCAGCTGCTGCTATAAGAAATATTTATTAGCCACTAAAGCTTTCAATTTTACCAAACATGTGTTGGTTTTCTCTCTCCACATCCTATAAAGAAGCTTTACACCGTTCTTCTCCCTTTTCTACGTGCGAGGCACAGTACATCAGAGCAGTTATTAGAAACACTGTAAATGAGCCATTTTACAACATCACTAAATTACAGATCTAAAACAGATAAACCTACTTCCCCATATGAAAATATTTTGCACACTAAAAAAGACCATCTTGCACATAATGTACCATAACAATACATAATTCTTAAAATTCAAATTCAGAACTCAAAGGATTTGTCAGTGTAATGCTATACTGAATTGAATGGCCCCAGTTCGCTTAACTATTAGCCCCTGTTGTTGCTCTGGATGAGACTATTATTCTTAGGGGTGAGCTCTCGTAATGCTGTGGAGGCAGGGTACAATATAACTGTAATCAATGATACATCCAAAGAATGAAAGCCAGTGGTCCTTGGAACGTTAACCAAACTGATTTATTGATAAACAATACACAAAGGAGAATTGTGCAATAACACAAAGCACAATCACTAAGTAGTCAATACATACTCACAAATAAGACCATTGGCAGAGTGTTCCCTTCTGTAGCACTTGTGAGAGGAATATCAATCAGTCCTTCCAGAACACTTCTTCCTCGGGGGGGGGGGATACCTCCTCAGTAAAAAACAGGTGGTAATCTATCTAATCCCTATAACCTGCACACAGGTTCTCTGACTAGGTCACAATGCCCATGGGAATCTAATCCCTTCTAATACACTTCAATGGAGCCATGTGCTGCCCATCGAGGTAGCCCTTAACCTGGCTATCTCTCCTAGAGAGACCTGTGACAGGATCTAGCTGACCCTTGCTAATCCTGCACTATAAGGTACTCCACAATTGACTCCCTTCCATTAAGGGCAGTCTCTGGCAAAAGCCTCTAGAGTCGCATGGCTTGCCCTTTTATATTAAAGCCCATTGCCACCCAGTGACAAAACTCAGGATAGCTAGGGATCATGCTGTGACCCAGGAAGGGGAGAACTACTTTGTCCATAGACTAAGGGTCCTTTTAGTGGCCAAACTTTAGGGGAATGTACAATGAACTATTTATCAGTCCCCTACATCAGTAAAAAAGATCGAGATATAGATAATAGTGCAGCATCCCTATTCCCATGTATACCTACTATTAAGAATGTAACAGGCAAAACCCTTATCTGCAGAACCAAGCCCAAGTGAAAGCACAAATGTTCTTATTATTAAAGCATTATATCCTCTATATAAACAACTAATTTTCTTTGAGAAAGACAAGGCTGAGCCATAAGTTTAGTAGTGTCTCCTATTGTAGCAAGCCTCTACATGGAGGAAATAGAAAGAAGTGCCTTGAACACATTCAAGTGAAAAGCTTCTTATCTACAATATGTAGATGACACTTTGATCAAAATCAAAGTACATAAAATATAACACATCACTGAACATTCATTAAGTCAACAACAATTAAGAAAGCAAGATACTTAACATAATACACTGGCCTTTTAATGTGTGAGGGGGGGACCTGAATACTAAAGTATATGCATCACCCACTTACGCTGATCAGTACTTGCTGTTTACTTCTCACCACACACTGAGGCTGGGAATTATCAGAACAGTACACCACATGTGACAACCGACACTAAGGTGCCCATTTAACAACAATTGAATTGCAATTTTCTTCCATGAATTAAGAAAAAGTCTTGGTTTTCCTACATGTATTTCTAAAAAGCTCTAAATATTCAAGATTTATTAAAGGGATACTGTAATTATTTTTATGGTGTAGTTGTTATTAATAAATTACATTGTTTATACTGCAAATAAGTCCCTTTACTATGTAAGATTTTATTCCTGAACCAAGAAGTATATATTTTTTTACTTGTAATATTAGTGTGTAGACAGCCATCTCAGGTCATTTTGCCTGATCCTGTGCTTTCAGAAAGAGCCAGCACTTCATGATGACTTCATGTGCTTTCAGGCTTTCTCCTACTCAATGTAACTGGAGGATTTGCAGTGGGACTTGGATTTTTACTACTGAATGCTAGTCTTAGATCTACCAGGGAGCTGTTATCTTGTGACAATGAGCTGTTATCTGGTTACCTTCCCATTGTTCTATTGTTAGGCTGCTGGAGGGGGGGATAATATCACTCCAACTTGCAGTGCAGCAGTAAAGAGTGACTGATTAGTATCCGAGTACAAGTCACATGACTGGGGGCACCTGGGAAACTGACAATACTTTATGTCCAGCCCCATGTCAGATTTCAAAATTAATATAAAAAAAAAATCTGTTTGTTCTGTTGAAAAACGGATTTCAGTTCAGAATTCTGGTGGAGCAGTCCCTTTACATGAAAAAAATTGAAAGCCTTTAATGCCAAACTTTGCCAATGGGAGGTGCGCTGATCCTATTTTTAAATCAACCAAAATTTTAGAGGTTTTCAGATTTTTCTGTCCAAAAAAACTTTTTTTTTTTTTTTTTTTTATGGATTGTCAGTGTTTTTTTTCGTTCATACTTTTTATAATAGGATCTTTTAATTCAATGAAAACTGAGGTTTTAGACTTAGAGTTTAGTCTTGGTTTCAAAAACCTCTAAAATTGCTAAAATCTGACTTGTAATAAATAAGCCTCTGAGAACGAGATGAGGCTAATAGACATAGGCAACATCCGAGTTTTTTTCTTTGCTTTTTATAACGAAAAATATCTTGTCATCCAGATCCAATAAAATTATCACATGCAAACACTTTATCCAGGTGATTGGCAATTTGCATTTGATACTTGAATTAAGGTTATCCGCATACAAGGCATTTTGATCAACTGAATCTAAGATAAAAGTAGCAATCAAGTTATCTAGAAACCACTGCCAGACTTTTCCTAGTTGGAATTACACTGTCTATAATAAATAGCACAAGAGAACTGTTTTGGCTGGCTTCTAACAGAATACTTCAGAATAATCCTCTGATCACATGATGCCAATACAGTATAATGGAAAGTGGCTGCCACCATTTACAACTGCTGCAACATTCCTCCTGAAAATTGCAGTATACCCTGTATGGTATTGCCATAAAGAGATATACAAAGGGGCAGATAGATCTCAAGAGAAAAATGTGAATGAAAAGTGTAAAATTAACATTTTTGCAGTACGCCTAGTGCTTTATCAAAGTTCTTTGGAGAAATCTTTAGTCTTTAGGCACCAAATAATATACAATCTCTCACACTTTCATGTGATTCACTCACTCACATGTGGTTTCTGAATTTTAAAGAACCTAACAAGGGATGAAAATGAAACTGCAATGTTATTAACTGTGTGTTTGTAACTCACAGTAAGATTTGTGTTCAAAAACATTTTATGGTTTAGGGCTGTGTGTTTCGGTTGTTAAAAGGTCTTCAGGGATAATTCTCTATAACTGCATGTGGCCAGTACATGTGGGATGTCAAATAGCCTGCTGACTAGATGGATGATTATTAAATGTGGGTGCGGATATTGTTGTTGTTACATGTGTCTTGGTGGATGTATATATATGCATGTAACTGTGAGATAATGCTGGGGGTGTATGGTATGGAAGTAGTCTGGAGTATAGTGATATTTTATGGGTTGAATGTCTGTTTAGTCAGTGATATCCATGCTTTTGTTCTCTAGATGAAATTTGTTGATTGTGAAGATACATCTTTTTTGCATATTGTTTAGTTATCACAAATATATACATTGTTACATCAAGCTTACAATCAGAATAAAGTACAAAATTATCAGCTTTACCTTTTTATGGCTTATTTTGAAATGGTGTTAATCATTCCAATAAGTCTTTCAGGTTTCTTCTCTTTAGTGTGTTTACTTTTCTTGGACTTTCTGTGGCTCTTGTTCCTGATACTCTTAAAGGGATACTGTCATGATTTCCAAAATGAATCAGTTAATAGTGCTGCTCCAGCAGAATTCTTCACTGAAATCCATTTCTCAAAAGAGCAAACTGATTTTTTTATATTCAATTTTGAAATCTGACATGGGGCTAGACATATTGTCAATTTCCCAGCTGCCCCAAGTCATGTGACTTGTGCTCTGATAAACTTCAATCATTCTTTACTGCTGTACTGCAAGTTGGAGTGATATCACCCCCTCCCTTTTCCCCCCAGCAGCCAAACAAAAGAACAATAGGAAGTTAACCAGATAGCAGCTCCCTAACACAAGATAACAGCTGCCTGGTAGATCTGAGAACAACACTCAGTAGTAAAAACCCATGTCCCACTGAGACACATTCAGTTACATTGAGAAGGAAAAACAGCAGCCTGCCAGAAAGCATTTCTCTCCTAAAGTGCAGGCACAAGTTACATGACTGGGGGCCGCTGGTAAATTGACAAAATGTCTAGCCCCATGTCAGATTTTAAAATTGAATATAAAAAAATTGGTTTGCTCTTTTGAGAAATGGATTTCAGTGCAGAATTCTGCTGAATCAGCACTATTAACTGATTCATGTTGAAAACATTTTTTTTTCCCATAACAGTATCCCTTTAAGAAGGCATTGTTGAGTACTGTGACCCTTGCAAGACATAGCTCTGAGTGTTTAAAATAAGATTGTTACAGCACTGAAGCACTGACCATAAGTGCAGTGAATATACTTTTTGTATTCCTTTGTTATTGAGTCAGTCTATTTAGAAAGTTCACCATTTTAATGAAAGTTTGTTTAAAATGTCCTTATATACAACTACAAACATAGTTGCAGTTAAATGGATAAAAAAGTGGATGTTGCACACATTGAAAGCATTAATTAAAGGAACTTGCACTTTGTAAATGAGCCATAAAGTGTTTTCATCTTTAATAAGATATCATTTAAAAGGACAAAACCACAAGACTGATATAATAATCAATACCTCTTCTCTGAGAGACAGATCAAAAGACTTTCAAATGGTGCTATTGAATTTTGAACCACCTAGTGTGCCCCCTTCTTCCATATTTCTCCTCGGACTTGGATTAAGTTATTATGGTATGTATATTGATCATTTTTATAAACATTTTATTAACATAAGTGCAGCATCATTATAATAGTATCAAATAACAAAGCAGAGATAGGGACCTATTTATTATGTGTTCGTAAATGTCACTGAGCAGTAATAATATTTACATAAAAATATTACCCACACTTGAGGCTATAACAATGTCTTTTTTTGCTCTGGAACAATTCATTCCAGGGCAGCAAAAATTGTCTGAATCTTTATATTCGCACAGGTGACAATGCTTAGTGCTTCTACTCCATGATGCATAGAAAAAATATAAATTCCTTGAAAACCTTTTAAAATGCGAGTTTTTCCAGGAAACTTTAGCAAAAAATTTTAATTACAAACATCTCTAAAATTTTGATTTTAACAATGGTCCAATGAGATAAGCGTACCTCCGATTGACATCTAGCACCTTGACAACTTTTACTTGGCGAAGTTGTGCATTAAAGGTGTCAGGGTTTTTACAATTAATAAATCTGACATTTTTAATTTTTTAGTAAATGGACTAATGGACTTTCTAACAAATAAAAATTTGCAACCAAGACCAATGCGCTTTGGAAAATTATGATTTTTCATGGTATCTATATGACATAAGTCAGTAAATGGTTGCAATATGTATTTTCTTTAAACCAGCAGTTACATCAGTTAAATTACTTGGGAATATAGATCTTGTGGGCTCCTAAGGAGTACTGACAATATTTAATAGAGAATCAATGTATAACCTAACCTGCCTCGGAGTAAACTATTTTAAGTCCTATGCACAGCTTTACACCCATGGATCCTAAACTGCTGAGTGTACTATGTCTATTGTTTCTCTGAGTTATCCATGGGTATATATAATTTTGTATGGTGAAGTATTTTTTCCTGCTTTATATATTTTTTTTCCATTTACCAGTGCTACCACCACCCCACTCTTGGCTGACTGCCTGACTGTCTGCATCCTGATAATTATCTTTGAAGTGCCAGGGCAGCCTCTTTATTATCCTTGAGCTTTTGGACTACTCGCTATTGTGTTGTGTCTGGCTTTGTTTAGTGAGTACTTCTGTGTGCTGTATACATTGGTCCAGTAAGCAGGTCAACTGACTGAACTTGCTGCCTACGCCTCTAAAGGCTACATCAGAAATGTATCTATATGACACGTTAACAGAATACATACATTCTGGTTTGCCAGATGCTGATTGGTTGGTTGAAATATTTGTACTACAACCAGCTCTCATCCAATTGTGATGCTCAGCAGCAAAAACCACAGGCTTTAATTCATGGTTAAGTATTTTTTCAGACTGAGCAGTCATTCTATATGAATACAATATACTGTGGTGAATGTGGGTGCTTTATTCTGCTGGCAGGGTAGTGAATACATATTTATATAGCCATAGTAAATTACAATCTGCTACTAATTAGATTCTTTCAAGTATGGTATACATTTATATGGAGAAGTGCTTCTGAAAATCTGGTTACTGATGTTTTATTTTGATTCCATAAGTTCCAGTTCAAAATATTAACCTGATTGCTAAGTGCTATGTGTATCTGGGTTGTTGAGTCTTCTTGGACATAAAATAGTCACTTTCAAGTGAGTGCAGCCAAAAATTTGGCATTTGGGAAAAAAAGAGTGCCATCGCACAAAACCTAGTCCTGGAATTGGCAATGCTTGGGATGGGCAATTGGCGAGTGCCCATTTCACAATCATAAAAAATGGCAGCAACATGTAGCTGAAAAGACTGCTGAGCCTGAAAAATCTTTCCTGCTGAACACATTAAAAGAAATTATTCTGTAATAAGACAGTCCTTTCTTCTAAAAATGCTTGTGCAAGACATTCTGCTATTCAGATAAAACCCTTGTCAGTGCTTCATATAATTTATTATACTAAGGGGATGAATATAATGTATGCAAGGAAATGCAGAAAAGCAAAAATTACTACTAATGGCCAGATATTTATGGTTTAATTGAATAATATTTCATTTTTACTGCTTAACTATTTAAATATATCTTATATACTGTATATAAAATAGGTATTGTTTACTGTTAGAACTAGCCATAGCATTTTTTTAGTTAAAGGCTCCTTTTATACATGTGAGAATTTAGCAATCATATCAGATAGGTATTAAATAACCAGAATATATTCACTTAAGTGTTTTTTTTACAGAACTTAGATATTTCATTGTATTTCGGTAAATAATATGTGTAGTGATGGGCGAATTTATTCGCCAGGCGCGAATTCACGCGATTCACCGCCAGTGAATAAATTCACCGGCGGCGTCAAAAACGGGCGCCAGTGTCAAAAAAAGGGCGCTGACATCAAAAATGAGACGCCGGCGCCGTTTCGCGAATTCACCCATTACTAAATATGTGCAAAGCTCTATACTGAAATTTACAGCCAAAAATTTACAATTTTTCTCTACACCAGTGTCATATTATCACATACGAAGATGCTTTTTGCAAGAAATTAAATAGATGTGTTTGTCTAATAGCAGGGGAATCTGTCATTAAAATGAAATCTGTTTTTAAAGCCCCTGGAATATACAGTAGGTTATATCTCAGGAGAACCAGGACCAGTTTACCCCCTACCCAAATGGAAAATAGTTACTTTACTTTTACAATTATATGCTGAAAAAAGTTCAGTGCTGGCTCACGCATGTGTTAAACTGGCCATAGACATGCAGATTTTACCCTTGTATTTGGTGAATGATCGGTTGTCCCAATCTTCCGATCTGCCACTAAACATTCAGATTAAACTAGTAAAATAACAAATCAGGCGATGTTCTGCCCATGACAGTAATTGTACCAACAAATTCTAGTGGCAGTCACCCAGTGATATCATCAGATACACTGATGATACATGCAGAGAAATTATCCTTAGTCAACAAAGATCTATAAACCTATTTGAATGACTAAACTACCAATCGACATGGTATGAAAAATGCATTAATATTAAATGGACAAGCAGACTTTACAGAATGTCATAAGTGTGAATGTTTTGTCTTTGTCTCCTAAGATACTGTCTCCTTTGTAGTTGTTGATCTCACAGTGCTGAAGATCCAGGAAAGCCCTAGAGCTATAAACGCATGGGCTGCATGACAAGGGATCTGAATGACCAGCAGCCAGATTACACTGGTTTATGTGTAAAGACTGGCAGAATCAGAACAAGCTGTGAGTGGGTGAGAAGAGACCAGTAACAAAAAAAATGTAAAAAAAAATTTGTTTGTATACTACGAAAAAAACCACCAACACATATTAAACTTTAAAATCGCAAAGTCTTTATTTAGAAATAACTTACCGAATCTCTGTTTGCGCTACTCTTCAGCAAAGGCAATCGGGTGATCCATCATGCAGCGCTCAATTTCTCCTCCCTGCCTTCCTTGTAGGAGATAGCCAGGGAGGAGAGATTGAGCACCGCACGATGGATCGTTGACCCTGTCATCTTTTCTGAAGTGGAGCGCAAGTGGAGTTTCGGTAAGTTAGTTCTAAATAAAGATTTGCGAATTTTAAAGTTTAATATGTGTTGGTGGTTTTTTTTCGTAGTATACAAACAATTTTTTTTTACAATTTTTTTTGTTACTGGTCCTTTAAGACAGGAAAATGCCAGGCTGGGGGCAGAGAAAGACAGGGATATGATGTCAGGGGAAGAAGCAGTTGACTTACATATCTTCTGAGAAAGTAAAAAACATCCTACCCACCCACCCCTTTTTGGCATATTTTGTTAAATGGCAGGAGTTTCTCTTTACATTGTCTTATAATACACAAAAGCCATGAATATCTTGTAAATTATATCCTTATAAATGGTGAGTTCTGATGTCATCAGTTATAAACGGTGAGTTCTGATGTCATTTCTGTCACATGACTCACTGAAACTTGTGTATTATAATAAATAAAGTACCCCCAGTTGCAAAATATGAGGATATTAGAAGTTACCTCGGAGTTCCATGACCTGTATAAAAAACTACTCGGTAACTTATAATATCCTTATATTTTACAAGAGTGGGTACTTTATTCACTATATTATATATTAATAAGCAAATGTGGATGTATTACTACATATATTGTTATATTGTGGTTTTGGTACAGTTATACAATATATAAACATTAGAGAGTTTGTAGAGTTATTATTCATGTTTAATGAATGTCAAATGCTTGATCCAGGGAATGTTTCTGATTGCCCTTGGGGTCAGGAAGGATTTTTTCCCTCTTGAGGCATAATTGCCAATGACTTAAGGCTGGGTTTTTTGCCTTCCTCTGGATCAAAACAGTTGATACAGGTAATGTATTTTAAGCTTTATTTGTCATAGCAGTGGTAGGACCTTGCCAGAATACTGCACAGGTAAATTTAGAAGAGGGAAAAGGGAGTTTCTCTCCTGTGACTGCACAGTGGATTGATTGATACCGTTGCTGCAACTGCTTGTGCTAGGTGACAGCCTGATTGGATTTCCTATAATCAACACACTACATATTCGAGACCGACAGCAGGGCTGCTGAACTTCTCTCATGATGGGAGATGCAGAGTTTGGGGCCATCCTCTCTGTAGGTAGAGGCAGCCTAATACTCAGTGGTGGATATAATGATATTGCTGATCTCAAGTGAGGAGCAGCAGAGCATAGTAGCCATCTCTTATGAAATTCTGGCTTTGAATATTGCCTTGGGGTGAGGCTGGTAAGTTCCTATTTATTTGATAAAATGTGAATAAATGCTGTGGCCATTTTGGCCATTTTGGCCATTTCTAGCTCCTGGTGTTTCATTAGGGTATGTAACAATGGCGTTCAATGGGATATCTGAAGGCGAAGGGTCAATTGAGGCGTCCCCTTTTCATGAAGTTTTACTATTGTATGTAAAGGTGCTATAAACCATGTTTGCTCAACTACACTTTGTCAGACTGAACTTCTTTAAACAACAGTCAACAGAGACCCTCAAACAGTTCAAACTGTCTGAGACAAAAATGTAAAAACAACTCAGAATGAGTTTTTTTAGAATTATCAAAAATTAAAAGCTGCAGTCACTTTTCTTTATGAATACATTACGTGCACTTAGCATTTGCAGGAATTAAATAGAAATATATATATATATATATTAATATTATATAGTATATATTGTGTGGACAATAAATTTGCACATTAGCAGTAAATCTGCGGAAGCGTCCTTCTGTTCTCAACTTTGTAAAGCTACAATATATATATATATATATATATATATATATATATATATATATATATATATATATATATATATATATATATATATATATATATATATATATATATATGTAACATTATACTACACAATAAACAAATCTAAATTATACCTTTCTTCTTTAAACCACTTTTTGTAGATATAATGTTAATAATGAAAAAAAAGGAATCTTTAGGTATTGAATTGGCACATGAACAAAGACATAATGAAAAAAGAACAACTATCTAATTATATCTCTTAAGGCCTCATGGGTGAACCTCATGCACCTCAATAGGCAGGAAAAAGAGAGTCCACTGAGAATTTCAATGGTTTCTTTTTCAGGCCAGTTTCTATTTATGGTTTTATTATTTTAAGAATTTGTAAATGGAAAATGAACTAATTTTGTTTCTATTGTTAATTAAACCAATGTCTAAAGTCTACAATAATACCTGTTCCTATTCCAATTACTGTAAATGTTACATTCCATTAAAGTTTATAAGTCTAATTATACTATCTGAACCCAGACCCACAACTCTGGGATTATTTTTCAAAATCCGAAAATTTCTGACAATTTTTGGTAAAATAGTCCAACCAAATCTGCACAAAATTAGTTCCCTTATTTATAAATAAATTTTTCAAAAAAATTCTTGTTCAGGAAAAAACTTGATAAAGTCAGGAAGGAATTCAAATAGCACGAATTTTACAGGTTTGATGCCTGAAAACCACAAAATTATAGCATGAAACCCAGGGCAGATCAGGATATCTTCTGTACTTCTCCCATTGACTTCTACATGAACATGACAGGTCTGAGTTGGAGTACACCAGGGATTACACAGGTAATGGTTGGATTAGATATTAAAACGTGTGGCAATCTTATGACACAAACAATTCAATTTGACACTTGCAGGATGCTTCAGTCAGTATCGTCCTTTGTTTAACATGAGTTCAATGTACAGTATAAGGGTTGTGCCAATGTACTTTGTGCCTATTGTTTTAACTATAAACTATGGTTCTGGTTATTTCTTGAGCTACACAAGGCTAACAGGGAAACTGAAACGACTTCATGTATGGATCTTGCAAAGTAGATTATTAGATAACCAGTAACAACAACCTCCCTTCACATTTTGTCGTGACTGTTTTGTGAGCATTAGTCTAGTACAGGCAGGGCTGCCATTAGAAATCACGGGGCCCCATACAACAAAATTTTTGGGACCCCCTGGGCCCCGTCCACCGCAGATTCCGCCCACTTCCCACCACAGTTAAAGAAACAACACAGACATCAGTGCTAAAAATGGTAACCCCCCACACACACAAGTTATAAAAAGCTATTGATGGTCAGGGCCCCCTTATTAGTTAAAAAAAAACTGGTGCCAGGGCCCCTCATAAAAGTTTTTTTTTAAGAAATTGGTGGTCAGGACCCCCCTACAAGTTAAAAAAAATAATTGGTGACCAGGACCCCCCTATAAGTTAAAAAAAACATTGGTGTCAGGGCCCCCCATAAAAGTTTTTTTTTTTTAAAAAAAAAGCATTGCCGCCAAGTTAAAAAACAATTGGGGCCCCAGAGAATTAAAAAAAAACAAAAAACATTGGTGGCAGGGCCCTATAAAGTATTGAAATAATACATTGGTTGCTAGGGGTTGAAAAAAGCTTTTTGTGGGGAGAAGAGGGGAAGGATTACATTACTGCTATACATTGTTTTAATGCAATATTTGTTAGTTCAACCCATATACAGCAAAATATATCTTAACCCCCCTTCCCTCCAACTCATATGCAGTCTTTCTGGGCTCTTCTTGTGTTTGGTGCTTATTGCTAAACATGTTATCCAAAAGCATATAAATCTATTGGCTCAGTCCATAATTCTGCAGAATAATTCATCAAAATAGTGGAAAACTAGACCTAAGGCCCTGGAGAGTTGGACTAATTTATTTTTTGTGGTCTGGGCTTCTCCTAGAACTACAGCACTAGTAATAGTGCTGTAATTTATTTGTAACCCTCTTTATGAGCTACGTGCTGCCTTGGCCATAAGTTATAATGCAGGGGATGCAGTGCTCCACTCACTCCCCACCCCTCCCTTCACCCCCGTACCGGAGCCACATGCTGCAGACTGACACGATTGGGTGGGGAGGACGGAGCCGCAGCAGTTATGTCTGCATGTTTCTTTCCCCTTCCCTGCTTCTGCACTATCCGTAGAGCCGGACAAGGATTGGATAAGTTGGAGGGGAAGCCAAGGAGGGGAGGAGAAAGCGACGTGCAGGCAGTACAGCTCCGCCCTTCCTACCAGATTGTGCAGCTCTCCGACAGCAGCAGGGGCCGTTCCAGAGTAAGTACAGCCAAGTGTCCCCCCAGTCCCCCCCTGATGGCGGCCCTGAGTACAGGTATGGGACCTGTAATCCAGAATGCTCGCTCGAGACCTGGGGTTTTCTGTATAAGGAATCTTTGCGTAATTTGGATCTCCATACCTTAAATCTACTAGAATATCATGTAAACATTAAATAAACCCAATAGGCTGGTTCTGCTTCCAATGAGGATTATTTTTTTCTTAGTATGGATCATGTACAAGGTACTGTTTTATTATTATAGAGAAAAAGGAAAACATTTTGAAACGCTGGGATTATTTACGAGAAAATCATTTAAACATTAATTTAACCCAATAGGATTGTTTTGCATCCATTAAGGATTCATTATATCTTATTTGGGATAAAGTACAAGGTACTGTTTTATTATTACAGAGAAAAATCATTTGATTATAATGGAGTCTAGGGGAGACAAACTTTCCGTAATTCATAGCTTTCTGGATAACGGGTTTCCGGATTACGCATCCTATACCTGTATATAGGGAGATTATCTGTGCACTGGTAATCTTATTGCTACCTTACTCACCACAGAGACTCTTAATTGCCCGCCTAAGGTGATTTAGATTCCTCCTGACCACTCCTGCACATCTATGCACAGTGTAATGTACTGTAATAGATACCCTGTACTAGAACCAGGAGTATACCATACACCATACCTTCTTTGAGTTGATGCATGTACCTATATTTCTTTATCCCTTTGCCATTTCTTATATTTATATATTTTGTCTTGCTTTCTATCAATATCTGTTCATTGTACCAGTGGTTGTTGGCAATTTCGGTCAGAGCACTTCCACTACACTTTACTCAATGCAATGGGCTAAAAACAGCAAAAATGTATTTCTGTATCCATTGTCCGTAGCATTATAAATATACCCCTTTATCTTTAAGGAAATATGCTTTATAATATATGGAGGCACAGTACAACTAAATTAGTATGGATTAAAACATTATATCCACATTAAGGGGCCGATTCATGAAGCTCGAGTGAAGGATTCGAAGTAAAAAAACTTCGAATTTCGAAGTGTTTTTTGGGCTACTTCGACCTTCGACTACGACTACGAATCGAAGGATTCGAACTAAAAATCGTTCGACTATTCGACCATTCGATAGTCGAAGTACTGCCTCTTTAAAAAAAACTTCGACCCCCTAGTTCGGCAGCTAAAAGCTACCGAAGTCAATGTTAGCCTATGGGGAAGGTCCCCATAGGCTTGCCTAAGTTTTTTTGATCGAAGGATATTCCTTCGATCGTTGGATTAAAATCCTTCGAATCGTTCGATTCAAAGGATTTAATCGCACGATCGAAGGAATAATCCTTCGATCGTTCGATCGCAGCATTTGCGCTAAATCCTTCGACTTCGATATTCAAAGTCGAAGGATTTTAGTTCCTAGTCGAATATCGAGGGTTAATTAACCCTCGATATTCGACTCTTGATGAATCGGCCCCTAAAACTAGAAGAAGGACAAGATTTTTAATCAGATTACAATAAATGGCAAATAGAATTATTCACAACCATTCATATTTTTTAAAGCCACATCAATATATTTTCTGTGCCTCAATGCATCTGCTGGAAGCTGTTCAAGTACAATTATTATTGGTACCTTGCAACTAAGATTAAATTAATGCCGTCTTCTACTGAGAATATGACAGAAGAACATGAAATGCATAGACCTCTAACATATTTTACCTGAGAGAATACACTGCCTGGGGCAGGCAAGTCAATGAAACACAACATTAAACTAAAACTTAATTCTGAATAAGCCACCATAAGACATTTTCATCAAATACATTTGTCCTTGGCACCTTATTATAGTCAATTAATTCAGTGTTTATTTCTGGTATGGAAATACCTTGCAACAGGGCAGTGAGGAACAAGCCATCCATAGTAGAATTCTGTGTTATTCTGCTGGATCATTCAACAAT
The DNA here is from genome assembly GCF_017654675.1 of Xenopus laevis. Classification (NCBI taxonomy): domain Eukaryota; kingdom Metazoa; phylum Chordata; class Amphibia; order Anura; family Pipidae; genus Xenopus; species Xenopus laevis. The sequence continues at coordinate 62,556,946 of NC_054384.1, forward strand.
TAACAATGAATTAATACTTAAAGGGGAATTACACCCACATAAAAATAATTGCATAATTAAATATAATTCTAATCAGCTTACTGATATATATTTATTAACATCTGCAGTGATCTTAAAGTAATTTGCTAATTATAATATTAGCAGTCTGTCCATCGCTGCTTCTCCAAGCAACATTTTGACCAAGGATGGAATATAGTAGAAGCAGTCAGATCTGCCCCAGGCAAGACTCCAATTTCAACAATGCCTTGCATGTTCTCTAATTAGAAGAAGGTGAATCATAGAATTTTGAATGAGAAATGAGGCTATGTTATAAAGCAGGGGTGCCCAAAAGGTAGATCAGGATCTACCAGTAGACCTTTAGATCTCAAGACTCTTGACTAAGTCTTAAGATGGCTTGACTAAATTACCCTCCTATTTCATGTTTTTCATTCAGATATTTATTATGTTAGGGTTACAGAAGAAATTGTTGTTTTTATAAATATTTCTTGTAAATCAACATTTTAGTAATATTTTCCATGGAACAGAATGCTCACATTGCTATTATGGATGTAGATCATAATGGGACAACATTACTAAAAGTATGCCTCGCATTAATATTAATATTAAAGTTTGGGCAATCGGAAAAGATCCCAAAAAAATCATAGAAAAATACCAATTTTACAAATTTTTCGGAATGTCCACCTGATTTTTTCGGATTTTTGCCCAAAAACTTCGGATTATTGCACGAAACCTGACACAGATCAAATAATCTTTCGGACTTCTCCCATTGACTTACAGTATATGCAACCTCGGCAGGTCTGAGATGCCAGATTTTCGGATTCGGATTCCATCCTCGTGGTAGAATAAATTCCGAAAATTTGTGTTTTTTTAAAATCCCATTTTTAAGACTAAAAAAACATGAATTTTCCGGATTTACAGCATACAGAGTTTAGTAAATAACCCCCTAAATTCTAGTTTTGCTCTATTTTTTTGTTTTTTTTTAGCTACACATGCATAATAGCTAATATGGTGTTAATAAATGCTTGTTTACTAGGCTTGTTTATAAAAATAGAACATAAGTTTCCTCTTTAAATTTGGTGCTATTGCACAATTTAAAAAGCTCATATTAAGCAAAGGAAATACAGATATGTGCCAGTTTTACACAAACCTAGGGCTCATTTACTAGAGTAGTACAAAGGCTACAATACAAAGAATGGCAAAAATATACAATTTGTTTAGTCATAATGCATTTTACAGAGTTCCAGTATCATATTTGTAGCTATCAGATAAAATATTTTCTTCCAGACATTGGACTTGGCAGTTATAAATGGTGAACAGAAGAGCACACCTTTATCCAATAGGGTGGCTTATCAGGTGGGACACAGGTATGCAATTATCCACCTATTTTTGCTTCTAGCACTGTCCATAATAATACTTTTTTGAGCTCTCATTGCTCTTTAATACAGGCACTAAAAAGAGGATAACGTATGACCTGTTATAACAGGCATAAAGTTTGCATCCTTGTCAAGGGACCAGGAGCAACCATTCACCCTGGGCCCATCAAGGGATGCAAACATGTAAAGGGCTAAAAACAAATGCAAACTGTAGGTGTTAATTCCAGGGCTCCTTTGAAGTCAAACATCCTGTACAATATACTGTATTCATAAATGCAAAAGCAATAAGTAATTTGGCACAAAGTATACATATAAAGGAACATTTATAGGTGAAAGCTGCTTCCTAAATATTGTTTAAATACACTCAACCTTGCACAACACATCACAAACGCTGTGATTTCAACTTGCATCTGTAACTAAGCCGTAATGTATTTAGTCTTAAAAAGCAGGCCAGTAGTGCTGGAAATCACAAAAGAATTTGGTCGATATTCAGGGCTATGTATTAACTGGGAATAGTAGAGTGTCTTCCACTTGGATGAAGGGATAGAGCCTAGAGATTATCCCCCCTCGCCATTGACATGGGTAAACTTATTTAGATACTTGGGTATCATAATTACAAAGGACAGCTCCAGGTATAGAGAGTTAAATCTTACCCCAATCACAGACACAAGCTTAAGCAATGGGAAAATGTGCCTCTCACCTTATGTTGTAGAATCAACTTACTTAAAATGGTCTTCCTGCCTAAATTTCTCTACATTTTACATACCTCCCCATACCCAAAGCCGTTTTCCTGAGCATAGAGCAAGTCTATTCCTCGTTTATCTGGGGAAAGAAATCCCAGAGATTCTCTAAACTTAAATTAAAAGCTCCACTCAGTGAAGCAGGACTGGGCTATTTCCTTGCTTCTCAGCTGTTTTATATAGCCTGGTGGCTCATACCAGACCCAAACAACCCCAATTTTCAATTGCAAGCTACTTTGGCTGGCTCTGTAGAGTCCCTAAAACATATGTTATACCGGAAAATATCGGACTTGCCTGTAAAACATCCAATCCTCATCACCCCCCATAAGGCACCTTTCCAATCTACTGCCTACAGCGGATCTTCCACTATGGGGTAACTCACACCTACCCCATTTTGGGCCACTCCTAATTTACATAAGATGGCCAGGGGTTGGGATTAAGATGCTAGGAGATGCGGCACCAGAAGGACAACTCCTTACTAGGGATCAAATGATTCAGGCTAGCCCAGGGGCACAGATTAGTTACATGAGCTACTTGCAATTTAGACATGCCTTCATAGCACAATTTACATCCAGTAAAGCTCCCCGTAGACGCGAAATTCTTCTTGCCGAACGACCGATTTTAGGGAAGTCCGACCAATCCTTCAAAATTATCGTGCGGTTAGTGGGATTCGAACGATCGTACATCTTATGATTTTTCGGCCGACATCTGTCAGGAAATTGATTGGCCAGATCAAAAAATCTTTGTTGGTCCCAGTGCAATCTACCTATGTTTGCAGGGCCAAGCAGGCAGCTCCCCTTTATTTTTATGGCAAATTGGTCTTTTTAGTTGATGGTCAATTTGTATGATTGTACGATAGTTCCAAGAAAATCGTGGTCTCACGATGTGGATCAGATCTTTTAAAAATCTCAACATCTATGGCCAGCTTAAGATGGAGTAGGCTGTACCTCCTGTGTTAGAAATTCTTAAGTCACAAACCCAGAAAAAACTGGTAACCAAATTGTATAGCAACCTGCTCTCTACATTTCCCTTACCGTTTGCCAAGGCGTACATGTTGTGGTAGACTGGAATCCCGGACTTTACATTGGAGGAGTGGGAGGAATCCACCTCTAAGGTATATCAGTATCTCATTGCAACAAGGGACATGCTAATCCAATTTAAAATAATACATCAGCTCCACATTACACCATTAAGGAAAACTATACCCCCCAAACAATGTAGGTCTCTATAAAAAGATATTGCATAAAACAGCTCATATGTAAAATCCTGCTTCATGTAAATAAACCATTTTCATAAGAATATATTTTTCTAGTAGTATGTGCCATTGGGTAATCATAAATAGAAAATTGCCATTTTAAAAAATAAGGGCCGCCCCCTGGGATCGTAGGATTCACTGTACTCACAAACATACCAACAAACCATACATGTTAGGTCACATGAGCCAATTAACAGACAGAGTTGTGTCTTTTGCTTCCACACTTCTTCCTGTTACAGTTAGAGTTGAAGTATTTCTGGTCAGGTGATCTCTGAGACAGCACACAGACCATCACGAAATGGTGGCTTAAGGCAAGAGATGTAAAAGGGCAATATTTACTTAAATATATATTCCAGTTTGGTAAGATTCTTTAATATGCCACTTAATATAATATGAACTATCTGTTGCTTAAGTGTTCATTTTGGGGGTATAGTTTTCCTTTAAGGCTAAGTCGCATGGGGGATACAGACAAAGCACATTGTCCTAAATGTTGACAGAGGGATGTGGGATATCTCCATATGATATGGGAATGCCCCAAGGTGTATAGGTACTGGAATAGAGTGATGACTCATATACAAGAAAAGACCACCTTCCCTAAAATAATGTCACCGTAAATCATAGGAGCTGTAGATGAGGTTATCCCCTTAAGTGCAAAGAGAGATCTATGGCGGAAATTACTTTTTTATGCCAGGAAAGCACTCCTTATGAAATGGATGGACCCAAAAGTACCTTCTTTACAATTTTGGCTAGACTTAATCAATAAAAATCTTCAGTTGATACAGATGACATACCTCACTAGAGGGTGCCCTAACAAATATGAGAAAATATGGGAGGAGTGGACGGAGGCCAATTCATAAACTGCAGGGCTTCATAAAGATGTGCACTGACTCCTGACCAGAGATAAATATGGAGAAACTTGCTAATACAATATCCATATGCACCTATTTATATGTGTTTTTATGTATAGCATGTAATATGTACTGGAACGAGGTCTGATATTTTTGCTATTATACTGAATACTGTGGACTGAGTGGAATGTGCCTGATACCCCCCCTCTTTTCTCTTCTGTACCCCCCTCAACTTGAAAATAAGATAAACACTGTTAAAAAAAAAAAACAGGCCAGTAAATGCTACCTGCTGACTAGTCACTAAGGGTCATTGGAGCTGGTGTGGCCTTTGCACTCATTATAACTTTACCTACCTTATTTTTTCAAATTTCTAACATGCTCTTAGCATGTATTAGGATATACATTTTGCCAGGACTGTCATCATTTTTTTTACTAACCAAGGGAGACGTGTTAGGTTTAAGGATTAGAATAAATTTTTAGTACTGAAAATAAATAATAATCATTTAGTGGAATCTGCTAACAATGATAAAATATGTTTTACTTTTAGTACCTGTTAGCTAGTGGTTGATAAAGTGTGCTTCACACAGAGCCAGGAAAGGGAGCGAAAACCAAAGAATGATTTTATTCTTCTTCACTTTTTTCCCATGGCTTGATACATTCAGTCTGTACACCAAAAATACTGCAGCCATAAAAATTATACATTTGCTATTTTACTTTATGGAAGGAAAACAAAAAAAATTTGCTTGATGAAAAAACACCAGAAACCTTAGAATTTGCACAGCAATTCCTCTCTAGTTAGCAATTAAATGGGTTTCATTCATGACTATTTTGTTTTTTTTAATTTCCTAGTTAACACAATGTGAAAGATTTTTGGGGAGTAAAAAAATCTCCTAAACTCTGCATTTCCCCACTGTGCCATATAATGGCCTGAAATTCTTAACATGTTTCTAACAGAGAGACAATTTAACGCCATTACCAGTCTGAACAACATATTTGCAGGGCATGAAATTAGTTCTTGTAAGCATCAGATGTGCTGCTAATAAAAGTATTTATGTACCTGGATCACTGCAGATATTTTTCATTAAGTTAAATAGATAAAATAACTTTAAAAATGTCAATCTATGTTAAAAAAATCGTATGAACTGCCCTTCTTTGTAAATTTCTTTGTAAAAAACGAATGTAATTTTAAAAAAGTACAGTTTTTTTTATAATGAGTATAGGTCCCATGGCAGCAATCACTAGGGAGAATTACATAAGTTGAGGCTCAAATTAATAATGAATATTTTGGAGGGCATTTATGCAGAGAATTAAGCCACTGAAATGCTTTCTCTTTATTTAAATAAAGGGTAGTAAAACCCTTACTTAAGCAAAAACATCTAGTTTTCCATATTATTATCATTCTTTTTTATTTGAACTATATAAATTTACGAGTCATATAAAATCACAGATATTTAAAAGACTGACTTTTGAGATAAAATATGTTAATTAAGAATTTAAAATAGTTCAGCTAAACTAGCAGTAAAACAAGTCAGGCAACATACAGATGCAGCCACTTTGGTTTGTCTGTTTGACACAGAATAACTAAACACAGATATCCCATTTATCTCATTTAACACAGAAAACTGTGTCACAACAACCCATCTAATTAATGCATTCACCATTGTGAACAATGGAGCTTTGGTATGCTAATGAAAAGGTTAAATGCATTAAATGAGTTAAGATGACTTAAGATAACACAGTTTCTTCAATTACCCCTGAGTCATGACGCATTTAACTCACAAATCCAAGTGGCTTCATCTGTAAAACACCTTTTTGTTTTTTCTCAGATTGAACAAATGCTCTGTTGGACCAACCTTGGTAAACAGCTCTCAGTCTTTTACAATACTGAAACTGTGAGACAAATGGATACTTGACACTCCTATATTAGATAATGAATTGTCAGAAATTCTTGAATCAGTTTATATCCCTCTAATCAGTGTTCAGGATAAGCTAAAACAATTCAGATTTTTACATTGAGCATACCTGACCCCACATAGTTTACACTTGATTAACCCTGACATACCAGATCTATGCCCAAAATGTGGGTTCACTCCTGTTAACTTTTTCCATATGGTATGCAAGTGTCCACTGATACAACCCTACTGGAAAAAAGTAACAGATGAGACAAGTCAAAATTTTTCCCTTGTTATACAGATACAGTAAAATGAGATTGGAAAAATTGCTCCTTCTATAGCTAGGGTTGCCACCTGGCCGGTAAAATTGATGGTTGAACCCAATGTTATTAAAAGGGAAAAAAAAAAATAAAGGCGGGTAGTTTTTTCCAGAAAAGCTGGCAACCAAATCTACAGCTGCAAAACTTTTGCTGACTTTCTTGTTCATATAGTTCAATACACCTACAGGCTTGACAAAGTTAGCCAATACCTTCCTCTATACAAAATCACGTGTTACAAAAGAGGCTGCCCAAAAAAGTTTGAAAACAATTTGGTCTGTTTGAATAGATGAACATCTTCCAACAATACAAGAATAAGGACACAGAAAGTTTTTTCTTTCTTCATTCTTCCCCTCTTCTTTTATTCCAGTTTTTCTTTCATTTACAAATCAATAAGAATGACAACAGTTTGACGTTAATCAGTTTATTAAGGGTATTAATATTAAACATACTGAACTGAAGGCGACCACTTAGAACTACTTGTTTACACGGAATACCTCTGAATAATTAAACATTGTATGGGATAATACTCAACAATGTATGTAATTTTCTTATATATATTTGCAAGCTTTACAAAAGATAGGCAAAAAAGATCTTGGACAGAGGTGAAAAACACAGGAGGGAAACTTGGCAAGCACATGGAATAAACTCCTACAAGGTCTAAATCAGATTTGCACAACAAGCTTGGATTAGATGGGAAAAAATAGTTTTAGGACATAAGGCATGCATAATAACTTGATAACATGTGCCTAATAATGCAGATGCACCTTTGTGACTCAAACAAATCACCAGAAACATTTCCTTACATACACAAAATTCATTAAGGTTGCATTTTTACCTCAAATATTCCAATTGCTCTTTTGCAAGATACAGCCACAAAATGTATAAGCACAGAAAATTCACAGAGAATTATGTTCTAGTTGCACATACCAACCTGTTAACAAACATATTCAATTATAAAGCATAAAACTCTACACTATACTGTATATAAACAGAAAAAATGTTTAAGCTAGCATGATTGGCTCTTGATCTGTAAATAGATTCTCTACCTGATAAGTAATATTAAATTATAAACAATCCTATTAAATTAAGAGATTGCCACTTTGGCTTGGTTGAAAGTCATAGCTGGCTTTCTTATTCCCAGATGACCTTGCCATCTGCTAAGCAGTAGAAAATGTAGAATACAATCAATGAATGTGCAATAACAATTATTTATTCTCTGTCACACAAAGTAGAAAAGGGAACCATTAAGAAGAGCAGGCAGAGTAAAAGGAAAATAAAGAGTGAAAGCTCATGGGGCATAAGCAACGTGTGTATGGTCACACAGTAGGAGTGGCAGAGATGCAATGGAACCGTTAAGAGCTTGCGTGTTTCACAGCTGTTCTTTTCTAGCCATTAAGTAGCACTACCAGGCTTTGCTTGGAATGGTATCCAAGTTGGGATATTTCCAAAACAATTTCAGAAGTAGCAAGAAAGTGCCAACTAATGCAAAACTTTTCAGTTGCTTTTTGCTTTCTTAGAAAAGGCAAGCCCATTATATGCAAATGTTTGTAAAATGCTTTCTAATCAATATAAACATAAACTAGCAAAGGCTTAGGACTATATGTGAGTACTATAAGTGAGGACGATATGTGAGGATATATCACAGGACCAGAAACAATTTATTTTGGAAGGTTTAAAGTTTATATTAGAGAACAACTATTTTTGGGTAGATAATGTATTTTATCTACAGATACAAGGTACAACAATGGGAAGTAAAGTTGCTCCCAGCTACACTAATTTAAGTATGGGCCAATGGGAAAAGACTTGTATTTATCATTTAGTAGGACATGAAGAAGGCCTGTAATTTTGGAAACATTATATCGATGACTGCATGTGTGCCTGGGGATGTACTGAAGCAACCCTAACAACATTCTTAGAGTACCTCAACACCAACGATTGGAATGTCCAATTTACAAGTGATTTTAGTCAGAAAGAAGTTAATTTCTTAGATCTTACCATTTTTTCCAAGGGTACTGTATTGGCCACTAAGATTTAAGCAAAACCTACAGACAAAAATGGCTTTGTTCCATACTCTAGCTGTCACCATAAAAATTTGCTGAAAAGCATACCTGCAGGCCAATTTGGTAGAAATACAAACTGCACATATAAAAAGGCATGTGATAATCTGGTTCATAAATTATGTGCAAAGGCCTTTGAAGAGAATATAATTTAGGATAGTAAAAAGAGGATAGACTCTCATGTCAGAAATAAGGGTCTAAGTGGGGTAAAAAAAGAAAGGGCAAAAAGCAGAACGGGTGATGTGCGACTTATTACACAGTATAGTAGTGAACATAGAAAACTGGAGCAAATTTTTGGTAAACATTGGCATGTCTTAAAAATGGATGGTGATCTAGATATAGTCATAGGGTCCACACCTAAACTAGTTTATAAGAGGGCTAAAGATCTCAGACAGTACCTTGTACCCAGTTTTATAGATTGTGAGCCCTAAAATTCGAGTTAATGAAAGGGTTCAGTTGGATTTTCATATTTTAATAACTGTGTTGCATACAAGACCACCAAACATGAGAATAAAATAACTTCCTTCAGGTCCCAACAGACTGGTAAAGACAGGAGGTACAAATTAGAGTTTACAATCTAAAAAATCAAAGCAAGAAAGAGACAAAAAGTGTAGGGTGAGAGTTGTGGCACTTAGCTAGTAGCAGTAGCATATATTGTATCATAAAGTGAAGTTAGATCAGGCTAAAGCCAGTGAAGTTGGGAAAAAGTCTTATGTAACGTGCAATTAATAGTTTTGTCTTTATATTTAATTATATTCTGTAGGATAGTTGAAGTCACAGTAGAGATTCGCAGAGAAGCATGCAAAAGGAAGAGTGGATGGTGAGGCAGCCCGTTAGATTAATTTATTATTGACTGAGGCATTGCCACTTTATAGTCAGTTTATGGAGAAGCGGGTTAATCAACAGTGATGGGGAAATACATTAGCATTTCGGTGGCACAGTAAATGGTCATATTTGCAGGTGAAAGTGACAGTAATCAATTGTTCACTTGAAAAAAGTAACGAATCAAATGGTAAAATCAAGTAAAGCTCACAGGTGCTGGGTCTGGGGTGAAAGGGTCATAGAGGAGTTGTTAACTGTAAAGAGATTCTCAGATGATATTGTTGTTGAAGGGGAAAAGACGACTATTTATAGCTCTTGGACAACTTTAATTTATCTTCCAGAAATGACCAAAAGTAAGAGATCGGAATTAGGTTTAGGAGATAAAAGATACATGTAACTACAGTATAAACAACAGAGAGATAAGGGAGAAGAAACCAGAGGAAAACCAGTAAAGTGTAGTGTCACAAAGGGAAAGAGGAGTGGCAGACAATATTTGATTGACAGCTGAGATTTTTAAATGAGCTTACAACAGCTATGAATGTTTTAATAAAAAATAGAAATTGGATTTCATGTTTAATTTGAAAAGGACTTTTATTATACAGATTTGTGTGTCTGGGTGACCGGTCCACTTTAATTCACCCAGGCAACTATTTTCCTTTTCCTGGGGTTTACTGTAATTGATTTAGTAACGTCATGATATATGCTTACACATGAAACACTGATCTCTCTCCTAAGTTATATAACAGGTAGCAATTAACTAAATTGCTTTGTCACGTACTTTTATAGAAACTATCGCACCAAACAAATTACTTTTTTACACAGCCTCCCTTTAATGGTTTCCCTCAGTTCCAGTGTTCAAAAAGTGTGATTAAAAACACTTAATTCACATCATGATATGCTAACGTTTGGCCTTTCTCAGCTTCTTTTGGGTCACCGATTAACAATGTAATAGAACTAATGATATACTTGAGGATAGAGCTTTTTCTATATGCATAATGCTGATTATATAGTCTCCTAGGTATAGTTTCAGCTTCTTTTTTGTCCAGCTGTAAGCAAATCTTATGGCATCTTAGGTGATTTCACTACACTTTTAATTACATTCACAGAATATTATATATTGGAAAGTTACTTTTGAACATGATTGCATCAATATTCTTTTGGGTGTTGGGAATGGTATTGAATGATAACACTTATAACTATATTAAAATTTGGTGATATTTTTTTCTACCTATGCAATGATCTGTGTGAATCTTGCAACTATAGATTCTTGTAGATCTTGCCAGAGAAATGTAGACTCTATTCAAGATGGTAAGCAGATAATCTGAGCAAACAATTAATTGACTACATTAAAATAACTGATTTACAAATTGGCTTACAATACAATTGTAGCCTTACAGAAGAGGACATACTATTTGAAGGACTTTCAGAAAGCTATGACTAAGACTACTGGCATACACAGGGAGATTTGACACCCCATTTAAATCTGCAGTACAGTGAGTGACAAATCAACATCCAATTTACAATTTATGACAATTCCCTTAGGACCCATTAGAGGATGCATGCATGCCAACATTTAGGGGGTTATTTATTAAAGTCAGATTTTTCCTGGTCAGACTTTTAATGGGGAAAACACCATTTTTTCATACAAAATTGAAAAGCAAACTTTTTGTGATTTATTAAACCCTGATGGAGTTAAAAGCCAGTATAAAAAAGTACTCCATCTCAGACCTGCCGAGTTCATGTAGTAGTCAATGGCAGATGTCCTTTTACAACTGAAAGATATCCTGATCTGCACCAGCGTTTTGTTCAACAATCCAAAGATTTTCTGGTTTTCAAGCAATAATCCAAAAGCTTTTATTATTTTGAACACTTTTATTGTGAACAAGACTCAATTTATTATTGATTTACACAGAATCAGCAGCATGCATGTCATGACTGTTGGGTCTGTTGGTTTTCTGTTACTCTACTACACCTACTAGTAAATTATTTGCCTTGTAGAAATATAATTCCTACTATAAGCAGTGATCAGGTTAGTGATGTCAGACTGCTATTATTCTAAACACAACTGTATATATATATATATATATATATATATATATATATTTATATATATATATATATATATATATATATATATATATATATATATATACTGTCAATGTAGTAATGGACAGCACTCTGTTCCAAGTTCCAGCCTGGGTGCACATGCAATAACACACTTTTTCATTTACTAAAAATCCTGGTGTTGCTGGTCTTTTTCATGTATATATATATATATATATATATATATATATATATATATATATATATATATCTATATATATATCATGCAAGCAGATAGCACTATTCCATTTGCCAGAAATAGAACCTGGGTGCCAGTTACAAAATAAATGGATACCAGGGTAAGCTGACAGCACTCCAAGGAAGTTTGAAGCAAAGGTTTCAGCAAAACAAAACGTAGGTTTATTAGTTCCAACATTTTACTTCCACACAGGAACTTTCATCAGGGAAAGTTAATATATATATATATATATATATATATATATATATATATATATATATATATATATATATAATTTATTTATTTATTTATTTTTCTACGTATGGTTTCTGTTAAATTGGTTTCTGTTGAATTGAGGTTAAGGTGTTTTATTTGTCTGTTGTCTGAGTGCCTTCATAATAAAAATAAATCCTCCGGTATATGGAATTCAAACAACCAGCTTGATTCTCTTATGTTTTAGGTTTTGGACCTTAGCGATGATGATCACTAAATTCATTCTGGTTTTCTTCCCTCGAGCAAGCCAAACTCCTGCTCCAGCAAAGGAAATGCAGGTATCCAGGCACTTTAAATTTTCTGTTCTTGTGCATTTCTTCAGTAGCTAACTCATTGTAAAACATATTCAATACAGCAGCCTTCATAGCCTTGGGTCTTTAATGTACAATGCAAACAAAAGAGCTCATTAAAATACCACACACAATAACATTTTGTAAACCGTATTTCTATTTCAAGATATGTTTTATGAATATGCCCAGTGCAGATGATAATTAAAAAAAACATTTGCAGACATTAATGCTGCCTTTGTAATATTGTGCTTAGAGTTACATTATATTCTTGAAGGTCAGTAAGACAGACTAAAAGAAAACTAAGCTAGGTAATAACTTAGTAACCTTTTAAAAATACTGAGTGGTAAACTATCAAGCTAAGATCATAATATTATATATCAGAGCATTACATTTACATATTCTGTGTTTCCAATTATTCTGCATGAATAATGTATGTAAAATATGGATTAATAATGAACTTCTAAAACCCATATGAAGCATAACTATTTATGAATTCCAAGATAAATATCGCTAAATATATTTTATTGTTATCAAATATTTATAAAGCTCAAATCCTACAGCAGCATGTTTGCAGCTGGGAAATGATAATTATGAACAGACTTATAAATTGGTACGGATGATGGTGACATCTCCACTTAATGGAATGAAGCAACTTTAAGACACATATATAAAAAGTGCATAAGCTATGTTAATGGAACACCCACTAGTGACATTTTACACAGTTTTGGGAAACAGAGCTGTTCATTTGTAATCACTTTAATAGAAGGCATTGTGCAGTGTGCAGTTTTTATCCATGTTTCAGCTTTCAGTTGTCTATATATACTAACAGCCATAAATATTGCATTTGAGAATGGACTGTCCTAGACTACCTAAAAGGGCATAGATCTTAAAGCTAATAGTACATCTTCGAAGTCCACAGCTTATTTAACCAAAATGCATGTGTGGTTATTCCATAAATGGTTCTAAAAAATGAAATCCTATCCAAAAAATATTGCTGGAATGAATGCATTTCATATACTGAACTGTATATACTAGTTAAGAGTTTAGCTAAGTATTTATCCATGCTGTCCACAGCAGCTCCGCTTTAAGTTGTAAAAGGGACATTTGCCATTGACTTCCTCCCCTTTGGGCCATACAATTTGTTTTGTAGCCTCTGATTGTGGCTACTGCCTTATTCCCTCGATAATTTATTTATTAAAGTACGTTTTCTTTGCAAAAGTATCACTCCAAGTTAGTTATTATGGATTTATTTCTTTTCTTAAAGGTTTTCTGTGCAAATCCTGTTCTGACATTTCAGGCACTATAAGCTTAAAACAGCTGGTACAGAAAAGAACTAAAGTGGCAATACCGTTCTAGCTGGTTCTTTTTTTTCCTATGAAGTACAATTCTGTAAAAATAGCATAAAGAAATGTAACAAATAAGCAGCACTAGTCAGGGCCATAGAATCTGAGGACTAATTAAAGGATCTGCAGTACTAGACCTCCCTGCAGCATTGTTCAATAGCCTATCAATAATACATGACTTAGGTTTTATGCTCTGAAGGCTTGCTAATTGGCTAATTAAAAAGCAAAACGTGTTGTACTAGCAAACATGTAGTCCACTAGAGAATTGCTTAGTGCTGAAGCCAAGGTCAAACTTAATGCAGCCTCATAAAACTGACCTTTGTTGTAGGCATCGTGTTAGCCCATTCCCATGAGCCACTATATTGAGTTCAAAATCCTGTCCTCTCTTTTTTGTGAATGTTTTTGGCTCTCACCTTTACTGTTTTGACAGTTGTTTCATGCCTGGCTACTTAAAGAATACTGTAAGTTTTATTTGGCTCTTGTTTGTTTTGTTTAAGAGAAAAATTCATGTAGTTGCTGCCTCCTTCATCATTTTGTAATTGGTGTAGAATTTCCTTCTGGTTTGACAGCTAATGCATTATAAACACTGGGTGTGATGCAGCATTGAGTCAGAGAAGAGTAAGCCGTAAATGAACGTACAGTCGTTCTCTTTTGTAATAAAAAATGGCACGGTGATATATGTGCTTGGCTTTTATCTGAATGATACCTTGTGTACCATAAATGTTTTGAATAGTTATACTGATTTATCTCAGAATTAATGTAACTTCTATTTTATGTAATGTCTATTAAAGGGCCTCAGGTGGCATCAAGTGGCCAGTTACAAGGGGCAGCAAGAAGCCGCCTCTTGTAAATGTAAGAGCTGAATTTCTGGGTTTTAACCCGGAAATTCGGTTCCGCTAGTGCAGAGAGCACTATTGCGCTCATTGCACTATTGATACTGCCCCCTCTCCAATGCTGATTTTTAAACATAACGCGGAGGGGGCAGAATCCGGGCTGCTGCCTAAGGTGGTAGCAGCCCCAGAATTGCCCCTGTATATTGCTGTTTAGTACTAGAAATAATATATTAAATGCTTAAAGATCCAGTTGTGGGAACAAAGAATAGGGGGTTTGATGTACACAGAATATGCAGGATTGTTTTGGAACTTTGGGTGGCATAGGGAATCATTTAGCAAGCAGTATTGTTATAGGAATCCATTGATATTAGTGGGCTACATCTCCCAGCATGCTTTAATTATTGATAATATGATGCTCAATGCACAGGTAATGGTGGTTTTCATCCCCAATAGATAGTGAAGTCTATACTCATAGGGTTTTGAGCCACTGTGAGGGCTTATGTATCCAGTGGCATAGCTACAAGCTTGAAAAAGTGGTGTATCTGTTGAATGCAGAACAGACTATGAACTCAATAATAATTAATGATTCTCTCATCTGACGGCCCAACCGAAGACAAAAGGTGGGGGGTTCAACCATTATGTGCAGTCAGGGTGTAAAATCCAATATATATTTTATATTTAATGTTGAAATCTGAAATGATGCTAGACATATTGTAAGTTTTCCAGGTGCCCCCAGTCATGTGACTTGTGCTCTAAGAAACTTCTGTCACTCTTTACTGCTGCACTGCAAGTTGCAGTGATATCAACCCCTCCCTTCCTCTCCAGCAGCCCATCAGCAGAACAATGGGAAGGTAACCAGATAGCAGCTCCCTTGTAAATATAAGAACAGCAATCAATATTTAAAATCCATGTCCCACTGCAACTCCTTCAGTTACATTGAGTAGGAGAAACAATACCTGTCAGAAAGCAGTTCCATAGTGCAACACTGGCTCTTTCTGAAAGCACATGACCAGGCAAAATGACCTGAGATGGCTGCCTACACACCAATATTACAAAAAAAATACACTTGTTGGGTTAGTGTAGCAGAGCAACGAGCTACTGACTGACCAGCTGGGTCTGATTAGCCTCAGGTGGCTAATCAGCACTCCTTAAACCCAGGCTGGTCAGTCTCTCAAGAACTTTCTGGGAGAATTCAGAGTTCAAATTAGACTTTTTGCCATCTAAAATTTGCCAAATTAGTGTTTTAGCTTATGGGGGACCTCCTACAATCAATTTGGAGTCATTTGGTGGACTTCTGAAATTTTTTTTTTGGTGACAAAGCTCAAATCTAATTGGATTTGAATTTTATTCGAGTTTGCAGGTTCATCCTATTTACCTGAATTTTAAAAAATCTAATTTTTTTTATAAGCTTCGATTAGTCGGTTGTTTTTTCGAATTTCGAGTTTATGGGAGTTTTTATAAACTCCCATAAACTTTAAATTCGACCCTTGAGAAATATGCCCCATACAGTCAATGTTCAAATATTTGCTTGCTTTATCAATTGTTTTCCCTTTAAGTCCTATAGTGAAATAAGTTTACTTTATGGAGCAAATAATGAAATCATTGTATGCTTTTTACTAGTTGTGTGTGTTATTTATAAATGAATTGATAAAAGAACATTATTAATTTTAGCACTTGAGAAGGTGAAATCGGATATGTAAAAAGTATCTTTGCAACTGGAAAGTGATATAAACATGGCAGGGCTGTAGGATATTACTTTTGTAAACATCATAAATTTCTCTTGGAATTGGCAATATAAAGGATTTAATTATACAGTTGATAATGGTGCTTGTTGTGAACAAACAGAGATTTAATTTAGCAAATTACAATGGATATTCTTTACATAAATATTTGTATTGGAAATTACCTCATAAACGTTCTATATTTGGAATGATCTATTAAGAAAAATGAAAGCTGCCCTTTAATACTTTAAAACTCAAGCTAGTCTTAAAAAGAGAAATAATTATTTTTGGTACAGGTATGGGATCACTTATCCAGAAACCCAATATGCAGAAAACTCTGAATTAGGGGAAAGCCATATCCCAAAGACTCAATTTTAAGTAAATAAATTAAATTTATTGATATAATTTTCTTTTTCTCTGTAATAATAAAACGGTAATTTGTTCTTAATGATGACTTAGCTGTATCAATTCTTATTGGTGGGGAAACAATCCTGTTGGTTTATTTAATGTATGATTTTTTTAGACTAGGGGTGTGGTGTTCCAAATTATCAGAAAAAAAACCTTGGAAAATCCCAGGTCTCAATCATTCTGGATAATAGATGCCATACCTGTACGAAGAAATTACCCAAATGCAGGCATGGGACTTGATAGCCAGAATGCTTGGGACCTGGGTTTTTCTGGATAAGGGATCGTTCTGTAATTTTGTTATAGAAAAAGATTGAATTATTATAGAAAAATTTGAATTATTTGAATATAATGGAGTCCATGGGAGATGGCCTTCCTGTAATTTGGAACTTTCTGGGTAACAGATTTCCAGATAATGGATTCCATACCTGTCAGATTTGATTTTTAAATTACTAATTCATTATTCTTTGATTTCTGTGCAAACTCTAAAGCCACACTAAGAGGCTAGGTGGACATTTTTAAGTAAGGCAATGTGTTCTGTCCTCCCTATGTATTACCCTGGGGCAGTGTGTAGTTCGAGATGCAGCTAAACCTCCCCACACTCCTATAAAGAGACTGTGAACTGAAGTCTGTAGATTTTACTGGATGGCAAAGGGGAATAGGTGAAACTGTAACAAATAACAGTAAATAGGATAAATAGATTGCAATGAACAGTGCAATATAAACATATATGCATATAAATGCAACATCAAAATGCTAGCTGGCATGAAATGTCTATGCAGCAATGTCTCTGAGTGTGCTGGCAGCTGTGGAGGTGATTTGGTGCAACTATTTGCTTACCAGCAATGCTACCATGAGGAGAGATGAAACTGTGCATGCTTCTTCCATAGCATGGTCTGTAAAATGGAGTCCTGGCTCCCACAAGGCATTGCTCTAGGTCAAATGGTGAGAGTATGGTAGCCTGATTAGTTAAAATCCTGCCATAAGCATTATGGAGATGTAGAATGCATATAGGAAATGGTTACAGCAAGTGTCCAGCAGAGGGAGCCCACAACATAAGAATAGGGAAATCCCAAATATGGTAAAAGCGTATGCTGGAGACATTACACTCCCCGTCTGGCATCTCTAGATGTCACCACTTTATTCCTCAGGAGATAAGTAAAGTTAGTTCAGAAACTGGTCTGAAGAACAATTTTGTCCTCAACCTTTCAGACTCTTCCATCCTCACTTGGAAATGTTTTGCTGACAAGACCCAAGGACCATACACTCCTCTGTGACTGACAGTCTTTCAACAGAACAACATTGCTAGGTTTGAGGTTGGGTTTGGTAGTTTGCCATTTGCAAAGTGGCTGCAAAGTGGAGATGTATTGCTTTCTCTATCTGTCCCCGAAGGTATTTGCAAGATGGCCTCCTACTCTCAATAGGCCAGTTTGGTCAAGGAATGAGTGAAGCTTCCTCAAAGTGCTGTCTTTAGGGACGAGTTTGTTTCTTGTGGTGTATAAGAATGCTGGTCCCGAGAGCCAAGTTGAGTCTTTAAGCTGACTTGCTGCAACAGCTTTGGTTGCGTGGTCTGCAGGGTTGTAGTCGGTATAGAATCCAGTCTCTTTGGGCTCTGTGCCTGTCTCGGTTGTGATGAGCTTAACTAGCTCTACAGCTAGAATGGCAGCACAGAGTTCCAGTCTGGGTATAGTGTGTTCGGGAAGTGGTGCCAGTTTTGCCTTACCTGTAACAAATGCAATGTGGCATTGTCCATAGATATCCACAGTTTTGAGGTATGCTACAGCAGCTATGGCTTTGACAGAAGCATCAGAGAACACACAAAGTTTTTGGCTTTGTACCTCTGTAGAAGGTATTTGAGCATATGGGTGTGTAACACAAAGGTTGGAAAAGTTTGCTAGAGAACTTCTCCATTCTGTCCACAAAGTCTTTTTGTCAGGAGCTAGTGGGGTGTCCCAATCGGATGTTTCAAGGGTTAAGTCTCTTAGAAGTGCTTTGCCTTGTATGGTGACAGGAGCAGCGAATCCTGAAGGCTCACACAGGTTATTTATTGTGGCCAGAACACCTCTGTGAGTGAAGGGTTTATCTTCCCTGTTTACTTGGAAGGCAAAGGTATCAGAATTTAAATACCACATGAGCCCAAGGCTCCGTTGCACGAGCAAAGAGTCAGCTCCCAAGTCTAAGTCTCTTAGATCATTGGAATGGTCTTGTGAAGAGAAGGCTTCCATCACTACTTTGTTGTTAGAAGCTATTTTGTGAAGCCTAAGGTTGCAGCGGACGAGTGCTTCCTGTGCTCTTTTGAGAAGACTGATTGCAGCTTCACTGGAAGGTAGTGATTTTAAGCAGTCATCTGCATAGAAGTCTTTTTCTACTAATTGTCTGACATCTGATCCATACTCTACCTCACTTTCTTGAGCAGAGCGTCTGAGTCCGTGGATCGCAACTGCAGATGTGTACCAGACTGGTGCTGTAAGGTTTTTCCTTTATTAGGAACTGGTTGTGGCATGGTGGAAAAATGGAGGGGTGTCCATTTTCTAGTGTGTTTGTCAGCATGCTGTTTACGCAGACTGGTTTGCGTACACTTCCAAGGCAAGTGTCTCCTATTATGACCCATCTGAGGAAATGGTCTTGAGTAGTTACAACAAGTGTCCAGCAGAGGGAGCCCACAACATAAGAATAGGGAAATCCCTAATATGGTAAAAGCGTATGCTGGAGACATGAGAGCAATGTGTCAAAGATAGCTAAACAAAAGGAAGAAAAAAAGAAAGTACGACCCATAGTGTTGCACCAACCCACTTTTTAATCTGAGGTCCCAAAGGGTATAAATAAAACTTAACTTTTATTAGTTGACCACATAAAATTGATATAAGACAAAAGAGTGTATAATAAAATATTTAAAACAAGGTTAGGTACACGAGCTGAATCGACACTGAGTCAGCAGCTCAGGAACGGTAACTGTAGACTGAGAAGATCTAGTGAATAAGTGTTATCAATCACACCTATTGTCTTCCTAAATTCTCACATACAGCAGGGTACTGGTTAACCGCTATATACGCGGCCCTGGCGGACCGGATGAAAGTATGGGTCACTATATGTCCTATATAGATAATTGGGCCAGAATGTGGCAACACACGCTTATATC
Source organism: Xenopus laevis (assembly GCF_017654675.1). Classification (NCBI taxonomy): domain Eukaryota; kingdom Metazoa; phylum Chordata; class Amphibia; order Anura; family Pipidae; genus Xenopus; species Xenopus laevis. Next base: position 62,576,538 of record NC_054384.1, read on the forward strand.
ACTAAGCTATTCGTGCGTTAATATATGGCCACATATATTTAGCCATATAACGGCGCAAGTGGGGTTAATGCGGGCAATTATTAGAGACCTCAAACTTCAATGCCTTCTTAGGTCCCGCTCCCCTCTCCTTTGAGTTAGATCAAGAGCGCCGTATATATGAGAGCAGCCGACTGATGCGACACTGTTGCCAGTGCCGTAAGGAGGATCAATCAGACGGTGCTGTTCACGCTGCCCCTGTTCCTCCCACACCTCCCCTCCTTAGCGTTGATCAGAGGAACTTGAAACAGTGTATCCGACTAGCGGAATACATTAGGCTGGATTCTAAAGGACGCGGTTTCCCAAGCCTCCCTTCCACCCTTCCGCCCTTTCACCAGTACCCATTCATTTCCGTTTAACCTAACGATTTTAAAATAAATTAAGAAGCGCCTGACGCGCGTTTCGCTCGCCGACCTGCGAGCTTTATCAAAGGCAATTTTTGGCGCTCAGAAAGGTGCAGGTTTAAATAGGGAGGTAGACGCCTCTCAAGATTTGAACTGTCCAATCATGGAGTTAAGGGCGGAGCAATGTTTCATGCAGTGTAACAGCCCTATGCTCACCCAGAACAGCATGCTGAGTAAGCAAAATTTTTGCAACAAAGTAAGAAACAAAATTCTAATAACAACAAAGTGTCAAACTGAGGAATTTCACTATTAGATCTGCCATGTTTGAAATATACTGTTGTATTGTGTAGAGTGACCTATTAAATAACATAAACCCATAAATTTATTAAATAATATGGAATTGAGGATATAATAGTCACAAATTAAATTAAATAAAGATATTCATGATGATGCTCTCATTAAGACCATGCGGACTTAAGGTATTCATTAGGAAAATTAATTCACTTTCTTTGGAGAGGAGTGATGTTTCCAAGTCACCACCCCTGATCCCCAAATTAATATTAAATAGACCAGCGGCATGCAGTCCTTTACTTGAGCTATTGTGATTTTCCATAAAATGCCTACTCACTGGAGGGAGTTTTTTATTCACTTTTACCCAGTCTGGAGCATTATCTATACTTGATACATGCTCAAGGATTCTCTTCTTGAAGGCACGATTGGTCTTTCCAATGTACATTTTGTTGCATGGGCAAGTTAACATGTATATTACGTTGGTCGTGTTGCAGGAAAAATAATGTGTGACCTTATGTGATTTGCCAAATCTGTCCACGACTGACGATTTATTGCGTATATACTTACATGCTTTGCAATTCCCACATGGAAATGAGCCTGATCTTATGGGTTTGGTCTTCTGTCTTGAAAAATGACTTTTCACTAAGCGATCTCGTAAGTTAGGAGCTCTGCGGCTACATAATTGTGGGCGAGAGCCTATCAATGTGGCTAAAATAGGGTCAGTAAGTAATATATGCCAATGTTTCCTCAAAACAGAATTAATGTGTGGCCACTGTCTGCAATATGTACTGATAAATCTTGTCGGTTGTTCCGACCTATTGCCAGTGTCCTTTGTTTTGTTCAATAGATTATTTCTTTGTGTCTTAATCGCCCTATGATAGGCTTTCTGAATGATCGTGTGGGAGTAACCCCTTGAGTCTCTCTGTAAGTTCATTTGCTCGAAGTTTAAAGGTGGCCAAGTCTGAACAGTTCCGGCGTAATCTGAGAAATTCACCAACCGGAATTCCCCTTTTCGTTGAAATAGGGTGATGACTCTGAAAATGAAGTATAGAGTTGGTAGCGGTAGATTTTCTGTATAGATCTGTGGATATTGTACCATCACTATTCAGAAATAATGTGACATCTAGAAAATCCAGCTTATGATCACTGATTATGTGTGTTAATCTAATGTTGAGATCATTATTATTCAATTCCAGCAGGAATTCATCTAGACATTCTCGGCTACCGGTCCATAGAAAAACCAGGTCATCAATGTAGCGAAACCAGGTAGCTATATGTTTGGTAAATTTGGACAACAAATCACCAAACACCCAAAAGGCTTCCCACCAACCCATGAATAGGTTAGCGTAGGTGGGTGCGAATGCAGCTCCCATAGCCACCCCTCTCATCTGCAAATAGAACTTATCATTAAATACAAAAAAATTATGATTTAGACAGAACTGGGTTAATTCAGTAATAAAATCAATATACTGGCCATCCCAGTTACTTTCCGTCTCCATGAAGAATCGAACGGCCTGTAAGCCATGTTTGTGAGAAATTGACGAATACAAAGATTCTACATCGCAGCCAACCAAAAAGGTTCCTTCCTCAGTTTTAATATCTTGCAATTTTGAAAGCAAATCCCCTGTATCCCGAATGTATGACGGGAGATTAGTTACAAAGTTCCTCAATTTAGTATCTATGTATTGGCTAGCTCTTTCACATAAGTTGCCATTACCTGATACAATCGGACGTCCAGGTGGTTTTGTTATGTTTTTATGCACCTTCGGTAACATATAGAAAGTCGGGGTAGTGGAGGAAGTATTTAGTAAAGCTTTGTGTTCACTTTTAGTGATAAGTCCTGTTTGGAAACCATCCTCAATCAGAGTGTTGTATGTTGTTCTAAATCTCTCAGTGGGATCGCAATGTAGTCTATGGTAGCAAGAATAATCGTTGAGTTGTTTAAGGGCTTCTGTCATATACATTATACGTGGCCAGATCACCACATTACCACCCTTATCAGAGGGTTTAATAACAACATCTTCCCATTTCGAGATTTGTTGAATAGCCAGTCGTTCATCTTTAGTGAGATTATCCTGGCCAAGCCTAGGTAAAGTGAGAAAATCACTCATAACTAGCTCACAGAATACATTGACTGCTGAACTTGTGTGTCTAGGTGGCATAAAGCGACTTTTCGGTTTCATAATGCCCATTGGTGTAATCTGTTCTGTCATTAGATCATTGAGATCCGAGATGGCCTGATCGAATAGATCTTGATCACATGAATGTGATTCCCCCAGATCATGTGGATTTAATGGATTTGGTGTCCTTAATAGGGGATTGATTGTGGATTGTATAGCTACATCCACATCCTTATTGAAATGTTTTTTTAGAAGGAGTTTCCTACAAAAGAGGAAAAGATCTTTGTACAGGGAGAAGGGGCTAATGTCAAAACTAGGTGAGAAGGACAGTCCTTTAGTTAGTACTTGATTTTGAGTATCGGTAAGGACATGATCACTCAAATTAATTACTGTTAATTTCTCTGTGTCCTTTTCTTCCGGTATTGTCCCCTCTCCCAATAATTCTGACGTGGATATGCCCATCTGTCCCGATTTCTTAACTCCCTTACCCCCTCTCCTAACCCTCTTCTTTCTTCTGTCCCTAAAAAAAGAGAAGAAGGGCCGGGGGCATCTGAGCCCCTATTACTACCATTGTGCTGTGAGGAGTCATCTTCAGATTTCTCTGACAGAGAAAGATCACTTTGTGAAGTCTGTCTTCTACCCGTGACTTTGCGTCCCCATTGAAAGATAGTGCCAACTGAGTAATCATTCATATCTCGAACAAATTTCTGTCTTTTTTTATCTATTGTATCCTGCACCATTCTATCAATTTCAGTGTTAACTCTGGACATGCGTAGAGTAAATTGTTCATTTTGGGTAAACTCAGACATTTGTTTTTCAATCTCATTTATTTTGTTTGCTAGGTTCTTGACTGTTTGGTTCTCATATTCACATGCTAGGGTCAGGAGTTGCATGGAGCATTTATGTAGAGTATCTTCCCATCTTTTCCTAAAGCTATCATCATGTACCTCGAAGGTGGGAAGAATTTTAATGCGAAGGCCTCGTGGTATGATGTTATTCTCAATATATTTATTATAGGTGGAAACAGTCCACCAAGACTTAGAGAGTTTGATTTGTTGTTGTTGATAGCTCCTAAGGATGGCCCTCCAATTGCTTTCCTCTATCGGGGTACCCCTCTCTGTGTTCGTAGTGACCGAGAACACATCTGTAAGTTGAGTTGACCACTTGTCAAAGCGAGATTGTAAGCTCGTTATTGCGGTAGCCATAACTTATCACAGTCAAAATTTTACATAGATATGAACCTAACGGATACAACAACGTGTGCTATTCCTGGAAATCCCCAAAAGTGGGGAAAAATCTAACACGTAAAAAGAAAAGTAGGTAGCACCTTCCGTTGATTGAGATTGGTAACATACAGTGGTGTGCAGGGTCATAAGATATATATAGCTAAACAAAAGGAAGAAAAAAAGAAAGTACGACCCATAGTGTTGCACCAACCCACTTTTTAATCTGAGGTCCCAAAGGGTATAAATAAAACTTAACTTTTATTAGTTGACCACATAAAATTGATATAAGACAAAAGAGTGTATAATAAAATATTTAAAACAAGGTTAGGTACACGAGCTGAATCGACACTGAGTCAGCAGCTCAGGAACGGTAACTGTAGACTGAGAAGATCTAGTGAATAAGTGTTATCAATCACACCTATTGTCTTCCTAAATTCTCACATACAGCAGGGTACTGGTTAACCGCTATATACGCGGCCCTGGCGGACCGGATGAAAGTATGGGTCACTATATGTCCTATATAGATAATTGGGCCAGAATGTGGCAACACACGCTTATATCACTAAGCTATTTGTGCGTTAATATATGGCCACATATATTTAGCCATATAACGGCGCAAGTGGGGTTAATGCGGGCAATTATTAGAGACCTCAAACTTCAATGCCTTCTTAGGTCCCGCTCCCCTCTCCTTTGAGTTAGATCAAGAGCGCCGTATATATGAGAGCAGCCGACTGATGCGACACTGTTGCCAGTGCCGTAAGGAGGATCAATCAGACGGTGCTGTTCACGCTGCCCCTGTTCCTCCCACACCTCCCCTCCTTAGCGTTGATCAGAGGAACTTGAAACAGTGTATCCGACTAGCGGAATACATTAGGCTGGATTCTGAAGGACGCGGTTTCCCAAGCCTCCCTTCCACCCTTCCGCCCTTTCACCAGTACCCATTCATTTCCGTTTAACCTAACGATTTTAAAATAAATTAAGAAGCGCCTGATGCGCGTTTCGCTCGCCGACCTGCGAGCTTTATCAAAGGCAATTTTTGGCGCTCAGAAAGGTGCAGGTTTAAATAGGGAGGTAGACGCCTCTCAAGATTTGAACTGTCCAATCATGGAGTTAAGGGCGGAGCAATGTTTCATGCAGTGTAACAGCCCTATGCTCATCCAGAACAGCATGCTGAGTAAGCAAAATTTTTGCAACAAAGTAAGAAACAAAATTCTAATAACAACAAAGTGTCAAACTGAGGAATTTCACTATTAGATCTGCCATGTTTGAAATATACTGTTGTATTGTGTAGAGTGACCTATTAAATAACATAAACCCATAAATTTATTAAATAATATGGAATTGAGGATATAATAGTCACAAATTAAATTAAATAAAGATATTCATGATGATGCTCTCATTAAGACCATGCGGACTTAAGGTATTCATTAGGAAAATTAATTCACTTTCTTTGGAGAGGAGTGATGTTTCCAAGTCACCACCCCTGATCCCCAAATTAATATTAAATAGACCAGCGGCATGCAGTCCTTTACTTGAGCTATTGTGATTTTCCATAAAATGCCTACTCACTGGAGGGAGTTTTTTATTCACTTTTACCCAGTCTGGAGCATTATCTATACTTGATACATGCTCAAGGATTCTCTTCTTGAAGGCACGATTGGTCTTTCCAATGTACATTTTGTTGCATGGGCAAGTTAACATGTATATTACGTTGGTCGTGTTGCAGGAAAAATAATGTGTGACCTTATGTGATTTGCCAAATCTGTCCACGACTGACGATTTATTGCGTATATACTTACATGCTTTGCAATTCCCACATGGAAATGAGCCTGATCTTATGGGTTTGGTCTTCTGTCTTGAAAAATGACTTTTCACTAAGCGATCTCGTAAGTTAGGAGCTCTGCGGCTACATAATTGTGGGCGAGAGCCTATCAATGTGGCTAAAATAGGGTCAGTAAGTAATATATGCCAATGTTTCCTCAAAACAGAATTAATGTGTGGCCACTGTCTGCAATATGTACTGATAAATCTTGTCGGTTGTTCCGACCTATTGCCAGTGTCCTTTGTTTTGTTCAATAGATTATTTCTTTGTGTCTTAATCGCCCTATGATAGGCTTTCTGAATGATCGTGTGGGAGTAACCCCTTGCCTTGAGTCTCTCTGTAAATTCATTTGCTCGAAGTTTAAAGGTGGCCAAGTCTGAACAGTTCCGGCGTAATCTGAGAAATTCACCAACCGGAATTCCCCTTTTCGTTGAAATAGGGTGATGACTCTGAAAATGAAGTATAGAGTTGGTAGCGGTAGATTTTCTGTATAGATCTGTGGATATTGTACCATCACTATTCAGAAATAATGTGACATCTAGAAAATCCAGCTTATGATCACTGATTATGTGTGTTAATCTAATGTTGAGATCATTATTATTCAATTCCAGCAGGAATTCATCTAGACATTCTCGGCTACCGGTCCATAGAAAAACCAGGTCATCAATGTAGCGAAACCAGGTAGCTATATGTTTGGTAAATTTGGACAACAAATCACCAAACACCCAAAAGGCTTCCCACCAACCCATGAATAGGTTAGCGTAGGTGGGCGCGAATGCAGCTCCCATAGCCACCCCTATCATCTGCAAATAGAACTTATCATTAAATACAAAAAAATTATGATTTAGACAGAACTGGGTTAATTCAGTAATAAAATCAATATACTGGCCATCCCAGTTACTTTCCGTCTCCATGAAGAATCGAACGGCCTGTAAGCCATGTTTGTGAGAAATTGACAAATACAAAGATTCTACATCGCAGCCAACCAAAAAGGTTCCTTCCTCAGTTTTAATATCTTGCAATTTTGAAATAGTTGTTTTAAATATTTTATTATACACTCTTTTGTCTTATATCAATTTTATGTGGTCAACTAATAAAAGTTAAGTTTTATTTATACCCTTTAGGACCTCAGATTAAAAAGTGGGTTGGTGCAACACTATGGGTCGTACTTTCTTTTTTTCTTCCTTTTGTTTAGCTATATATATCTTATGACCCTGCACACCACTGTATGTTACCAATCTCAATCAACGGAAGGTGCTACCTACTTTTCTTTTTACGTGTTAGATTTTTCCCCACTTTTGGGGATTTCCAGGAATAGCACACGTTGTTGTATCCGTTAGGTTCATATCTATGTAAAATTTTGACTGTGATAAGTTATGGCTACCGCAATACCGAGCTTACAATCTCGCTTTGACAAGTGGTCAACTCAACTTACAGATGTGTTCTCAGTCACTACGAACACAGAGAGGGGTACCCCGATAGAGGAAAGCAATTGGAGGGCCATCCTTAGGAGCTATCAACAACAACAAATCAAACTCTCTAAGTCTTGGTGGACTGTTTCCACCTATAATAAATATATTGAGAATAACATCATACCACGAGGCCTTCGCATTAAAATTCTTCCCACCTTCGAGGTACATGATGATAGCTTTAGGAAAAGATGGGAAGATACTCTACATAAATGCTCCATGCAACTCCTGACCCTAGCATGTGAATATGAGAACCAAACAGTCAAGAACCTAGCAAACAAAATAAATGAGATTGAAAAACAAATGTCTGAGTTTACCCAAAATGAACAATTTACTCTACGCATGTCCAGAGTTAACACTGAAATTGATAGAATGGTGCAGGATACAATAGATAAAAAAAAGACAGAAATTTGTTCGAGATATGAATGATTACTCAGTTGGCACTATCTTTCAATGGGGACGCAAAGTCACGGGTAGAAGACAGACTTCACAAAGTGATCTTTCTCTGTCAGAGAAATCTGAAGATGACTCCTCACAGCACAATGGTAGTAATAGGGGCTCAGATGCCCCCGGCCCTTCTTCTCTTTTTTAGGGACAGAAGAAAGAAGAGGGTTAGGAGAGGGGGTAAGGGAGTTAAGAAATCGGGACAGATGGGCATATCCACGTCAGAATTATTGGGAGAGGGGACAATACCGGAAGAAAAGGACACAGAGAAATTAACAGTAATTAATTTGAGTGATCATGTCCTTACCGATACTCAAAATCAAGTACTAACTAAAGGACTGTCCTTCTCACCTAGTTTTGACATTAGCCCCTTCTCCCTGTACAAAGATCTTTTCCTCTTTTGTAGGAAACTCCTTCTAAAAAAACATTTCAATAAGGATGTGGATGTAGCTATACAATCCACAATCAATCCCCTATTAAGGACACCAAATCCATTAAATCCACATGATCTGGGGGAATCACATTCATGTGATCAAGATCTATTCGATCAGGCCATCTCGGATCTCAATGATCTAATGACAGAACAGATTACACCAATGGGCATTATGAAACCGAAAAGTCGCTTTATGCCACCTAGACACACAAGTTCAGCAGTCAATGTATTCTGTGAGCTAGTTATGAGTGATTTTCTCACTTTACCTAGGCTTGGCCAGGATAATCTCACTAAAGATGAACGACTGGCTATTCAACAAATCTCGAAATGGGAAGATGTTGTTATTAAACCCTCTGATAAGGGTGGTAATGTGGGGATCTGGCCACGTATAATGTATATGACAGAAGCCCTTAAACAACTCAACGATTATTCTTGCTACCATAGACTACATTGCGATCCCACTGAGAGATTTAGAACAACATACAACACTCTGATTGAGGATGGTTTCCAAACAGGACTTATCACTAAAAGTGAACACAAAGCTTTACTAAATACTTCCTCCACTACCCCGACTTTCTATATGTTACCGAAGGTGCATAAAAACATAACAAACCACCTGGACGTCCGATTGTATCAGGTAATGGCAACTTATGTGAAAGAGCTAGCCAATACATAGATACTAAATTGAGGAACTTTGTAACTAATCTCCCGTCATACATTCGGGATACAGGGGATTTGCTTTCAAAATTGCAAGATATTAAAACTGAGGAAGGAACTTTTTTGGTTGGCTGCGATGTAGAATCTTTGTATTCGTCAATTTCTCACAAACATGGCTTACAGGCCGTTCGATTCTTCATGGAGACGGAAAGTAACTGGGATGGCCAGTATATTGATTTTATTACTGAATTAACCCAGTTCTGTCTAAATCATAATTTTTTTGTATTTAATGATAAGTTCTATTTGCAGATGAGAGGGGTGGCTATGGGAGCTGCATTCGCGCCCACCTACGCTAACCTATTCATGGGTTGGTGGGAAGCCTTTTGGGTGTTTGGTGATTTGTTGTCCAAATTTACCAAACATATAGCTACCTGGTTTCGCTACATTGATGACCTGGTTTTTCTATGGACCGGTAGCCGAGAATGTCTAGATGAATTCCTGCTGGAATTGAATAATAATGATCTCAACATTAGATTAACACACATAATCAGTGATCATAAGCTGGATTTTCTAGATGTCACATTATTTCTGAATAGTGATGGTACAATATCCACAGATCTATACAGAAAATCTACCGCTACCAACTCTATACTTCATTTTCAGAGTCATCACCCTATTTCAACGAAAAGGGGAATTCCGGTTGGTGAATTTCCCAGATTACGCCGGAACTGTTCAGACTTGGCCACCTTTAAACTTCGAGCAAATGAACTTACAGAGAGACTCAAGGCAAGGGGTTACTCCCACACGATCATTCAGAAAGCCTATCATAGGGCGATTAAGACACAAAGAAATAATCTATTGAACAAAACAAAGGACACTGGCAATAGGTCGGAACAACCGACAAGATTTATCAGTACATATTGCAGACAGTGGCCACACATTAATTCTGTTTTGAGGAAACATTGGCATATATTACTTACTGACCCTATTTTAGCCACATTGATAGGCTCTCGCCCACAATTATGTAGCCGCAGAGCTCCTAACTTACGAGATCGCTTAGTGAAAAGTCATTTTTCAAGACAGAAGACCAAACCCATAAGATCAGGCTCATTTCCATGTGGGAATTGCAAAGCATGTAAGTATATACGCAATAAATCGTCAGTCGTGGACAGATTTGGCAAATCACATAAGGTCACACATTATTTTTCCTGCAACACGACCAACGTAATATACATGTTAACTTGCCCATGCAACAAAATGTACATTGGAAAGACCAATCGTGCCTTCAAGAAGAGAATCCTTGAGCATGTATCAAGTATAGATAATGCTCCAGACTGGGTAAAAGTGAATAAAAAACTCCCTCCAGTGAGTAGGCATTTTATGGAAAATCACAATAGCTCAAGTAAAGGACTGCATGCCGCTGGTCTATTTAATATTAATTTGGGGATCAGGGGTGGTGACTTGGAAACATCACTCCTCTCCAAAGAAAGTGAATTAATTTTCCTAATGAATACCTTAAGTCCGCATGGTCTTAATGAGAGCATCATCATGAATATCTTTATTTAATTTAATTTGTGACTATTATATCCTCAATTCCATATTATTTAATAAATTTATGGGTTTATGTTATTTAATAGGTCACTCTACACAATACAACAGTATATTTCAAACATGGCAGATCTAATAGTGAAATTCCTCAGTTTGACACTTTGTTGTTATTAGAATTTTGTTTCTTACTTTGTTGCAAAAATTTTGCTTACTCAGCATGCTGTTCTGGGTGAGCATAGGGCTGTTACACTGCATGAAACATTGCTCCGCCCTTAACTCCATGATTGGACAGTTCAAATCTTGAGAGGCGTCTACCTCCCTATTTAAACCTGCACCTTTCTGAGCGCCAAAAATTGCCTTTGATAAAGCTCGCAGGTCGGCGAGCGAAACGCGCGTCAGGCGCTTCTTAATTTATTTTAAAATCGTTAGGTTAAACGGAAATGAATGGGTACTGGTGAAAGGGCGGAAGGGTGGAAGGGAGGCTTGGGAAACCGCGTCCTTTAGAATCCAGCCTAATGTATTCCGCTAGTCGGATACACTGTTTCAAGTTCCTCTGATCAACGCTAAGGAGGGGAGGTGTGGGAGGAACAGGGGCAGCGTGAACAGCACCGTCTGATTGATCCTCCTTACGGCACTGGCAACAGTGTCGCATCAGTCGGCTGCTCTCATATATACGGCGCTCTTGATCTAACTCAAAGGAGAGGGGAGCGGGACCTAAGAAGGCATTGAAGTTTGAGGTCTCTAATAATTGCCCGCATTAACCCCACTTGCGCCGTTATATGGCTAAATATATGTGGCCATATATTAACGCACAAATAGCTTAGTGATATAAGCGTGTGTTGCCACATTCTGGCCCAATTATCTATATAGGACATATAGTGACCCATACTTTCATCCGGTCCGCCAGGGCCGCGTATATAGCGGTTAACCAGTACCCTGCTGTATGTGAGGATTTAGGAAGACAATAGGTGTGATTGATAACACTTATTCACTAGATCTTCTCAGTCTACAGTTACCGTTCCTGAGCTGCTGACTCAGTGTCGATTCAGCTCGTGTACCTAACCTTGTTTTAAATATTTTATTATACACTCTTTTGTCTTATATCAATTTTATGTGGTCAACTAATAAAAGTTAAGTTTTATTTATACCCTTTGGGACCTCAGATTAAAAAGTGGGTTGGTGCAACACTATGGGTCGTACTTTCTTTTTTTCTTCCTTTTGTTTAGCTATATATATCTTATGACCCTGCACACCACTGTATGTTACCAATCTCAATCAACGGAAGGTGCTACCTACTTTTCTTTTTACATGTGTCAAAGATAGTAACCCAACATGCACTCACCTAGGATCCAGCTTTCTATGTGTGCTGGAGTGCTGGTAAACGCAGTAGTGAATCACGAGATTGTGGTTGGCTGCATTACAGCCATGATAATAAACAATATTATCCTTTGTTTTATATATAGTGCTAACATGTTTACATAGTGCTTTTCAAAAAATTTTCAGCATTTTTTTCAGCATCAGTCCCTGCCCCAGTGAAATTAACAAGATCTCTATCATATTCACATGCAGACAGTTTGATCAGGAGACCATAAACCTATGTGTATGTTTTTGGATTGTGGGAAGAATCCAGAAAAAAATATAGGCATATACATATAACCCTAATTTTGTTACTGTCTCTTTAAATAGCAAATAACCCTTGGCAATCCAGGGGCCCTGAGTCCCTTTTGCATATGAAAAGTACTGGGAACTGGGATTTACAGTGCAGTGCCTCCACCTAGGGAACACTGAGGAGCACACCTCAGAGGATTTCCACTAGGAAAAATAAAACACACACAGTTTGCAATAAAACAAATATAAACTTTTTGTAAACTGTATTTAGTAACTGTAAATGCAAATCACACAATATAGCTTTACTATGGGGAACCTTTGTGGACTATCAACCCCTGGCACAGTCTCTCAATGCCACAGTCCCACACCGGTTGGATTAATGCAGAATCTCTCCGTCAGTTCAATGCCCCTTCCCCAAAAGCTATTATGTCCCCAGGTAGCGCTACCTGCCCCAAGGTACTTTTCCTTTGAAAGTAGTAGCCGCTCACAGGTGGCAGGTACACAAGCAAGACCTGTCCTCACCCTGGGGAAACACACAGTATCCAAAGTATCCACAGGCAGGAGATAGAAACTGGTTCTCCCTAATGCTCAAATACTTTCTCCAGCAGAGCAAAACACAGCCTTTTCTTTTACTTCTTCCATGTTACTCTCCATACTGTAGCTCTGATTCTCTCTAGCTTCTGCAGCAGGGATTCCCCTTCCAAGCTCTGTGGGAAGGATGCACTGGGGGCCCCAGCCTATAACTGGGCTATGTCACAGACAGAAAAACAGGGGAAGGATTTGTCTGATCCCCTACATACATGAAGAACACACAAACTCCATCCAGATTGTGCCCAGGTCAGGGATCAGGATCTAATATTAATTTACAAGGAATATGTTCATATTCTATAGTTGTGTTGCACTGCAAAATACCAAAGCTATAAACTGTATTCAAAGCTTTAAACTGTTTTTCCTTTTTGTAGACAGTCATTCTCAGGAAGAAGCAGTCATGTAGCGTTAATCCAGGACAATTCATTTGTCAAAAAGAAGTCATGTCTAGGTAGTGTTGGTTGGGGCATCATACAAACCTCATGCTGGATTAGAGTGTTCAGTAATGGTGACTCAGCTCATGCTGTCTCCCCTAGCCCTGGTTCATATTACAGACTGCAGTAATGTCTTTGCAGCCATACAGGTCACAGGGGAATTAAAGGAAAACTATAACCCGAGAACAATGCAGGTCTCTATAAAAATATATTGCATAAAACAGTTTATATGTAAAACCCTGCTTCATATAAATAAGCCAATTTCATAATGATATAATTTTAAGTAGTGGTATTTGCTGTTGGGTAATCCTAAATAGAAATTTTAACAATTAAAAGGCTACTCCCTGGGATCCTACGATTGCCGGTGCACACAAATAAACCAAGCAAACCATAAATGTTAGGTCACTTGAGCCAATTAAAGGCCAGAATGTTGTCTTTTTCTCCCTCGCGTCTTCCTTCTACAGTTAGAGCTGCAGTATTTCTGGCCAGGTGATCTCTAAAGGAGCACACAGACCATCAGAAAATGTGGGCTCAAGAGATATTTACTTAATTTACTTAAATATATATTCCAGTTTGATGAAATTCTTTAATATGCCACTTGATATAATATAAACTGTTGCTTAAATTTTCACTTAAGGTTCTAGTAGCCCTAAATTGTAACAAAGTAGGTGCTTGGTTCTAAATAGATACCTTTTATATAACATTTATTTATGTAAAACACCTATAAAATACACCTCCTTAAATGGCTAGTTAGTAATTAGTTATATGCCACAATGAATTTAACTAGATAAAATCTTTATATCACAATCACTATTATGGCAGCAGTGATTTGAATCCATGCATGCAGCACCTATTTTTTACTTAAGTATCCCTGGTTAAATAGGTAACCAAGTCACTTTATATTTAGAGATTTTCAGTTCTGTATTAGTACCCTAAGCTAAATGCACACAATTTCCTCAACTGTTGGAAGGGTTTTTATCATCACCTTTTTACAATAAATGTCCATACAATAGGCAGACAAGATATATACTGTATATACAGATTGCTCATCAGCATTAGCAAAATACAATTCATTCTACAGCACACTCGATTCAAACAGAGCTTGACAGATGAAGATGGTTCAATAACAAGACAAAGACAGACTAAGGACAAAATAGGAAAATACTCTGACTGTGAGCTTAAAATGCCTGGAAGACACCTAAGGAATAATGATGGGCAAATCGAACGTGTTTGGTATTGCCAAAAATTTGCGTAACGGCACAATAATTCAGCAAACACATTGAAGTCAGTGTTTTTTTTTTTTACAATACATTTTTTTACTATACATTAGAGCCTATGGGCATTTTTTCATGGCTAAATGCGGCAAAATATCGCTATTAAGGAGATATTTAGCCCTGTTTGATAGAAAAGTAAAGCTTCTATTACATGTACAGGCAAGCTAATTTACAATAAAATAAAATGCCTGAAAAAACCCTGATAACATCCATTACATCTGTAGGGTAGTTTTGCCATAAAAGGCAAAAGTTCATGGAACTCTGCAGTAACTTATTACATGCTAATATTTTACAATACGGCATACATTATTCTCTATATCTCATTATGTAAATGCTGATCATCATAAATATAGCCTTTTTTACAATACATCATCAATACATCAATGATTCCTTGTGAATGATTTACTGATTTTATAGTAAAAATATTTGTGTCGATTTTGTAACTCCCCCAAAAACAAGTATTGCATTTGATTTACTGGGAGTTATTGAATCGATCAAGTAATACTGTTTTATAATAGAGAAGAATTTTATTTAACAGTTTATTCTAATTAATAGGCTCATTAATGCACCAATTCTTTCAGACACTTTTCTGAACAGTGTAATAAAATTGATAAAGTTGGTCCCAAATTTCTTTTGCAGAACTTCCTTCCAGCTGAACTCATTTATGAATAGTGGTGGTAGAAAATAAAAATCTGTGTATGCAGATTCCCCCAGTGAGCCCCCTGATTTCTGGGGGATGGATTCTGTTCTCAAGCTAGCCTTGTTCATTAGTACCCTGGCCTTGAGGGTAGGGGTGCTGCACCATTGAGACAAGTTGAGATCCCCCCTTGGATCCCCCCAGCACAGAAAAAGGTGTGGGCAAGGGGCTGATCGAAGGCGGCTGTGGAGTAAGGATCACCCCTACTTGAGGGCAGAGCCACCTATTTGGCTGTAAGAGCATTTTTGTTTTTTCTGTGCTAGAAGCGATATGCTGTCCAACAGTCTCATGTAATACATTCCCAAGTCTATAAAAACTGGGATCTTTTTGTTCTTGTTTCTGAATCTTTGAGAGTTCATAATCCAGGGAGCTTGCGTGAAATAAACGTTGTCTTTCACCCCAAGTGATCTCAGGTAACTGAATGTCCCCAACAATTCAAATAAAGTTGACATCCTCCTAATCCTCCTGTACGAGTGGGTTGTAGCCCAGCTTCCACCATGGCCTAAATGTGTCTGGGATGGAAGTCCAGACAGCTGTATGCCAAAAAAAGAAAGACAATTTCTCCTAGACTTTGGATCCTGCTAATTAAACAATATAGTTAATAAACACTTGTCAGCCTCCTTTAGTGCTTTTGAACTTTTTATTTATTGTTTAGTTGCTTTTCAGTTATTTATTCCTATTTACAGCAGCTTCATCGTGGCCCATCATATCAACCTTGGCACCCAGTATAATGGAAATAAAATGTACGTTAAATGATTCCAATTAGCGATATTTATACTGTACTTGTAAAATTGTGTGTTATGTGGTGTCTGTTTCATTGCTGGAGACATGAATAACTCACTTCAGTTCTATCTTTTTTTCAGCAGTCAGATTGCAACATAAGCAAAGGGAGCGCAACATTTAGACATTGCTGCCAATAACTGTTATTATAACCTCTTTACCGTTCTTGAGCATTGAACAGACTAATCCTCATTTAATGACTCCACTGACTTCCAAAGTATTCCCCAAAATACTGAGTTCAAGTACTATACCCCTGCTGTTTTAAGGCACAGAACTGGCAAAAGAAAGGAGACTTTGAATGCATCATCAATTACATATTTAAGAAAACAGGATGCAAGCCAATGGATGCAGAAGCATTAAAAATGTTAGAGGGAAAACCATATTAATCATCAACTAACTCCTACTGATCACACCATGAGTTCTGTGCTCTGCTAGTATGGTTTATGCAAACTTTATTACACATGGAAAAGTAAATCATACTTACAGGCCTTTAACTGCTTAGTCGCTCACTGCAGTTTTCCTGTGCTGGACGGCACTGTAGACTTTTTTTTGTTGTACCTGAAAAGCAACATTATTATTTAATTGTGCATAAAATACATGTTTTGGTTACTTTACAGCAAGTTACTGTCTTTGTAAATACTAATTGCTGCTCTTTAGAATATAGTTTAATAGACATGTTATATTTGCTTTTAGTGTTAACCCGTTTTTAGTCTAGGCATTCATAACTTTAACTTAATAAATAAAATTAATTGTTGTGCTTGTTTTAACTAGATGCGAATACAAAGGCTTGCTTTTTTTACCCAGAACCATTGCATTGGGTTGGGCGCAGGTACCTGTAGTGGATTTTGGCGCAGAAATGCAAACTCTCATGTTTCTGCACCAAAATCCACCACATGTATCTGCACCTGGGCCATCGCAATGATCCAGGTGCAGTGCAAGTTAGGGGGATGTTAGCAGTGTAAGGGCTAATTCTTGGCCTGCAGCATGCCGATTTTCAGCCCCATGTCTCATTAGCCTAAGAAATGCTATAGGCTGAACACTACATTTGAGCATACATGAGTTTTGCTGCTGATTACTGTGCAGTGGCCCTCTGTGTACCCAATAGTGGACCCTATGTCTAAACTAACAGATCAGGAATGCATGCTATAAATTAAATTAACAAAGGAACCAGGTGCAACGATGTTAGGTACAGGAAAAAATAGCAAAAAATAGCAAAAGCATCTTTGGTATAGTGTTTCGATGCATTTATGATGTGACTAACTGCACTGACTGGGACAACACTGATTGCTTATGAATGCAACAACAATTACAGCCTTGTTCTTTACACTTCAAGGCAGGTGTTAGGTACTTGTCTAGTTTGTGCCCTTTTGTGCAGAGTCTTGCATTTCATGCAACCTGCAAATTGTTACAAGGCACTGGTACAGAGACACAAGCTTTGTGTATTTCATTTTTAATCAAGATATTAGTCATTACATGGGACACACATATGCCTCTTACTGCACAACACAGACAATCTTATATTCAGGAACAAACTGGCAGCTCTTTAGGCTCCTAGAATGGAGCACAAAGAACTGCACTTTAAAATGGATCATGCAATGGTTGCACAAAATTGCAATTTACTTCTGTAGACATCAAACATAGTTTGATAGTCATGCAGTAACAAATGTTTACATCTAATTGTTATCAATGCCCATGAACATCAATCATTACTTTGGCAAATGATTGTCCCTGTTGTGCTATGATTGAAAACTTTTCTTTCCTACAACTTCCAATAAATCCAGTTGGTAAAATGCATTATTATTGTAAAGAACAAGGATGGCATCTGCTGGAATACAGAGTAAAAAATGGTACCAGAATTGTATCAGTAAGATTATGGTGAGCTATCACTTTGTATGAAGTCTATAGAGACCTGTGAGAGGGTGTGAGGAACACATACTGCACAGGGGCCTTTTGCCAGATAATCACAGAATATGAAAAGTGAGTGTAATTGGTATTAGCAGCCCTGGTCTCTCAGTAGACAAGCATTTAGGTAGAAACCATTCTCAGCAGAGATAAAAATGTATCGGTTATTTTTCAAATGTTAAAGTGGACTTCCTACATCCCAGCAGAGAATATTATACATGATTCTGGCTTCTAGTCTGACCATTTGAAGTTCCCTTTAATGAGATTTTCTTAGACTATGAGCATTAATAATTATTTATACATGTTTATATGTTGTATGTTTCAGTAGTCAGAATATAATTATTTTATATAGTAAGGTACATTTAAATCTAACTATAATTATATCAGTGTCTATGATCTTTAGCTAATATTTTGTCACAAATCCCTTTCCTTCTCTCCAACCAGCATTTCAGTTGGTAAAATGCTGTATTAATGTGAAGTACAAGGGTGACATCTCCTGGAATACTGAGTGAAATGGAATTTGTGCTAAAATACATCTTAATGGTGAGATGAGACGGTTTTATATGAAAGCTTTGCATCAGCTTTGGATCAGATGATCAGATGAAGAAACATATAAAAAAAAACTAAAAGGCAAAAGCATTTTATCAGTACCATCTGCAGCTAAAGGTCATATATGAGAACTGAGAACTGACAGGTTGTAATATAAAGTATATTACAGATAAGAGCAAATACAGTATATTCTTGGAACAATCAGTATATGGATAACTGTAACAAAATAAATAACATGGGTGAATGGGTGAATTTATTCGCCAGGCGCAAATTCGCCAGGCGCAGATTCGTCCCAAATTTGCCCATCACTATTACTAAAGTCAAAGCTTGGAAGGACTTTGTTAAAGGATTCTATAATATCTCCAGAACGAGCCATGTCTGTTGCTAAAATCAGGCGTATAATTGACTGTTTCAGAAGAAAAAGTGATTGTTAAAATCAACATTCCATGAGCTGCCCTTATACAGGTATAGGATCCCTTATCTGGAAACCCAATATCCAGAAAGCTCAGAATTTACGGAATGGCTATATCCCATAGACTCCATTTTATCCAAATAAACCAAATTTTTAAAAATTATTTCCTTTTTCGCTTAAAACAGCTTGTACTTGATCCCAACTAAGATATAATTAATCCTTATTGGAAGCAAAACCAGCCTATTGGGTTTATTTAATATTTAAATGAATTTCTAGTAGACTTAAGACATGAAGACCCAAATTACGGAAAGATCAATTATCCGGAAAACCCCAGGTCCCGAGCATTCTGGATAACAGGTCCCATACCTGTACATGAATATGAAATTATATATCATCATATTAGCTCATACTGAATATTGAATCTGTTATACAAAATCCCATTATCTAGAAAGCTCTGAATTACAGGAAGGCCATCTCTTATAGACTCCATTATAAGCAAATAATTATAATTATTAAAAATTATTTCCTTTTTCTCTGTAATAATAAAACAGTATCTTACACTTGACATTAAGATATAATTAATCTATGTTGGATGTTTAAATTATTTTTAGTAGATTTAAAGTATGGAGATCTGAATTACAAAAATAACCCTCATCCAGAAAACCCCAGGTCCCAAGCATTCTGGATAACAGGTTCCATACCTGTATTATGAACCATATTTATAAAGATATAAAAAAAGGGGACAAAAATATACTCTGCTATTAACACATAACTGTCACGAAAAAATTGAAGTGGACCTCAATGGATTTGGTTCATTGATGTTTATGGGAAGAAAAGCAGCTAGTAAATATTGCACAACATATCTAAGCCAGTTGCTTACCTATAAGGGGAAAAGATATCTCTCATTGAAGTCTATGAGTTTGGTGTAAATTAGGCTTAAAGGGTTTGTTCACCTTTAAATTAACTTTTTGTATGATGTAGAGAGTGATAATCTGAGACAGTATGCAATTACAGTAGTTCTCATTTGTGTTTTTCGAGTTATTTACTGTAGCTATTTCAGCAATCTGTTTACTATGGTCTAGATTACCCTAGCAACCCTACATTGATATGAATAAGAGCCTGGAATATTAATAAGAGAGGGCCTGAATAGTAAGAGGAGTAATAAAAAGTAGCAATAGTAATACATTTGTAGGCAAATAATTAAAAAACTATTGGAAAAATAAAGGTCAGTTGAAAAGTTGTTTAGAATTAGCCATTCTATAACATACACATTTTTATCTTAAAGGTAAAACAACCCTTTAACTACAGCATGTATACTTTCATAAATAGCTCACAAAGCTTTTACCATATTAAAGTATTATAGCCTCCAGGATTGTCTGGCCTTTCAGACTATCAGATACAATAAATATGAAAGTTCCCTAACTTTTGCAGTAGTAACCTGCCATTTTTCTGAATGAATGCTTTCCACAATAATGCTAAACGTCCCTCCACCTGTCTGATCTGTTTGAAGATTTCTGGCGTGATATTATCGAAAATGTTTTCTGGTTTTCTGAGCAGGAATCTGGAAGGCCACAGCACAGTACCTGATAACTATTAAGCCACAACATACATATGTATTACCAGAACACATAATTATTTCATGTTCAGGCCTTCTGTGGACCGAAACAAATTAATAAGGAATAAAGAAGAAGAAAAAGGAGGAAGAGGGATGTGAAGATAATGGGCTGGCCATAGTTTTAAAAGGGAGACTATATTGCTTTGTATTAATTTTTATACTTTCTCTGGTTAAATCTTCAATATATCAATACATGGGGATTGTTTCAGTAGGTAGAGTGTTCATAAATGCTAGATGGATACCGCATACTGGTTAAAAGATATATTAGGTGCAAGTACAGAAGTAAAGAAGTTAATGGGAAAGAAGCATTTAAAAACTACAAATCTGTAGGGACAGAAGCTGCATTTAATGAACATAAACACTGTAATAAATGTTGTAAATCAGCAATCCGGAAGGCTAAGAAAAGAAATGAAGAGTTAATTGCGGTGGAGGTGAAAACTAACCCTAAAAAGTTTTTAAATATATTAATAGTAAAAAGATGCAGGTTGAGAATGTTGCTCCGTTAAATAATTGTAATAAAATTACCTGGTGTGCGGCGGCGTGGACGGCTGCCACGCCGCCGCGCTACTGGTCCGGCGCCATCTTGATTCTTCTAGGGCGCGCGCGGCGCGCCTGCGCGCCTCTTAAAGGTACAGGCGCGCTGGCGCAATCACGCCAGCGCGCCTGTACCTTTAAGAGGCGCGCAGGCCTATTCGAATGTATATAAAGCCTATTCTGACCCCCAGCCAGTGCCCGTGATAGAATCTTGATTCTGGTGGTTCCTGAAGCCTTGTGCTGTCTGTTCCTGTGAAATTTGTATCTGCTATTCCGGTTTTGATCCCTGCCTGTTCCTGACTATTCTGATATCCGAATCCTGACCTTTGCCTGCATCTTGACTACTCTTTCTGCCTGACCCCATCTGTTTGATACCCGGTTTGACCCTTGCCTGCCTGACTATTCTTGATATCTGCCTGCCTCGACCCTGCCTGTCTGACGATTCTCTTGCCTGCTCCATTTGTACCGTGACCTTCGGCCCAAAAGACTTTCTACCTGCCGTGCCCCTCTACTAGCCAGAACATCTCGCCTTGTACCCCTCGTTAAATCCAGGTGGCACCCAAGTAAGCTGAGGGCTCCTCCCGAAGCCCAATGGTGGTCACACTACTGGTGAAGCCGAGCCGAGACCAGGGTACTTGGCACCTGTTCTGGTATTGGGTGCCGGCCGTGACATTATCACGGGCCCTGGAGGACGATGGTCATGAAGCTGCTGCTGCCTCTGCTACACCTCAAACTTCCACTGAGATGTTGCTCACTACCTTGCTGCAACGTATGGAGGAGCAAGAGCAAAAACAGAATTATTTGCTTCAAGGGTTCCACAATCTGACCCGCCAGTTGTGGCCTTCGCAGCAGCCGCCTAATCCTGTTCCTGTACCTCCTGTGGGTTCTTCTGCCAGTGGGGGTAACTCATCTAAACCCCATGAATCCAAGATTGTGTTCCCCGAAAGGTTCAGTGGGGGATCACACGAAATTTTTTGTTTTTAAAGAGGCTTGTAAGCTGTACCTTAGTTTCTTTCCTCATTCTTTTCAATCTGATGAGGAGAAAGTAAGGTTCATAATGACCCTGCTTTTGGGTGACCCCCAAATTTGGGCCCCTCAGGCTGCCTTCTTCAGACCCTGCTCGTTATTCCCTAGACACCTTCTTTAACAGCATGGCCATTCTTTACGATGACCCGGATCGTGCATCATCTGCCGATACCGCGATTCGTAAGTTGCGCCAAGGGAAAAGGGATGCGGAGGTGTACTGCACCGAATTCCGCCGGTGGGCAGTGGAGACTGGGTGGAATGATTTGGCTCTAAGGAGTCAATTTCGGTTGGGGTTATCCGATTCTGTAAAGGATAGTCTGGTTAATTATCCCCTGCCTTCTAACCTGGATGGTCTCATGTCCCTCGCCATCCAGGTAGATAGAAGGCAAAGGGAGAGAAGAGGTGAGAGGAGTACAAACTTCTCTGGGGTTACCAATATAAGATCCAATGTGGTGACCAATGTGAAATCTCCTAACCTCTCTGTGCCTCTGCCTCAGGAGGAGCCTATGCAATTAGGCATATCCCACCTAACTCCTGAGGAAAAGGCACGCAGGCGTTCCATGGGTCTCTGTATGTACTGTGGTGAAAAGGGACATTTTCTGAACCAATGTTCTAAGAGGCCGGGAAACTCCGAAGCCTAAATGGAGAAGGGGAGCTCCATTTCGGTGCAGGAGTTTCCCTCCCCAATCTGCCTCTAAAGTTTTGTTACCAATTAAACTAACTTGGCCTACGGGCTCTGTTAAACTGTCCGCATTTGTGGACTCTGGGGCGGAGGGTAATTTTCTGGATACTGCTTTTGCAGCTAAATTCTGTATCCCTGTAGTTCCTCTAAGTGCCCCCATGAGAATAATGGCTGTGGACAGAAGACCCTTAGGGTCAGGTGTAATCTCTAAGGAGACGGTAACTCTTTCCATGTGTGTTAATAACTTGCATTGTGAGGAGATAGCTTTTTACCTCATAGAGGGTGCTTCCTCTCCTCTTATTTTGGGGTTACCGTGGCTCCAGAGGCATAACCCTCTGATTGACTGGGTCTAAAGGGAGGTGGTTCAATGGGGTACTATGTGTGGTGGGGTATGTTTTCCCTCTGTAGTTGCAACTACTTCACTTGAAGGGTTACCTGCTGCATATGCAGACTTCACTGATGTCTTCTCTAAAAAGGCAGCAGAAACCTTACCCCCACACCGGCAGTATGACTGCCCAATAGATCTGGTCCCTGGGTCAACTCTTCCTCATGGTAGAACCTATCCTCTTTCATTGCCCGAAGCCCAGGCAATGAAAGAGTATATAAAAGAGAACCTAGAAAGGGGTTTAATCAGACCTTCTAGTTCCCCTGCGGGGGCGGGCTTCTTTTTTGTTGGGAAAAAAGATGGTGGTCTTCGCCCCTGTATTGATTATAGGGGGCTTAATAAGATTACCATAAAAAATCGCTATCCTCTCCCTCTAATTTCTGAACTTTTCGATCAAGTTAAAAATGCAAAAGTCTTTACCAAGCTTGATCTTACGGGGGCTTATAACTTGATTTGAATCAGGGAGGGGGATGAGTAGAAAACAGCGTTCAACACCAGGGATGGCCACTACGAGTACTTGGTAAGGCCATTCGGTCTTTGTAACGCCCCCGCAGTGTTCCAGGAATTTGTCAATGACATCTTTTGGGACCTGCTGGGGATATTCGTAGTGGTCTATCTTGATGACATTCTTATTTTCTCTTCTAATCTAGTTGAACACAGGAATCATGTTTGTGAGGTTTTACGTAGACTGAGAGAAAATAATCTGTATGCAAAACTTGAGAAGTGTACTTTTGAAGTTACCTCTGTTCAATTTTTGGGTTTTAACATTTCTAACAGGGGTCTTGAGATGGATCCAGGGAAGGTGAGAGCAGTCCTGGAATGGACCCAACCCCTTTCTTTACGAGCAACCCAAAGATTCCTCGGTTTTGCAAATTATTACCGCCAATTCATCAAGAATTTTTCCTTGGTAGTTGCCCCAATCACCAACTTGACCAAAAAGGGTGCTGACCCTAGTATTTGGCCCCCAGAGGCAGTTCAAGCTTTCGAACGCCTCAAAAAAGAGTTCAGTTCTGCCCCTATTTTGCAGCATCCTGATACTGCTTTACCATTCATTGTGGAGGTAGATGCCTCTGAAGTGGGTGCTGGGGCAGTCCTTTCCCAAAGGCACCCGATTACCAACAAGTTACATCCCTGCACCTTTTTCTCTAGGAAGTTTTCGCCTGCAGAGGCAAACTATGATATTGAGAACAGGGAATTGTTGGCTATCAAGTGGGCCTTTGAGGAATGGCGGCATCTACTTGAAGATGCTAAACATATGGTAACCGTATATACAGACCATAAAAACCTGCTTTACATTGACACACGGCTAAACCCTAGGCAAGCTAGATGGGCATTGTTCTTCACCAGGTTTAATTTTTCTTTAACATATAGGCCTGGATCTAAAAACACCAAAGCGGATGCACTCTCTAGGAGTTTTGAATCTACAGATGAAGCCACTTGGATTTGTGAGATAAATGCGTCATGACTCATGGTTAATTGAAGAAACTGCGTTATCTAAAGTCATCTTAACTCATTTAATGCATTTAACCTTTCCATTAGCATACCAAAGCACCATTGTGAACAATGGTGAATGCTTTAATTAGATGGGATGTTGTGACGCAGTTTTCTGTGTTAAATGAGATAAATGGGATATCTGTGTTTAGTTATTCTGTGTCAAACAGACAAACCAAAGTGGCTGCATCTGTACCTCCTCTGACTCTAGTGAGTGCATCCCCATCATTCCTAGGGAGTTGATTGTAGCCGCATTGGATTCTGACCTCTCCACCTTGTTGTCCCCTGTCCAATCTTCTGCTCCTGCAGACACTCCTTCTGGGAGAATGTTTGTGCCTGAGGAGTTGAGGGAACAAGTTCTCGAAGAGGTTCATAACTCCAAAATGGCTGGGCATCCTGGCATTTCCAAAACTATTTCTTTGTTAGCCCGTCATGTGTGGTGGCCTTCTTTTAAACAGGATGCTAAGGTTTTTGTAAATTCTTGTCCAATTTGTCAAAGGTCTAAATCCTCTCGTCAATTGTCACAAGGTCTGTTGAATCCGTTACCAATCCCTGAGAAGCCATGGTCCCATCTTTCGATGGATTTCATTGTAGATCTGCCTCCTTCCCAGGGTAAAACTGTAATTTGGGTGGTGGTGGATAGGTTTAGTAAAATGAGCCATTTTGTTCCCCTTCCACACCTCCCTTCTGCCAAAACCTTATCCGATCTGTTTATCTCTCATATTTTCAGGTTACATGGGTTCCCTGTTAACATTGTATCTGACAGAGGAGTTCAGTTTGTCTCAAAGTTTTGGAGAGCTTTCTGCTCGTTAGTTGGGATTGATTTATCCTTCTCAACTGCTCACCATCCCCAAACCAACGGACAAACGGAAAGAGTGAATCAATCCCTTGAGCAATATCTCAGGTGTTTCTGATAACCAGTCCTCTTGGGCTGAATTGTTGCCCTGGGCAGAGTTTGCCTACGATAATGCCACTCACTCCTCCTCTGGGGAGTCTCCTTTCTTAATTGTAAATGGGCTACATCCAAAAGCATTTTCTTTTTCTGGTTTAGATTCCTCTGTACCCTCTGCTAATTCCTCTGTCAATCATTTTTCTAAGGTTTGGGCCCAAGTTCATCATTCTCTTTCTGCAGCTTCCTCTGCTCAAAAGAAAGCTGCAGATAGATCTCGTAGAGTGGCTCCTCAATACAAAGTGGGAGATTCTGTTTGACTATCTACCAAAAATATTAAGTTAAAGGTCCCCTCTCTCAAACTGGGGCCCAGGTTTATTGGTCCATACCCAATAACTGAAATAATCAATTCTTCTTCTGTTCGTCTCCAATTACCTGCAGAGTTTAAAATATATAATTCTTTTCATGTTTCTCTTCTAAAACCAGCCACTCAAGTCCGGCATATTCCTGTTCTTCCCCCAGTGTTAGTCGAAGGTCAGCCTGAATTTGAGATCCAGGAGTTCCTCGATTCTCGTCTGGTACGGGGTAAGCTTCAGTACCTTATTAAGTGGAAGGGCTATGGCTCTGAGGAGAACTCCTGGGTCTCAGTCGATGATATCAAAGCTGATCAACTCAGGAAGAAATTCCATCAAAAATTTCCTGGGAAGCCTGGGGGTCCAGTGGCCCCCCTAGAGGGGGGGTAATGTAATAAAATTACCTGGTGCGCCGCGCTCCTGGTCCGGCGCCATCTTGATTCTTCTAGGGCGCGCGCCTGCGCGCCTCTTAAAGGTACAGGCGCGCTGGCTTGATTCCGCCAGCGAATTAGCGTGATTCGCCACCAGCAAATAAATTTGCGAAACGCCTACAAAAATTCACGGCAAAAATTCGCCGGCGTCCAAAAATTTTATTTAAAAAAAACAGAAAAACGGGCGCCGGCTTCAAAAACGAGACGCCGGCACCGTTTCGCGAATTTTTCGCCGTTTTGCGAAATTCACGAATTTTTCGCCGAAACGGCGCAAATTCGCCCATCACTATTCCTGACTATTCTGATATCCGAATCCTGACCTTTGCCTGCATCTCGACTACTCTTTCTGCCTGACCCCATCTGTTTGATTACCCGGTTTGACCCTTGCCTGCCTGACGATTCTTGATATCTGCCTGCCTCGACCCTGCCTGTCTGATGATTCTCTTGCCTGCTCCATTTGTACCGTGACCTTCGGCCCAAAAGACTTTCTACCTGCCGTGCCCCTCTGCTAGCCAGAACATCTGGCCTTGTACCCCTCGTTAAGTCCAGGTGGCACCCAAGTAAGCTGAGGGCTCCTCCCGAAGCCCAACGGTGGTCACACTACTGGTGAAGCCGAGCCGAGACCAGGGTACTTGGCACCTGTTCTGGTATTGGGTGCCGGCCGTGACAATAATGGTACCAGTATGGTTGTAACAGATACAGAAAAGGCAAATGTGTTAAATCAGTTCTTTTCTTCAGAGTATACAATAGAGGAGTCTGGGTTCACAGGCTCACTTTATAACTGCATGAATGGTTCAGCTCAATCTAGTCAGTGGCTGACTCAGGATGTGATTCAAAAAGCTTTAATACAAACTAATGTAAACAAGGCTCCAGGGCCTGATTGCATACACCCCCGGGTTCTAAGACAGCTTAGTTCAGTTTTAGGCCAGCCCATATTTCTGATTTTCTCAGATTCACTGTCATCTGGTATGGTGCCTATGGATTGGAGAAAAGCTGATGTTGTTCCAATATTTAAAAAGGGATTACGATCTCAGCCTGGCAATTATAGGCCAGTAAAATTGGCATCTGTGGTGGGCAAATTATTTGAAGGCTTATTAAGGGATAACATTCAAAATTTTGTCCTAATGAATGGCATTATGAGCAACAATCAGCATGGCTTTATGAAGGATAGGTCAGTAAGGTAAGTGAGATTCTGGACAGTGGGGGGGCAGTATATGTGATCTATTTGGATTTTGCCAAAGCGTTTGATACTGTGCCCCACAAACGACTGCTTTCTAAACTAAGGTCTGTTGGGCTTAATGAAGTCGTTTGCACGTGGATAGGAAACAGGATCGGGTACAGAGGGTGGTTGTTAATGGGACATTCTCTACTTGGAGTAAGGTTCTTAGTGGGGTCCCCCAGGGCTCAGTATTGGGTCCACTTTTATTTAACTTGTTCATTAATGACTTAGGGGAGGGTGTTGTAAGTAATGTATCAGTGTTTGCAGATGACACAAAATTATCCAGCCCAATTAATTCCTTCCAGGATGTGGCATCCTTGCAACATGATCTTAACAAACTGGCAATCTGCGCAGCTAAGTGGCAAATGAGATTCAATGTTGATAAATGTAAAGTCATGCACCTGGGATGTAAAAATATCCAAGCCACTTATACCCTTAATGGGACTGCACTAGGCAAATCCATTATGGAAAAGGACCTTGGAGTCCTTGTAGATGAAAAACTTGGCTGTAGCAAGCAATGCCAGTTGGCAGCATCAAGGGCAAATAAGGTCTTGAGCTGTATTAAAAGGGACATAGAGTCAAGGGAGGAGGGGGTCATTCTTCCACTGTATAGAGCACTTGTAAGGCCCCATCTAGAATATGCAGTACAGTTTTGGTCTCCATCACTCAAACAGGACATTTTTGTATTAGAGAGGGTACAGAGAAGGGCAACTAAGCTGGTTAAAGGTATTGAAAATCTTAGCTATGAGGAAAGACTGGCCAAATTGGGGATGTTCACGCTGGAGAAGAGGCGCTTAAGAGGTGATATGATGACTATGTATAAATATATAAGGGGATCATATAATAATCTCTCTAATGCTTTATTTACCAGTAGGTCTTTACAGCTGACACAAGGTCACCCATTCCGATTAGAAGAAAAGAGGTTCCGCCTAAATATTCGGAAGGGTTTTTTTACAGTGAGAGCTGTGAAGATGTGGAATTCTCTCCCTGAATCAGTTGTACAGGCTGATACATTAGATAGCTCTAAGAAGGGGTTGGATGGCTTTTTAGCAAGTAAGGGAATACAGGGTTATGGGAAATAGCTCATAGTCCAAGTTGATCCAGGGACTAGTCCGATTGCCATTTTGGAGTCAGGAAGGAATTTTTCCCCCTCTAAGGCAAATTGGAGAGACTTCAGATGGTTTTTTTTTGCCTTCCTCTGGATCAACTGGCAGATAGGTAGTTAATAAAAAAAAAAAAAGTTGAACTCGATGGACATGTGTCTTTTTTCAACCTTACTTACTATGTAGATACCGATTACAGTGTACACTGGCACAATGCAGAAATATACTAAACAACTGGACTGAAAGTGATGAGGGAAATATTCCGCCTTGTTTTGCTGGGAAAAGAAGCCTATTGTCAGGAGTCAAGGCGAGTCTGAAGGTAAGAGCCTCCCCCACGCTTCCCACTGAGCTGCGCCCTGAGGGTTGAGACAGGACGTTCCCAGATAAGGAATAGCAGGAGTGCTAGATGAGCCCACAGAAATAACAGTTCGTAATAAGGGCTAGCACTTATCTGCAGGAGACGAAGCGAAGTCTGGAACAGGCCGGGTCATACACAGGAAGGATCAATAAGCAGGTACCAGTTGAGGGAAATCCAGAAGAGTAGTCAGAAAAGCCAAGGTCGAAGTCAGACGAGCAATACAGGAATCCAGGGATAATCAGAAGAGTAGTCAGTAACAAGCCGTGGTCGAAATCAGAATAACATCAGTAATAAACGCTCAGTGTCAGTAAGACGATCACCTCGCACTGGGCCTAGGTCGGAGTGACCTTTTAACCCCAGGACGCATGTTGGCGTCAGAACGCGCGCCTGCGTCAGAACGCGCGCACGTGAATGCGCGCCCACGTCAGAGCGCGCGCGCGCGTAAATGCGCGCCCGCGTCCAAACACACGCGCGCATCAGGACACGCGCTCGAACCTGCAACAAGCGCCGGAGTGGAAGCACAGGCCTGGGGAGATGTCGGCTCAGCTTGAGCCAGATCTTCTGGATCCCGACATTGCCCCCCCTCAAAATGCAACCTCCGGGTGCATGTGGAAGCCGGTCTGTCAGGATGAGATCTATGAAATAACTCAATAAGTTGAGGAGCATGTAAATTACTCACGGGTTCCCATGAATTCTCTTCTGGAGGAAAACCTTTCCACTGGATTAAATATTGAAGCCGACCTCGCCGGTACCTAGAATCCAAGACGGCCTCCACTTCGAATTCCTCAACACCTTCAATGGTTACTGGAGCTGGGGGACTGTGGTCTCTTCCCGAAAAGGTGTTCTTCACCACAGGTTTCAATAAGGCTACATGAAAAACAGGGTGGATTTTGTAAGTAGCAGGCAATTTAAGTTTGAAAGTTACCTCGTTCACACGTCGAATTATGGGAAAGGGACCCAAAAATCGTTGACCCAGCTTCTTAGATGGACACGGAAGTTTGATGTGCCGGGTAGACAGCCAAACCAGGTCTCCGACTCGAAACTCAGAACCCTTCCTTCTCTTACGATCAGCAAAATCCTTGAAGTTGTTCTGTGCTTGGGCCATTGCTTGTTGGATTCTTAGGGTATTGTCCAGAAGAAAAGAAAGTCTTTCTTGAACCGCGGGCACCTCTATACCTTTAGGAAGATTAGGAAGCACGTGCGGATGGAAACCATAGTTAGCGAAAAAAGGAGTTTGCTTGATGGAGGAATGAAGGGCATTATTGTAGGAGAACTCGGCCAATGGTAACAGCTCACTCCAATTGTCCTGGAGGAAGGATGAAAAACAACGTAGATATTGTTCCAACGTTTGGTTAGTCCTTTCCGTCTGCCCATTGGATTGTGGATGAAAAGCCGTGGAAAGAGCCAGCTTGATCTTTAAAGCTTTGCACAATGCCCTCCAGAATTTAGATGTAAACTGTACTCCCCGATCCGACACAATCTCATCTGGAACTCCATGGAGTCTGACGACTTCCTTAATAAACACCTCAGCCGTAGAAGGTGCAGAAGGTACTCCGGAGAGGGGAACAAAATGTGCCATCTTGGAGAGTCGATCCACAATTACAAAAATTGTATTGTATCCTTGCGAGGGAGGAAGCTCTACAATAAAATCAATGGAAATGGAACCCCACAATCGAGTAGGCACTGGTAAAGGACGTAACAGCCCCAGGGGTTTAACATGTGAATCTTTAAACTGAGCACAAGTCTCACAAGAAGATACATAATCCTTGCAGTCCTTAGCCATGTGAGGCCAGAAGAAAAACCTTTGAGCGAGATCTAAAGTCTTAACATATCCCATATGACCCGCCAATGGGTGATCGTGAAGTAATTTTAGGGTCTCTAAACGAAGTGTTTCTGGAATGAAGACTTTGTCCTTCAAAAAAAATAACCCATCACAAGCTTGCAACTCCCTGTGTGGAGATAAAGAAGAGGATGTCTCCTTGATCTTTGAAAAAAGTTCACTCTGAAGAAGAAAGAAATTCTGGGGACGAAGTATCGTATCCGGGGGCAAAAGTTCCTCTTCTTGACTGTGTAACCGTGAAAGAACATCAGCTTTCTTGTTCTTAGAGCCAGGCCTATAGGTTATATGGAAATTAAAACGGGAAAAAACAATGCCCACCTGGCTTGTCTTGGTTTGAGACGTTTGGCGGTTCGTAAATACTCCAGATTCTTATGGTCTGAAAAAATAATGATCGGATGTGACACTCCTTCTAACAAATGACGCCATTCTTCAAACGCTGCTTTAATGGCCAAGAGTTCTCGGTCAGAAACATCATAATTCTTCTCTGAGGTGGAGAGTTTCTTAGAAAGAAAGCCACAGGATGAAGAGCATTGTTATCGCCGGTCCTTTGGGATAAAATAGCACCAATAGCAGTTTCAGATGCATCAACCTCTAGAATGTAAGGCAGAACAGGGTTAGGATGCTTTAAGACAGCAGCAGACGTAAACAAATGTTTTAATTGCTCGCATGCTTCTTGAGCTTGTGTAGTCCACTGAAAGTGCTTAGTGGAACTGGTTAAGTCAGTGATAGGTGCGATGATCTTAGAAAAGTCCTTAATAAACTTCCTATAAAAATTTGCAAACCCGACGAAACTTTGTACTGCTTTCCGAGAAGAGGGAACAGGCCAATCAAGAATAGCGGACACCTTCTTCTTGTCCATGCAAACTCCGTCAGAAGAGATCACAAACCCCAGGAACTCCACTGAAGACTTGCAAAATTCGCATTTCTCCAGTTTGGCATATAAACGATGAGTTCGCAGGCGGTTAAAAACCTTCCTTAGTTGCATCTCATGGTCCTGTTCGGAGGAAGAAAAAATTAAAATATCGTCTAGATAGACAATCAGAAATTGATCCAAAAAATCTCTGAAAATATCATTAACAAAATGCTGAAAAGTCGCAGGAGCGTTGCACAAACCAAATGGCATAACGAGGTATTCATAATGTCCAAAACGGGTTCGAAAAGCCATCTTCCACTCATCTCCTTGCCGAATCCTTACCAAATTATACGCCCCTCGCAAGTCTAATTTAGAAAAAATCTTGGCCCCACAAAGGTTTTGGAATAATTCAGGAATAAGGGGTAACGGGTAACAATTTTTTACAGTGATCTGGTTCAAGTGTCTGTAATCAATGCAGGGCCGTAAGGAATGGTCCTTTTTCTCTACAAAGAAAATACCTGCCCCTGCAGGTGAGGTGGAAGGACGAATAAACCCTTTCTCCAAATTCTCGTTGATATAATCTTTCAAGACCGACAGTTCGGGCTCAGACAGAGGGTAGATACGTCCGAAAGGAATTGGAGCCCCTAGAAGCAAATCTATAGGACAATCATAAATTCGATGAGGAGGTAGTGTGTCAGCTCCTTTTTGATCAAAAACATCTATGAAGTCCTGAAGAAATGAAGGGATAGCCTGTAAATGAGGATCTTGAGATGAACACAAAGCAAATGCTTTAGAAGTGGTCTTGGGCATGAAGAAATGAGAAATACAAGCCACAGATGAAAATTGTAGTACCCCAGTGCTCCAATTTATTGAAGGATTGTGCAATTTCAACCAAGGAAACCCAAAAATTAACGGGAAAAGAGGAGAGTACACCACATCAAAAGATAAAGTCTCAACATGATTAGAGTCAGTGATAACAATAAGTGGTATTGTCTCTAACAACACTGGTCCGGAGGAAAGTTGGGAGCCATCTGCTGTCCTCACCAGAAATGGTTGCGTCTTGGGTCGGGTCGGAATATTATGACCTTTAATAAATTCTTTATCGACAAAACAACCACAGGCTCCCGAGTCTATGACGACTTTACTCTCTAGGAACCCTTGGGGCCACTGTAGAGAAATAGGGACAATGAGCATAGGCAATTCTCGAGAGGAGGAGGATGGAAAATAAGTCGGATGAATATGCTTACCCCCTGGTCGGGTAGGACAGTTCCTCAAAAAATGACCAGACAGACCGCAGTAGAGGCATAAATTGTTCTCCCTTCTGCGGGACCTCTCCTGGGCAGAGATAGCTGTTCTTATAAGTCCAATCTGCATAGGTTCATGAGCAGTAGTTATAGAAGCAGGGGGGGAGATGGATGACGAAGTTGCAGAGACGTATGAAGACAGAGGGGCTTTAGGAAGTACCCAGGATGCTCCAAAAGAAGGTGTTGCAGCTCTCTCTGTGCGTCTCTCCCTTAGACGACGATCAATCTGTACACACAGGTCGATCAAAGACTCCAATGAATCAGGTACTCCTACTCTGGCTAACTCATCCTTCAGAGTAGGACTCAAACCCAAGCGGAATTGATGTCTGAGGGCCTTGTCGTTCCACTCGGTGTCGGTGGCATAAGTGCGGAAATCCGTCACATAATCTTCAACTGGGCGTTTGCCCTGACATAGAGTCCGGATTATAGTTTCAGCAGTGTCGGACCTCTTAGGATCGTCATATATCTGAGCCATAGCTGAAAAAAAATATGTCCACACTAGCCAATAGGGGGCTTTGGGTTTCAAACAGACGATGAGCCCAAGTCTTGGGTTCTCCGGATAATAGGGACATAATCACTCCCACCCTGATCTGTTCTGTAGCATAAGATTGACTTTTCAAGGAAAACATGAGTCGACAGTCATTTTCAAAAGCCCTGAATTTAGCTCGATCTCCAGAAAAGCGTTCAGGGAGTGGTATCTTGGGCTCGGGCGTCGGATGTGTGGACGAAGAAGCTACTCCCGGGAAAGCAACCGAAACTGGGGGTCCAGGAGGAGGAGCAGCAACAGTCATGTCTTGCATCTGGGTCTGTAATTGTTGATAGCCCCCTTGTAAATCTCGAACAGTCCGAGTAAGACCAGCTAATTGCTGAGCAACAATTTCTAAAGGGGAAAGAGCTGGTTCTTCGGACTCCATGGCGAGGTGATACTGTCAGGAGTCAAGGCGAGTCCGAAGGTAAGAGCCTCCCCCACGCTTCCCACTGAGCTGCGCCCTGAGGGTTGAGACAGGACGTTCCCAGATAAGGAATAGCAGGAGTGCTAGATGAGCCCACAGAAATAACAGTTCGTAATAAGGGCTAGCACTTATCTGCAGGAGACGAAGCGAAGTCTGGAACAGGCCGGGTCATACACAGGAAGGATCAATAAGCAGGTACCAGTTGAGGGAAATCCAGAAGAGTAGTCAGAAAAGCCAAGGTTGAAATCAGAATAACATCAGTAATAAACGCTCAGTGTCAGTAAGACGATCACCTCGCACTGGGCCTAGGTCGGAGTGACCTTTTAACCCCAGGACGCATGTTGGCGTCAGAACGCGCGCCTGCGTCAGAACGCGCGCGCGCACGTAAATGCGCGCCCGCGTCCAAACACACGCGTGCATCAGGACACGCGCTCGAACCTGCAACAAGCGCCGGAGTGGAAGCACAGGCCTGGGGAGATGTCGGCTCAGCTTGAGCCAGATCTTCTGGATCCCGACACCTATAGACTATAATGTATAGTTTAAAAAATATTACACAGTTTGAAATATTGACTTTTGAATACTGACATTGACTTCAACTCGTTTGGCGTCTTTTTTGCCATTTTGTGAAACAGCTCAGATTAGCCCACCACTACGTGAGCAAGCGTTAAGTACAGGACTCTGCATGGTTTCTATAATGTATCAATGTATCACTACAGGGAGGAATTAATAGGTTGCATGATAAAGCTGGAAAAGTTATTCAGGTTGCTCTTCAGTAACATCTATCTGTCTATCTATCTATCTATCTATCTATCTATCTATCTATCTATCTATCTACGTATCTATCTTTCTAAACTTAAAATGATTTGAGGAGTTTTAAGTCAGAAGGTTAAATTTCTGATGTGTTGTTATAGTCAGGATGATCTTTCTAGATCAGCAGAGGACATCAGGACACCTAACCAATCCGGGACATCTTTTCCTTTATGAACAAAAAAACAGACAGAAGAAGGTAAAAAGATTTATATACCAAATATGAAAGCAAGCATTTTTACAGGCTTAACATTAACATTAATATTATATTAAAAATATATTGACAGAGCAACAACATAGTAGACAGACAGCTGCAACAGAACAAAAACTGTGTAGCTTTCATGACCTTTTACCTATGACCTTTGATCTATGACAATTGACCGTTATCATGAGGTACGCTCATCTGCCCTGTGGGCTCTTGCATCCATCTGTTTGGCAGAGTGCCATCTGACCAATGACCTTTGACCCATGACCTTCAACCCATGACCTTTGACCCATGGCCATTGACCACCACAATGGTTGTCACTTGTCTGCCTTGGTGGCTCTTGTGGCCACCTGCTTTGAGGAATTTACCAATGAACTTTGACCCATGACCTTTGACCCATGTCATTTGCCTCATGATCTTTGACCCATGAACATTGACCATGCCATTTGCTTTGGCGGATTGCCCTCTTACCCATGACATTTGACCAATGCCATTTGACCCATGAGGGCTCTTGCAGCCATCTGTTTTGGTGGAGTACCCTCTGACCCATGACCTTTGACCCATGACTTTTGAGCACCACAATGATTGTCACTTGTCTTGGTGGCTCTTGCCACCACCTGCTTTGTCAGAGTTCCCTCTGATTCATTACCTTTAACCTATGACCTTTGACCCATTCCTTTTGACCTTTGATCACCATAATGGAGCCACTTATCTGCCTTGGTGGCTCTTGCAGCCATCTGCTTTGTTGGAGTTCCCTCTGACCCATGCCCCTCTGGACTCATGCCATTTTACCCATAAACATTGACCACCATCATGATCAAAGGTCATAGGTCAGAGGTCATAGATCAGAGGTAAATCCCTCAAAGCAGATGACTGCAAGAGCCACCAAGGCAGACAAGTGAAACCATTGTGGTGGTCAACGGCCATGGGTCAGAGGTCATGGGTCAAAGGTTGTGGGTCAAAGTCATGGGTCAGATGGCACTCTTCCAAAGCAGATGCCTGCAAGAGCCCACAGGGCAGATGAGCGTACCTCATGATAATGGTCAAAGGTCATTACCTAGGTCAAAGGTCACGGGTCAAATGGCATGGGCCAAAGGTCATGGGTCAGAGGGCACTCCTCCAAAGCAGATGGCTGCAAGAGCCCTCATGATAGATGAGCAAACCTCATGATGATGGTCAGTGGTCATGGGTCAAAGGTCATGAAGCAAATGGCATGGGGCAAATTTCATGGTGTAAGGTACCTGTAACCGCAGCCGGGGCGCAGACATGGGGGTGCTCTGGTTCCTGAGGATTCCCGGCGTCTGTCGCGCGCGCGTCTTTGCGCGGGCGTGCGTCCGTTCATTCGAAACCTCAGTCTCATGCTACCGATCAGATCCGGGTGGGAGTGATGATTTCTTTGCTTCAAGGGCAACCTCAGGCGTGGGCTCATCGTTTATTGGAGCAAAATAGTCCTCTCTTGGCTACGACGGATTCCTTCATTCAGGCCCTGCCTAAAATCTATGAAGACCCTCACCAAGTAGATACAGCTGAGGCAGCTCTACGAAACCTTCGTCAGCTCCGTCGTCCAGTAGAAGAGTATGTGGCTGAGTTTCATTGTTGGGCTCCAGATACCCTCTGGAATGACAGAGCCCTTCGACATCAATTTCGTATGGGACTGTCCGACACCCTAAGGGATGAATTGGCAAGGGTTGGTCTACCTTCTTCCCTGGAGGAAGTGATTTCCCTCGCTATTCAAATTGACCAGAGACTCAGGGAGAGGCGCCAAGAAAGAGGTGTCAGCTCATCTACTCCGGACTGGGTGCTCCCTACTGCTCCTCCTCCAGTTTTCCCAGCTTCTTCTTCCTCTGACCCAGAACCCATGCAACTTGGGGTGGTCCGTAAGGCACTTTCGGTGGAGGAGAGACTTCGACGTAGATGTCTAAATCTATGCTTGTACTGTGGCCTGGCTGGACACCTGCTTAAGAATTGTCCCACACGACCTGATGGTAAAATTCCTTCATCTCAAACTTACAAGTTGCCCTGCATCCCATCGCTGCAATCTTATATTCTACTTCGTCGTTCAGTGGAACCAAAGAAGGTTTGAAGTGGATGCCGTGGTGGACTCGGGAGCCTGTGGATGTTTTATTAATCAGGCTTTTGCAGATCTTCATTTATTCCGCTCATTCCCAAGACCCAGCCCATTCCTGTCAAGATGGCGGATGGAAATTTTGTTGCTTCGGGACCAGTATCCTTGGAGACCCCACATATTTTGACTTTTTCTGTTCAGGGGCATTTTGAGTTATTAAAATTTGATGTGATGGAAAATCTTCTCTTCCCTGTCATTCTTGGAATTCCTTGGTTAAGAAGTCACAATCCCTGTATTGATTGGCAGTCTGGGACACTTGTTTTTAATTCTAATTACTGCCGTGAAAATTGTATTCCTTCCTCACAAGTTTTAGGCCTCACCACTGTGGATGATGAGACTTTTCAGTTGGTCCCTCATGTGTATCACGATTTTTTAGATGTCTTCAGTAAGAAAGCAGCGGACTCCCTTCCTCCGCACAGAAGTTATGATTGTCCTATCGATTTACTTCCCGGTGCAGCCATCCCTTTCGGAAGAATTTATCCTTTATCCGAACCTGAACTGGCTACTTTAAAGGATTACATCGATGAAAACCATGCTAAGGGTTTTATCCAACATTCTACTTCCCCCGCTGGAGCAGGCATCTTCTTTGTCGAAAAGAAAGACCATTCTTTAAGACCATGCATCGACTCCCGAGAACTCAATAAAATAACTATCAAGAATCATTATCCGTTACCCCTCATTCCTGATCTTTTTCAAAGACTTTGTCGTGCTAAAATCTTTTCTAAGTTTGATCTCAGACGAGCCTATAATTTGGTTCGTATTCGTGAGGGAGATGAGTGGAAGACTGCTTTCCGTTCTCGTTATGGTCATTTCGAATATACTGTTATGCCTTTCGGTCTTTGCAACGCTCCTGCCACTTTTCAGCACTTTGTCAACGACATATTTCATGATCTGTTGGACCAGTTCGTCATTGTTTATCTTGATGATATTCTAATTTTCTCTAATTCTTTGGAAGAACACCGTCTTCATGTAAAAGAGGTGTTACTTCGCCTCAGACAACATCAACTATATGCCAAGGCCTCCAAATGCGAGTTTGAGAGATCCAGCATTGAATTTTTGGGTTTTTTAGTTTCCGATCAAGGTTTCAAGATGGATTCCAAAAAAGTAGAGGCAGTTGTTAACTGGCCCCCGCCTGTGGATCGTAAGGGTATTCAACGTTTTGTAGGGTTTGCTAACTTTTACAGAAGGTTCATCAAAGGTTTTTCTACTATTAACAAACCTCTCACCGATCTTACAAGCAGTAAAATTAAATTTTTCTGGTCTCCGGCTGCTCAACAAGCTTTTGAATGTCTAAAGAAGTTGTTTGTCTCTGCCCCCATTCTCGTACATGCTGATGTATCCAAACCCTTTATTCTTGAAGTTGATGCCTCGGAGGTGGCCATTGGAGCAATTCTTTCCCAACGCACAGGACTTAAGGACATTTTACATCCAGTAGCTTTATTTTCTAAGAAATTATCCCCTACTGAAAAAATTATGATGTGGGAGATCGGGAACTGTTAGCTATTAAGGGAGCCTTAGAAGAATGGCGACATCTTTTAGAGGGAGCTGTGCGTCCAATGATCATTTTTACTGACCACAAAAATTTGGAATATTTACTCACAGCAAAAAGATTAAATCCTCGACAAGCAAGATGGGCACTTTTCTTCTCTCGTTTTCAGTTCCATATCACATACAAGCCTGGTTCTAAGAATATGAAGGCGGATGCTCTTTCCAGAATTTTTCCTGTAGAAAAAGATGATTTGGCACCTGACACGATTCTTCAGCCTGGACATTTTTTACTTCTACAATCTTCTTTTATCGAAAATTTAAGAAATTTTCCTCAGTCACTAACGGATTATCCTGGGGTTAATGACTTGTCGCTTTAAGATAATCTTCTTTTTCGAAACAACAAGTTGGTTGTTCCTCCCAGTCTTCGTCTAGAGGCTCTTAAACTTATTCATGATCATCCTTTAGCTGGACATTCGGGGATTCGAAGATCTTTGGATTTGGCTAGAAGATTCTTTTGGTGGCCTTCTTTAGTAAAAGAGTGTATCTCTTTTGTACGTTCATGCGAATCCTGTGCAAGGTCTAAACCATCTTGTAACAAACCGGTAGGGTTACTTCGCCCCTTACCTTTACCTGAGAGACCATGGAGTTCTATCTCGATGGATAGTGATGGGCGAATTTGCGCCGTTTCGCTTCACCAAAAAATTCGGGAATTTCGCGCGAAATTCGCGAAACGGCGAAAAATATGTGAAACGGCGCTGGCGCTAGTTTTTGGCGCCGGCGCCCGTTTTTGGCGCCGGCGTCCGTTTTTCGGAAAAAAATTTTTTGACGCCGGCGAATTTTTACCGCGAATTTTCGCGGGCGTTTCGCGAATTTATTCGCTCGGCGCAAATCGCACAAATTCGCCGCGAATTCGCACCTGGCGAATAAATTCACCCATCACTATCGATGGATTTTATTGTGGAACTTCCCCCTTCTGACAAATATAACACTATCTTTGTGGTAGTAGATCGTCTTACAAAAATGGCTCACTTTATTCCGCTTCTTCGGTTACCTTCTGCAGCAGTTACTGCAGAGGTATTTATTAAGGAAATTGTGAGACTACATGGCTTGCCCAATGAAATTATCTCCGATCGAGGGTCACAATTTACCTCTAAGTTCTGGACTGCTTTATGTAAGGCTTTAGGTATTTCATTGTCCCGGTCTTCTGCCTATCATCCACAGACTAATGGCTAAACCGAGAGAACCAATCAGACTCTTGAACAATATATTCGTACTTTTTCTTCTTATCTCCAGGACAATTGGTTTTCGCTTCTTCCCTGTGCTGAGTTCTGTTATAACAACTCTATACATTCTTCCACAGGTCAAACACCATTCTTCTCTAATGTGGGATTCCATCCTATTATGTTTCCAGATATCTTGCCTAAAATAACCCTTCCTTCGCTCCAGGATCGTTTGAAGTTTTTGAAGCAAAACTCTGAGACTCTGAAGATACACATCAGCAAGGCTCAACAAAACTTTAAGATCTTTGCAGATCGAAGACGAGGGGAGGATCCGGAATTCAAGGTGGGTGATAAAGTTTGGCTTTCTACATTGAATCTACGCCTTTCTAACCCCTCCAAGAAGCTGGCTCCGAAGTTCCTGGGACCCTTTTCTGTTAAAAGAGTTGTTAACCCTGTCTCTTTTGAACTTGATTTACCAAAGTCTTTGAAAGCTTATCCTGTTTTCCACTCTGCTCTGCTCAAGAGGGTTGTTCCAAATACTTTTCATGGTCGTATCCTTCCTCCTCCTCCTGTGGTTTCTTGTCAAGGCGAAGCGGAATTTGAGGTGGAGAAGATTCTAGATTCAAGGCTTCGAGGCAGGAGATTACAGTATCTTGTCAAGTGGAAAGGATTTCCTAACGAAGAGAATTCCTGGGAACCAGTGGAAAACGTTCATGCTCCGAGGCTGGTTTCAGCTTTCCATAGGAGTCACCCTGAGAAGCCTGCTAAAGACGTCCTGAGGCCCCCCCTCAGGGGGGGGCAATGTAAGGTACCTGTAACCGCAGCCGGGGAGCAGACACGGGGGTGCTTTGGTTCCTGAGGATTCCCGGCGTCTGTCGCGCGCGTCTTTGCGCGGGCGCGCGTCCGTTCATTCGGACGAGCGCGCGTCGACGCTGCGTCATTACGTTTTTGGCGCCAAACTTGTCCCTATAAAAAGACGTCAGCAAGAACAAACAGTGCTTGGTGATTTCCTTGCTAGTGCTTGTTACTGTGTTCTCTGATTATACTTTGGATTTGTCTTTCTTGTTACCGACCTCGGCCTGACCTGGCCTTGATTACCTTCTGCATGCCTTCGACCTCGGCCTGTTCCAGACTACGAATACTTCTGCCTGCCTACTGACCTGTTGCCTGATTCCCGTATACGAATATCTTCTGCCTGCATCCGACCTCTGCCTGTCCCTGACTACGTTTACCTCTGCCCGCCTACCGACTCTCTGCCTGTTCTCCGACCACGCTTTTGACTTGCATCTATTCCTTCGGGTCAAGTTCAGCAAGCTGTACACTAACAGCAG
This sequence comes from Xenopus laevis, assembly GCF_017654675.1. NCBI lineage: Eukaryota > Metazoa > Chordata > Amphibia > Anura > Pipidae > Xenopus > Xenopus laevis. Next base: position 62,617,384 of record NC_054384.1, read on the forward strand.
TTCTAACTGCTCTTCCTATTGAATCTCCAAAAGAGCCTGACACATGGACAGTCTTCAATGTCATTTGACCCAATACTTTTGACCCATGACCTTTGACAGCCATCATGAGGTTCACTTATTCCTCCTCTAAGCCACCAAGCCAGACCCCTTACTCAGCTCTTACTCTGCCCTTACTCCACCCTTACTCCACCCTTACTCACTTCTCTTCCTTCATGGTAAACGTAAAGTATCTGACGAGGCATCTGCCTTAGGGTGTCCTCAAGCCATCTGCTTGGGCAGATTTCATTTCACCCATGAGGCCATGACTTTTGACCCATGATCTTTTACCGCCATCATGAAGTTTCCTTACTCCTCTGCTAAGACACGATAATGGTTCCTATATTTGGATGTATGTGAAAGTCTAGTGTCTGTATTTGTATATTTATGCATGTTGTGTGTACAGTATACATAGGACTAAATAATTGTACCATGTATTTTACAATTACATCTCAGTTAGGGGGAACTTGTTTCTTATCTGGAGTTTTTAAATATCCTTACTATGAACTTGACTCTATTTGCAAGAGAGTGTTGGTCTATAGACAAGTAAGGTTGGTGTTCAAATACAGCTACACAGTTCTTGTTCTGTTGCAGCTGTCTGTCTACTATGTTGTTGCTCTGTCAAAAATTTGTTTTTTTAAATATAATTTTAATGTTAAGCCTGCAAACATGCTTGCTTTCATTTTTGGTATATAAATCTGTATACCTTCTTCTGTCTGTTTTTTTTTATAAAGGAAAAGATGTCCCAGGTTGTGTTAGGTGTCCTGATGTCCTCTGCTGTTTGTCATTATCTAGAAAGATCACCCTGACTATAACAACATGTCAGTAATTTAACCTTCTGACTTAAAACTCCTCAAATCATTTTAATTTTAGAAAGATAGATACGTAGATAGATGATAGATTGATAGATAGATAGATAGATAGATAGATATATTACTGAAGAGCACACTGAATAACGAAACCTATTAATTCCTCCCTGTAGTGATACATTAGTACATTACAGAAACCATGCACAGTCCTGTACTTAATGCTTGCTCAAGTAGTGGTGGGCTAATTTAACCTGTTTCACAAAATGGCAAAAAAGATGCCCAACGCGTTAAGTAAATGTCAATATTCAAAAGTCAATAGGTCAGTGGGAACATTGACAAAGCAGATGGCTGAAGATCAGTGACCACAATGATGGTGGTCAATGTTCATTGGGCAAAGCTCATGGCATGGGAAAAAAGGTCATGGGCCAAAGGTCATGGGTCAAAGGTCATCAGTCAGAGGGCACCTCGCCAAAGCAGATGGATGCAAGAGCTCCCAAGGCCGATAAGTGACCATCATTTGCACATTAAGTTGTGCTGATCAGAAGTAGAATCTGAAGGGTTTTTTTCAATTTATGTGCATTGACTCCCATACTCTGATTTTAGCTTGGTGCTTACTAGCAGGGTGAAGGTGGGCTGGTATCACCTGTAGCATCAAAGAGCATGGGTTAAAGGTCATGATTAAAGTACTCAGAATTTAAATTGGCGTTAAATCAAAAACACTCCATTAGAGTAAGGGTACAGCTAGGGGTCTGACTGGGTGGCCTAGCACAGGAATAACCAAACCCCAACATGGAGGTCAAATTGCATGGGTCATAGGTCAAATGGCATGGGTCAAAAGTGTGCTGGAGCACCAAGGCAGAAAATCGACCACCGTGATGATTGTCAAAGGTCATGGGCCAAATGAGAAAGTTGAGTGTTAACCAGGAAGAGGCGTTGAAGTGAGTAAAATCAGAGTAAGGGGTCATGCATGGTTGCCTAGCGGAGGAAGCCACCAAAGCAGATGGCTGCAAAAGCCCCAAGGCAGATAAGCGACCTCCATGATGGAAGTCAAAGGTCATCGGTCAAAGGTCATGCTTAAAGTGGCATGGGTCAAAGGTCACCTGTCAGAGGGCACTCCACCAAAGGACATGGCTGCAATAGTACCAACAGTAGATAAGCAAACCCAATAATGGCAGTCAAAGGTAATGGGGTAAATGTCATGGGTCAGTGGCAACTCTGACAAAGCAGATGGCTGCAAGAGCCACCAAGTGACAACCATTATGGTGATCAACGGCCATGGGTCAAAGGTCATGGGTTAAATTACATAGGTCAAAGGTCATGGGTCGAATGGCATGGGTCAAAAGAGTGTACTCTGCCAAAGCAGATGGTTAAAGAGCCACCAAGGCAGATAAGTGACCACTGTGATGGTGGTCAATGTTCATGGGTCAAAGATCATGAGTCAAATGAAATGGGACAAAGGTTATGGGTCAAATGGCATTGGTCAAATGTCTTGGGCCAAAGGGCAATCAGTCAAAGCAAATGGCTGCAAGAGTCCCAAAGGCAGATAAGCGAACCCCATGATGGTGGTCAAAGTTGATGGGTCAAAGGTCATGGATCCAAGGGAAATCCGGCAAAACAGATGGTGGCAAGAGCGCCCAAGGCAGATAAGTGACCACCATGATGGTGGACAATGTTCATGGTCAAAGATCATTGGTCAAATGACTTGGATCAGAGAGCAATCCACCAAAGCAAATGGCTGCAAGAGTCCCAAAGGCTGATAAGCGAACCTCATGATGGTGGTCATGGTTCAAAGATCATGGGTCAAAGGTCATGGATCAGAGGGAATTCCCTCAAAGCAGATAGTGGCATGAGTCGGCAAGGTCATGGGTCAGAGGGGACTCTGACAAAGCAGATGGCTGCAAAAGCCACCAAGGCAGACAAGTGATAACCATTATGGTGGTCAAAGGTCATGGGTCAAATGACATAGGTCAAAAAGTGTACTCCATCAAACAGATGGCTGCAAGAGTGCCAAGGCAGAAAAGCGACCAGCATGATGGTTGTCAAAGGTCATGGTTCAAATGAGAAATTTGAGTCTTAGGTTAACCAGGAAGAGGGGGTAAAGTGAGTATGATCAGAGTAAGGGGTCATGCAGGGTTACCTAGCACATGAATTAGTGAACCTCATTCAAAGGGGCTTGGGTCAAAGGGCTTGGGTTCAAGGTCATAGGTAAATTGTATGGGTCAAAGGGCATGGGTTAAAAGGTACTCCATCAAAGCAGAAGGCTGGAAGATCCATCAAGGAAGATGTTTGGGTTAGATAGTTGAGCTTTTGATTAACCAGGAAGGGGAATTGAAGTGACCAGAGTTAAGGGAGCATGGGGCAAAAAGTAGCCCACAAGAGCAAATATCTGGAAGACCACCAAAGGAAGATAAGTGGTCCCCACAATGATGGTAAAAGCTCATAGTTCAAAGATAATGGGTTAAATGACATGGATCAAAGGTCATGGATCAGAGGTCATGCCACCAAACCAGATGGCTGCAAAAGCCCCAAGGTAGACAAGTGACCACTATGATCGTGGTCAGTGGTCATGGTCAAAGGTTATGTGTCAAAGTTCATTTATCAGAGGGCACTCCACCAAAGAACATGGCTGCAATAGTCCCCAAGGCAGATAAGCGAATCCAATGATGGTAGTCAAATGTCAACGGTCAAAGGTCCTAGATCAGAGGGAACACAGACAAAGCAGGTGGCAGCAAGAGCCACCAAGGCAGACAAGTGACAACCGTTGTGGTGATCAAAGGTCATGGGTCAAAGGTCATGAGTCAAATGGCAGTCAGTGGTCAAATGGCATTGGTTAAATGTCTTGGGTCAGAGGGCTATCCACCAAAGCAAATGGCATGGTCAGTGTTCATGGGTCAAAGATCATGAGACAAATGGCATGGGGCAAATGTCATGGGTAAAAGGTCACGGGTCAGAGGTAACTCCCTCAAAGCAGATGGCAGCAAGAGCCACCAAAGCAGACAAATGACAACCATTGTGGTGGACAAAGGTCATGGGTCAAATGTCATGGGTCAGATGGCACTCTGCCAAAGCAGATAGCTGCAAGAGCCCACAGGGCAGATTAGCATACCTCATGATAATGGTGAATGGTAATAGGTCAAAGGTCAAGAGTCAAAAGACATTTTTAAAATGGCATGGGTCAAAGGTCATGGGTCAGAGGGGAATCTGTCAAAGCAGATGGCTGCAAGAGCCACCAAGGCAGACAAGTAACAACCATTAGTCAAAGGTCAAGGGTCAGAGGGCACTCCACCATAGAACATGGCTGCAACAGTCCCCAAGGCTGATTAGCGAACCTCATGATAATGGTCAATTATCATAGGTCAAAGGTCATAAGTCAAAGGTCATGTTTTAAGTGGCATGGGTCAAAGGTCATCGGTCAGATTGGACTGAAAGAGCCACCATGACAGACAAGTGACAACCATTATGGTGGTCAAAGGTCATGAGTAAAATGAAAAATGTCAAAGGTCATGGGTGAAATGGTATTTGTCAAATGGCATGGGTCAGAGGGAACTCTGACAAAGCAGATGGTTGAAACACAGATAATTGACTACAATTATGGTAGTCAAATGTCATGGGTCAAAGGGAATGGGTCAAAGGTCATGGGTCAAAGGCCATAAGTCCGTGGGAACATTGACACAGCAGATGGCTGCAGAGCCCCCAAGGCTAAGACCAGCGACAACAATGATGTTGGTCAATGTTCACGGGTCAAAAATCAAGAGACGAATGGCATGGGCCAAAGGTCATGGGTTGAAGGTCATGGGTCAAATAGCATGAGTCCGAGGGAACTCCGACAAAGCAGATGACAGCAAGAGCCCACATGGCAGATAAACCAACCTGATAATGTCTGTCATGGGTCAAAGGTCATGGGTAAAATGGCATGGATCAAAGCTCAGATTTTAAATTGGTGCTTACTAGCAGGGTGAAGGCAGGCTGGTATCACCTGTAGCAATAAAGAGCTTGGGCTAAAGGTCGTGGTCATGGGTCATGGATCAGAGAGAACTCTGACAAAGCAGGTGGTGGCAAGAGCCACCAACGCAGAAAAGTGACAACCGTAGTGGTCAAAGGTCATAGGTAAAAGGTCAATGATCATGGGCCAAAGGTCATGGGTCAATTGGTATTTGTCAAATGGCAGGGGTCAGAGGGAACTCTGACGAAGCAGATGGTTGCAAGAGCCACCAAGGCAGATAAGTGACTACAATTATGGTAGTCAAATGTCATGGGTCAAAGGTCATAGGTCAGTGGGAACATTGACAAAGCAGATGGCTAAGATCAGCAACCACAATGATTGTGGTCAATGTTCACGGATCACTAGATCATGAGTCGAATGGCAAGGGAAAAACGTCATGGGCCAAAGGTCATGGGTAGAAAGTCATGGGTCAAAGGTCATGGGTCAAATAGCATGGGTCCAAGGTAACTCCGTCAAAGCAGATGACAGCAAGAGCCCACATGGCAGATGAACCAACCTGATAATGTCTGTCATGGGTCAAAGGTCATGGGTAAAATGGCATGGATTACAGGTCATGGGCCAGAGGAAACTGGCCAAAGGACATGGCTGCAATACAACCCAAGGCAGATAAGCGAACACAATGATGGCAGTCAAAGGTCATGGTCAGAGGGCACTCAGCCAAAGCAGATGGATGCAAGAGCCCCCAAGGCAATACGTGACCACCATTTGCACATTCTGTTGTGCTGATCAGAAGTAGAATCTGGAGGGGATTTTTTCAATTTTTGTTCATTCTCAGATATTAGCTTGGTGCTTACTAGCAGGTTGAGGGCGGGCTGGTATCACCTGTAGCATCAAAGAGCATGGGTTAAAGGTCAAGATTAAAGTACCCAGGATTTAAATTGACGTTTAATCAAAAACATTCCGTTAGAGTAAGGGCACAGCTAGTGGTCTGACTGGCTGGCCTAGCACAGGATTAACTAAACCCCAACATGGAGGTCAAATGGCATCGGTCAAAGGTCATATGTCAAAAGTCATGGGTCAGAGGGCACTCAACCCAAAGCAGAAGGCTGCAAGAGCCCCCCACGGCTAATAAGAAAAACCCCCATGATGGCTGACAACGTGAAAGGGTAACCCTGGTCCTAATCCTGGGACCTGTAGCTACGAGTATACTCGATTTGAACCTGCCACTCCAGGGGTCATCTATCACTGTCCACTTAGGCAAAACGGAGCTCCGGGAATATGCACAGAACACACCGAGATGTAGTCTGTAAGCAAACTCGTTTATTATGGGTAAGGGTACAAATTCTTATAGGGAAAATTACGTCACTTCAAACAGGATACATCTGCACACAGGATACTTTGGTAATAATAAAGGTACTAGACAGAACAATGTACTATTGTTAGTATTTGTCGGACATTGTTAGTTTTTGTCGGTCACATATCTTGACTACGTGCTAGATAACATATCTTGGCAGGAACATGGGAAAGGGAGATGACGAACATCCATGTTCCAAAGCTAGCAGGGCATCAAGAGGAAAATCACAAGAACAAAATACAGACCTATAATATGTGATTTAACCCGCAACATGCCTATATGATAATAGATATTGAGGCCCTGGATTAATGTGCTAACACCATGATTATAATGATTATATAAGTGCCTATATGCACTAGTGCTGTAATGATTATATAAGTGCCTATATGCACTAGTGCTGTCTTCAATCCCCCTGTTAATCACATAAGTGATTATTATAAACGAGCATGCAAAAGTCTAAGTTGGGCATGTTGGGATTCGGTAATAAGGTGTTGAACACGTTTGCGAAAAGTGCAAGACAGATAAAGATTGAAGATAACGAGGAGGAGAAGGATAATAGTAACACCCACTAATGGATAGAAAATGGAATGCATAATAGCAGATCCAGTAGGTGACCACCCAGTAAAGACGTCATACCAATGATGTTGGAGATCGTCTTGTAGGTTAGAACCCAGGGAAATGAGTTTGGTTTTGGTAGCAATTGTTTTGATGTGTGTATCGTAGAGTTGCTTATCGTGTTTACGATAAGCAGCAATAGCAGCAGTGTTATCAGAAAGTAGATTCTGATATACATGAAGAGGTAGTTGATAAGAATCGAAGGGGAGTGGGGATGGAATGGAATGAGTTTGTAGGTAAATGTCAGGAATAGGTGAGAAATAGTAAACAGTAGAACCCCAATGAAGAATAGTAAGATTGGAGAGACAACCTGAAAAAGGCAAGTGATAATCAATAATAGGAATTCCAACAGGAGCATTAGTGACTATACAAACAGATTGAGGGGCTATTTCAATCATCATACTGTAATCACTAGGATAAACATGCCAATTGCAAATATTAAGGTCAGTGTGTAAGAGGCATGGTTCATACACTGGGCTAGAATGGCGACAAACATAGCCATGAGTGGTCAGAGAGCAATGATTTAGAGTAAAAGTGTGGTTAGAATTCGGGATAACATAGTCTCCAATGAGGGAAGGGATCCACCAAGTGAGATTGCGTATGAGGCCATCAAAATGTGGAAACGGTAGAACAGTAAATTTACAGGCTAACTGGACCTCGTTTAGTTGAATTTTATACCACATAAAAGAGACTTGACAGGAAAAATAGGAAACAGAATTATTGACATATTCGTGACATACAGATTTAGTAGGATCATGATGGATCCAATCTGTAGGGGACGAAGGTAGCAACTGGGAAAGTTTAGAAAATTTGGAGGTAGTGATAGTGGTTTCTAATGCTAAATGTTGTTGTGACATCCAAAGATACCGAACAGCACACATAGACCAACTAGAACTGCCAAGAGTAAAATTATATACAGCATATGTAAGATTACCCAAATAGGTAAGCATCGCTTTATCTAAGGCAAGTTGGGTGATTTGGGAGTCCACTACAGTAGGTGCCCATTGGGCTGTGACATGGAAAGCAGTTTTTAAATGTGAGGCAGCAGTGGATAACTTATTCTTAAGGATTTCCATGTCCACTCCATTTAGAACCCCCATAGCAGTTCCAGTGCCACCAAGTAATGTGTCATACCATTCTCGTTTTATACGAGAAGAGCTACACAACTGAACAGAAGGTGTAATAATTTTGAGAGTAACATGATAAGCCCTTTTAATAGTGGTGACATTAACACAAGTGTCAGGCGTTGGTACTAATGAATAATTATGGATCTTAGGGTTTTCTAGGAGGTTTTGACTAACACATATTACCATCATAACAAACCAATTCCGATTGGATATAGGAGTGCTATTGGTTACAATGAGAGTGTGCCCAGGTAGAATATTAATATTCTTTTCGTACTTCCAGGTATACGAATTGTAATTTGTCATAGCATCTATGATAGAATTTTGTAACCCATATTGGAAGGTATTAGGAATGGTAATATGATGGAAACCCGTGGCTGCTGATACAATACTTAAATTGCAAGTATGAGGTGTGGGCATTACATATCCTGATGTACTGTCGCCATAGAAAGAATACGGCATCCTTACATCCCACACTGTACATCGCTGTTGAGAGGGACAAGTAAAATTATCTTGCTTACGTTCAAGAGAAGAATTCGCCCAATTCCAATGATATAGGCCAGCTATATATGGACCAAATATGGATTGATAAGTGGTGGGAGTTGGGACTGAACGGTGATGTCGTAACAAAAATGGTTCTAATTTTGCTCCTGTAATATTGGAATGAGAAGTATTCTGGTGGGGTGGGGATCGATAGCATATTGATTGTAATGGCCCAACCAAAGATGGTGAATAAATGCAGTTAAACAACACCCACATGGGGATAAAGAGCAAAAGGTGAGTCATAAACAAACAGTAGACTGCTCTCCTTGTTGTTGGATTGTCCATGATCCTTAGTCGACGACTCATCAGGGAGTATCTTCTTGTCATCTTTGAGCGGTACTTGATTTGGGGAACCTTTGGTGTTGTCATCTATGGTCGTCAGAGAAGAAAGGGTTGGTGCCAACTTCACTCGTGATGCGTGTATCCAGTTGTCGCTATCGGAAGTAAGGACAGCCGTCCGTGTAATAGCGATGACTGTGGTAGGTGGAACAAATGGAAATCCCCCTTTTCGAGAACGACTTATGTGCCGGACCACAACAAGATCGCCTGGCCTGAAAGGATGGGTTGGTTCCTGTGGAGGTAAAGGAAAAGACAAAGATACATCACCATAGATGCCATTCAAACAGGTGATAAGATTTCTTACATATTCTTCTTGAATTAGATTTAAATCTCCTGGCATAATAACTAACGGTCCTTTCACCCATGGTGTGGGAAACGGCCGACCCATAACTATTTCAAATGGTGATAATTTAGTGGTGGTATTAGGGGTCATACGGATTTCTGCAAGTATGGCAGGAAGAAATGACTTCCAATGTTTCCATGTGGCATGAGTAGCCTTACGAAGTTTATCTTTAATTGTCCTATTCATTCTTTCTACAATGCCCGAACTCTGAGGATGGTATGGGACATGAAATTTCCAAGTAACCTGTAACCATTTTATAAGCTCTTGGAGTACTTTACTGACAAATGCTGGGCCATTATCTGAATTAATCTGCTGTGGAAAACCGTATCGAGGAACAATCTCGGAGGCTAAAATTTTTGCAACTGTACGAGCATCCTCTCGTTTAGTAGGAAAAGCCTCAACCCAGCGGGAGAAATGGTCTGTGAAATCAAGCAAATATTCTTGAACAGTCCCAGTTTTAGGCATGTGTGTGAAATCAACCTGCCAATGTGAGAAAGGGGCTACTGGAGGTGGTAGGTGTTGGTGTTTTGTTACGGTACCCCCAGAATTGGCCCTAACACAGGTGATGCAAGTTTTGACAAAATTCTCACAGTGTCGGCGTAAATTGTTGGCTATAAAGTTTTGTTGGAGCCATGCGAGAGTATTTTTAATACTCTTGTGACCAATGCCATGTGCCTGAGAAATGAGTAAGGGTAGGCTAGCTTCCGGAATGCCTACTTTGCCTTGGAATGAATATAAGCCAGCTTGGTCTAAGGTGAGCCCTTGCTTAGACCAAAAAGCAAGGTCCTCCTGTGTGGCAAATGTTTGTAGATGCTGTAATATTTGGTCTTGAGGACACTGTGGAGGTGTTAAAAGAAAAGTAGGCACGGGGGTGAGAAGGGTGGCAGTCTGTTTGGCTACTTGGTCTGCTAAAGCATTTCCTAATGAAATGTCATCTGTCTTGTGTGTGTGGGCCCGACAATGTATGATGGCAATGTCAGATGGAACTTGTATGGCCCGAAGTAATTCCTCAATAAGGTGTGTGTGTGCAATAGGCTTACCCTCCTTGTTTTGATACCCTCTCTGTTGCCAAATTTTGCCAAAATCATGTACTACCCCAAAAGCGTACCTACTGTCCGTGAAGATATTAACGGGTTTCCCTGAAAACAAGACACATGCTCTGGTTAATGCAATGAGTTCGGCAGCTTGTGCAGAATTAACTGATATGGGTTCTGCCTCCAATACAATATTTGGCAGTTGGACAACGGCATATGCCGCACGATATACATTATCAGAGGGCCTAGGGCAGGAACCATCAACAAAAACATTAGGGGCCTCAGGAATTGGTGTGTCAATAAGATCAGGTCGGGGCGAGGTGGTATTGTGAATAGTTGTGACACAATCATGTTCAGAGAATAACGGGTCATTCTCTGGATCCGACAGATGTAACAAAGTATGTAAGACAGCTGCTGGGCCCTGTGTACAAGAAGAATATTGTATGTTCAGATGGTTTGTCCCTCATAAAATGACCTCATAACCACTCAACCTTTGGGAAGTCATATGCTGGGTAGTCAGATTCTTCAGAAGGTGAGTGACCTGGTGAGAGGTGTGTAAGACAGTGGGGTGACCTATTGTTACAGATTGTGACATTTCCACAGCCATAGCACTAGCTGCTAAGGCTCTGAGACACGCCGGCATCCCCTGTACCGGAACAGGCATTACGTTGGAAAAATAGGCCACAGGACGAAAACTTCCTCCATACTCTTGTGCGCAGACTGCCGCCATGGTTTTACAGGTGTCCTTAACATACAAATGAAAAGGTTTACAATAATTAGGCAATCCCAAAGCAGGAGCTTTAACAAGACATGCAATCAATGAATGAAAAACATTGGTCATTTCAGGTGTCCATTCGATATGCATCGGTGCTGACTGTTTAGTACATTGCCGCAAGATATTATCAAAATATGAACAATCAGGTATCCATTGGCGGCAGTAATTGACCATGCCTAAGAAGGAAAGCATTTCTTTCTGTGTGACAGGTTTTTTTATCTTGGCAATGGCCTCCACTCTTTTTGGGCTCAATTGTCTCTGACCATGAGAGAGAACAAAACCCAAGTATTCGACTGTCTCAGCCCCCATATGAGTTTTATGTTTGGCTACTTTATGGCCCTCCTTGGCTAAGTGTTGTAACAAGCTAACAGTATCATGGTGATTAGCTTCCTGATTGGGACTGCACAACAGTAGGTCATCGACGTACTGAAGCAGGACGGAACCATGGTTAGGAGCCCACGATTTAAGGGTTTGCTGGAGCACCAGTGAGTAGGCTGCTGGTGAATCCACTAGGCCCATGGGGAAGCGTGTCCAGGTAAATTGGGCGCCCTCAAAGGTAAAAGCCAATAGTAACTGTGTCTCAGGGTCCACTGGCACCGAAAAAAATGCGTTACTCAAGTCCATCGCAGTGTAGACAGTAGCATCACAAGGAATGGAGGTCAGTAGAACTGTCACATCTGGAACAATAGGTGCAATGGGTATAATTAAAGCATTAATAGCCCGTAAATCCTGTACAAACCGGTACTGGTTATCTTTCTTTGGAACTGGATTAATGGGAGTGTTGTAAGGTGAGACTATGGGCACAAGCACGCCCTGTTGCAAAAAGGACTGAATGAGAGGCCTGATGCCATCTAGTTTCTCTTGTGACAAAGGGTACTGTTTAAGGTATATAGGTTGGGTATGTGGTTTAAGGGAAGCCTTGTATGGGGTACAATCAATACTCCCTACATCAAACTTACTTGAAGCCCACACGGAGGAAGGCACTAGGGCATGAACATCTGACTGTAAGGTAAAAATCGTGTTGGTTTCCTGATCTAAGATGTTAGCAGTAAGGCCCCCTGTAGGCGAAATGTCCAAAGACTGCAACCCGAGTTTATGAAATAAGTCACGCCCTAAAAGATTTTCGGGGCACCCAGGTATGAGTTTAAAGGAATGTTCAACAACACAGGTGTTTCCAGGGCACTGTACTGATAACGTAGGTGTTTCAAAAGTAGGAGTGATTACCCCATTAATCCCGATTGAAGGTGAGGATCCCTGCATGTCCCCATCATACATATCCATACGTATGCAAGAGGTTGCGGCGCCTGTATCCACTAAAAAAAGTAAGTCAACACCCGCAACGGTCAAGCACAAGTAAGGATCTGCAGATGCAGAGATAGAAACAACAGGGAAAATTGGGGTACAACCTTCAGGGCAGCCCTATGCTGAACTTGGCCAGTTCACAGTATGTCTGGGGCCAGTAGGCTGAGTAGCTTGGGCAGCATTTGGTGCAGGAGTTACTGATTGAGGCATGTTTTGAGGTGTTTGTTGATTGCGTTGCCGAGGGGGATACGGGCATTCATTACGCCAATGTCCTTCCTTGAGGCAATTAAAACATTGATTTCTATTGTAACTGGTATTATTAGACCAGTTTGAGTTTCTGCCTCTCCCCCTCCCTCTGTTCCAGCCTCTGCCCCTCCCGCCCCCTCTATTTGTGTTGTAATTAGGGGTCCACTGGTTATTCCAGTATGCCTGCGTGGGGTTAACAAAAGCATCGCAAGAATATGGAGGGGGGGTAGTGGGAGGAACGGATGGAGAACTCTTCTCATTGTATGTAGCGGTAACCTTTTTGTTCTCCCGCTTTACTAAATCATAACAACTTGCAGCTTCCTTTTCAATAATCTTTTTGTAAAAATCTGTTGCAGTGAGCGTGGGCCATTCAGAAATTAACTGTTTGATGGCTAAGCTGCATTGGTGCGTCATATTCCCCAAACATGTCTGTACTTTTAACTGGGACATATTGCCATCTGACGAGAGGGAAGCATCTTCCTTCCAGACTTTAAAAAATCTTTTCACAAAATCACTGGGTAATTCGTTTTGTCTTTGTTTACATGCAAGAGCAATAGACATAGACTGTCTATCCGTCCACAAGCGTTTCATTTCTGTTTCAATTTCCTGCCACATTTGATTTAACCCTGCAGTGGTGTTTAACGGATACTGGGTAGTGTTCATATGGGCTGGGGCTATGGGGGTACTAATAGTTGGAACTCTGTCCCAATCCCATCCCGATTCCAGATCATAACCCAATATGCTGTCTATAATAAGGCGCATGTCATTTTGATCAAAACATTGTCCTTGGCACATTCTTTTCAAATACGTAAGACATGCCCCTGGGTTTTTTCTGGGATCAGGAGAGTGAGACAGAATGTTTTGCAACTCACTGGGACTCAAAGGTTTCATAATCAATTGGTCACCCACAGTGAGAAAGGGGTACTGTTTCCTTGCTTTTGGATCCGTGTGTTTACAGATTAATTTATTGGTGGTTGGACTGAATGAAACAACCTCATAATGGCCTGTATAAGGTGTCTGGTCTATTTTTAGGTCGGTAGCATCAATCTCTATATCGGAGGAGCTGCCTTCGTCTGGAGAATGAGCACTCATAGCGCTCGCACCAGCTACTATAACCTCACTATCGGCAGGTAGTGTGTCATCACTAGCCTGGGATGCAGAGACTGAGGCTTGAGGCTGTGGAGGGGGAGCGGATGCCGCAGGGGGTATATACGCTGTAGTAGCTACAGCTATGCAGACATCGTCATCAGAGTTAACTGTATTTATATTGGTATATATTGCAGTGTAAGGTGGTGCGGGAGTAGAAGGGGACATAAAGGAGGTGGTGAAAATGGGACCCTTAGATCGCTTTGGTAAAGTCTGAGACGGACTCCACCCTGGGGCAATCTTAAGCCAATTTTCACCACCAGGTTTCATGTAAGTATAGTCCCAATCTGGATCGCCCCTGTCCTGGAGGCACATTTGAACGACCATTTCCATATGGTATTGGTCATTTGCACCATCCCGGGGAAAAGGATCATCTAATCCTATAGCTTCTCCCCAACCGGCAATATTGTCTACCCAAGGATCAACAAAAAACCCCCTGCAAGACTACAGCGATACACATATTGTTTGCAGGTTTCCCCCTGTAGAGGCTTAGGCAAACTTTTAGAATTTTTTGAACCCATTTTCCACACTTAGGATGAAAGAACCACCACCAAATATACGCAATTCAGGAACACAATATAAGGCTGTTTGAGAGCAAGGTCCCAACAATACCTAACAATTGCGTTCCGAGAACTGATGTCTTAATGCGTATTTAATAACCAGAATGATAGCAAACAGATAAGAAGATAAAGCAAGAACTGAAGGGGCTGTTTGAGATCAAGGTCTCGACAATACCCACAGCGGCTCTGCGATCAACTCTTAATATCTTCACTGTCTGTTTTTCAAAAACCGTTTAGAAACAATGGTAAAGCATTATACATTTAACAACACAGGACTTTTGCATGAGGGGACAAGATAGTCAGTAAAGAATGACCCCCAGTGACTAAAACCTGCCCTATTCTCCTCTAGGGCTCTAATAAACCTGGAGTCTTTTCTTTCAGACTCCTAAACCTGTCTCTACCTTGAGACTATTTTAAGCTACAACCCAAAATACCCTAAAATAACCTAAATCGGCATTTAGGAAAACCCGGAAGGCAAGGAAAAAATCGTCTATAAAGACAGACGTTTTACTTACCAACCAGAGTTCCAGAGCCGATCCCAATCCTCGTCGCCAGCTGAAAGGGTAACCCTGGTCCTAATCCTGGGAACTGTAGCTACGAGTATACTCGATTTGAACCTGCCACTCCAGGGGTCATCTATCACTGTCCACTTAGGCAAAACGGAGCTCTGGGAATATGCACAGAACACACCGAGATGTAGTCTGTAAGCAAACTCGTTTATTATGGGTAAGGGTACAAATTCTTATAGGGAAAATTACATCACTTCAAACAGGATACATCTGCACACAGGATACTTTGGTAATAATAAAGGTACTAGACAGAACAATGTACTATTGTTAGTATTTGTCGGACATTGTTAGTTTTTGTCGGTCACATATCTTGACTACGTGCTAGATAACATATCTTGGCAGGAACATGGGAAAGGGAGATGACGAACATCCATGTTCCAAAGCTAGCAGGGCGTCAAGAGGAAAATCACAAGAACAAAATACAGACCTATATTATGTGATTTAACCCGCAACAAGCCTATATGACAATAGATATTGAGGCCCTGGATTAATGTGCTAACACCATGATTATAATGATTATATAAGTGCCTATATGCACTTGTGCTGTAATGATTATATAAGTAGAGATGTCACGAACTGTTCGCCGGCGAACTTGTTCGCGCGAACATCGGGTGTTCGCGCTCGCCGGAAGTTCGCGAACGTCGCGCGACGTTCGCCATTTTGGGTTCGCCATTGTTGCCGCTTTTTTTTGCCCTCTCACCCCAGACCAGCAGGTACATGGCAGCCAATCAGGAAGCTCTCCCCTGGACCACTCCCCTTACCTATAAAAACCGAAGCCCTGCAGCGTTTTTTCACTCTGCCTGTGTGTGCTGAAGAGATAGTGTAGGGAGAGAGCTGCTGCCTGTTGGTGATTTCAGGGACAGTTGAAAGTTTGCTGGCTAGTAATCGTTTTGATACTGCTCTGTTATTGGAGGGACAGAAGTCTGCAGGGGTTTGAGGGACATTTTAGCTTAGGTAGCTTTGCTGGCTAGTAATCTACCTTCTACTGCAGTGCTCTGTATGTAGCTGCAGTGGGCAGCTGTCCTGCATCTGATCTCATCTGCTGACTGCTGCAATAACAGTAGTCCTTGTAAGGACTGCTTTTATTTATTTTTTTGTTGTTTTACTACTACTACTACTACTACTATAAGAGCCCAGTGCTATTAGTCTAGCAGTGTTGGGGAGTTGGACTGGTGTGCTAATCTGCTGCTCCTAGTAGTTCAGCAGCACCAACTTTAATTTTTTTTTTTAATATTCATTTTTTTTTTATTTTACTTTTTTTTATTTTACTACCGCTGTAGTAGTGTATAAGTTGACCTTTTAGGCATTATTTGCCCTGTAGGCATTATTTGCACAGTGTTTTCTTCAACCCGCCATCTAGCTGTGTGACCTTGTTCACATTCTGTCTAAATATCCATAATATTACCGTCTCCAGAAAAAACACCGGAGTGACTTTTTTCAAGCAGCCATAATATATTTACGTAATCCGTATCCACCGCTGTAGTAGTGTATACGTTGACCTTGTAGGCATTATTTGCACAGTGTTTTCTTCAACCCGCCATCTAGCTGTGTGACCTTGTTCACATTCTGTCTAAATATCCATAATATTACCGTCTCCAGAAAAAACACCGGAGTGACTTTTTTCAAGCAGCCATAATATATTTTACGTAATCCGTATCCACCGCTGTAGTAGTGTATACGTTGACCTTGTAGGCATTATTTGCACACTGTTTTCTTCAACCCGCCATCTAGCTGTGTGACCTTGTTCACATTCTGTCTAAATATCCATAATATTACCGTCTCCAGAAAAACACCGGAGTGACTTTTTTCAAGCAGCCATAATATATTTTACGTAATCCGTATCCACCGCTGTAGTAGTGTATACGTTGACCTTGTAGGCATTATTTGCACACTGTTTTCTTCAACCCGCCATCTAGCTGTGTGACCTTGTTCACATTCTGTCTAAATATCCATAATATTACCGTCTCCAGAAAAAACACCGGAGTGACTTTTTTCAAGCAGCCATAATATATTTTACGTAATCCGTATCCACCGCTGTAGTAGTGTATACGTTGACCTTGTAGGCATTATTTGCACAGTGTTTTCTTCAACCCGCCATCTAGCTGTGTGACCTTGTTCACATTCTGTCTAAATATCCATAATATTACCGTCTCCAGAAAAAACACCGGAGTGACTTTTTTCAAGCAGCCATAATATATTTTACGTAATCCGTATCCACCGCTGTAGTAGTGTATACGTTGACCTTGTAGGCATTATTTGCACACTGTTTTCTTCAACCCGCCATCTAGCTGTGTGACCTTGTTCACATTCTGTCTAAATATCCATAATATTACCGTCTCCAGAAAAAACACCGGAGTGACTTTTTTCAAGCAGCCATAATATATTTTACGTAATCCGTATCCACCGCTGTAGTAGTGTATACGTTGACCTTGTAGGCATTATTTGCACACTGTTTTCTTCAACCCGCCATCTAGCTGTGTGACCTTGTTCACATTCTGTCTAAATATCCATAATATTACCGTCTCCAGAAAAAACACCGGAGTGACTTTTTTCAAGCAGCCATAATATATTTTACGTAATCCGTATCCACCGCTGTAGTAGTGTATACGTTGACCTTGTAGGCATTATTTGCACACTGTTTTCTTCAACCTGCCATCTAGCTGTGTGACCTTGTTCACATTCTGTCTAAATATCCATAATATTACCGTCTCCAGAAAAAACACCGGAGTGACTTTTTTCAAGCAGCCATAATATATTTTACGTAATCCGTATCCACCGCTGTAGTAGTGTATACGTTGACCTTGTAGGCATTATTTGCACACTGTTTTCTTCAACCCGCCATCTAGCTGTGTGTATTATCGTTTCCAGAAAAACCAACTGAGTTTTTGTTGTTGTTGTTGTTTTTTAAAAAATAATGCCAGGCAAAGGCAGGCCGCCACGCAGAGGCCGTGCTGCTATGCAATCCTGTGGCCCTAGCAAATTGCCCAGTTTTAAAAAGCCAATGACCCTGAACTCCCAAAATGCTGAAGAGGTAGTTGACTGGCTTACACAGCACACCCCATCCTCTACCGTTTCTAACTTTACCACAACATCCTCCTCATCCTCCACTGCTATGGCCACCCCACGTAACACTTCCTCCACCACCGGTGCCCCTTCTTCACTGGGGTCAGAGGAGTTATTTTCCCATGAGTTTCTTGAACTGAGTAATGCGCAACCATTATTGCCAGAAGAAGATGAAGGAGATGAGGACCTTACACCAGATTTAATTCTGGCAGAGAACACGACAGAGATGGACATAATGAGTGATGAGGAGGAGGTCCCCGCTGCTGCTTCCTTCTGTGATGTGTCAGAAGAAATTGATGCATCTGAGGAGAATGATGATGAGGAGATTGATGTTTTGTGGGTGCCTAGTAGAAGAGAGCAAGAGGAGGGTAGTTCAGATGGAGAGACGGAGAGTCAGAGAGGCAGTAGGAGAATAAGACTTAGAAGAAGCAGGGAGGACAGCCCGCAGGGATCAGTAGGGCAACAACATGTATCGGCACCTGTGTTCAGCCGGCCAACGCACCCGCCATTGCCGCCAATGCCGCCAACTTCTACTGTTACCGCCAGATCGCACACTTCCAAAAAGTCAGCAGTGTGGGATTTTTTTAATGTGTGTGCCTCTGACAAAAGCATTGTAATTTGCAATGAGTGCAGTCAGAAACTGAGCCTTGGTAAGCCCAACAGCCACATAGGTACAACTTCTATGCGAAGGCACATGAGCGGCAAGCACAAAGCACTTTGGGAGCAACACCTCAAAGGCAACAGGCAAACTAAAAGCCACACTCCTTCTGGTCCAGCATCTTACTGCTCTACCTCTGCTCTCCTTGACCCGTCTGAACCACCCTCCACTCCGCCTTCCACCTTGACCACCTGTTCCCATTCCCAGTCATCTGCCACCAGCCAAGTTTCTGTGAAGGCCATGTTTGAGCGTAAGAAGCCAATGTCTGACTGTCACCCCCTTGCCCGGCGTCTGACAGCTGGCTTGTCTGCACTCTTAGCCCGCCAGCTTTTACCATACCAGCTGGTGGACTCTGAGGCCTTCCGCAAATTTGTAGCAATTGGGACACCGCAGTGGAAGGTACCCAGCCGCAATTTTTTTTCTAAAAAGGGAATACCACACCTGTACCAACATGTGCAGAGCCAAGTTACCGCATCTCTGTCACTTAGTGTTGGGCCAAAGGTCCATATGACTACTGACGCATGGTCCTCCAAGCATGGTCAGGGCAGGTATGTCACCTACACTGCCCACTGGGTGAACTTGGTAATGGCTGGGAAGCAGGGAATGGGTAGCTCAACAACAACAGTGGAGTTGGTGTCACCGCCACGGATTGCACGCGGTTCTGCCACCACCTCTACTCCTCCATCGCTCTCTACCTCGTCTTCTTCTTCTTCTTACTCTGCTGCTGGGTCCTCCTTCTCCTCCTCCACACCTGTGCACCCCCAGCTCCCCCTAGGCTATTCGACGTGCCAGGTACGCCGTTGTCACGCTGTCTTGGGGATGACGTGCCTGGAAAGCAAAAACCATACCGGATCTGTACTCCTGTCATCTCTGCAGTCACAGGCCGATCGGTGGCTGACCCCACACCAACTGCAGATCGGAAAAGTGGTGTGTGACAATGGAAGCAATCTGTTGGCAGCGTTGAGACTAGGCAATTTAACACATGTGCCCTGCATGGCACATGTGTTAAATTTAATAGTCCAACGTTTTGTCTCCAAGTACCCAGGATTCCAGGACGTTCTCACCCAGTCCAGAAAGGTGTCGGCCCATTTCAGACGTTCCTACACAGCCATGGCACGCCTTGCTGACATTCAGCAGCGCTACAACATGCCAGTCAGGCGTTTGATTTCTGACAGCCAGACTCGCTGGAATTCAACGCTCCTTATGTTGGAACGTCTGCTGCAACAACAAAGGGCCGTCAACGAGTACCTTTTTGAACTGGGTGGTAGGACTGGATCTGCACAGCTGGGGATTTTTTTCCCCCGTTACTGGGTGCTTATGCGCGATGCCTGCAGGCTCATGCGACCTTTTGAAGAGGTGACAAATATGGTCAGTCGCACCGAAGGCACCATCAGCGACCTAATACCCTTCGCTTTATTCCTGGAGCGTGTCGTGCGACGAGTGACAGATGAGGCTGTAGACCAGCGTGACGAGGGGCTGGAAGCGCACGATTTCTGGTCGGAATCACCAGAACGAACCCAGGCACCTGCTGCAACGCAGGGAGAGGTGCCAGAAGTGGAGTCAGAGGAGGAAGGTGGCTTTGTGGAGGAGGAGGAGGAGGACCAACAGGAGCAGGCTTCCCAGGGGGCTAGTGGTGACCTTTTGGGGACCCCTGGTCTTGTACGTGGCTGGGGGGAGGAGACCGTGGATGATGCAGTCCTTGATAATGAGGAAGCGGAGATGGATAGCTCTGCATCCAACCTTGTGAGAATGGGGTCTTTCATGCTGTCATGCCTGTTGAAGGACCCCCGTATCAAGAGGCTTAAGGAGAAGGACCTGTACTGGGTCGCAACGCTACTAGACCCTCGGTACAAGCATAAAGTGTCAGAAATGTTACCAACATACCACAAGTCCGAAAAGATGCGGCATTTACAAACCAGCCTGCAAAACATGTTGTACAATGCTTTTAAGGGTGATGTCACTTCAGGAACTCATCAACATTCCAGGGGCAGAGGTGCCAGTAATCCTGCCACGAGCACACCTGCAAGGACAAAGCCCTTTGGCCAGTCTGTAACGTCAGACATGCAAATGTTTTTCTGTCCAAGGCAGCGCCACAACCCTTCTGGATCCACCCTCAAAGAACGCCTCGACCGGCAGGTAGCGGACTACCTGGCATTAACTGCAGATATCGACACTCTGAGGAGCGATGAACCCCTGGACTACTGGGTGCGCAGGCTTGATCTGTGGCCAGAGCTGTCACAATTTGCCATGAACCTCTTGTCTTGCCCAGCCTCAAGTGTGCTCTCAGAAAGGACCTTCAGTGCAGCAGGAGGGATTGTAACTGAGAAGAGAACTCGCCTAGGTCACAAAAGTGTCGATTACCTGACCTTTATTAAAATGAATGAGGGGTGGATCTCGGAGGGTTACTGCACGCCGGAAGACTTGTTCTGACTTCTATGCAGCTGTCCTTCTCTTCAAGCCTCATGACTCCACACACAGCTGTCCTTTAGCGTCCTCCTCCTCCCTCCGCCACCGTTACAAACTAGGGTGCAAACCCTACTGGTTTAATTTTTTCTGGGCCTCTGTGCTTCAGTGGCTGCAACCAAAAAAACTGGGCAAACAATGTCTACAAGGTCAACGTATGGCAAAAAATGACTATTTTCAGCATTTATATGGCATATTTTTTCTGGCAACTGTGCTTCAGTGGCTGCGTCCAAAAAAATGCATATTTTCTGCATTTATATGGCATAATTTTTCTGGCCTCTGTGCTTCAGTGGCTGCAACCAAAAAAATGCATATTTTCAGCATTTATATGGCATAATTTTTCTGGCCTCTGTGCTTCAGTGGCTGCAACCAAAAAAATTTATATTTTCAGCATTTATATGGCATAATTTTTCTGGCCTCTGTGCTTCAGTGGCTGCAACCAAAAAAATGCATATTTTCAGCATTTATATGGCATAATTTTTCTGGCCTCTGTGCTTCAGTGGCTGCAACCAAAAAAATGCATATTTTCAGCATTTATATGGCATAATTTTTCTGGCAACTGTGCTTCAGTGGCTGCGACCAAAAAAATGACTATTTTCAGCATTTATATGGCATATTTTTTCTGGCCTCTGTGCTTTCAGTGGCTGCGGCCAAAAAAACTGGGCAAACAATGCCTACAAGGTCAACGACGTTGACCTTGTAGGCATTGTTTGCCTAGTTTTTTTGGCCGCAGCCACTGAAGCACAGAGGCCAGAAAAAATATGCCATATAAATGCTGAAAAATAGTCATTTTTTGCCATATACGTTGAGTCAACGTATGGCAAAAAATGACTATTTTCAGCATTTATATGGCATATTTTTTCTGGCCTCTGTGCTTCAGTGGCTGCGGCCAAAAAAACTGGGCAAACAATACCTACAAGGTCAACGACGTTGACCTTGTAGGCATTGTTTGCCCAGTTTTTTTGGCCGCAGCCACTGAAGCACAGAGGCCAGAAAAAATATGCCATATAAATGCTGAAAATAGTCATTTTTTGCCATACGTTGACTCAACGTATATGGCAAAAAATGACTATTTTCAGCATTTATATGGCATATTTTTTCTGGCAACTGTGCTTCAGTGGCTGCGACCAAAAAAACTGGGCAAACAATGCCTACAAGGTCAACGTATGGCAAAAAATGACTATTTTCAGCATTTATATGGCATATTTTTTCTGGCAACTGTGCTTCAGTGGCTGCAACCAAAAAACTGGGCAAACAATGTCTACAAGGTCAACGTATGGCGAAAAATGACTATTTTCAGCATTTATATGGCATATTTTTTCTGGCAACTGTGCTTCAGTGGCTGCGTCCAAAAAAACTGGGCAAACAATGCCTACAAGGTCAACGTATGGCAGTTGTTTAAAGAGAACAGTAGATTACTAGCCAGCAAAGCTACCTAAGCTAAAATGTCCCTCAAATCCCTGCAGACTTCTGTCCCTCCAATACAGAGCAGTATCAAGCAGATTACTAGCCAGCAAACTTACTATCATCTGTCCCTGAAATCACTAACAGCTCTCCCCCTACACTATCTCTTCCAAGCACACACAGGCAGATTTTTCAGATACATTTTTGCCCTTGATCCCCCTCTGGCATGCCACTGTCCAGGTCGTTGCACCCTTTAAACAACTTTAAAATCATTTTTCTGGCCAGAAATTTTTTTTTTAGATGTTAAAGTTCGCCTTCCCATTGAAGTCTATGGGGTTCGCGAACCGTTCGCGAACCGCTCGCGTTTTTGCGCAAGTTCGCGAATATGTTCGCGAACTTTTTTTCCGACGTTCGCTACATCCCTATATATAAGTGCCTATATGCACTAGTGCTGTCTTCACAACGGTCATGTGTCAAATGTCGAAGGTCAAATGGCAGTTGCAAATTTTGCTGTGCTGATCAGAAGAAGAAACTGAAGGGA
Source organism: Xenopus laevis (assembly GCF_017654675.1). Lineage (NCBI taxonomy): Eukaryota > Metazoa > Chordata > Amphibia > Anura > Pipidae > Xenopus > Xenopus laevis. Next base: position 62,640,251 of record NC_054384.1, read on the forward strand.
ATTTGTTAAATTTTTGTTCATCGACTCCCATACTCAGATTTTAACTTGGTGCTTACTAGCAGGGTGAAGGCAGGCTGGTATCACCTGTAGCAATAAAGAGCTTGGGCTAAAGGTCGTGGGTAAGATACCCAGAATTTAAATTGGCGTTTACTCCAAAAGCAGAGGGAACTCCCTCAAAGCAGATGGTGGCAACATCCACTAAGGCTGACGATGGTGGTGGTCAAATTTCATGGGTCAAAGGTCATGGGTCAGAAGGCCCTCCACCAAAGCAGATGGCTGCAAGAGCCCACCATGGCTGAGGAGCTTACCTCATGATAATGGCCATAGGTCAAAGGTCATGGGTCAAAGGTCATGGATCAGAGAGAAATCTGACAAAGCAGGTGGTGGCAAGAGCCACCAAGGCAGACAAGTGACAACCGTAGTGGGCAACGGTCATAGGTCATAGGTCAAGGGTCAAAGGTCATGGGTCGAATTGCCTGGGTCAAAAAGTGTAGTCCACCAAAGCAGATGGTTGCAAGAGAACCAAGGCAGACAAGTGACAACCGTAGTGGGCAAAGGTCATAGGTCATAGGTCAAGGGTCAAAGGTCATGGGTCGAATTGCCTGGGTCAAAAAGTGTAGTCCACCAAAGCAGATGGTTGCAAGAGAACCAAGGCAGAAAAGCAACCACCATGATAGTTGTCAGAGTCACCTTTGACCCATGACCTTTGACCTATGTCATGTGACCCATGACCGCCAAATTTGTGGTCACTTATCTGCCTTGGTGACTCTTGCAGCCATCTGCTTTGTCGGAGATCCCTCTGATCCATGACCTTTGACCCATGCCATTTGACCTATGACCTTTGACCCATGCCATTTGACCTCCATGTTGGGATTTGGTTATTCCTGTGCTAGGCCACCCAGTCAGAGCCTTAGCAGTGCCCTTACTCTAACGGAGTGCATTGTGAGTAAATGCCAATTTCAATTCTTGGTACTTTACCTTTGACCTTTAACCCATGCTCTTTGATGCTACAGGCGATACCAGCCTGCCTTCACCCTGCTAGTAAGCACCAAGTTAAAATCTGATTATGGGAGTCGATGAACAAAAATTTAACAAAATCCCTCCAGTTTCTACTTCTGATCAGCACAACAGAGTGTGTAAATGCTGGTCACTTATCGGCCTTCGGGGCTCTTGCATCCATCTGCTTTGGCAGAGTGCTTTCTGACCATGACCTTTGACCGCCATCATTGGGTTTGCTTATCTGCAGATGGTTGCAAGAGCCACCAAGGCAGATAAGTGACTGCAATCTGCTTTTCTTTTTTGCACTCTGCCAAAGCAGATGGCTGCAAGAGCCCACATGGCTGAGGAGCTTACCTCATGATAATGGCCATAGGTCAAAGGTCATGGGTCAAAGGTCATGGATCAGAGAGAAATCTGACAAAGCAGGTGGTGGCAAGAGCCACCAAGGCAGACAAGTGAAAACCGTAGTGGGCAACGGTCATAGGTCATAGGTCAAGGGTCAAAGGTCATGGGTCGAATTGCCTGGGTCAAAAAGTGTAGTCCACCAAAGCAGATGGTTGCAAGAGAACCAAGGCAGACAAGTGACAACCGTAGTGGGCAAAGGTCATAGGTCATAGGTCAAGGGTCAAAGGTCATGGGTCGAATTGCCTGGGTCAAAAAGTGTAGTCCACCAAAGCAGATGGTTGCAAGAGAACCAAGGCAGAAAAGCAACCACCATGATAGTTGTCAGAGTCACCTTTGACCCATGACCTTTGACCTATGTCATGTGACCCATGACCGCCAAATTTGTGGTCACTTATCTGCCTTGGTGACTCTTGCAGCCATCTGCTTTGTCGGAGATCCCTCTGATCCATGACCTTTGACCCATGCCATTTGACCTATGACCTTTGACCCATGCCATTTGACCTCCATGTTGGGATTTGGTTATTCCTGTGCTAGGCCACCCAGTCAGAGCCTTAGCTGTGCCCTTACTCTAACGGAGTGCATTGTGAGTAAATGCCAATTTCAATTCTTGGTACTTTACCTTTGACCTTTAACCCATGCTCTTTGATGCTACAGGCGATACCAGCCTGCCTTCACCCTGCTAGTAAGCACCAAGTTAAAATCTGATTATGGGAGTCGATGAACAAAAATTTAACAAAATCCCTCCAGTTTCTACTTCTGATCAGCACAACAGAGTGTGTAAATGCTGGTCACTTATCGGCCTTCGGGGCTCTTGCATCCATCTGCTTTGGCAGAGTGCTTTCTGACCATGACCTTTGACCGCCATCATTGGGTTTGCTTATCTGCAGATGGTTGCAAGAGCCACCAAGGCAGATAAGTGACTGCAATCTGCTTTTCTTTTTTGCACTCTGCCAAAGCAGATGGCTGCAAGAGCCCACATGGCTGAGGAGCTTACCTCATGATAATGGCCATAGGTCAAAGGTCATGGGTCAAAGGTCATGGATCAGAGAGAAATCTGACAAAGCAGGTGGTGGCAAGAGCCACCAAGGCAGACAAGTGAAAACCGTAGTGGGCAACGGTCATAGGTCATAGGTCAAGGGTCAAAGGTCATGGGTCGAATTGCCTGGGTCAAAAAGTGTAGTCCACCAAAGCAGATGGTTGCAAGAGAACCAAGGCAGACAAGTGACAACCGTAGTGGGCAAAGGTCATAGGTCATAGGTCAAGGGTCAAAGGTCATGGGTCGAATTGCCTGGGTCAAAAAGTGTAGTCCACCAAAGCAGATGGTTGCAAGAGAACCAAGGCAGAAAAGCAACCACCATGATAGTTGTCAGAGTCACCTTTGACCCATGACCTTTGACCTATGTCATGTGACCCATGACCGCCAAATTTGTGGTCACTTATCTGCCTTGGTGACTCTTGCAGCCATCTGCTTTGTCGGAGATCCCTCTGATCCATGACCTTTGACCCATGCCATTTGACCTATGACCTTTGACCCATGCCATTTGACCTCCATGTTGGGATTTGGTTATTCCTGTGCTAGGCCACCCAGTCAGAGCCTTAGCTGTGCCCTTACTCTAACGGAGTGCATTGTGAGTAAATGCCAATTTCAATTCTTGGTACTTTACCTTTGACCTTTAACCCATGCTCTTTGATGCTACAGGCGATACCAGCCTGCCTTCACCCTGCTAGTAAGCACCAAGTTAAAATCTGATTATGGGAGTCGATGAACAAAAATTTAACAAAATCCCTCCAGTTTCTACTTCTGATCAGCACAACAGAGTGTGTAAATGCTGGTCACTTATCGGCCTTCGGGGCTCTTGCATCCATCTGCTTTGGCAGAGTGCTTTCTGACCATGACCTTTGACCGCCATCATTGGGTTTGCTTATCTGCAGATGGTTGCAAGAGCCACCAAGGCAGATAAGTGACTGCAATCTGCTTTTCTTTTTTGCACTCTGCCAAAGCAGATGGCTGCAAGAGCCCACATGGCTGAGGAGCTTACCTCATGATAATGGCCATAGGTCAAAGGTCATGGGTCAAAGGTCATGGATCAGAGAGAAATCTGACAAAGCAGGTGGTGGCAAGAGCCACCAAGGCAGACAAGTGAAAACCGTAGTGGGCAACGGTCATAGGTCATAGGTCAAGGGTCAAAGGTCATGGGTCGAATTGCCTGGGTCAAAAAGTGTAGTCCACCAAAGCAGATGGTTGCAAGAGAACCAAGGCAGACAAGTGACAACCGTAGTGGGCAAAGGTCATAGGTCATAGGTCAAGGGTCAAAGGTCATGGGTCGAATTGCCTGGGTCAAAAAGTGTAGTCCACCAAAGCAGATGGTTGCAAGAGAACCAAGGCAGAAAAGCAACCACCATGATAGTTGTCAGAGTCACCTTTGACCCATGACCTTTGACCTATGTCATGTGACCCATGACCGCCAAATTTGTGGTCACTTATCTGCCTTGGTGACTCTTGCAGCCATCTGCTTTGTCGGAGATCCCTCTGATCCATGACCTTTGACCCATGCCATTTGACCTATGACCTTTGACCCATGCCATTTGACCTCCATGTTGGGATTTGGTTATTCCTGTGCTAGGCCACCCAGTCAGAGCCTTAGCTGTGCCCTTACTCTAACGGAGTGCATTGTGAGTAAATGCCAATTTCAATTCTTGGTACTTTACCTTTGACCTTTAACCCATGCTCTTTGATGCTACAGGCGATACCAGCCTGCCTTCACCCTGCTAGTAAGCACCAAGTTAAAATCTGATTATGGGAGTCGATGAACAAAAATTTAACAAAATCCCTCCAGTTTCTACTTCTGATCAGCACAACAGAGTGTGTAAATGCTGGTCACTTATCGGCCTTCGGGGCTCTTGCATCCATCTGCTTTGGCAGAGTGCTTTCTGACCATGACCTTTGACCGCCATCATTGGGTTTGCTTATCTGCAGATGGTTGCAAGAGCCACCAAGGCAGATAAGTGACTGCAATCTGCTTTTCTTTTTTGCACTCTGCCAAAGCAGATGGCTGCAAGAGCCCACATGGCTGAGGAGCTTACCTCATGATAATGGCCATAGGTCAAAGGTCATGGGTCAAAGGTCATGGATCAGAGAGAAATCTGACAAAGCAGGTGGTGGCAAGAGCCACCAAGGCAGACAAGTGAAAACCGTAGTGGGCAACGGTCATAGGTCATAGGTCAAGGGTCAAAGGTCATGGGTCGAATTGCCTGGGTCAAAAAGTGTAGTCCACCAAAGCAGATGGTTGCAAGAGAACCAAGGCAGACAAGTGACAACCGTAGTGGGCAAAGGTCATAGGTCATAGGTCAAGGGTCAAAGGTCATGGGTCGAATTGCCTGGGTCAAAAAGTGTAGTCCACCAAAGCAGATGGTTGCAAGAGAACCAAGGCAGAAAAGCAACCACCATGATAGTTGTCAGAGTCACCTTTGACCCATGACCTTTGACCTATGTCATGTGACCCATGACCGCCAAATTTGTGGTCACTTATCTGCCTTGGTGACTCTTGCAGCCATCTGCTTTGTCGGAGATCCCTCTGATCCATGACCTTTGACCCATGCCATTTGACCTATGACCTTTGACCCATGCCATTTGACCTCCATGTTGGGATTTGGTTATTCCTGTGCTAGGCCACCCAGTCAGAGCCTTAGCTGTGCCCTTACTCTAACGGAGTGCATTGTGAGTAAATGCCAATTTCAATTCTTGGTACTTTACCTTTGACCTTTAACCCATGCTCTTTGATGCTACAGGCGATACCAGCCTGCCTTCACCCTGCTAGTAAGCACCAAGTTAAAATCTGATTATGGGAGTCGATGAACAAAAATTTAACAAAATCCCTCCAGTTTCTACTTCTGATCAGCACAACAGAGTGTGTAAATGCTGGTCACTTATCGGCCTTCGGGGCTCTTGCATCCATCTGCTTTGGCAGAGTGCTTTCTGACCATGACCTTTGACCGCCATCATTGGGTTTGCTTATCTGCAGATGGTTGCAAGAGCCACCAAGGCAGATAAGTGACTGCAATCTGCTTTTCTTTTTTGCACTCTGCCAAAGCAGATGGCTGCAAGAGCCCACATGGCTGAGGAGCTTACCTCATGATAATGGCCATAGGTCAAAGGTCATGGGTCAAAGGTCATGGATCAGAGAGAAATCTGACAAAGCAGGTGGTGGCAAGAGCCACCAAGGCAGACAAGTGAAAACCGTAGTGGGCAACGGTCATAGGTCATAGGTCAAGGGTCAAAGGTCATGGGTCGAATTGCCTGGGTCAAAAAGTGTAGTCCACCAAAGCAGATGGTTGCAAGAGAACCAAGGCAGACAAGTGACAACCGTAGTGGGCAAAGGTCATAGGTCATAGGTCAAGGGTCAAAGGTCATGGGTCGAATTGCCTGGGTCAAAAAGTGTAGTCCACCAAAGCAGATGGTTGCAAGAGAACCAAGGCAGAAAAGCAACCACCATGATAGTTGTCAGAGTCACCTTTGACCCATGACCTTTGACCTATGTCATGTGACCCATGACCGCCAAATTTGTGGTCACTTATCTGCCTTGGTGACTCTTGCAGCCATCTGCTTTGTCGGAGATCCCTCTGATCCATGACCTTTGACCCATGCCATTTGACCTATGACCTTTGACCCATGCCATTTGACCTCCATGTTGGGATTTGGTTATTCCTGTGCTAGGCCACCCAGTCAGAGCCTTAGCTGTGCCCTTACTCTAACGGAGTGCATTGTGAGTAAATGCCAATTTCAATTCTTGGTACTTTACCTTTGACCTTTAACCCATGCTCTTTGATGCTACAGGCGATACCAGCCTGCCTTCACCCTGCTAGTAAGCACCAAGTTAAAATCTGATTATGGGAGTCGATGAACAAAAATTTAACAAAATCCCTCCAGTTTCTACTTCTGATCAGCACAACAGAGTGTGTAAATGCTGGTCACTTATCGGCCTTCGGGGCTCTTGCATCCATCTGCTTTGGCAGAGTGCTTTCTGACCATGACCTTTGACCGCCATCATTGGGTTTGCTTATCTGCAGATGGTTGCAAGAGCCACCAAGGCAGATAAGTGACTGCAATCTGCTTTTCTTTTTTGCACTCTGCCAAAGCAGATGGCTGCAAGAGCCCACATGGCTGAGGAGCTTACCTCATGATAATGGCCATAGGTCAAAGGTCATGGGTCAAAGGTCATGGATCAGAGAGAAATCTGACAAAGCAGGTGGTGGCAAGAGCCACCAAGGCAGACAAGTGAAAACCGTAGTGGGCAACGGTCATAGGTCATAGGTCAAGGGTCAAAGGTCATGGGTCGAATTGCCTGGGTCAAAAAGTGTAGTCCACCAAAGCAGATGGTTGCAAGAGAACCAAGGCAGACAAGTGACAACCGTAGTGGGCAAAGGTCATAGGTCATAGGTCAAGGGTCAAAGGTCATGGGTCGAATTGCCTGGGTCAAAAAGTGTAGTCCACCAAAGCAGATGGTTGCAAGAGAACCAAGGCAGAAAAGCAACCACCATGATAGTTGTCAGAGTCACCTTTGACCCATGACCTTTGACCTATGTCATGTGACCCATGACCGCCAAATTTGTGGTCACTTATCTGCCTTGGTGACTCTTGCAGCCATCTGCTTTGTCGGAGATCCCTCTGATCCATGACCTTTGACCCATGCCATTTGACCTATGACCTTTGACCCATGCCATTTGACCTCCATGTTGGGATTTGGTTATTCCTGTGCTAGGCCACCCAGTCAGAGCCTTAGCTGTGCCCTTACTCTAACGGAGTGCATTGTGAGTAAATGCCAATTTCAATTCTTGGTACTTTACCTTTGACCTTTAACCCATGCTCTTTGATGCTACAGGCGATACCAGCCTGCCTTCACCCTGCTAGTAAGCACCAAGTTAAAATCTGATTATGGGAGTCGATGAACAAAAATTTAACAAAATCCCTCCAGTTTCTACTTCTGATCAGCACAACAGAGTGTGTAAATGCTGGTCACTTATCGGCCTTCGGGGCTCTTGCATCCATCTGCTTTGGCAGAGTGCTTTCTGACCATGACCTTTGACCGCCATCATTGGGTTTGCTTATCTGCAGATGGTTGCAAGAGCCACCAAGGCAGATAAGTGACTGCAATCTGCTTTTCTTTTTTGCACTCTGCCAAAGCAGATGGCTGCAAGAGCCCACATGGCTGAGGAGCTTACCTCATGATAATGGCCATAGGTCAAAGGTCATGGGTCAAAGGTCATGGATCAGAGAGAAATCTGACAAAGCAGGTGGTGGCAAGAGCCACCAAGGCAGACAAGTGAAAACCGTAGTGGGCAACGGTCATAGGTCATAGGTCAAGGGTCAAAGGTCATGGGTCGAATTGCCTGGGTCAAAAAGTGTAGTCCACCAAAGCAGATGGTTGCAAGAGAACCAAGGCAGACAAGTGACAACCGTAGTGGGCAAAGGTCATAGGTCATAGGTCAAGGGTCAAAGGTCATGGGTCGAATTGCCTGGGTCAAAAAGTGTAGTCCACCAAAGCAGATGGTTGCAAGAGAACCAAGGCAGAAAAGCAACCACCATGATAGTTGTCAGAGTCACCTTTGACCCATGACCTTTGACCTATGTCATGTGACCCATGACCGCCAAATTTGTGGTCACTTATCTGCCTTGGTGACTCTTGCAGCCATCTGCTTTGTCGGAGATCCCTCTGATCCATGACCTTTGACCCATGCCATTTGACCTATGACCTTTGACCCATGCCATTTGACCTCCATGTTGGGATTTGGTTATTCCTGTGCTAGGCCACCCAGTCAGAGCCTTAGCTGTGCCCTTACTCTAACGGAGTGCATTGTGAGTAAATGCCAATTTCAATTCTTGGTACTTTACCTTTGACCTTTAACCCATGCTCTTTGATGCTACAGGCGATACCAGCCTGCCTTCACCCTGCTAGTAAGCACCAAGTTAAAATCTGATTATGGGAGTCGATGAACAAAAATTTAACAAAATCCCTCCAGTTTCTACTTCTGATCAGCACAACAGAGTGTGTAAATGCTGGTCACTTATCGGCCTTCGGGGCTCTTGCATCCATCTGCTTTGGCAGAGTGCTTTCTGACCATGACCTTTGACCGCCATCATTGGGTTTGCTTATCTGCAGATGGTTGCAAGAGCCACCAAGGCAGATAAGTGACTGCAATCTGCTTTTCTTTTTTGCACTCTGCCAAAGCAGATGGCTGCAAGAGCCCACATGGCTGAGGAGCTTACCTCATGATAATGGCCATAGGTCAAAGGTCATGGGTCAAAGGTCATGGATCAGAGAGAAATCTGACAAAGCAGGTGGTGGCAAGAGCCACCAAGGCAGACAAGTGAAAACCGTAGTGGGCAACGGTCATAGGTCATAGGTCAAGGGTCAAAGGTCATGGGTCGAATTGCCTGGGTCAAAAAGTGTAGTCCACCAAAGCAGATGGTTGCAAGAGAACCAAGGCAGACAAGTGACAACCGTAGTGGGCAAAGGTCATAGGTCATAGGTCAAGGGTCAAAGGTCATGGGTCGAATTGCCTGGGTCAAAAAGTGTAGTCCACCAAAGCAGATGGTTGCAAGAGAACCAAGGCAGAAAAGCAACCACCATGATAGTTGTCAGAGTCACCTTTGACCCATGACCTTTGACCTATGTCATGTGACCCATGACCGCCAAATTTGTGGTCACTTATCTGCCTTGGTGACTCTTGCAGCCATCTGCTTTGTCGGAGATCCCTCTGATCCATGACCTTTGACCCATGCCATTTGACCTATGACCTTTGACCCATGCCATTTGACCTCCATGTTGGGATTTGGTTATTCCTGTGCTAGGCCACCCAGTCAGAGCCTTAGCTGTGCCCTTACTCTAACGGAGTGCATTGTGAGTAAATGCCAATTTCAATTCTTGGTACTTTACCTTTGACCTTTAACCCATGCTCTTTGATGCTACAGGCGATACCAGCCTGCCTTCACCCTGCTAGTAAGCACCAAGTTAAAATCTGATTATGGGAGTCGATGAACAAAAATTTAACAAAATCCCTCCAGTTTCTACTTCTGATCAGCACAACAGAGTGTGTAAATGCTGGTCACTTATCGGCCTTCGGGGCTCTTGCATCCATCTGCTTTGGCAGAGTGCTTTCTGACCATGACCTTTGACCGCCATCATTGGGTTTGCTTATCTGCAGATGGTTGCAAGAGCCACCAAGGCAGATAAGTGACTGCAATCTGCTTTTCTTTTTTGCACTCTGCCAAAGCAGATGGCTGCAAGAGCCCACATGGCTGAGGAGCTTACCTCATGATAATGGCCATAGGTCAAAGGTCATGGGTCAAAGGTCATGGATCAGAGAGAAATCTGACAAAGCAGGTGGTGGCAAGAGCCACCAAGGCAGACAAGTGAAAACCGTAGTGGGCAACGGTCATAGGTCATAGGTCAAGGGTCAAAGGTCATGGGTCGAATTGCCTGGGTCAAAAAGTGTAGTCCACCAAAGCAGATGGTTGCAAGAGAACCAAGGCAGACAAGTGACAACCGTAGTGGGCAAAGGTCATAGGTCATAGGTCAAGGGTCAAAGGTCATGGGTCGAATTGCCTGGGTCAAAAAGTGTAGTCCACCAAAGCAGATGGTTGCAAGAGAACCAAGGCAGAAAAGCAACCACCATGATAGTTGTCAGAGTCACCTTTGACCCATGACCTTTGACCTATGTCATGTGACCCATGACCGCCAAATTTGTGGTCACTTATCTGCCTTGGTGACTCTTGCAGCCATCTGCTTTGTCGGAGATCCCTCTGATCCATGACCTTTGACCCATGCCATTTGACCTATGACCTTTGACCCATGCCATTTGACCTCCATGTTGGGATTTGGTTATTCCTGTGCTAGGCCACCCAGTCAGAGCCTTAGCTGTGCCCTTACTCTAACGGAGTGCATTGTGAGTAAATGCCAATTTCAATTCTTGGTACTTTACCTTTGACCTTTAACCCATGCTCTTTGATGCTACAGGCGATACCAGCCTGCCTTCACCCTGCTAGTAAGCACCAAGTTAAAATCTGATTATGGGAGTCGATGAACAAAAATTTAACAAAATCCCTCCAGTTTCTACTTCTGATCAGCACAACAGAGTGTGTAAATGCTGGTCACTTATCGGCCTTCGGGGCTCTTGCATCCATCTGCTTTGGCAGAGTGCTTTCTGACCATGACCTTTGACCGCCATCATTGGGTTTGCTTATCTGCAGATGGTTGCAAGAGCCACCAAGGCAGATAAGTGACTGCAATCTGCTTTTCTTTTTTGCACTCTGCCAAAGCAGATGGCTGCAAGAGCCCACATGGCTGAGGAGCTTACCTCATGATAATGGCCATAGGTCAAAGGTCATGGGTCAAAGGTCATGGATCAGAGAGAAATCTGACAAAGCAGGTGGTGGCAAGAGCCACCAAGGCAGACAAGTGAAAACCGTAGTGGGCAACGGTCATAGGTCATAGGTCAAGGGTCAAAGGTCATGGGTCGAATTGCCTGGGTCAAAAAGTGTAGTCCACCAAAGCAGATGGTTGCAAGAGAACCAAGGCAGACAAGTGACAACCGTAGTGGGCAAAGGTCATAGGTCATAGGTCAAGGGTCAAAGGTCATGGGTCGAATTGCCTGGGTCAAAAAGTGTAGTCCACCAAAGCAGATGGTTGCAAGAGAACCAAGGCAGAAAAGCAACCACCATGATAGTTGTCAGAGTCACCTTTGACCCATGACCTTTGACCTATGTCATGTGACCCATGACCGCCAAATTTGTGGTCACTTATCTGCCTTGGTGACTCTTGCAGCCATCTGCTTTGTCGGAGATCCCTCTGATCCATGACCTTTGACCCATGCCATTTGACCTATGACCTTTGACCCATGCCATTTGACCTCCATGTTGGGATTTGGTTATTCCTGTGCTAGGCCACCCAGTCAGAGCCTTAGCTGTGCCCTTACTCTAACGGAGTGCATTGTGAGTAAATGCCAATTTCAATTCTTGGTACTTTACCTTTGACCTTTAACCCATGCTCTTTGATGCTACAGGCGATACCAGCCTGCCTTCACCCTGCTAGTAAGCACCAAGTTAAAATCTGATTATGGGAGTCGATGAACAAAAATTTAACAAAATCCCTCCAGTTTCTACTTCTGATCAGCACAACAGAGTGTGTAAATGCTGGTCACTTATCGGCCTTCGGGGCTCTTGCATCCATCTGCTTTGGCAGAGTGCTTTCTGACCATGACCTTTGACCGCCATCATTGGGTTTGCTTATCTGCAGATGGTTGCAAGAGCCACCAAGGCAGATAAGTGACTGCAATCTGCTTTTCTTTTTTGCACTCTGCCAAAGCAGATGGCTGCAAGAGCCCACATGGCTGAGGAGCTTACCTCATGATAATGGCCATAGGTCAAAGGTCATGGGTCAAAGGTCATGGATCAGAGAGAAATCTGACAAAGCAGGTGGTGGCAAGAGCCACCAAGGCAGACAAGTGAAAACCGTAGTGGGCAACGGTCATAGGTCATAGGTCAAGGGTCAAAGGTCATGGGTCGAATTGCCTGGGTCAAAAAGTGTAGTCCACCAAAGCAGATGGTTGCAAGAGAACCAAGGCAGACAAGTGACAACCGTAGTGGGCAAAGGTCATAGGTCATAGGTCAAGGGTCAAAGGTCATGGGTCGAATTGCCTGGGTCAAAAAGTGTAGTCCACCAAAGCAGATGGTTGCAAGAGAACCAAGGCAGAAAAGCAACCACCATGATAGTTGTCAGAGTCACCTTTGACCCATGACCTTTGACCTATGTCATGTGACCCATGACCGCCAAATTTGTGGTCACTTATCTGCCTTGGTGACTCTTGCAGCCATCTGCTTTGTCGGAGATCCCTCTGATCCATGACCTTTGACCCATGCCATTTGACCTATGACCTTTGACCCATGCCATTTGACCTCCATGTTGGGATTTGGTTATTCCTGTGCTAGGCCACCCAGTCAGAGCCTTAGCTGTGCCCTTACTCTAACGGAGTGCATTGTGAGTAAATGCCAATTTCAATTCTTGGTACTTTACCTTTGACCTTTAACCCATGCTCTTTGATGCTACAGGCGATACCAGCCTGCCTTCACCCTGCTAGTAAGCACCAAGTTAAAATCTGATTATGGGAGTCGATGAACAAAAATTTAACAAAATCCCTCCAGTTTCTACTTCTGATCAGCACAACAGAGTGTGTAAATGCTGGTCACTTATCGGCCTTCGGGGCTCTTGCATCCATCTGCTTTGGCAGAGTGCTTTCTGACCATGACCTTTGACCGCCATCATTGGGTTTGCTTATCTGCAGATGGTTGCAAGAGCCACCAAGGCAGATAAGTGACTGCAATCTGCTTTTCTTTTTTGCACTCTGCCAAAGCAGATGGCTGCAAGAGCCCACATGGCTGAGGAGCTTACCTCATGATAATGGCCATAGGTCAAAGGTCATGGGTCAAAGGTCATGGATCAGAGAGAAATCTGACAAAGCAGGTGGTGGCAAGAGCCACCAAGGCAGACAAGTGAAAACCGTAGTGGGCAACGGTCATAGGTCATAGGTCAAGGGTCAAAGGTCATGGGTCGAATTGCCTGGGTCAAAAAGTGTAGTCCACCAAAGCAGATGGTTGCAAGAGAACCAAGGCAGACAAGTGACAACCGTAGTGGGCAAAGGTCATAGGTCATAGGTCAAGGGTCAAAGGTCATGGGTCGAATTGCCTGGGTCAAAAAGTGTAGTCCACCAAAGCAGATGGTTGCAAGAGAACCAAGGCAGAAAAGCAACCACCATGATAGTTGTCAGAGTCACCTTTGACCCATGACCTTTGACCTATGTCATGTGACCCATGACCGCCAAATTTGTGGTCACTTATCTGCCTTGGTGACTCTTGCAGCCATCTGCTTTGTCGGAGATCCCTCTGATCCATGACCTTTGACCCATGCCATTTGACCTATGACCTTTGACCCATGCCATTTGACCTCCATGTTGGGATTTGGTTATTCCTGTGCTAGGCCACCCAGTCAGAGCCTTAGCTGTGCCCTTACTCTAACGGAGTGCATTGTGAGTAAATGCCAATTTCAATTCTTGGTACTTTACCTTTGACCTTTAACCCATGCTCTTTGATGCTACAGGCGATACCAGCCTGCCTTCACCCTGCTAGTAAGCACCAAGTTAAAATCTGATTATGGGAGTCGATGAACAAAAATTTAACAAAATCCCTCCAGTTTCTACTTCTGATCAGCACAACAGAGTGTGTAAATGCTGGTCACTTATCGGCCTTCGGGGCTCTTGCATCCATCTGCTTTGGCAGAGTGCTTTCTGACCATGACCTTTGACCGCCATCATTGGGTTTGCTTATCTGCAGATGGTTGCAAGAGCCACCAAGGCAGATAAGTGACTGCAATCTGCTTTTCTTTTTTGCACTCTGCCAAAGCAGATGGCTGCAAGAGCCCACATGGCTGAGGAGCTTACCTCATGATAATGGCCATAGGTCAAAGGTCATGGGTCAAAGGTCATGGATCAGAGAGAAATCTGACAAAGCAGGTGGTGGCAAGAGCCACCAAGGCAGACAAGTGAAACCGTAGTGGGCAACGGTCATAGGTCATAGGTCAAGGGTCAAAGGTCATGGGTCGAATTGCCTGGGTCAAAAAGTGTAGTCCACCAAAGCAGATGGTTGCAAGAGAACCAAGGCAGACAAGTGACAACCGTAGTGGGCAAAGGTCATAGGTCATAGGTCAAGGGTCAAAGGTCATGGGTCGAATTGCCTGGGTCAAAAAGTGTAGTCCACCAAAGCAGATGGTTGCAAGAGAACCAAGGCAGAAAAGCAACCACCATGATAGTTGTCAGAGTCACCTTTGACCCATGACCTTTGACCTATGTCATGTGACCCATGACCGCCAAATTTGTGGTCACTTATCTGCCTTGGTGACTCTTGCAGCCATCTGCTTTGTCGGAGATCCCTCTGATCCATGACCTTTGACCCATGCCATTTGACCTATGACCTTTGACCCATGCCATTTGACCTCCATGTTGGGATTTGGTTATTCCTGTGCTAGGCCACCCAGTCAGAGCCTTAGCTGTGCCCTTACTCTAACGGAGTGCATTGTGAGTAAATGCCAATTTCAATTCTTGGTACTTTACCTTTGACCTTTAACCCATGCTCTTTGATGCTACAGGCGATACCAGCCTGCCTTCACCCTGCTAGTAAGCACCAAGTTAAAATCTGATTATGGGAGTCGATGAACAAAAATTTAACAAAATCCCTCCAGTTTCTACTTCTGATCAGCACAACAGAGTGTGTAAATGCTGGTCACTTATCGGCCTTCGGGGCTCTTGCATCCATCTGCTTTGGCAGAGTGCTTTCTGACCATGACCTTTGACCGCCATCATTGGGTTTGCTTATCTGCAGATGGTTGCAAGAGCCACCAAGGCAGATAAGTGACTGCAATCTGCTTTTCTTTTTTGCACTCTGCCAAAGCAGATGGCTGCAAGAGCCCACATGGCTGAGGAGCTTACCTCATGATAATGGCCATAGGTCAAAGGTCATGGGTCAAAGGTCATGGATCAGAGAGAAATCTGACAAAGCAGGTGGTGGCAAGAGCCACCAAGGCAGACAAGTGAAAACCGTAGTGGGCAACGGTCATAGGTCATAGGTCAAGGGTCAAAGGTCATGGGTCGAATTGCCTGGGTCAAAAAGTGTAGTCCACCAAAGCAGATGGTTGCAAGAGAACCAAGGCAGACAAGTGACAACCGTAGTGGGCAAAGGTCATAGGTCATAGGTCAAGGGTCAAAGGTCATGGGTCGAATTGCCTGGGTCAAAAAGTGTAGTCCACCAAAGCAGATGGTTGCAAGAGAACCAAGGCAGAAAAGCAACCACCATGATAGTTGTCAGAGTCACCTTTGACCCATGACCTTTGACCTATGTCATGTGACCCATGACCGCCAAATTTGTGGTCACTTATCTGCCTTGGTGACTCTTGCAGCCATCTGCTTTGTCGGAGATCCCTCTGATCCATGACCTTTGACCCATGCCATTTGACCTATGACCTTTGACCCATGCCATTTGACCTCCATGTTGGGATTTGGTTATTCCTGTGCTAGGCCACCCAGTCAGAGCCTTAGCTGTGCCCTTACTCTAACGGAGTGCATTGTGAGTAAATGCCAATTTCAATTCTTGGTACTTTACCTTTGACCTTTAACCCATGCTCTTTGATGCTACAGGCGATACCAGCCTGCCTTCACCCTGCTAGTAAGCACCAAGTTAAAATCTGATTATGGGAGTCGATGAACAAAAATTTAACAAAATCCCTCCAGTTTCTACTTCTGATCAGCACAACAGAGTGTGTAAATGCTGGTCACTTATCGGCCTTCGGGGCTCTTGCATCCATCTGCTTTGGCAGAGTGCTTTCTGACCATGACCTTTGACCGCCATCATTGGGTTTGCTTATCTGCAGATGGTTGCAAGAGCCACCAAGGCAGATAAGTGACTGCAATCTGCTTTTCTTTTTTGCACTCTGCCAAAGCAGATGGCTGCAAGAGCCCACATGGCTGAGGAGCTTACCTCATGATAATGGCCATAGGTCAAAGGTCATGGGTCAAAGGTCATGGATCAGAGAGAAATCTGACAAAGCAGGTGGTGGCAAGAGCCACCAAGGCAGACAAGTGAAAACCGTAGTGGGCAACGGTCATAGGTCATAGGTCAAGGGTCAAAGGTCATGGGTCGAATTGCCTGGGTCAAAAAGTGTAGTCCACCAAAGCAGATGGTTGCAAGAGAACCAAGGCAGACAAGTGACAACCGTAGTGGGCAAAGGTCATAGGTCATAGGTCAAGGGTCAAAGGTCATGGGTCGAATTGCCTGGGTCAAAAAGTGTAGTCCACCAAAGCAGATGGTTGCAAGAGAACCAAGGCAGAAAAGCAACCACCATGATAGTTGTCAGAGTCACCTTTGACCCATGACCTTTGACCTATGTCATGTGACCCATGACCGCCAAATTTGTGGTCACTTATCTGCCTTGGTGACTCTTGCAGCCATCTGCTTTGTCGGAGATCCCTCTGATCCATGACCTTTGACCCATGCCATTTGACCTATGACCTTTGACCCATGCCATTTGACCTCCATGTTGGGATTTGGTTATTCCTGTGCTAGGCCACCCAGTCAGAGCCTTAGCTGTGCCCTTACTCTAACGGAGTGCATTGTGAGTAAATGCCAATTTCAATTCTTGGTACTTTACCTTTGACCTTTAACCCATGCTCTTTGATGCTACAGGCGATACCAGCCTGCCTTCACCCTGCTAGTAAGCACCAAGTTAAAATCTGATTATGGGAGTCGATGAACAAAAATTTAACAAAATCCCTCCAGTTTCTACTTCTGATCAGCACAACAGAGTGTGTAAATGCTGGTCACTTATCGGCCTTCGGGGCTCTTGCATCCATCTGCTTTGGCAGAGTGCTTTCTGACCATGACCTTTGACCGCCATCATTGGGTTTGCTTATCTGCAGATGGTTGCAAGAGCCACCAAGGCAGATAAGTGACTGCAATCTGCTTTTCTTTTTTGCACTCTGCCAAAGCAGATGGCTGCAAGAGCCCACATGGCTGAGGAGCTTACCTCATGATAATGGCCATAGGTCAAAGGTCATGGGTCAAAGGTCATGGATCAGAGAGAAATCTGACAAAGCAGGTGGTGGCAAGAGCCACCAAGGCAGACAAGTGAAAACCGTAGTGGGCAACGGTCATAGGTCATAGGTCAAGGGTCAAAGGTCATGGGTCGAATTGCCTGGGTCAAAAAGTGTAGTCCACCAAAGCAGATGGTTGCAAGAGAACCAAGGCAGACAAGTGACAACCGTAGTGGGCAAAGGTCATAGGTCATAGGTCAAGGGTCAAAGGTCATGGGTCGAATTGCCTGGGTCAAAAAGTGTAGTCCACCAAAGCAGATGGTTGCAAGAGAACCAAGGCAGAAAAGCAACCACCATGATAGTTGTCAGAGTCACCTTTGACCCATGACCTTTGACCTATGTCATGTGACCCATGACCGCCAAATTTGTGGTCACTTATCTGCCTTGGTGACTCTTGCAGCCATCTGCTTTGTCGGAGATCCCTCTGATCCATGACCTTTGACCCATGCCATTTGACCTATGACCTTTGACCCATGCCATTTGACCTCCATGTTGGGATTTGGTTATTCCTGTGCTAGGCCACCCAGTCAGAGCCTTAGCTGTGCCCTTACTCTAACGGAGTGCATTGTGAGTAAATGCCAATTTCAATTCTTGGTACTTTACCTTTGACCTTTAACCCATGCTCTTTGATGCTACAGGCGATACCAGCCTGCCTTCACCCTGCTAGTAAGCACCAAGTTAAAATCTGATTATGGGAGTCGATGAACAAAAATTTAACAAAATCCCTCCAGTTTCTACTTCTGATCAGCACAACAGAGTGTGTAAATGCTGGTCACTTATCGGCCTTCGGGGCTCTTGCATCCATCTGCTTTGGCAGAGTGCTTTCTGACCATGACCTTTGACCGCCATCATTGGGTTTGCTTATCTGCAGATGGTTGCAAGAGCCACCAAGGCAGATAAGTGACTGCAATCTGCTTTTCTTTTTTGCACTCTGCCAAAGCAGATGGCTGCAAGAGCCCACATGGCTGAGGAGCTTACCTCATGATAATGGCCATAGGTCAAAGGTCATGGGTCAAAGGTCATGGATCAGAGAGAAATCTGACAAAGCAGGTGGTGGCAAGAGCCACCAAGGCAGACAAGTGAAAACCGTAGTGGGCAACGGTCATAGGTCATAGGTCAAGGGTCAAAGGTCATGGGTCGAATTGCCTGGGTCAAAAAGTGTAGTCCACCAAAGCAGATGGTTGCAAGAGAACCAAGGCAGACAAGTGACAACCGTAGTGGGCAAAGGTCATAGGTCATAGGTCAAGGGTCAAAGGTCATGGGTCGAATTGCCTGGGTCAAAAAGTGTAGTCCACCAAAGCAGATGGTTGCAAGAGAACCAAGGCAGAAAAGCAACCACCATGATAGTTGTCAGAGTCACCTTTGACCCATGACCTTTGACCTATGTCATGTGACCCATACCGCCAAATTTGTGGTCACTTATCTGCCTTGGTGACTCTTGCAGCCATCTGCTTTGGCAGAGTGCAAAAAAGAAAAGCAGATTGCAGTCACTTATCTGCCTTGGTGGCTCTTGCAACCATCTGCAGATAAGCAAACCCAATGATGGCGGTCAAAGGTCATGGTCAGAAAGCACTCTGCCAAAGCAGATGGATGCAAGAGCCCCGAAGGCCGATAAGTGACCAGCATTTACACACTCTGTTGTGCTGATCAGAAGTAGAAACTGGAGGGATTTTGTTAAATTTTTGTTCATCGACTCCCATAATCAGATTTTAACTTGGTGCTTACTAGCAGGGTGAAGGCAGGCTGGTATCGCCTGTAGCATCAAAGAGCATGGGTTAAAGGTCAAAGGTAAAGTACCAAGAATTGAAATTGGCATTTACTCACAATGCACTCCGTTAGAGTAAGGGCACAGCTAAGGCTCTGACTGGGTGGCCTAGCACAGGAATAACCAAATCCCAACATGGAGGTCAAATGGCATGGGTCAAAGGTCATAGGTCAAATGGCATGGGTCAAAGGTCATGGATCAGAGGGATCTCCGACAAAGCAGATGGCTGCAAGAGTCACCAAGGCAGATAAGTGACCACAAATTTGGCGGTCATGGGTCACATGACATAGGTCAAAGGTCATGGGTCAAAGGTGACTCTGACAACTATCATGGTGGTTGCTTTTCTGCCTTGGTTCTCTTGCAACCATCTGCTTTGGTGGACTACACTTTTTGACCCAGGCAATTCGACCCATGACCTTTGACCCTTGACCTATGACCTATGACCTTTGCCCACTACGGTTGTCACTTGTCTGCCTTGGTTCTCTTGCAACCATCTGCTTTGGTGGACTACACTTTTTGACCCAGGCAATTCGACCCATGACCTTTGACCCTTGACCTATGACCTATGACCGTTGCCCACTACGGTTGTCACTTGTCTGCCTTGGTGGCTCTTGCCACCACCTGCTTTGTCAGATTTCTCTCTGATCCATGACCTTTGACCCATGACCTTTGACCTATGGCCATTATCATGAGGTAAGCTCCTCAGCCATGTGGGCTCTTGCAGCCATCTGCTTTGGCAGAGTGCAAAAAAGAAAAGCAGATTGCAGTCACTTATCTGCCTTGGTGGCTCTTGCAACCATCTGCAGATAAGCAAACCCAATGATGGCGGTCAAAGGTCATGGTCAGAAAGCACTCTGCCAAAGCAGATGGATGCAAGAGCCCCGAAGGCCGATAAGTGACCAGCATTTACACACTCTGTTGTGCTGATCAGAAGTAGAAACTGGAGGGATTTTGTTAAATTTTTGTTCATCGACTCCCATAATCAGATTTTAACTTGGTGCTTACTAGCAGGGTGAAGGCAGGCTGGTATCGCCTGTAGCATCAAAGAGCATGGGTTAAAGGTCAAAGGTAAAGTACCAAGAATTGAAATTGGCATTTACTCACAATGCACTCCGTTAGAGTAAGGGCACAGCTAAGGCTCTGACTGGGTGGCCTAGCACAGGAATAACCAAATCCCAACATGGAGGTCAAATGGCATGGGTCAAAGGTCATAGGTCAAATGGCATGGGTCAAAGGTCATGGATCAGAGGGATCTCCGACAAAGCAGATGGCTGCAAGAGTCACCAAGGCAGATAAGTGACCACAAATTTGGCGGTCATGGGTCACATGACATAGGTCAAAGGTCATGGGTCAAAGGTGACTCTGACAACTATCATGGTGGTTGCTTTTCTGCCTTGGTTCTCTTGCAACCATCTGCTTTGGTGGACTACACTTTTTGACCCAGGCAATTCGACCCATGACCTTTGACCCTTGACCTATGACCTATGACCTTTGCCCACTACGGTTGTCACTTGTCTGCCTTGGTTCTCTTGCAACCATCTGCTTTGGTGGACTACACTTTTTGACCCAGGCAATTCGACCCATGACCTTTGACCCTTGACCTATGACCTATGACCGTTGCCCACTACGGTTTCACTTGTCTGCCTTGGTGGCTCTTGCCACCACCTGCTTTGTCAGATTTCTCTCTGATCCATGACCTTTGACCCATGACCTTTGACCTATGGCCATTATCATGAGGTAAGCTCCTCAGCCATGTGGGCTCTTGCAGCCATCTGCTTTGGCAGAGTGCAAAAAAGAAAAGCAGATTGCAGTCACTTATCTGCCTTGGTGGCTCTTGCAACCATCTGCAGATAAGCAAACCCAATGATGGCGGTCAAAGGTCATGGTCAGAAAGCACTCTGCCAAAGCAGATGGATGCAAGAGCCCCGAAGGCCGATAAGTGACCAGCATTTACACACTCTGTTGTGCTGATCAGAAGTAGAAACTGGAGGGATTTTGTTAAATTTTTGTTCATCGACTCCCATAATCAGATTTTAACTTGGTGCTTACTAGCAGGGTGAAGGCAGGCTGGTATCGCCTGTAGCATCAAAGAGCATGGGTTAAAGGTCAAAGGTAAAGTACCAAGAATTGAAATTGGCATTTACTCACAATGCACTCCGTTAGAGTAAGGGCACAGCTAAGGCTCTGACTGGGTGGCCTAGCACAGGAATAACCAAATCCCAACATGGAGGTCAAATGGCATGGGTCAAAGGTCATAGGTCAAATGGCATGGGTCAAAGGTCATGGATCAGAGGGATCTCCGACAAAGCAGATGGCTGCAAGAGTCACCAAGGCAGATAAGTGACCACAAATTTGGCGGTCATGGGTCACATGACATAGGTCAAAGGTCATGGGTCAAAGGTGACTCTGACAACTATCATGGTGGTTGCTTTTCTGCCTTGGTTCTCTTGCAACCATCTGCTTTGGTGGACTACACTTTTTGACCCAGGCAATTCGACCCATGACCTTTGACCCTTGACCTATGACCTATGACCTTTGCCCACTACGGTTGTCACTTGTCTGCCTTGGTTCTCTTGCAACCATCTGCTTTGGTGGACTACACTTTTTGACCCAGGCAATTCGACCCATGACCTTTGACCCTTGACCTATGACCTATGACCGTTGCCCACTACGGTTTTCACTTGTCTGCCTTGGTGGCTCTTGCCACCACCTGCTTTGTCAGATTTCTCTCTGATCCATGACCTTTGACCCATGACCTTTGACCTATGGCCATTATCATGAGGTAAGCTCCTCAGCCATGTGGGCTCTTGCAGCCATCTGCTTTGGCAGAGTGCAAAAAAGAAAAGCAGATTGCAGTCACTTATCTGCCTTGGTGGCTCTTGCAACCATCTGCAGATAAGCAAACCCAATGATGGCGGTCAAAGGTCATGGTCAGAAAGCACTCTGCCAAAGCAGATGGATGCAAGAGCCCCGAAGGCCGATAAGTGACCAGCATTTACACACTCTGTTGTGCTGATCAGAAGTAGAAACTGGAGGGATTTTGTTAAATTTTTGTTCATCGACTCCCATAATCAGATTTTAACTTGGTGCTTACTAGCAGGGTGAAGGCAGGCTGGTATCGCCTGTAGCATCAAAGAGCATGGGTTAAAGGTCAAAGGTAAAGTACCAAGAATTGAAATTGGCATTTACTCACAATGCACTCCGTTAGAGTAAGGGCACAGCTAAGGCTCTGACTGGGTGGCCTAGCACAGGAATAACCAAATCCCAACATGGAGGTCAAATGGCATGGGTCAAAGGTCATAGGTCAAATGGCATGGGTCAAAGGTCATGGATCAGAGGGATCTCCGACAAAGCAGATGGCTGCAAGAGTCACCAAGGCAGATAAGTGACCACAAATTTGGCGGTCATGGGTCACATGACATAGGTCAAAGGTCATGGGTCAAAGGTGACTCTGACAACTATCATGGTGGTTGCTTTTCTGCCTTGGTTCTCTTGCAACCATCTGCTTTGGTGGACTACACTTTTTGACCCAGGCAATTCGACCCATGACCTTTGACCCTTGACCTATGACCTATGACCTTTGCCCACTACGGTTGTCACTTGTCTGCCTTGGTTCTCTTGCAACCATCTGCTTTGGTGGACTACACTTTTTGACCCAGGCAATTCGACCCATGACCTTTGACCCTTGACCTATGACCTATGACCGTTGCCCACTACGGTTTTCACTTGTCTGCCTTGGTGGCTCTTGCCACCACCTGCTTTGTCAGATTTCTCTCTGATCCATGACCTTTGACCCATGACCTTTGACCTATGGCCATTATCATGAGGTAAGCTCCTCAGCCATGTGGGCTCTTGCAGCCATCTGCTTTGGCAGAGTGCAAAAAAGAAAAGCAGATTGCAGTCACTTATCTGCCTTGGTGGCTCTTGCAACCATCTGCAGATAAGCAAACCCAATGATGGCGGTCAAAGGTCATGGTCAGAAAGCACTCTGCCAAAGCAGATGGATGCAAGAGCCCCGAAGGCCGATAAGTGACCAGCATTTACACACTCTGTTGTGCTGATCAGAAGTAGAAACTGGAGGGATTTTGTTAAATTTTTGTTCATCGACTCCCATAATCAGATTTTAACTTGGTGCTTACTAGCAGGGTGAAGGCAGGCTGGTATCGCCTGTAGCATCAAAGAGCATGGGTTAAAGGTCAAAGGTAAAGTACCAAGAATTGAAATTGGCATTTACTCACAATGCACTCCGTTAGAGTAAGGGCACAGCTAAGGCTCTGACTGGGTGGCCTAGCACAGGAATAACCAAATCCCAACATGGAGGTCAAATGGCATGGGTCAAAGGTCATAGGTCAAATGGCATGGGTCAAAGGTCATGGATCAGAGGGATCTCCGACAAAGCAGATGGCTGCAAGAGTCACCAAGGCAGATAAGTGACCACAAATTTGGCGGTCATGGGTCACATGACATAGGTCAAAGGTCATGGGTCAAAGGTGACTCTGACAACTATCATGGTGGTTGCTTTTCTGCCTTGGTTCTCTTGCAACCATCTGCTTTGGTGGACTACACTTTTTGACCCAGGCAATTCGACCCATGACCTTTGACCCTTGACCTATGACCTATGACCTTTGCCCACTACGGTTGTCACTTGTCTGCCTTGGTTCTCTTGCAACCATCTGCTTTGGTGGACTACACTTTTTGACCCAGGCAATTCGACCCATGACCTTTGACCCTTGACCTATGACCGTTGCCCACTACGGTTTTCACTTGTCTGCCTTGGTGGCTCTTGCCACCACCTGCTTTGTCAGATTTCTCTCTGATCCATGACCTTTGACCCATGACCTTTGACCTATGGCCATTATCATGAGGTAAGCTCCTCAGCCATGTGGGCTCTTGCAGCCATCTGCTTTGGCAGAGTGCAAAAAAGAAAAGCAGATTGCAGTCACTTATCTGCCTTGGTGGCTCTTGCAACCATCTGCAGATAAGCAAACCCAATGATGGCGGTCAAAGGTCATGGTCAGAAAGCACTCTGCCAAAGCAGATGGATGCAAGAGCCCCGAAGGCCGATAAGTGACCAGCATTTACACACTCTGTTGTGCTGATCAGAAGTAGAAACTGGAGGGATTTTGTTAAATTTTTGTTCATCGACTCCCATAATCAGATTTTAACTTGGTGCTTACTAGCAGGGTGAAGGCAGGCTGGTATCGCCTGTAGCATCAAAGAGCATGGGTTAAAGGTCAAAGGTAAAGTACCAAGAATTGAAATTGGCATTTACTCACAATGCACTCCGTTAGAGTAAGGGCACAGCTAAGGCTCTGACTGGGTGGCCTAGCACAGGAATAACCAAATCCCAACATGGAGGTCAAATGGCATGGGTCAAAGGTCATAGGTCAAATGGCATGGGTCAAAGGTCATGGATCAGAGGGATCTCCGACAAAGCAGATGGCTGCAAGAGTCACCAAGGCAGATAAGTGACCACAAATTTGGCGGTCATGGGTCACATGACATAGGTCAAAGGTCATGGGTCAAAGGTGACTCTGACAACTATCATGGTGGTTGCTTTTCTGCCTTGGTTCTCTTGCAACCATCTGCTTTGGTGGACTACACTTTTTGACCCAGGCAATTCGACCCATGACCTTTGACCCTTGACCTATGACCTATGACCTTTGCCCACTACGGTTGTCACTTGTCTGCCTTGGTTCTCTTGCAACCATCTGCTTTGGTGGACTACACTTTTTGACCCAGGCAATTCGACCCATGACCTTTGACCCTTGACCTATGACCTATGACCGTTGCCCACTACGGTTGTCACTTGTCTGCCTTGGTGGCTCTTGCCACCACCTGCTTTGTCAGATTTCTCTCTGATCCATGACCTTTGACCCATGACCTTTGACCTATGGCCATTATCATGAGGTAAGCTCCTCAGCCATGTGGGCTCTTGCAGCCATCTGCTTTGGCAGAGTGCAAAAAAGAAAAGCAGATTGCAGTCACTTATCTGCCTTGGTGGCTCTTGCAACCATCTGCAGATAAGCAAACCCAATGATGGCGGTCAAAGGTCATGGTCAGAAAGCACTCTGCCAAAGCAGATGGATGCAAGAGCCCCGAAGGCCGATAAGTGACCAGCATTTACACACTCTGTTGTGCTGATCAGAAGTAGAAACTGGAGGGATTTTGTTAAATTTTTGTTCATCGACTCCCATAATCAGATTTTAACTTGGTGCTTACTAGCAGGGTGAAGGCAGGCTGGTATCGCCTGTAGCATCAAAGAGCATGGGTTAAAGGTCAAAGGTAAAGTACCAAGAATTGAAATTGGCATTTACTCACAATGCACTCCGTTAGAGTAAGGGCACAGCTAAGGCTCTGACTGGGTGGCCTAGCACAGGAATAACCAAATCCCAACATGGAGGTCAAATGGCATGGGTCAAAGGTCATAGGTCAAATGGCATGGGTCAAAGGTCATGGATCAGAGGGATCTCCGACAAAGCAGATGGCTGCAAGAGTCACCAAGGCAGATAAGTGACCACAAATTTGGCGGTCATGGGTCACATGACATAGGTCAAAGGTCATGGGTCAAAGGTGACTCTGACAACTATCATGGTGGTTGCTTTTCTGCCTTGGTTCTCTTGCAACCATCTGCTTTGGTGGACTACACTTTTTGACCCAGGCAATTCGACCCATGACCTTTGACCCTTGACCTATGACCTATGACCTTTGCCCACTACGGTTGTCACTTGTCTGCCTTGGTTCTCTTGCAACCATCTGCTTTGGTGGACTACACTTTTTGACCCAGGCAATTCGACCCATGACCTTTGACCCTTGACCTATGACCTATGACCGTTGCCCACTACGGTTTTCACTTGTCTGCCTTGGTGGCTCTTGCCACCACCTGCTTTGTCAGATTTCTCTCTGATCCATGACCTTTGACCCATGACCTTTGACCTATGGCCATTATCATGAGGTAAGCTCCTCAGCCATGTGGGCTCTTGCAGCCATCTGCTTTGGCAGAGTGCAAAAAAGAAAAGCAGATTGCAGTCACTTATCTGCCTTGGTGGCTCTTGCAACCATCTGCAGATAAGCAAACCCAATGATGGCGGTCAAAGGTCATGGTCAGAAAGCACTCTGCCAAAGCAGATGGATGCAAGAGCCCCGAAGGCCGATAAGTGACCAGCATTTACACACTCTGTTGTGCTGATCAGAAGTAGAAACTGGAGGGATTTTGTTAAATTTTTGTTCATCGACTCCCATAATCAGATTTTAACTTGGTGCTTACTAGCAGGGTGAAGGCAGGCTGGTATCGCCTGTAGCATCAAAGAGCATGGGTTAAAGGTCAAAGGTAAAGTACCAAGAATTGAAATTGGCATTTACTCACAATGCACTCCGTTAGAGTAAGGGCACAGCTAAGGCTCTGACTGGGTGGCCTAGCACAGGAATAACCAAATCCCAACATGGAGGTCAAATGGCATGGGTCAAAGGTCATAGGTCAAATGGCATGGGTCAAAGGTCATGGATCAGAGGGATCTCCGACAAAGCAGATGGCTGCAAGAGTCACCAAGGCAGATAAGTGACCACAAATTTGGCGGTCATGGGTCACATGACATAGGTCAAAGGTCATGGGTCAAAGGTGACTCTGACAACTATCATGGTGGTTGCTTTTCTGCCTTGGTTCTCTTGCAACCATCTGCTTTGGTGGACTACACTTTTTGACCCAGGCAATTCGACCCATGACCTTTGACCCTTGACCTATGACCTATGACCTTTGCCCACTACGGTTGTCACTTGTCTGCCTTGGTTCTCTTGCAACCATCTGCTTTGGTGGACTACACTTTTTGACCCAGGCAATTCGACCCATGACCTTTGACCCTTGACCTATGACCTATGACCGTTGCCCACTACGGTTTTCACTTGTCTGCCTTGGTGGCTCTTGCCACCACCTGCTTTGTCAGATTTCTCTCTGATCCATGACCTTTGACCCATGACCTTTGACCTATGGCCATTATCATGAGGTAAGCTCCTCAGCCATGTGGGCTCTTGCAGCCATCTGCTTTGGCAGAGTGCAAAAAAGAAAAGCAGATTGCAGTCACTTATCTGCCTTGGTGGCTCTTGCAACCATCTGCAGATAAGCAAACCCAATGATGGCGGTCAAAGGTCATGGTCAGAAAGCACTCTGCCAAAGCAGATGGATGCAAGAGCCCCGAAGGCCGATAAGTGACCAGCATTTACACACTCTGTTGTGCTGATCAGAAGTAGAAACTGGAGGGATTTTGTTAAATTTTTGTTCATCGACTCCCATAATCAGATTTTAACTTGGTGCTTACTAGCAGGGTGAAGGCAGGCTGGTATCGCCTGTAGCATCAAAGAGCATGGGTTAAAGGTCAAAGGTAAAGTACCAAGAATTGAAATTGGCATTTACTCACAATGCACTCCGTTAGAGTAAGGGCACAGCTAAGGCTCTGACTGGGTGGCCTAGCACAGGAATAACCAAATCCCAACATGGAGGTCAAATGGCATGGGTCAAAGGTCATAGGTCAAATGGCATGGGTCAAAGGTCATGGATCAGAGGGATCTCCGACAAAGCAGATGGCTGCAAGAGTCACCAAGGCAGATAAGTGACCACAAATTTGGCGGTCATGGGTCACATGACATAGGTCAAAGGTCATGGGTCAAAGGTGACTCTGACAACTATCATGGTGGTTGCTTTTCTGCCTTGGTTCTCTTGCAACCATCTGCTTTGGTGGACTACACTTTTTGACCCAGGCAATTCGACCCATGACCTTTGACCCTTGACCTATGACCTATGACCTTTGCCCACTACGGTTGTCACTTGTCTGCCTTGGTTCTCTTGCAACCATCTGCTTTGGTGGACTACACTTTTTGACCCAGGCAATTCGACCCATGACCTTTGACCCTTGACCTATGACCTATGACCGTTGCCCACTACGGTTTTCACTTGTCTGCCTTGGTGGCTCTTGCCACCACCTGCTTTGTCAGATTTCTCTCTGATCCATGACCTTTGACCCATGACCTTTGACCTATGGCCATTATCATGAGGTAAGCTCCTCAGCCATGTGGGCTCTTGCAGCCATCTGCTTTGGCAGAGTGCAAAAAAGAAAAGCAGATTGCAGTCACTTATCTGCCTTGGTGGCTCTTGCAACCATCTGCAGATAAGCAAACCCAATGATGGCGGTCAAAGGTCATGGTCAGAAAGCACTCTGCCAAAGCAGATGGATGCAAGAGCCCCGAAGGCCGATAAGTGACCAGCATTTACACACTCTGTTGTGCTGATCAGAAGTAGAAACTGGAGGGATTTTGTTAAATTTTTGTTCATCGACTCCCATAATCAGATTTTAACTTGGTGCTTACTAGCAGGGTGAAGGCAGGCTGGTATCGCCTGTAGCATCAAAGAGCATGGGTTAAAGGTCAAAGGTAAAGTACCAAGAATTGAAATTGGCATTTACTCACAATGCACTCCGTTAGAGTAAGGGCACAGCTAAGGCTCTGACTGGGTGGCCTAGCACAGGAATAACCAAATCCCAACATGGAGGTCAAATGGCATGGGTCAAAGGTCATAGGTCAAATGGCATGGGTCAAAGGTCATGGATCAGAGGGATCTCCGACAAAGCAGATGGCTGCAAGAGTCACCAAGGCAGATAAGTGACCACAAATTTGGCGGTCATGGGTCACATGACATAGGTCAAAGGTCATGGGTCAAAGGTGACTCTGACAACTATCATGGTGGTTGCTTTTCTGCCTTGGTTCTCTTGCAACCATCTGCTTTGGTGGACTACACTTTTTGACCCAGGCAATTCGACCCATGACCTTTGACCCTTGACCTATGACCTATGACCTTTGCCCACTACGGTTGTCACTTGTCTGCCTTGGTTCTCTTGCAACCATCTGCTTTGGTGGACTACACTTTTTGACCCAGGCAATTCGACCCATGACCTTTGACCCTTGACCTATGACCTATGACCGTTGCCCACTACGGTTTTCACTTGTCTGCCTTGGTGGCTCTTGCCACCACCTGCTTTGTCAGATTTCTCTCTGATCCATGACCTTTGACCCATGACCTTTGACCTATGGCCATTATCATGAGGTAAGCTCCTCAGCCATGTGGGCTCTTGCAGCCATCTGCTTTGGCAGAGTGCAAAAAAGAAAAGCAGATTGCAGTCACTTATCTGCCTTGGTGGCTCTTGCAACCATCTGCAGATAAGCAAACCCAATGATGGCGGTCAAAGGTCATGGTCAGAAAGCACTCTGCCAAAGCAGATGGATGCAAGAGCCCCGAAGGCCGATAAGTGACCAGCATTTACACACTCTGTTGTGCTGATCAGAAGTAGAAACTGGAGGGATTTTGTTAAATTTTTGTTCATCGACTCCCATAATCAGATTTTAACTTGGTGCTTACTAGCAGGGTGAAGGCAGGCTGGTATCGCCTGTAGCATCAAAGAGCATGGGTTAAAGGTCAAAGGTAAAGTACCAAGAATTGAAATTGGCATTTACTCACAATGCACTCCGTTAGAGTAAGGGCACAGCTAAGGCTCTGACTGGGTGGCCTAGCACAGGAATAACCAAATCCCAACATGGAGGTCAAATGGCATGGGTCAAAGGTCATAGGTCAAATGGCATGGGTCAAAGGTCATGGATCAGAGGGATCTCCGACAAAGCAGATGGCTGCAAGAGTCACCAAGGCAGATAAGTGACCACAAATTTGGCGGTCATGGGTCACATGACATAGGTCAAAGGTCATGGGTCAAAGGTGACTCTGACAACTATCATGGTGGTTGCTTTTCTGCCTTGGTTCTCTTGCAACCATCTGCTTTGGTGGACTACACTTTTTGACCCAGGCAATTCGACCCATGACCTTTGACCCTTGACCTATGACCTATGACCTTTGCCCACTACGGTTGTCACTTGTCTGCCTTGGTTCTCTTGCAACCATCTGCTTTGGTGGACTACACTTTTTGACCCAGGCAATTCGACCCATGACCTTTGACCCTTGACCTATGACCTATGACCGTTGCCCACTACGGTTTTCACTTGTCTGCCTTGGTGGCTCTTGCCACCACCTGCTTTGTCAGATTTCTCTCTGATCCATGACCTTTGACCCATGACCTTTGACCTATGGCCATTATCATGAGGTAAGCTCCTCAGCCATGTGGGCTCTTGCAGCCATCTGCTTTGGCAGAGTGCAAAAAAGAAAAGCAGATTGCAGTCACTTATCTGCCTTGGTGGCTCTTGCAACCATCTGCAGATAAGCAAACCCAATGATGGCGGTCAAAGGTCATGGTCAGAAAGCACTCTGCCAAAGCAGATGGATGCAAGAGCCCCGAAGGCCGATAAGTGACCAGCATTTACACACTCTGTTGTGCTGATCAGAAGTAGAAACTGGAGGGATTTTGTTAAATTTTTGTTCATCGACTCCCATAATCAGATTTTAACTTGGTGCTTACTAGCAGGGTGAAGGCAGGCTGGTATCGCCTGTAGCATCAAAGAGCATGGGTTAAAGGTCAAAGGTAAAGTACCAAGAATTGAAATTGGCATTTACTCACAATGCACTCCGTTAGAGTAAGGGCACAGCTAAGGCTCTGACTGGGTGGCCTAGCACAGGAATAACCAAATCCCAACATGGAGGTCAAATGGCATGGGTCAAAGGTCATAGGTCAAATGGCATGGGTCAAAGGTCATGGATCAGAGGGATCTCCGACAAAGCAGATGGCTGCAAGAGTCACCAAGGCAGATAAGTGACCACAAATTTGGCGGTCATGGGTCACATGACATAGGTCAAAGGTCATGGGTCAAAGGTGACTCTGACAACTATCATGGTGGTTGCTTTTCTGCCTTGGTTCTCTTGCAACCATCTGCTTTGGTGGACTACACTTTTTGACCCAGGCAATTCGACCCATGACCTTTGACCCTTGACCTATGACCTATGACCTTTGCCCACTACGGTTGTCACTTGTCTGCCTTGGTTCTCTTGCAACCATCTGCTTTGGTGGACTACACTTTTTGACCCAGGCAATTCGACCCATGACCTTTGACCCTTGACCTATGACCTATGACCGTTGCCCACTACGGTTTTCACTTGTCTGCCTTGGTGGCTCTTGCCACCACCTGCTTTGTCAGATTTCTCTCTGATCCATGACCTTTGACCCATGACCTTTGACCTATGGCCATTATCATGAGGTAAGCTCCTCAGCCATGTGGGCTCTTGCAGCCATCTGCTTTGGCAGAGTGCAAAAAAGAAAAGCAGATTGCAGTCACTTATCTGCCTTGGTGGCTCTTGCAACCATCTGCAGATAAGCAAACCCAATGATGGCGGTCAAAGGTCATGGTCAGAAAGCACTCTGCCAAAGCAGATGGATGCAAGAGCCCCGAAGGCCGATAAGTGACCAGCATTTACACACTCTGTTGTGCTGATCAGAAGTAGAAACTGGAGGGATTTTGTTAAATTTTTGTTCATCGACTCCCATAATCAGATTTTAACTTGGTGCTTACTAGCAGGGTGAAGGCAGGCTGGTATCGCCTGTAGCATCAAAGAGCATGGGTTAAAGGTCAAAGGTAAAGTACCAAGAATTGAAATTGGCATTTACTCACAATGCACTCCGTTAGAGTAAGGGCACAGCTAAGGCTCTGACTGGGTGGCCTAGCACAGGAATAACCAAATCCCAACATGGAGGTCAAATGGCATGGGTCAAAGGTCATAGGTCAAATGGCATGGGTCAAAGGTCATGGATCAGAGGGATCTCCGACAAAGCAGATGGCTGCAAGAGTCACCAAGGCAGATAAGTGACCACAAATTTGGCGGTCATGGGTCACATGACATAGGTCAAAGGTCATGGGTCAAAGGTGACTCTGACAACTATCATGGTGGTTGCTTTTCTGCCTTGGTTCTCTTGCAACCATCTGCTTTGGTGGACTACACTTTTTGACCCAGGCAATTCGACCCATGACCTTTGACCCTTGACCTATGACCTATGACCTTTGCCCACTACGGTTGTCACTTGTCTGCCTTGGTTCTCTTGCAACCATCTGCTTTGGTGGACTACACTTTTTGACCCAGGCAATTCGACCCATGACCTTTGACCCTTGACCTATGACCTATGACCGTTGCCCACTACGGTTTTCACTTGTCTGCCTTGGTGGCTCTTGCCACCACCTGCTTTGTCAGATTTCTCTCTGATCCATGACCTTTGACCCATGACCTTTGACCTATGGCCATTATCATGAGGTAAGCTCCTCAGCCATGTGGGCTCTTGCAGCCATCTGCTTTGGCAGAGTGCAAAAAAGAAAAGCAGATTGCAGTCACTTATCTGCCTTGGTGGCTCTTGCAACCATCTGCAGATAAGCAAACCCAATGATGGCGGTCAAAGGTCATGGTCAGAAAGCACTCTGCCAAAGCAGATGGATGCAAGAGCCCCGAAGGCCGATAAGTGACCAGCATTTACACACTCTGTTGTGCTGATCAGAAGTAGAAACTGGAGGGATTTTGTTAAATTTTTGTTCATCGACTCCCATAATCAGATTTTAACTTGGTGCTTACTAGCAGGGTGAAGGCAGGCTGGTATCGCCTGTAGCATCAAAGAGCATGGGTTAAAGGTCAAAGGTAAAGTACCAAGAATTGAAATTGGCATTTACTCACAATGCACTCCGTTAGAGTAAGGGCACAGCTAAGGCTCTGACTGGGTGGCCTAGCACAGGAATAACCAAATCCCAACATGGAGGTCAAATGGCATGGGTCAAAGGTCATAGGTCAAATGGCATGGGTCAAAGGTCATGGATCAGAGGGATCTCCGACAAAGCAGATGGCTGCAAGAGTCACCAAGGCAGATAAGTGACCACAAATTTGGCGGTCATGGGTCACATGACATAGGTCAAAGGTCATGGGTCAAAGGTGACTCTGACAACTATCATGGTGGTTGCTTTTCTGCCTTGGTTCTCTTGCAACCATCTGCTTTGGTGGACTACACTTTTTGACCCAGGCAATTCGACCCATGACCTTTGACCCTTGACCTATGACCTATGACCTTTGCCCACTACGGTTGTCACTTGTCTGCCTTGGTTCTCTTGCAACCATCTGCTTTGGTGGACTACACTTTTTGACCCAGGCAATTCGACCCATGACCTTTGACCCTTGACCTATGACCTATGACCGTTGCCCACTACGGTTTTCACTTGTCTGCCTTGGTGGCTCTTGCCACCACCTGCTTTGTCAGATTTCTCTCTGATCCATGACCTTTGACCCATGACCTTTGACCTATGGCCATTATCATGAGGTAAGCTCCTCAGCCATGTGGGCTCTTGCAGCCATCTGCTTTGGCAGAGTGCAAAAAAGAAAAGCAGATTGCAGTCACTTATCTGCCTTGGTGGCTCTTGCAACCATCTGCAGATAAGCAAACCCAATGATGGCGGTCAAAGGTCATGGTCAGAAAGCACTCTGCCAAAGCAGATGGATGCAAGAGCCCCGAAGGCCGATAAGTGACCAGCATTTACACACTCTGTTGTGCTGATCAGAAGTAGAAACTGGAGGGATTTTGTTAAATTTTTGTTCATCGACTCCCATAATCAGATTTTAACTTGGTGCTTACTAGCAGGGTGAAGGCAGGCTGGTATCGCCTGTAGCATCAAAGAGCATGGGTTAAAGGTCAAAGGTAAAGTACCAAGAATTGAAATTGGCATTTACTCACAATGCACTCCGTTAGAGTAAGGGCACAGCTAAGGCTCTGACTGGGTGGCCTAGCACAGGAATAACCAAATCCCAACATGGAGGTCAAATGGCATGGGTCAAAGGTCATAGGTCAAATGGCATGGGTCAAAGGTCATGGATCAGAGGGATCTCCGACAAAGCAGATGGCTGCAAGAGTCACCAAGGCAGATAAGTGACCACAAATTTGGCGGTCATGGGTCACATGACATAGGTCAAAGGTCATGGGTCAAAGGTGACTCTGACAACTATCATGGTGGTTGCTTTTCTGCCTTGGTTCTCTTGCAACCATCTGCTTTGGTGGACTACACTTTTTGACCCAGGCAATTCGACCCATGACCTTTGACCCTTGACCTATGACCTATGACCTTTGCCCACTACGGTTGTCACTTGTCTGCCTTGGTTCTCTTGCAACCATCTGCTTTGGTGGACTACACTTTTTGACCCAGGCAATTCGACCCATGACCTTTGACCCTTGACCTATGACCTATGACCGTTGCCCACTACGGTTTTCACTTGTCTGCCTTGGTGGCTCTTGCCACCACCTGCTTTGTCAGATTTCTCTCTGATCCATGACCTTTGACCCATGACCTTTGACCTATGGCCATTATCATGAGGTAAGCTCCTCAGCCATGTGGGCTCTTGCAGCCATCTGCTTTGGCAGAGTGCAAAAAAGAAAAGCAGATTGCAGTCACTTATCTGCCTTGGTGGCTCTTGCAACCATCTGCAGATAAGCAAACCCAATGATGGCGGTCAAAGGTCATGGTCAGAAAGCACTCTGCCAAAGCAGATGGATGCAAGAGCCCCGAAGGCCGATAAGTGACCAGCATTTACACACTCTGTTGTGCTGATCAGAAGTAGAAACTGGAGGGATTTTGTTAAATTTTTGTTCATCGACTCCCATAATCAGATTTTAACTTGGTGCTTACTAGCAGGGTGAAGGCAGGCTGGTATCGCCTGTAGCATCAAAGAGCATGGGTTAAAGGTCAAAGGTAAAGTACCAAGAATTGAAATTGGCATTTACTCACAATGCACTCCGTTAGAGTAAGGGCACAGCTAAGGCTCTGACTGGGTGGCCTAGCACAGGAATAACCAAATCCCAACATGGAGGTCAAATGGCATGGGTCAAAGGTCATAGGTCAAATGGCATGGGTCAAAGGTCATGGATCAGAGGGATCTCCGACAAAGCAGATGGCTGCAAGAGTCACCAAGGCAGATAAGTGACCACAAATTTGGCGGTCATGGGTCACATGACATAGGTCAAAGGTCATGGGTCAAAGGTGACTCTGACAACTATCATGGTGGTTGCTTTTCTGCCTTGGTTCTCTTGCAACCATCTGCTTTGGTGGACTACACTTTTTGACCCAGGCAATTCGACCCATGACCTTTGACCCTTGACCTATGACCTATGACCTTTGCCCACTACGGTTGTCACTTGTCTGCCTTGGTTCTCTTGCAACCATCTGCTTTGGTGGACTACACTTTTTGACCCAGGCAATTCGACCCATGACCTTTGACCCTTGACCTATGACCTATGACCGTTGCCCACTACGGTTTTCACTTGTCTGCCTTGGTGGCTCTTGCCACCACCTGCTTTGTCAGATTTCTCTCTGATCCATGACCTTTGACCCATGACCTTTGACCTATGGCCATTATCATGAGGTAAGCTCCTCAGCCATGTGGGCTCTTGCAGCCATCTGCTTTGGCAGAGTGCAAAAAAGAAAAGCAGATTGCAGTCACTTATCTGCCTTGGTGGCTCTTGCAACCATCTGCAGATAAGCAAACCCAATGATGGCGGTCAAAGGTCATGGTCAGAAAGCACTCTGCCAAAGCAGATGGATGCAAGAGCCCCGAAGGCCGATAAGTGACCAGCATTTACACACTCTGTTGTGCTGATCAGAAGTAGAAACTGGAGGGATTTTGTTAAATTTTTGTTCATCGACTCCCATAATCAGATTTTAACTTGGTGCTTACTAGCAGGGTGAAGGCAGGCTGGTATCGCCTGTAGCATCAAAGAGCATGGGTTAAAGGTCAAAGGTAAAGTACCAAGAATTGAAATTGGCATTTACTCACAATGCACTCCGTTAGAGTAAGGGCACAGCTAAGGCTCTGACTGGGTGGCCTAGCACAGGAATAACCAAATCCCAACATGGAGGTCAAATGGCATGGGTCAAAGGTCATAGGTCAAATGGCATGGGTCAAAGGTCATGGATCAGAGGGATCTCCGACAAAGCAGATGGCTGCAAGAGTCACCAAGGCAGATAAGTGACCACAAATTTGGCGGTCATGGGTCACATGACATAGGTCAAAGGTCATGGGTCAAAGGTGACTCTGACAACTATCATGGTGGTTGCTTTTCTGCCTTGGTTCTCTTGCAACCATCTGCTTTGGTGGACTACACTTTTTGACCCAGGCAATTCGACCCATGACCTTTGACCCTTGACCTATGACCTATGACCTTTGCCCACTACGGTTGTCACTTGTCTGCCTTGGTTCTCTTGCAACCATCTGCTTTGGTGGACTACACTTTTTGACCCAGGCAATTCGACCCATGACCTTTGACCCTTGACCTATGACCTATGACCGTTGCCCACTCGGATTTTTCATCTGTCTGCTTGGTGCTTTGCAACCTGCTTTGGTCGATTTCTCGTTGATCATGACCTTTGGCATGACCTTGACCTAGGCCATCTCATGAGGTACCGCTCTCTCAGCTATGTGCCGAGACCTCTTGCCAACGGCCTCTGCCTTGGAGAGTTGCAAAAAAAGAAGCAGATTGCACGTTCATTAGTCTTCCTTTTGTGGTGGTGGGGTGGGCTTTTCTCTTGCACATCTGCAGAATACTTGAGATGCAAAAACAGGTTTATAAAGATATGAAGAGGAGAAAATAAAAAAAAAAAAAAAAAATATAGAGGGTATGTCCCAATGATGGCGCGGTCAAAGGTTTTCAGGTTCGGGTGTGTGTGGGATAGAAAGCCCTCTCCAGCCCGCATGGTGCAAGGCCACGTAATAAGGGATAAAGTTGACAGCATTCTAACACTCTGTTTGTCTGTAGAAGTAGAACTGGGGGGTTTTGTGATGGGTTTGTTCATCGCTCATTCAGACCTTTACTGCCATGACCAAGACT
Organism: Xenopus laevis; assembly: GCF_017654675.1. Taxonomy (NCBI): domain Eukaryota; kingdom Metazoa; phylum Chordata; class Amphibia; order Anura; family Pipidae; genus Xenopus; species Xenopus laevis. The sequence goes on from NC_054384.1 coordinate 62,676,932, forward strand.
TTACATCAGACCAAGTTGAATTGGTTTATTCCTGTTGGTAGGCCACAGCTAGATCTGACTGTGCCCTACTCTAACGGAGTGCATTGTGAGTAAATGCCAATTTCAATTCTTGGTACTTTACCTTTGACCTTAACCCCATGCTCTTTGATGCTACAGCGATACCAGCCTGCCTTCACCTGCTAGTAAGCACCAAGTTAAAATCTGATTATGGGAGTCGATGAACAAAAATTTAACAAATCCCTCCAGTTTCTACTTCTGATCAGCACAACAGAGTGTGGAAATGCTGGTCCCTTATCGGCCTTCGGGGGCTCTTGCATCCATCTGCTTTGGCAGAGTGCTTTCTGACCATGACCTTTGACCACCATCATCGGGTTTGCTTATCTGCAGATGGTTGCAAGAGCCACCAAGGCAGAATAAGTGACAACCGTAGTGGGCAAAGGTCATAGGTCATAGGTCAAGGGTCAAAGGTCATGGGTCGAATTGCCTGGGTCAAAAGTGTAGTCCCACCAAAGCAGATGGTTGCAAAGAGAACCAAGGCAGAAAAGCAACCACCATGATAGTTGTCAGAGTCACCTTTGACCCATGACCTTTGACCTATGTCATGTGACACATGACCGCCATATTTGTGGTCACTTATCTGCCTTGGTGACTCTTGCAGCCATCTGCTTTGTCGGAGATCCCTCTGATCCATGACCTTTCACCCATGCCATTTGACCTATGACCTTTGACCGCCATCATTGGGTTTGCTTATCTGCAGATGGTTGCAAGAGCCACCAAGGCAGATAAGTGACTGCAATCTGCTTTTCTTTTTTGCACTCTGCCAAAGCAGATGGCTGCAAGAAGCCCACATGGCTGAGGAGCTTACTCATGATAATGGCCATAGGTCAAAGGTCATGGGTCAAAGGTCATGGATCAGAGAGAAATCTGACAAAGCAGGTCGGTGGCAACGAGCCACCAAGGCAGACAAGTGACAAACCATAGTGGGCATCGGTCATAGGTCATAGGTCAAGGGTCAAAGGTCATGGGTTGAATTGCCTGGGTCAAAAAGTGTAGTCCACCAAAGCCAGATGGTTGCAAGAGAACCAAGGCAGAAATCAACCACCATGATAGTTGTCAGAGTCACCTTTGACCCGTGACCTTTGACCTATGTCATGTGACCCATGACCGCCATAATTTGTGGTCACTTATCTGCCTTGGTGACATCTTGCAGCCATTCTGCTTTGTCGGAAATCCCCTCTGATCCATGACCTTTCACCCATGCCATTTGACCTATGACCTTTGACCCATGCCATTTGACCTCCATGTTGGGATTTGGTTATTCCTGTGCTAGGCCACCCAGTCAGAGCCTTAGCTGTGCCCTTACTCTAACGGAGTGCATTGTGAGTAAATGCCAATTTCAATTCTTGGTACTTTACCTTTGACCTTTAACCCATGCTCTTTGATGCCACAGGCGATACCAGCCTGCCTTCACCCTGCTAGTAAGCACCAAGTTAAAATCTGATTATGGGAGTCGATGAACAAAAATTTAACAAAATCCCTCCAGTTTCTACTTCTGATCAGCACAACAGAGTGTGTAAATGCTGGTCACTTATCGGCCTTCGGGGCTCTTGCATCCATCTGCTTTGGCAGAGTGCTTTCTGACCATGACCTTTGACCGCCATCATTGGGTTTGCTTATCTGCAGATGGTTGCAAGAGCCACCAAGGCAGATAAGTGACTGCAATCTGCTTTTCTTTTTTGCACTCTGCCAAAGCAGATGGCTGCAAGAGCCCACATGGCTGAGGAGCTTACCTCATGATAATGGCCATAGGTCAAAGGTCATGGGTCAAAGGTCATGGATCAGAGAGAAATCTGACAAAGCAGGAGGTGGCTAAGAAGCCACCAAGGCAGACAAGTGACAACCGTAGTGGGCAAAGGTCATAGGTCAAGGTCAAGGGGTCAAAGGTCATGGGTCGAATTGCCTGGGTCAAAAAGTGTAGTCCACTAAAGCAGATGGTTGCAAGAGAACCAAGGCAGAAAAGCAACCACCATGATAGTTGTCAGAGTCACCTTTGACCCATGACCCTTTGACCTATGTCATGTGACCCCATGTCCGCCATATTTGTGGTCACTTATCTGCCTTGGTGACTCTTGCAGCCATCTGCTTTGTCGGAGATCCCTCTGATCCATGACCTTTGACCCATGCCATTTGACCTCCATGTTGGGATTTGGTTATTTATGTGCTAGGCCACCCAGTCAGAGCCTTAGCTGTGCCCTTACTCTAACGGAGTGCATTGTGAGTAAATGCCAATTTCAATTCTTGGTACTTTACCTTTGACCTTTAACCCATGCTCTTTGATGCTACAGGCGATACCAGCCTGCCTTCACCCTGCTAGTAAGCACCAAGTTAAAATCTGATTATGGGAGTCGATGAACAAAAATTTAACAAAATCCCTCCAGTTTCTACTTCTGATCAGCACAACAGAGTGTGTAAATGCTGGTCACTTATCGGCCTTCGGGGCTCTTGCATCCATCTGCTTTGGCAGAGTGCTTTCTGACCATGACCTTTGACCGCCATCATTGGGATTGCTTATCTGCAGATGGTTGCAAGAGCCACCAAGGCAGATAAGTGACTGCAATCTGCTTTTCTTTTTTGCACTCTGCCAAAGCAGATGGCTGCAAGAGCCCACATGGCTGAGGAGCTTACCTCGTGATAATGGCCATAGGTCAAAGGTCATGGGTCAAAGGTCATGGATCAGAGAGAAATCTGACAAAGCAGGTGGTGGCAAGAGCCACCAAGGCAGACAAGTGACAACCGTAGTGGGCAAAGGTCATAGGTCAAGGGTCAAAGGTCATGGGTCAAATTGCCTGCGTCAAAAAGTGTAGTCCACCAAAGCAGATGGTTGCAAGAGAACCAAGGCAGAAAAGCAACCACCATGATAGTTGTCAGAGTCACCTTTGACCCATGACCTTTGACCTATGTCATGTGGCCCGTGACCTTCGACCTATGTCATGTGACCCATGTCCGCCATATTTGTGGTCACTTATCTGCCTTGGTGACTCTTGCAGCCATCTGCTTTGTCGGAGATCCCTCTGATCCATGACCTTTCACCCATGCCATTTTACATATGACCTTTGACCCATGCCATTTGACCTCCATGTTGGGATTTTGTTATTCCTGTGCTAGGCCACCCAGTCAGAGCCTTAGCTGTGCCCTTACTCTAACGGAGTGCATTGTGAGTAAATGCCAACTTCAATTCTTGGTATTTTACCTTTGACCTTTAACCCATGCTCTTTGATGCTACAGGCGATACCAGCCTGCCTTCACCCTGCTAGTAAGCACCAAGTTGAAATCTGATTATGGGAGTCGATGAAAAAAAATTTAACAAAATCCCTCCAGTTTCTACTTCTGATCAGCACAACAGAGTGTGTAAATGCTGGTCACTTATCGGCCTTCAGGGCTCTTGCATCCATCTGCTTTGGCAGAGTGCTTTCTGACCATGACCTTTGACCGCCATCATTGGGTTTGCTTATCTGCAGATGGTTGCAAGAGCCACCAAGGCAGATAAGTGACTGCAATCTGCTTTTCTTTTTTGCACTCTGCCAAAGCAGATGGCTGCAAGAGCCCACATGGCTGAGGAGCTTACCTCATGATAATGGCCATAGGTCAAAGGTCATGGGTCAAAGGTCATGGATCAGAGAGAAATCTGACAAAGCAGGTGGTGGCAAGAACCACCAAGGCAGACAAGTGACAACCGTAGTGGGCAAAGGTCATAGGTCATAGGTCAAGGGTCAAAGGTCATGGGTCGAATTGCCTGGGTCAAAAAGTGTAGTCCACCAAAGCAGATGGTTGCAAGAGAACCAAGGCAGACAAGTGACAACCGTAGTGGGCAAAGGTCATAGGTCATAGGTCAAGGGTCAAAGGTCATGGGTCGAATTGCCTGGGTCAAAAAGTGTAGTCCACCAAAGCAGATGGTTGCAAGAGAACCAAGGCAGACAAGTGACATCCGTAGTGGGCAAAGGTCATAGGTCAAGGGTCAAAGGTCATGGGTCAAATTGCAGGGTCAAAAAGTGTAGTCCACCAAAGCAGATGGTTGCAAGAGAACCAAGGCAGAAAAGCAACCACCATGATAGTTGTCAGAGTTACCTTTGACCCATGACCTTTGACCTATGTCATGTGGCCCGTGACCTTTCGACCTATGTCATGTGACCCATGTCCGCCATATTTGTGGTCACTTATCTGCCTTGGTGACTCTTGCAGCCATCTGCTTTGTCGGAGATCCCTCTGGTCCATGACCTTTCACCCATGCCATTTGACCTATGACCTTTCACCCATGCCATTTGACCTCCATGTTGGGATTTGGTTATTCCTGTGCTAGGCCACCCAGTCAGAGCCTTAGCTGTGCCCTTACTCTAACGGAGTGCATTGTGAGTAAATGCCAATTTCAATTCTTGGTATTTTACCTTTGACCTTTAACCCATGCTCTTTGATGCTACAGGCGATACCAGCCTGCCTTCACCCTGCTAGTAAGCACCAAGTTAAAATCTGATTATGGGAGTCGATGAACAAAAATTTAACAAAATCCCTCCAGTTTCTACTTCTGATCAGCACAACAGAGTGTGTAAATGCTGGTCACTTATCGGCCTTCAGGGCTCTTGCATCCATCTGCTTTGGCAGAGTGCTTTCTGACCATGACCTTTGACCGCCATCATTGGGTTTGCTTATCTGCAGATGGTTGCAAGAGCCACCAAGGCAGATAAGTGACTGCAATCTGCTTTTCTTTTTTGCACTCTGCCAAAGCAGATGGCTGCAAGAGCCCACATGGCTGAGGAGCTTACCTCATGATAATGGCCATAGGTCAAAGGTCATGGGTCAAAGGTCATGGATCAGAGAGAAATCTGACAAAGCAGGTGGTGGCAAGAGCCACCAAGGCAGACAAGTGACAACCGTAGTGGGCAAAGGTCATAGGTCATAGGTCAAGGGTCAAAGGTCATGGGTCGAATTGCCTGGGTCAAAAAGTGTAGTCCACCAAAGCAGATGGTTGCAAGAGAACCAAGGCAGACAAGTGACAACCGTAGTGGGCAAAGGTCATAGGTCATAGGTCAAGGGTCAAAGGTCATGGGTCGAATTGCCTGGGTCAAAAAGTGTAGTCCACTAAAGCAGATGGTTGCAAGAGAACCAAGGCAGAAAAGCAACCACCATGATAGTTGTCAGAGTCACCTTTGACCCATGACCTTCGACCTATGTCATGTGACCCATGACCGCCATATTTGTGGTCACTTATCTGCCTTGGTGACTCTTGCAGCCATCTGCTTTGTCGGAGATCCCTCTGATCCATGACCTTTGACCCATGCCATTTGACCTCCATGTTGGGATTTGGTTATTCCTGTGCTAGGCCACCCAGTCAGAGCCTTAGCTGTGCCCTTACTCTAACGGAGTGCATTGTGAGTAAATGCCAATTTCAATTCTTGGTACTTTACCTTTGACCTTTAACCCATGCTCTTTGATGCTACAGGCGATACCAGCCTGCCTTCACCCTGCTAGTAAGCACCAAGTTAAAATCTGATTATGGGAGTCGATGAACAAAAATTTAACAAAATCCCTCCAGTTTCTACTTCTGATCAGCACAACAGAGTGTGTAAATGCTGGTCACTTATCGGCCTTCGGGGCTCTTGCATCCATCTGCTTTGGCAGAGTGCTTTCTGACCATGACCTTTGACCGCCATCATTGGGTTTGCTTATCTGCAGATGGTTGCAAGAGCCACCAAGGCAGATAAGTGACTGCAATCTGCTTTTCTTTTTTGCACTCTGCCAAAGCAGATGGCTGCAAGAGCCCACATGGCTGAGGAGCTTACCTCATGATAATGGCCATAGGTCAAAGGTCATGGGTCAAAGGTCATGGATCAGAGAGAAATCTGACAAAGCAGGTGGTGGCAAGAGCCACCAAGGCAGACAAGTGACAACCGTAGTGGGCAAAGGTCATAGGTCAAGGGGCAAAGGTCATGGGTCGAATTGCCTGGGTCAAAAAGTGTAGTCCACCAAAGCAGATGGTTGCAAGAGAACCAAGGCAGAAAAGCAACCACCATGATAGTTGTCAGAGTCACCTTTGACCCATGACCTTTGACCTATGTCATGTGACACATGACCGCCATATTTGTGGTCACTTATCTGCCTTGGTGACTCTTGCAGCCATCTGCTTTGTCGGAGATCCCTCTGATCCATGACCTTTCACCCATGCCATTTGACCTATGACCTTTGACCCATGCCATTTGACCTCCATGTTGGGATTTGGTTATTCCTGTGCTAGGCCACCCAGTCAGAGCCTTAGCTGTGCCCTTACTCTAACGGAGTGCATTGTGAGTAAATGCCAATTTCAATTCTTGGTACTTTACCTTTGACCTTTAACCCATGCTCTTTGATGCTACAGGCGATACCAGCCTGCCTTCACCCTGCTAGTAAGCACCAAGTTAAAATCTGATTATGGGAGTCGATGAACAAAAATTTAACAAAATCCCTCCAGTTTCTACTTCTGATCAGCACATGAGAGTGTGGAAATGCTGGTCACTTATCGGCCTTCGGGGCTCTTGCATCCATCTGCTTTGGCAGAGTGCTTTCTGACCATGACCTTTGACCACCATCATCGGGTTTGCTTATCTGCAGATGGTTGCAAGAGCCACCAAGGCAGATAAGTGACAACCGTAGTGGGCAAAGGTCATAGGTCATAGGTCAAGGGTCAAAGGTCATGGGTCGAATTGCCTGGGTCAAAAAGTGTAGTCCACCAAAGCAGATGGTTGCAAGAGAACCAAGGCAGAAAAGCAACCACCATGATAGTTGTCAGAGTCACCTTTGACCCATGACCTTTGACCTATGTCATGTGACACATGACCGCCATATTTGTGGTCACTTATCTGCCTTGGTGACTCTTGCAGCCATCTGCTTTGTCCGAGATCCTTCTGATCCATGACCTTTCACCCATGCCATTTGACCTATGACCTTTGACCGCCATCATTGGGTTTGCTTATCTGCAGATGGTTGCAAGAGCCACCAAGGCAGATAAGTGACTGCAATCTGCTTTTCTTTTTTGCACTCTGCCAAAGCAGATGGCTGCAAGAGCCCACATGGCTGAGGGAGCTTACCTCATGATAATGGCCATAGGTCAAAGGTCATGGGTCAAAGGTCATGGATCAGAGAGAAATCTGACAAAGCAGGTGGTGGCAGGAGCCACCAAGGCAGACAAGTGACAACCGTAGTGGGCAACGGTCATAGGTCATAGGTCAAGGGTCAAAGGTCATGGGTTGAATTGCCTGGGTCAAAAAGTGTAGTCCACCAAAGCAGATGGTTGCAAGAGAACCAAGGCAGACAAGTGACAACCGTAGTGGGCAAAGGTCATAGGTCATAGGTCAAGGGTCAAAGGTCATGGGTTGAATTGCCTGGGTCAAAAAGTGTAGTCCACCAAAGCAGATGGTTGCAAGAGAACCAAGGCAGAAAATCAACCACCATGATAGTTGTCAGAGTCACCTTTGACCCATGACCTTTGAACTATGTCATGTGACCCATGACCGCCATATTTGTGGTCACTTATCTGCCTTGGTGACTCTTGCAGCCATCTGCTTTGTCGGAGATCCCTCTGATCCATGACCTTTCACCCATGCCATTTGACCTATGACCTTTGACCCATGCCATTTGACCTCCATGTTGGGATTTGGTTATTCCTGTGCTAGGCCACCCAGTCAGAGCCTTAGCTGTGCCCTTACTCTAACGGAGTGCATTGTGAGTAAATGCCAATTTCAATTCTTGGTACTTTACCTTTGACCTTTAACCCATGCTCTTTGATGCCACAGGCGATACCAGCCTGCCTTCACCCTGCTAGTAAGCACCAAGTTAAAATCTGATTATGGGAGTCAATGAACAAAAATTTAACAAAATCCCTCCAGTTTCTACTTCTGATCAGCACAACAGAGTGTGTAAATGCTGGTCACTTATCGGCCTTCGGGGCTCTTGCATCCATCTGCTTTGGCAGAGTGCTTTCTGACCATGACCTTTGACCGCCATCATTGGGTTTGCTTATCTGCAGATGGTTGCAAGAGCCACCAAGGCAGATAAGTGACTGCAATCTGCTTTTCTTTTTTGCACTCTGCCAAAGCAGATGGCTGCAAGAGCCCACATGGCTGAGGAGCTTACCTCATGATAATGGCCATAGGTCAAAGGTCATGGGTCAAAGGTCATGGATCAGAGAGAAATCTGACAAAGCAGGTGGTGGCAAGAGCCACCAAGGCAGACAAGTGACAACCATAGTGGGCAAAGGTCATAGGTCAAGGGTCAAAGGTCATGGGTTGAATTGCCTGGGTCAAAAAGTGTAGTCCACTAAAGCAGATGGTTGCAAGAGAACCAAGGCAGAAAAGCAACCACCATGATAGTTGTCAGAGTCACCTTTGACCCATGACCTTCGACCTATGTCATGTGACCCATGTCCGCCATATTTGTGGTCACTTATCTGCCTTGGTGACTCTTGCAGCCATCTGCTTTGTCGGAGATCCCTCTGATCCATGACCTTTGACCCATGCCATTTGACCTCCATGTTGGGATTTGGTTATTCCTGTGCTAGGCCACCCAGTCAGAGCCTTAGCTGTGCCCTTACTCTAACGGAGTGCATTGTGAGTAAATGCCAATTTCAATTCTTGGTACTTTACCTTTGACCTTTAACCCATGCTCTTTGATGCTACAGGCGATACCAGCCTGCCTTCACCCTGCTAGTAAGCACCAAGTTAAAATCTGATTATGGGAGTCGATGAACAAAAATTTAACAAAATCCCTCCAGTTTCTACTTCTGATCAGCACAACAGAGTGTGTAAATGCTGGTCACTTATTGGCCTTCGGGGCTCTTGCATCCATCTGCTTTGGCAGAGTGCTTTCTGACCATGACCTTTGACCGCCATCATTGGGTTTGCTTATCTGCAGATGGTTGCAAGAGCCACCAAGGCAGATAAGTGACTGCAATCTGCTTTTCTTTTTTGCACTCTGCCAAAGCAGATGGCTGCAAGAGCCCACATGGCTGAGGAGCTTACCTCATGATAATGGCCATAGGTCAAAGGTCATGGGTCAAAGGTCATGGATCAGAGAGAAATCTGACAAAGCAGGTGGTGGCAAGAGCCACCAAGGCAGACAAGTGACAACCGTAGTGGGCAAAGGTCATAGGTCATAGGTCAAGGGTCAAAGGTCATGGGTTGAATTGCCTGGGTCAAAAAGTGTAGTCCACCAAAGCAGATGGTTGCAAGAGAACCAAGGCAGACAAGTGACAACCGTAGTGGGCAAAGGTCATAGGTCATAGGTCAAGGGTCAAAGGTCATGGGTTGAATTGCCTGGGTCAAAAAGTGTAGTCCACCAAAGCAGATGGTTGCAAGAGAACCAAGGCAGAAAAGCAACCACCATGATAGTTGTCAGAGTCACCTTTGACCCATGACCTTCGACCTATGTCATGTGACCCATGTCCGCCATATTTGTGGTCACTTATCTGCCTTGGTGACTCTTGCAGCCATCTGCTTTGTCGGAGATCCCTCTGATCCATGACCTTTGACCCATGCCATTTGACCTCCATGTTGGGATTTGGTTATTCCTGTGCTAGGCCACCCAGTCAGAGCCTTAGCTGTGCCCTTACTCTAACGGAGTGCATTGTGAGTAAATGCCAATTTCAATTCTTGGTACTTTACCTTTGACCTTTAACCCATGCTCTTTGATGCCACAGGCGATACCAGCCTGCCTTCACCCTGCTAGTAAGCACCAAGTTAAAATCTGATTATGGGAGTCAATGAACAAAAATTTAACAAAATCCCTCCAGTTTCTACTTCTGATCAGCACAACAGAGTGTGTAAATGCTGGTCACTTATCGGCCTTCGGGGCTCTTGCCACCACCTGCTTTGGCAGAGTGCTTTCTGACCATGACCTTTGACCGCCATCATTGGGTTTGCTTATCTGCAGATGGTTGCAAGAGCCACCAAGGCAGATAAGTGACTGCAATCTGCTTTTCTTTTTTGCACTCTGCCAAAGCAGATGGCTGCAAGAGCCCATATGGCTGAGGAGCTTACCTCATGATAATGGCCATAGGTCAAAGGTCATGGGTCAAAGGTCATGGATCAGAGAGAAATCTGACAAAGCAGGTGGTGGCAAGAGCCACCAAGGCAGACAAGTGACAACCATAGTGGGCAAAGGTCATAGGTCATAGGTCAAGGGTCAAAGGTCATGGGTCGAATTGCCTGGGTCAAAAAGTGTAGTCCACCAAAGCAGATGGTTGCAAGAGAACCAAGGCAGACAAGTGACAACCGTAGTGGGCAAAGGTCATAGGTCAAGGGTCAAAGGTCATGGGTCGAATTGCCTGGGTCAAAAAGTGTAGTCCACCAAAGCAGATGGTTGCAAGAGAACCAAGGCAGAAAAGCAACCACCATGATAGTTGTCAGAGTCACCTTTGACCCATGACCTTTGACCTATGTCATGTGACCCATGACCGCCATATTTGTGGTCACTTATCTGCCTTGGTGACTCTTGCAGCCATCTGCTTTGTCGGAGATCCCTCTGATCCATGACCTTTCACCCATGCCATTTGACCTATGACCTTTGACCCATGCCATTTGACCTCCATGTTGGGATTTGGTTATTCCTGTGCTAGGCCACCCAGTCAGAGCCTTAGCTGTGCCCTTACTCTAACGGAGTGCATTGTGAGTAAATGCCAATTTCAATTCTTGGTACTTTACCTTTGACCTTTAACCCATGCTCTTTGATGCTACAGGCGATACCAGCCTGCCTTCACCCTGCTAGTAAGCACCAAGTTAAAATCTGATTATGGGAGTCGATGAACAAAAATTTAACAAAATCCCTCCAGTTTCTACTTCTGATCAGCACAACAGAGTGTAGAAATGCTGGTCACTTATCGGCCTTCGGGGCTCTTGCATCCATCTGCTTTGGCAGAGTGCTTTCTGACCATGACCTTTGACCACCATCATTGGGTTTGCTTATCTGCAGATGGTTGCAAGAGCCACCAAGGCAGATAAGTGACTGCAATCTGCTTTTCTTTTTTGCACTCTGCCAAAGCAGATGGCTGCAAGAGCCCACATGGCTGAGGAGCTTACCTCATGATAATGGCCATAGGTCAAAGGTCATGGGTCAAAGGTCATGGATCAGAGAGAAATCTGACAAAGCAGGTGCTGGCAAGAGCCACCAAGGCAGACAAGTGACAACCGTAGTGGGCAAAGGTCATAGGTCAAGGGTCAAAGGTCATGGGTCAAATTGCCTGGGTCAAAAAGTGTAGTCCACCAAAGCAGATGGTTGCAAGAGAACCAAGGCAGAAAAGCAACCACCATGATAGTTGTCAGAGTCACCTTTGACCCATGACCTTTGACCTATGTCATGTGGCCCGTGACCTTTCGACCTATGTCATGTGACCCATGTCCGCCATATTTGTGGTCACTTATCTGCCTTGGTGACTCTTGCAGCCATCTGCTTTGTCGGAGATCCCTCTGATCCATGACCTTTCACCCATGCCATTTGACCTATGACCTTTGACCCATGCCATTTGACCTCCATGTTGGGATTTGGTTATTCCTGTGCTAGGCCACCCAGTCAGAGCCTTAGCTGTGCCCTTACTCTAACGGAGTGCATTGTGAGTAAATGCCAATTTCAATTCTTGGTACTTTACCTTTAACCTTTAACCCATGCTCTTTGATGCTACAGGTGATACCAGCCTGCCTTCACCCTACTAGTAAGCACCAAGTTAAAATCTGATTATAGGAGTCGATGAACAAAAATTTAACAAAATCCCTCCAGTTTCTACTTCTGATCAGCTCAAAAGAATGTGCAAATGCTGGTCACTTATCGGCCTTGGTAGCTCTTGCATCCATCTGCTTTGGCGGAGTGCCCTCTGACCATGACCTTTGACCGCCATCATTGGGTTTGCTTATCTGCAGATGGTTGCAAGAGCCACCAAGGCAGATAAGTGACTGCAATCTGTTTTTTTTTTTTGCACTCTGCCAAAGCAGATGGCTGCAAGAGCCCACATGGCTAAAGAGCTTACCTCATCATAATGGTCAATGGTCATAGGTTGGAGGTCATGGGTCAAAGGTCATGGATCAGAGAGAACTCTGACAAAGCAGGAGGTGGCAAGAGCCACCAAGGCAGACAAGTGACAACCGTAGTGGTCAAAGGTCATAGGTCAAAGGTCAATGATCATGGGCCAAAGGTCATGGGTCAATTGGTATTTGTCAAATGGCAGGGGTCAGAGGGAACGCTGACGAAGCAGATGGTTGCAAGAGCCACCAAGGCAGATAAGTGACAACAATTATGGTAGTCAAATGTCATGGGTCAAAGGTCATAGGTCAGTGGGAACATTGACAAAGCCGATGGCTAAGATCAGCAACCACAATGATCGTGGTCAATGTTCACGGATCAAAGATCTTGAGTCGAATGGCATGGGAAAAACGTCATGGTTCAAAGGTCATGGGTCGAAAGTCATGGGTCAAAGGTCATGGGTCAAATAGCATGGGTCCGAGAGAAGTCCGAAAAAGCAGATAACAGCAAGAAGAGCCTATATGGCAGATGAACCAACCTGATAATGTCTGTCATGGGTCAAAGGTCATGGGTAAAATGGCATGGATCAAAGGTCATGGGCCAGAGGAAACTCCGCCAAAGGACATGGCTGCAAAACTACCCAAGGCAGATAAGCAAACCCAATGATGGCAGTCAAAGGTCATGGTCAGAGGGAACTCAGCCAAAGCAAATGGATGCAAGAGCCCCCAAGGCAATACGTGACCACCATTTGCACATTCTGTTGCGCTGATCAGAAGTAGAATCTGGAGGGGATTTTTTCAATTTTTGCTCATACTCAGATATTAGCTTGGTGCTTACTAGCAGGTTGAGGGCGGGCTGGTATCACCTGTAGCATCAAAGAGCATGGGTTAAAGGTCAAGATTAAAGTACCCAGGATTCAAATTGCCATTTAATCAAAAACACTCCGTTAGAGTAAGGGCACAGCTAGTGGTCTGACTGGCTGGCCTAGCACAGGAATAACTAAACCTCAACATGGAGGTCAAATAGCATGGGTCATAGGTCAAAGGTCAAAGGTCATGGATCACAGGGAACTCCAACAAAGCAGATGGCTGTAAGCGTCACCAAGGCAGATAAGCGACCACAAGTGACCACGAGTCAAAGGTCATGGGTCAAATGACATAGGCCAAAGTTCATGGGTCAAATGGCATGGGTCAAAAGTCATGCGTAAAATGGCATGGGTCAAAGTCATGGGTCAGAGGGGACTCTGACAAAGCAGATGGTTGAAGAGCCACCAAGGCAGACAAGTGACAACCATTATGGTGGTCAAAGGTTATGGGTCAAAGGTCATGTGTAAAATGACATTGGTCAAAGGTCCTGGGCCAAATGGCATGGGTCAAAAGAGTGCTAGAGCACCAAGGCAGAAAAGCAACCGCCATGATGGTCATCAAAGGTCATGGGTCAAAGGTCATATGTCAAAAGTCATAGGTCAGAGGGCACTCCACCAAAGCAGAAGGCTGCAAGAGCCCCCCACGGCTGATAAGAAAACCCCCCATGATGGCTGTCAACGGTCATGTGTCAAATGTCGAAGGTGAAATGGCAGTTGCAAATTTTACTGTGCTGATCAGAAGTAGAAACTGAAGGTATTTTGTTAAATTTTTGTTCATCGACTCCCATACTCAGATTTTCACTTGGTGCTTACTAGCAGGGTGAAGGCAGGCTGGTATCACCTGTAGCAATAAAGAGCTTGGGCTAAAGGTCGTGGGTAAGATACCCAGAATTTAAATTGGCGTTTACTCCAAAAGCAGAGGGAACTCCCTCAAAGCAGATGGTGGCAACAGCCACTAAGGCTGACGATGGTGGTGGTCAAATTTCATGGGTCAAAGGTCATGGGTCAAAAGGCCCTCCACCAAAGCAGATGGCTGCAAGAGCCCACAGGGCAAATGAGCATACCTCATGATAATGATCAACTGGCATTGGTCAAAGGTCATGGGTCAAAGGTCATATGCACAATGGCATGGGTGAAAGGACATGGGTCAGAGGGGACTCTGACAAAGCAGATTGCTGCAAGAGCAACCACAGCAGACAAGTGACAACCATTATCGTGGTCAAAGGTCATAGGTCAATGGTCAAGGGTCAAAGGTTATGGTTCAAATTACCTGTGTCAAAAAGTGTAGTCCACCAAAGCAGATGGTTGCAAGAGAACCAAGCAGAAAAGCAACCACCATGATGGTTGTCAGAGTCACCTTTGACCCATGACCTTTGACCTATGTCATTTGGCCCGTGACCTTCGACCTATGTCATGTGACCCATGACCGCCATATTTGTGGTCACTTATCTGCCTTGGTGACTCTTGCAGCCATCTGCTTTGTCAGAGATCCCTTTGATCCATGACCTTTCACCCATGCCATTTGACCTATGACCTTTGACCAATGCCTTTTGACCTCCATGTTGGGATTTGGTTATTCCTGTGATAGGCCACCCAGTCAGACCCTTAGCTGTGCCCTTACTCTAACGGAGTGCATTGTGAGTAAATGCCAATTTCAATTCTTGGTACTTTACCTTTGACCTTTAACCCATGCTCTTTGATGCTACAGGTGATACCAGCCTGCGTTCACCCTGCTAGTAAACACCAAGTTAAAATCTGATTATGGGAGTCGATGAACAAAAATTTAACAAAATCCCTCCAGTTTCTACTTCTGATCAGCAGAACAGAATGTGCAAATGCTGGTCACGTATCGGCCTTGGGGCTCTTGCATCCATCTGCTTTGGCGGAGTGCCCTCTGACCATGACCTTTGACCGCCATTATTGGGTTTGCTTATCTGCCTTGGGTACTATTGAAGCCATGTCCTCTGGCCCATGATCTTTGATCCATGCCATTTTATTCTTGACCTTTGACCCTTATTCCCCCCTTTGACCGTCATTATCAAGTTTGTTCATCTACCATGTGGGCTCTTGCTGTCATCTGCTTTGTCAGAGTTTCCTCTGACCCATGCTATTTGACAAATACCATTTGACCCATGACCATTGACCTATGTCATTTGACCTATGACCTTTGACCACCATAATGGTTGTCACTTGTCGGCCTTGGTGGCTCTTGTAGCCACCTGCTTTGACAGAGTCCTCTCTGACCCATGACCTTTGACCCATGCCACTTCAAACATGACATTTGACCTATGACCTTTGGCAGTTTTCATGAGGTACCCTCATCTGCCGTGTGGACTGTTGCAGCAATCTGGGAAGTAACTCCCTCAAAGCAGATGGCGGCAAGAGACACCAAGGCAGACAAGTGACAACCATTGTGGTGGTCAAAGGTCATGGGTCAAAGGTCATGGGCCAAAGGTTATGGGTCAGATGGCATGCTGCCAAAGCAGGTGGCTGCAAGAGCCCACAGGGCAGATGAGCATACTGCATGGTAATGGTCAATGGTCATAGGACAAAGGTCATAGGTCAAATGGTTGTTGGGCTAATTCCAGGAATCTGGTACATTACCTTGATGATTTTTTATTTGTAGGTCCAGGAACGTCAGATGAATGCATGCGCGATACTGCAGGAGGTAGCAGAAAAATTTGGGGTGTCCTTAGCAACAGAAAAAACTGTGGGTCCAGCAACCTGCCTTTGTTTTCTCAGTTTGGAAATTGATACAGAGAAGGGTGAATGCCGTCTGCCACTTGATAAGCTCAGGGATTTAAAAGGCTGGGTGGATCTACTAGCAAACAAACGCAAAGCTACCGTTAGAAAGGTACAGTCACTGCTTGGCAGGCTTAACTTTGCCTGCCAGGTTATTGTGATGGGCAGATTTTTTTCATCAAATGTTTGGCAAGTTGCTAGTGGGGGCAGGGGCAACAGCCCCGCACCACGTGCAGTTATCAAAAGAAGAAATTTGGTGTTGGTTTCTAGATTAATTTAAAACAGAGCTGCTCACTGATGCAGCTGGGAGCCAATGTTTTGGTTCTTTTCTGGAGAGTACGTGGTGTGCAGACGAATGGCCAGAGGAGTGGATGGTGATAGGTTTAAGCTGTTTTTAAGCTGTGATAGCATTATTTATTTGGGGTAAAACCCTGAATAATAGGAAGGTGCTCTTTGTCTCCAACAGCATGGGGGTGGTACAGGCAGTTGGCATCCTCAGTCGAGGTTGTGCGGCTTTTGGTGTTGTGTTGCCTGCAACTCAATGTAAGTTTCTGGGGTATGCACCTTCCGGGGTTAAGTTATGTAATTGCTGATTCTTTATCTCAGTTCCAGTGGGAACGGGTGACTCCGGGAGCATACAAGGAAGGCTGTGGAGGATCAGGATGACTGAATTACGAGGTCTTTAGTGGCAGCATTGACTTGGGCCATGTATGGTAAGATCTGGAAGAAATGGGAACAGCTGGTCAGTTGGGCAGACGGTCTGTGTCAGTGGCTCAGATCGAGAAGGGCAAGGCAGTCTTGGCATTCTGGATCAAAATGCAGAGGTGGGAAGATTTAACCAAGGATTTTGTGGGGTGGCAAGCAATAAAAGGATTGAACAGGGGGACATTTGTTTGTCATATTACGAATTTAATTTGTTAACACTTGATAAAGTAGGTTGTACCTCCGAAACGTTGTTTGGGAGATGAAATAAAAGCACTAAGGATTTAGCACATTTCATAAACGGAGACCTTCCAGTGGAAGTGTGGCATGCATAGTTATGAGTGAATTCCGCCCACGGGAGGATATCAGACCAATCATCTTGACAGAGGGAAACATGATTCCTCGGGAATTGCTCTAATGTTTTATGGGGGATTATAGGCCCACATGAGCATGGGAAAGTGGCAGCCGTTAAATTTAAAATTTTCAGTTAGGTTTAGGGGTTTGGGTTTAAGGGCTATGATTGGTTGAGTATGTGACAGATAACGGACTTACCTGGCTGAGTAGGTATATAAGGAGCAGGTCTCCGGCATTCTGTGTTGGACAGCCTGTGTGTGTAGAGGTGTCTGAAGATCGCGCTGCCTTGATCCTGAAGCGCTGCCTGGTGATCCTGAAGATCGCGCCGACTGAAGACTGAGGAATGGAGAGAGGAAAGCTGCATGATGTCTTGCGCTGGGTCCGCGAAGAAGCCGGCGATGAGGATATTCAATCCCTCCTGATGCTGTGTCAGTCGTCCGCTCCGGCTCCCCTGCAAGAAGGCTCCCCCAGCCCTTCGTTTGAAGATTCTGCCTCCCCTGCGCGCCCCTCTATTCCTTCTGGGAGCGGTGTTTCCTGTGTGGGCGGAGCCGGCTCAGCGCATCTGGTTGCTAAGGCTGTGAGTGGTGCTTTGCAGAAGAAGAGACCGGGTAAGCGCAAGATCCCTCGCAGTAAGGATTCCGGCGATCTTGGCAGCCTGCCGGCAGCTCATTCCGCTTGTCCTGTCAGCCCTCCGTATGAAGAAGCAGCTTCCCCGCCTGTTCCTAGGCGCAACGCTTCCTGTGCAGTCCCTGCTGGTTCAGCGCGTCGGGTTTCCATGGCAACCGGCCCGGTGAAGAAAAAAGTTTCAATGCGCAAGTCTAATCTTCAACCGTCTGCTCCTAGTAAACTGTCTCCAGGGCACGATGTCGCTGCTGGGATATGGCCTTCCTGTTCTCCTCCTGTGCATGGGACCCCAGCTGCAGCTGCTTCAAGTAGTAGCTTGGGACCTTTGGCACAACAGAGCTGTAGCACTATCCTTCCTTCCGCAGGTTCTGCTAGCAGCTTGGGCGCTTTTCGATCTGTTGCGGCGGATGGTCCTGCTACTGCGGGAGTTTCATTGAGTCAGCAGCTACAGGATCAGGATGCTGCTGGTTGCTCAGCTACAGCTGTTTCTGAGCAGCTCAGAGTTTTAGGTAATTATGACAATGCTGATGTTTTAAATGTTTTATTGTCTTCTTTATCCTCTGGTGCAGTGTCAAAGCAATCAAGCACAGGGATTTCGGAGAATGCTTTTAAGGATTCTATTTTGTGTGATACTACCCCTTTAGGTTTACATTTGCCACAGGCTGTTAGAGATAAAATAGTCAGGGGTGAGTATGTTGATTTGCTCTCTTTATTGCCATCTGCTAAAGAATTTTTGGTTAAAAATGATAAGGTTTCGGAAGTGGAAATTGATAGGCGAAGACCTGTGGCCAGGACTTTTTCAAATTGGTTACAGGCATTTTGCATTTATGCAAATGTATTGTGTGCTAAGCAACCTCATTTAAGTTCAGGTTTGTTTAAACATGTGGATATTATTTTGGAAGCTTATAAGGCTTATGGGGGCATAGCATGGTTTATTTATGACGATAGATTTCGTCAAAAAATGTCTATTCAGCGGTCTATTCCTTGGGGTTCTAAGGACATTGACCTTTGGATGGGCATGCTGATTCCGAGGTTTCAGCCTCGGGAACCTGCCTCAGGGACAAAGGTTCCTGTAAAACAAAATGCTTGTTGGGCTTTTAATGAATCTGCTTGTCGTTGGCAAGGTAATTGCAGGTTTAAGCACGAGTGTGCTCATTGTGGTGGTGGGCATCCTGCCTTTCGTTGCGTCAAGCGTTTTGTTTCCAGTCAAACCAAGCCTCCATCAAGGGATTCCGGTTTTAGAACAGATAACCCCAGTGAAGTTGGGCGCAATGTTGCCTTATCTAAGGTTGTACCCAAAACGGGAGATGGCAATTTTGTTAGAGAAGGGATTTGAGTTAGGATTTTGGATTCCATCTAAGGATGTTACTAAGTTTTTCCCCTTCCCTGATAATTTAAAGTCTATTAGGTCTAACCCTCAAATTGTAGTGGAAAAGATTGATAAAGAGTTAGCTCTTGGTAGGATTCAGGGCCCGTTTGTTGACCCACCTTTTGATTATTTTAGGGTTTCTCCTCTAGGGGTAGTCCCTAAAAAGGATCCAGGGTCTTTTAGACTCATTCACCATCTGTCATTCCCTTCGGGTGATTCTGTTAATGATGGCATTGGTCGTGAGTTGTCATCTGTTTCTTATGCATCTTTTGATAATGCAGTCGCTGTGGTCCAGCGTTGTGGTCAAGGGGCGTTAATGGCTAAGAGTGATATTGAGTCAGCTTTTAGGCTATTGCCCATTCACCCTGAATGCTATAATTTGTTGGGTTTCCATCATGATGGTTTATTTTATTATGACCGCTGCCTTCCGATGGGGTGTTCCTTATCTTGTTTTTATTTTGAAGCTTTTGCTAGTTTTTTGCAGTGGGCTGTGGAGTTTGAAACAGGTGGTTCTACCATAGTGCATTATTTAGATGATTTTTTATTTGTTGGCCCTGCTAATACAGATTCGTGTCATATTCTTTTGCATAACTTTATGTGGTTGTCAAAAAGGTTTGGTATTCCTTTGTCTGCGGCAAAAACAGTTATGCCAACAACTGTTATTCAATTCTTGGGAATTGAGATTGATTCAGTTCAAAGGGTTTTTCGTTTGCCGATTAAGAAAGTGAATAAGTTGAGAAGCTTGATTTTGACTACTATGGTGGCAAAAAAGGTTAAATTGAAGCACATTCAGTCTTTAATTGGTCATTTGAACTTTACATCTAGAGTTATTCCGATTGGTCGTGTTTTCATGAGACGTTTGGTGTCTATCATTTCAGGTGTCTCGAACCCCAACTGGCACATTAGAATTCCAGTGGAGGTCAAAGAGGACCTTAGGATATGGGAACAGTTTTTAATTGACTTTAATGGTTGTACTTATTGGCAGGGTGATTTTCGGGATAGTACGGCTTTACAATTGTATACGGACGCAGCGGCTACATCGGGTTTTGGTGCTGTTTTGGGTAACCACTGGTGTGCAGATAGTTGGCCTAATGATTGGTTGGATTTGGGGCTTTTAAAAAATTTAGTTTTATTGGAGTTTTTTCCTTTATTGGTGGTTCTGGAAGTTTGGGGGGAAAAGTTGGCGAATCAGAGGATTCTTTGGCATTGTGATAATAGGGGTGTGGTTTATGTGGTAAACAACCTTTCCTCTGACTCCCCTCCTGTTTTGCGTTTATTGAGACAAGTTGTTTTTAGAGCTCTTAAGCGGAATATTTGGATAAAAGCTAAGCATATTTCTGGTAGATCAAACTATGTTGCCGACGCTTTGTCTCGGTTTCAGTTTCACAGGCTCTGGGAGTTCAACAGTCAGCTGGATCTTCAAGGGACGCCTTGCCCGAGTTATTTGTGGGACCTTGTGCTGCCAGAGTTCAGCGTTGGTTGACTTGTTCATTGGCAGATAAAACTTGGCAGTCTTATTTGGATAGTTGGTGCAAATGGATTGCCTTTAAGGACGGTCTTCATCAGGAGACTGGTCTGAGTGATAAGGAATTAATTTTATGGTTCGTTTTGGAACAGGGTCAAGCCGGGTATTCAGCCAGTTCTATTCAAAAGCATTTTGCTGGTATTTCATTTTGGTTGAAATTACTTGGTTTGGAGGATGTTACCAAATCATTTTTGGTGAAGCAAATTTTAAAAGGAATCAGCAGAATGGGACGGTCTAGTGATACAAGGAAGCCCATTACTTTACTGATTCTTAGCAAGCTATTGGCGGCTTTGCCTCAGGTGTGTTTTTCACCGTATGAGCAAGTTTTATTCAGGGTATTGTTCATTTTTTGTTTTTTCGCTGCTCTACGGGTTAGTGAGGCTGTGTCAAGTAGCAAGTCAATTCCAGGTGGTCTTCAATGGGGTGATGTTGCTTTGGTGAATGAAAAGCTTCGTTTGCTTATTAGATCATCAAAAACCGATCAATCTGGCAAAGGTGTGGTTTTGTGGTTGGGTATTAGTGCCATTTCTTGTCTATGTCCAATTCAATCCTTTAAAGCATTTGCTGCCATTCGTCCATCAGTCTGTGGCCCATTTTTTATCCACGCTGATGGTTCTTCCCTCACGAAATATCAATTCTCGAGAGTGTTACATGATTGCATTGTGCGGGTGGGTCTTTCTCCAGATGATTACAAGACGCACTCTTTTCGTATTGGTGCTGCTACTCAGGCTTCAATTTTGGGTTTCAGTGATATGTCTATTCAGAAATTGGGCAGGTGGAGTTCTAAGCGTTTTTTTGTCATATGTCCGCCCTGCTTTAGTTGATATTTAATTTTTGTCTTTTCATTTTCAGTTTCCCCTCCTCTTATTTGGCTGATTGGTCACTCTTTTCTTCGTCGAGCTAAGCTGAGAGCGGAATCCCGTGTTTACATCGCCAATTTGGGTTTGGAGAATGTTAAGATTGTTTGGATGGGGATTCAGGGTTTACGATGGGCGGATTTTATACCTGTAACTCTGCAGATGAAGGCAAAATGGGGATTCCCAGCTGTTATTTTTGTTCATTTGGGTGGCAATGATATCGGTAAGGGTAGAACAATTGATTTAATTAGGGCCATGAAGCGGGATCTTGCTCAGGTACATTTTATGTTTCCACATACAGTCTTGGTTTGGTCTGAAGTGATACCCAGACTGGTGTGGCTGCAGGACATCTACCTTCGACCTTTGGAGAAGTGTCGTAAAAAACTTAATTTTGCTTTGGCAAAGTTTTCCAGAACTCTCAATATTTTGGTTCATAGACACCATGAGTTGGATGACGGTGGAGTGGGCCTTTATGCAGCTGATAGGGTTCATTTGTCGGACATTGGGTTGGACATATTTAATATGGGCATTCAAGATGCCCTTGAAAGAGCCTTGTCTTGGTGGGGTATGGCCAAGCCCAATGTAATGTGTTAATTGGTCTTGGCTTGGAGGCATGGCTCTATGTAAAGCGGCCTGCTGGGTATTTATGCAGAGGCTGGCTAGTGTTTTAAGCTCCTGTTAGCATTCTTTGTTTAGCTAACAGAATTCTAAAGGTAAATGTAATTTATTGTGAATTTAACAATAAATCAGCTGTGGCCTTTTATCTCCATCTACATACAATTTGTGTCTGTTTTATTTTACTTGTGTCTTGACTTAGTGCTGTCTACGCTTCCCATGTTTTATGGGGGATTATAGGCCCACATGAGCATGGGAAAGTGGCAGCCGTTAAGTTTAAAATTTTCAGTTAGGTTTAGGGGTTTGGGTTTAAGGGCTATGATTGGTTGAGTATGTGACAGATAACGGACTTACCTGGCTGAGTAGGTATATAAGGAGCAGGTCTCCGGCATTCTGTGTTGGACAGCCTGTGTGTGTAGAGGTGTCTGAACCCCCCTCCCCCCCCTTATTGTTTTGTAAATAAATAAATTTATAAAATTTAAAAAAAAATAAAAAAATAATAAATAAATAAAATAATAAAAAAAAAAAAAAAAAGGGGGGGAAGAAACAAAGGTTTTAACATGTTTAATTTTATTGTTGCAGCTATATTTTTTATGTTGTTCGAGGCATGGCTCTATGTAAAGCGGCCTGCTGGGTATTTATGCAGAGGCTGGCTAGTGTTTTAAGCTCCTGTTAGCATTCTTTGTTTAGCTAACAGCATTCTAAAGGTAAATGTAATTTATTGTGAATTTAACAATAAATCAGCTGCGGCCTTTTATCTCCATCTACATACAATTTGTGTCTGTTTTATTTTACTTGTGTCTTGACTTAGTGCTGTCTACGCTTCCCATGCTTGGTTCACCCGCTCTGCTGCGCCATTGGTCTGGGGGTGGTAGGCGGAAGAAAACTGGAGAGTGATACCCAAGTCCTTACATAAGTAACGCCAAAATTTAGCTGTAAACTGAGATCCCCTGTCAGAGACTATCTCAGCCGGGAAGCCATGCAACCGGAAAATAAATTCGATGAAGAGCTGAGATAGTTCCAACGCTGAGGGTAGTTTTCGCAAAGGGATGAAATGTGCCATCTTGCTGAAGCTGTCAATAACTACCCAGATCACCGTGTTCCTTCTAGAGGGTGGACGTTCTACAATGAAGTCCATTGCTAAATGAGTCCATGGACAAGAGGGAATGGGCAGGGGTTGTAATAAGCCATTAGGGCGAGTATGGCTAGGCTTGGAAGTGGCACAAATAGTACAGGCAGCAACAAAGTCTTTGACATCTTTAAGAATAGTTGGCCACTAGACTAGGCATCGTAACAGTTCAAGAGTCTTTTCAGGACCAGGATGTCCAGCTTGCTTGGAACAGTGGGTCTGCCATCCCAATGGGGGTATCCGTAGGAGCGGAAGATTGGCCAGCCAAGATTTGTTCAGCAAATTGAGGGAAAAAAGATGCAATCGTTCTGGCAGGAGGAATAATTGGTTCTTGCCTTTCAGGAAGACGATCCACCAGAGTGAAACTTCGGGATAGAGCATCAGCTTTCCAATTCTTGGATCCAGGACAATAGGTCAAAGTGAAGTTAAAGCGAGAAAAGAAGAGAGCCCATCTTGCTTGTCGGGGATTCAACCTCTTGAAAGATTGTATGAACTCTAAGTTTTTATGATCAGTATAGATAGTGACCAGGATCGAAGATCCTTCAAGAAGGTGAGGCCACTCCTCGAGACCAAGCTTAACTGCCAAGAGTTCACGATTCCCAACATCGTAATTCTGCTCTGCTGGAGAGAATTTCTTGGAGAAGTAAGCACAAGGATGTAATTTCCCATCAGCAGGATGTCTTTGAGACAGAATAGCACCAGCACCAACTTCAGAAGCATCCACCTCAATGAAAAAGGGTAACACCGGATCTGCATGTAGAAGGACAGAGGCAGAGGAGAAAGCATCCTTCAGGGACTGGAATGCTTCTACAGCTGAAGGGACCATGAGTTGGGCTTACCCCCTTTTTGGATGAGATCAAGGATAGGCGCAATATGAGAAGAGAACCCCTTAATGAACTGCCGGTAATAATTTGTGAATCCTATGAATCTTTGTATCGCCTTGGTACTCAATGGAAGAGGCCACTCCTGAATTGCGGACACCTTGGCAGGATCCATCTCGAAACCCTCTGGGGAGATGATCTAGCCCAGAAAAGGGATCTTGGACACTTCGAAGACACATTTCTCCAGCTTGGCAAAGAGAGAGTTCTTCCTTAGACAAGAGAGTACCTCCTTCACCTGGGAGCGATGACTAGGTCCTTGGAGAAGATTAGGATGTCATCTAGGTACACAACCACAGATTTCCCCAGCAGATCCCGGATGATGTCGTTCACGAATTCCTGGAAGACATCGGGTGCATTGCAGAGGCTAAAGGGCATTAAGAGGTATTCATAATGCCCATCCCGAGTGTTGAATGCCGTCTTCCTTCACATATGCGGATGAGATTGTATGCCCCACATAGATCCAAAAAAAATCAGCCCCTTTCAGTTGGTCAAACAGTTCAGTAATAAGAGGCAAGGGGTATCAGTTCTTTACCGTAATCATATTAAGTCCACGATGCAAGGACGCAGACCCCCGTCCTTTTTCTCCATGAAAAAGAAGCCAGCCCCTGCCGGAGAGGTAGAAGGATGAATAAATCCCTGGTGGAGATTTTCCTGGATATAGTCTTTCATGGCTGAAGTCTCCACAGCAGAAAGAGGATAGGTGCGACCTCTGGGAGGCATGGTTCCAGGAAGGAAATCAACTGGGCAGTCATAGTGATGATGAGGAGGGAGGAATTCCGAAGACATCAGAGAATTCCTTGTAGAAGGATGGCAGAGTTTTCAGATCAGACAAAGAGATATTCACCCGCAGGAGGGGATTAGCAGGAAGACAGTGTTTCTGACAGAATGGACTCCAACGAAAGATCTGCCCAGAGGACCAGTCAATGATGGGGTTATGTAGGCAGAACCAGGGTGGACGACAGGAACAGAAGGGCAGGAAATAATCAGGAACGATAACTTTTCTTTATGTAAAGTCCCAACCTGCACAGGCAATTCCCCTGTCGTCATGGAGATGAACTCGGAGTGGCCTGTTGTCAATAGCCGTAACCCGGAGGGGAGAAGACAAACGATACAGGGGAACATATATATATTTGGCAAAGAGAGCGTCCATGAAATTCCCGGCAGCCCCAGAATCGATGAAGGCAGAGCCGACAATAGTCTTAGTGGCCAGACGGATCTGTAAAGGCAAAAGGAACTTGTGAGAATCATCCTGAGATTTAGGAGCTACGCCACTTACATGTGTCACCCCAGATTTACCTTGGAGAATAGAACCTTTAGGCTTCACAGGACAGGCATTGGCAAAATGAAATTTTCCACCACAGTACAGACATAGGCCAGCCAAACGTCTTCGAAGTCTTTCTTGCTCAGAGAGACGGGACCTTCCAACTTGCATAGGCTCCTCCACAGAGAAGGTGCCAGCGAAAGAGGTCTTTGGAAGCGTGGTGCCAACATAGGTTGGAATCTCTTACTGCGCTCCTTGTTAACTTGATGCTCTTTAAGACGAATATCCACTTTAATGGTAAGAGCAATCAGATGCTCCAGCAATTCAGGAAGCTCCCTGGAGATAAGGTCATCTTTAAGTCGAGTTGACAGACCTTGGTAGAGCACAGCCTTGTATGCCTCATCATTCCAGGAGGTCTCTGCCATTAAGGTTCTAAAGTCAATAGCGTATTCACTGGCACTGCGGTTTCGCTGCTGGAGTTGCAGGAGCCGAGAAGAGGCAATAGTGACCTGGCCCGCGGCATCGAAGACAGTACGGAAAGCCTGGAGGAATGCATTGACGTCAAAGGTCAATGGAGAATTCTTCTCCCAGAGAGATGTTGCCCACTCGAGTGGTTTGCCCTCCAGACGAGACATCACATACCCACCTTGGCACTTTCACAGGGGTACTGCGAAGGTTGAAACTCGAATTGGATCTGGCACTGTGTAGCGAAACCTCTGCAGGCTTGCAGATCCCTATTGTAATGGGGTGGAGTGGGAATGTGCAGCTGTGGGAGGACTGCCAGCAACAGGAGATGCTGGAGGTATACGGGAGAAGATAGTATCAAACACTTGCCCAATGTGGAACTGCCAAGTTTCGTAATCTTCCATGCGGGACGCCAATCCGCATATCGCTCATCCGACATCGGGTGTAGCTTCCTCAGTGGGGTCCATGGCCCAATTATAATATCTGGGGGCCCAGCGGTGCCCAAAGGGAGTAGTCCAGACCAAGGAGGAAGCCCAGGGCAGAAGTCCAGGGCAGAAGTCCAGGTCGAGGTAGCCAAAGGGTAAAACAGGAGACGTGGTCTAGTCACAGGCAAGAGTTCACAAGGCAGGCAGCGAAGGGTCAAAGTCCAAACAAGCAGTAATCAAGATGCAGGAATAATCAGTAATTTCACAGAACAATACCCAGGTACTTTGGAGAAAATAATACCTATAATTGGGCAGGGTTTCAGCATCTTGGGCGCTCTTTTATTAGGAATTTTTGGCACCAATAGTGACATCACAGCACCCACTTGTGTGGTATGGGCGCCGCTATCTTGCTTTTGCCGTCGCCGCCGAGGACGTGCCGAACGGCACTCATGACACGCTTATCCTTAGGTTGAAGAATGGGTTAGTGGTCAGGAGAAGTGGCTAGTCTGTTTTACACATATGTTAACATGATATGTATTTGTCATGTGGGATTGGGATGGGACCGACTCAAGTCATACGTACTGTAAGTCAACAAGCCCTATGCAGCAAATCTAGGACAGATAAAGTGAAAAGGGCCATGACTGAGGGATGAAAAAGGAAGTAGTGTGGGGGTTATGGATCTAGGCATTGTGGGAGTTGTAGTACAGGGAAAGGGTAGGAAAAGGGGAAAGGCTTAACCTTTAAATAGCCAGAAAAAGTGCAGGAAAACATTCTTACCTAGTGGAGTCACAGGAACAGTTAGGGTTCCCTCCCTCCCATCCTGAGGAGATGGGGGTAAAAGTTGTCGCAGCTTTAGGCATAGTGGGGGTGCCCTACTGGGTAGCCGAAAAGGGGGCGGTTATATCAAGGTGAGGTTGGAGTAGTATAGGCCTGGGGCTAGGCTTGGGGGAAAGGGAGCACAGTAGGCGAGGAAGTAAGTGGTGGAAGCTTAGCCTTAGGTTGGAGAACGGGTTAGTGGTCAGAAGTATTATTAAACTATGGTTCATTGTTAAATGCAGCCTTAAGCAGCTAGTGTGTTTTACACATATGTTAACATGATATGTAATTGTCATAATAATGTTGGTATGTTGTGATGGATAATGTTATACTAAGTTAAGGTAATGTTGTATAAAAAATTAAGCTACTGCCTTTTCGCCCAATATGATGTGTTGTGAATAATTGATGTGGGATTGGGATGGGACCGACTCGAGTCATACGTAAGTCAAGAAGCCCTTTGCAGTGAATCTGGGACAGATAGAGTGAAAGGGGCCATGACTAAGGGACGAAAAAGGAAGTAGTGTGTGGGCGTAATGGATCTGGGCATTGTGGGAGTTGTAGTACAGGGAAAGAAAGGGGGGTAGGAAAAGGGGAAAGGCTTACGGGGGAATGAAATAAAAGTCAGTAATGGAAAAACTATTGGCAATGCGAAAAAGTTATGCCTTTGCGTGAACAAATTTTGCTTTGCGTGAATTTAATATAGCTTTTGCGAACCCAGAAACTGTTTAGCGACCACCTCCGAGAGTGGAAGAACGTTTGTGAATGTTATAGTTTGCGCCAATGTGCAGTAAATGTAATAAAACTTCTTACCGAAAAAGTTGTTATGTTTGCTCCAAAAGATTACGACACCTCTTAAGAGTGCGCAATTAAAATTTGCAATGCGGAATTGCAATTTGCAATGCAATAACAGTTTAAGCAACAATATTACATTGCAAGAGGTCAATTTTTATTCTTATTGGTACGAATTGTTTTTCTCTTTGCAACTTTAATTACATTCCCCCCATTACATTCCGCAGCCTTTTCAGCCAATATGTTGTGTTGTGAATAATTGATGTGGGATTGGGATGAGACTGACTTGAATCATATGTAAGTAATTTTTAATACAGTATGTCTTTGTGGTGATTCTTTGGTTCTTGGATCTAATTGCTTTCTGCCCAGTTTGACCTGCTTTCAATAACAATTACAGTACATATAAATATAACTTTTCAAATATTTAAAAAATGTTGATGAATATGTGAAAGTTGCTTAAAATTAGATGTTCTTTTATTGCGCAAAATTTGATCTTATAGACCTTATATAACAACATTATGCAACATTTTTTGAAGCTCTTTTGGATCGAGTATAACTTAATAATAAATACACTGGAAAACTTCTTCTACATAATTCATGCTGAGCTCCATTTACTGCAGTTTTCTAGGAAACAAATTCAGGCAGAGACAACATTGGGCCAGTTTATAAGACCATTTTCCAGTATTTTTTTTACATTTTAAAGGTGTCTGAAAAATAAATTGTGTCAATTGTAGCAACACCAAAACATAAGGGCATTACAAGGGGAGATTGTAAGTTTAGGAGTGGTTATGTTAAAATACAACCTTTATTCATATTCAATTAAAAATAATTGTCATTAAAAACACCAACAAGGGCCACTCCCCACCCTACAATGAAATGATGGGGAAATAGAACTTCTATCTGCACCCAAAATAATGTAGCCTAGCCTAGTGTTAAATTGGGGAAGATTTGGAATGCTACGTTGTGTACATTTCAAGCACTAAAAGCCTTGCCCCATATGTACTGCACAGCAGACAAGTATCGTGCCACTGGATAATTATCCTGATGGCAAATGGTAAAGGTATACAGTATGTGCAGCAAACCAGGAGGTGACTATTTGCAAATTATGTAGAAGTGGTCTGTTAAGAAGAGGAAATTAATTTTTAAGACACAGAAAACAAAAATACTACAGAATTACCTCCAGGTGACACCAATTTATTTTTACTATCAGAATGAAATTTACTAATTATTTTGTAAAAGGAATATTGCAGGTATTCAATATAATCATAATTTATATTTATTACCTTTTAAAGAGGAAGATTAATTTAAAATGTATAATGTGTAGCACAAGGCTTTGAGTACAGATCCTGCACAAAACATTTGTCAGGAAAGTAATCCCCCACCAGCAGATGTACAATTTTTTAACATTTATTTATATAATGCCAACATATTTCGAATCAAACAAGATCTCTAATTGAGGGATGGGTTCAACTTCTATATGAATCAGTCCCGGATTTGTGGCAAGGCGACAAAGGTCCGGGCCTAGGGCAGGACAAATAGAGGGAGGGGTGGCGTGCCGCCCAGCCACACACAAAGCCCTCTGGGGTCTAGGCACACAGATTTATGGGCTTTCTGACCCCTCTGTACAAACAACAGGTCGCACTTACATGCAATCCTGGGGCACGAGCGGTGGAAGGTGGAGATGCCTGCTCATTTTGTCCCCCTGTGTGCGCACAATTCTGGAGATGGCATGTGCACAGCCATGGGGGGGGTGGGAGCAGGGCTGATGCTGTCCTTTGGGTACCCTAAAGTGACATCTGGCCCTGTGGATAATCTAAAACTGCATGGCCATTTAATTCTTATTTTAGCACAACCATGAACACAATATTTTTTCCTCTTAAAGGAGAATTAAAGCCTAAAAATTAATGAATATTGGTAGAGAAGCTGCATTACTTACTATACCAGCAAAGAGATTCAGCAGCTTACCATACTGGATCTTCTTAGACTACCTTTTTAGTGTCAGTGGCACAGCACAAGCTCTGTGAGCTCTGGGCGGATGTGGATAACATAGGCTAACATTGATACTCGGTAGTTTTTAGGTGGCGAAGTAGGGGGTCAAAGTTTTTTTTAACGAGACTGTACTTCGACTATCGAATGGTCGACTAGTCGAACGATTTCTAGTTGAATAGTACGATTCAAAGTCGAAGTCATAGTCGAAGGTCGAAGTAGCCAATTCGATGGTCGAAGTAGCCAAAAAAATTCTTTGAAATTCGAAGTATTTTTTATTCTATTCCTTCACTCGAGCTAAGTAAATGTGCCCCAAAGTGAATTGTAAATTGTTCCCAAAGCTTGGTAACTGACAGCAGCAAAGAACATGCACAGTGAATCAGCAGAAAAGAATATGGGGTATTTTCATGGGCACAGGTCTTCCCTGCTAAAGAACTGTGGGTGCCTTGGTGAAAATTTCTAGGCCAATTATTTGTTCAACTTTAGTTCTCTTTCAATAGGTGAATGTCCTCTGTGCAAGATTTCTGAAAATTACTGTAAAATACTGTATACAATCTAATATGAACACAAACATGAAGACGCAGAAGGCAAAATACTGATTGCAAAGAATTTGTTTATTTATGTACAACTGTAGAATTCTGTATATAAAATTTGTAAAATTATGACTAACCCTTAAATTACCAAAGGGTTATGGGACACTAGGCTTGAAGGCTGCTACTCCAAACAGTGGGCCTTAGATTGTGAGAAGCTGTTTGCAGGTTACTAGTAGATCCACAACCCAACCCGAGATTATTGCACAAATTGTATGGTGCATTTCTGGCTAAGGCGTGATGTGTTGCACCTTCTGATTGCTGTTGAGGGGACATGACCTGCAGTAATCCCCAAAGTTTTGACTGATGCTACCGAGTAGTGATGATCAAAATGCCTATTTTACAATAGCCCTAATACAATTATTCTATCTGTTAGATCATTTAAAAGTCTTCAGTCTTAAAAATAGCAGCATGCTGGCTGATCCTGCCAGCAAAGTATTGAAATTGATCCAGGCTCCTCTTGCAGGTAAAATCAAATTTCAGTGTAGCTGGAATAGATAAACAGTGGGTATAAAACACTGTATCAAAGCTCTTCAAAATAATCATTGTGATTACATACTTTAAATGTCATGCAAATTAACAGAATTGATTAAAAAGCATACCAATTCCAGCTCCAAACTGGAAGAGAGAAAGATGCAATAGTTCTGGATAAAAGCATGATACAGTTGCATCTTTGAGAGATCAGAATCAATTTACATGTAGGAATCTGAAGCTTTTACATTTAATACCCCAAAGAAGGATGTGTGCAGTAGCTTGGTCAGACATGCTATACATTACAATCTCCCATCATTGCTACATTTCATTCAATTTTATTTAATTTAACAGTTTTTAAGCAAAGTGGCTACTTTCGGTTTTTCACTTTTTTATCATGTGACTGCACTGACCCAGGGCACTTTCTTTTAACAACTATGCCACAATCGGATATGCTATATAACGCACTTTCAGGCGGAGTGACAGAAGATCAAAGAAAAGGAAAAATGTATGTCATTTCAAATGAACTTAAAGTACTGGTTCACTTTTAGTAAGTTTTAGAATAATCAATTCTGAGCAACTTTTCAATTTGTCTTCATTGTTTATTTTTCACAGTTTTTTTTTCTTTAATTATTTGCCTTCTTCTACTGAAACTTTCCTGCTTTCAAATGGGGCAGGGGGGGGGCACTGACCCAATCTAAAAAAAACAAATGCTCTGTAAGACTACAATTTATTGTTACTGATATTTTTTTTTAATTACTTGTCTATCTATTCAGGCCCTTTCCTATTCATATTCCAGACTCTCATTCAAATCCATGGATGCAATCAGATTGCTGAAATTGCAAAATGGAGAGCTGCAGAATAAACATTTAAATGTAAAGCTAAATAATTTATGAAACCACAAATAATAAAAAATGTAAACCAAATTGCAAATGGTCTCAGAATATCACAATCTACACCATACTAGAAGGTAACTCAAAAGGTGAACAACCCCTTTAATTTCTAAACCATGTGTCACAGGGATAGCAATGGCTAGCGGCACAGTAGACTACAGCACAGCTTCTCTGGCAGACCATCAGAGTTATCATGTAAAATACATTTTGCTCCTTGATTTTGCACAGGTCTGAAATATCCAGGAAGGTAGGACTGTTTTGACACTAGACTGCAAGGGAACGGGTGTAAAAGAAGTTTCCTATGAAAAGGAAGACATTTTTTACTTTTGTTACTACTGCATATGAACTAAAAATCAATCTAACTAACAATCATTCACATGAACCTACATAAGGCGTGAGTCACTGCTTTCAAAATTATTTATATATAAACACATAACATGGTAACTGCATGCATGAAGTATGCAGGTATGATATATTATATTCGCAAAGACACTGTTCCTAAATGTTTAGTATAAAAGAATTAATACATTAGTACATGGGGATGTTTAGTGCAATTCTAGTTAAAGTAAGGGTCATACTTTCAAGGCACGCTGTTAGAAAAGAATAAGAAGCAGAAGTTATGTGGTGAATAGAATAGAACAAATAATGTAGGAAATTTGCAGAGCTTGGGGATTCTTCTACACCTAGACAGCATTTCGGATCACTGTAAATGGTAGGTATGCTGCTCATTATTATCTAAGCATATATCCTGATTAATAGGAAACAACCCCCCCAGGATTGTATACTTAAATGCCAATACTCAAGCCCACAACCTGACTAACCGCATCACTCCCACTTCCCTAGCAGAACCAACTGCAGAGCTACAAAGCTTTGTTGGTAAACCTGGTCCTTTCTCGTTCTCGTGTTTCATGCCACACACAAACATTTATACAGTATATAAGGGGGGCTTATGTGAATGATGTATAATCTCTGTAAAACACTACTGAATATGTTGGCACTATATAAAGGATAATCCAATGACCATGACAAGTTATATTAGTCTAAATCCTTAGTTGTGATTCCTCTGTACC
The DNA here is from genome assembly GCF_017654675.1 of Xenopus laevis. Lineage (NCBI taxonomy): Eukaryota > Metazoa > Chordata > Amphibia > Anura > Pipidae > Xenopus > Xenopus laevis. The sequence continues at coordinate 62,709,394 of NC_054384.1, forward strand.
TTGACTTTGCTCCAGACTACTGGTCTGTATTCTGACCATAAAGCCATTCTGCAATAATTATTCCATGTAAGACACTTTAAAAAGCAGAAGCATCGAATGAATTATTTTTTATCAAAAGCAAGCAAAGAATAGAGAACCAAATGTAAAAAAAAATCATATATCAAAGCATTGATTGTTTTATGCAGTCTGGAGATGTTTACATAAGATTTGTTGCTTTTGTTAGGGCTTGGCTAATAATTTTTCAGGTAGATGGTTAGATGGTTACAATTGCAAAAGCCTCAGTATCTTGTTAATAAAAGAACAGTAATTTTGTTGGTAAAATTAATTCTATGTTCATAAAGGTAAACTGCTAGAAAATTAACTAAGTGTGTGACATATACATTTACATCTGAAAAATCGGATCACCAAAGAGATTAAGCAATAATCAGTCTGATTTTTAGATTCCATACAGGAAGCTTAGGAAAGGTCTAGTTCCAAACTAAACATTATATACTCACAAAACATTGGTAATCATAACTACTCCCGAGAATTACTTTGGGTTAATGTCAGACTATTGCTATAAAACATGGTGAAGAGAATTATTTTAAAACAGATTTAAAAAAAATTCCAGAAGTCATTTAATGCACATCCTTTTTTAAATAACAAAATATAAATAAAAGGTTAGGAGTATTTTCTAGTTAAAAAACAAACAAACAATAATTCAGAGAGAAGGAACACCTGCAAACTAAAAAAACATTAACCATACTGGTGAATCCAAGCAATCAATAAATTAAATTATCATACACAATATCATAATGTATAAGTATGCTGTTGTCTAAATTATATCAAAGCATTAATTACAGATTATAACAGAACGCTGCTAATAATAAGTACTACAGAATTTAAGAGGGGGCGTCCAGTAATTTTAATGGATTAAAATACAGATTAAATGCTATGAAAAGCCCCTTTAGGGAACGGACACGCAGGGAGATTGGTCACCCTTGTTTAAATCTGCAACAAATCTCTTTGAAATGCTTTACTTTATTCCTGGTGGAAAAACGTATCCGATGCTTAGTTTCTAAAGTCGTTTCCTTACAGGGCAACTTTGCTTGACCTTGAAAAACCTTGAAAAACAAGTGCTGTGTGTTTTTTCCAGTCGCCAACCTACTTTATTCCAAGTAGGAAACCATTTCAGGGAGATTTGTTGCCTGTGGCAGCACAGATTTGAACATGGGTGGCACATTTCCCCATGTGCTAGTACGCTTAGTGCAATGACACACTTTGCTACCTGTTGCTCGTGATTGCAATACAAAACATATTCTCTGGAGGCTACAAAGCACAAAACATTGCACGCAACAAGTAGCACCATGTGTCATTGTTCTTATAAGTCACTGGTGAAACCACACCCTGCATCTTGCATTTAGTTTTGGAGGCCGTATCTACAATAAAAGATAAACTGCATATGCATAAATAAGATGATTAATTGTAAAGATAAAGTATATCAGGAAGTTGTATTGTATTGTACAGTTTATTAGAGAAAAGGACAGTACAAAAAAAGGGTGATAAGGACATGTGTGTAGATGTGGTGGGGCCTTTCACATACATTGCACAAACAGCATTGTATATGGCCAATAAAAGGGCAACCATGTTTGGGAGTTTCAACATTGAAAGCAGTAGGTAAAACTTTAACTTTAACTGCAAAATGTATACTGAGGCAATAGAATTTGTAATGAATTAGATAAAAGTTGAGTGTAGGACTGGCTATACCATGGATGACTTTGATGTAGTTGGCCAGCTTAAATACTGCATATTTTAATATATGGACAATATATGAAATGAGAGAAAAAGTAGAAATGCTATCCGGCTGGACCAATTTATACTTATGTATAGAGACTAGAATGCATCTGGGAACCCCAATATAACTGTTGCACTTTTGTTATTTGCCATCTTAGGGAACGGACACACAGGGAGATTGGTCACCTTTGTTTAAATCTGCAACAAATCTCTTTCAAATGCTTTAATTTATTCCTGGTGGAAAAACGTATCCGATGCTTAGTTTCTAAAGTCGTTTCCTTACAGGGCAACTTTGCTTGACCTTGAAAAACCTTGAAAAACAAGTGCTGTGTGTTTTTTTCCAGTCGCCAACCTACTTTATTCCAAGTAGGAAACCATTTCAGGGAGATTTGTTGCCTGTGGCAGCACAGATTTGAACATGGGTGGCACATTTCCCCATGTGCTAGTACGCTTAGTGCAATGACACACTTTGCTACCTGTTGCTCGTGATTGCAATACAAAACATATTCTCTGGAGGCTACAAAGCACAAAACATTGCACGCAACAAGTAGCACCATGTGTCATTGTTCTTATAAGTCACTGGTGAAACCACACCCTGCATCTTGCATTAAGTTTTGGAGGCCGTATCTACAATAAAAGATAAACTGCATATGCATAAATAAGATGATTAATTGTAAAGATAAAGTATATCAGGAAGTTGTATTGTATTGTACAATTTATTAGAGAAAAGGAAAGTACAAAAAAAGGGTAATAAGGACATGTGTCTAGATGTGGTGGGGCCTTTCACATACATTGCACAAACAGCATTGTATATGGCCAATAAAAGGGCAACCATTTTTGGGAGTTTCAACATTGAAAGCAGCAGGTAAAACTTTAACTTTAACTGTAAAATGTATACTGAGGCAATAGAATTTGTAATGAATTAGATAAAAGTTGAGTGTAGGACTGGCTATACCATGGATGACTTTGATGTAGTTGGCCAGCTTAAATACTGCATATTTTAATATATGGACAATATAGAAAAGTAGAAATGCTATCCGGCTGGACCAATTTATACTTATGTATTGAGACTAGAATGCATCTGGGAACCCCAATATAACTGTTGCACTTTTGTTATTTGCCATCTTAATAAGTTAAAGTTATGACCACCTGATAAAAGAAAAACATGTTTCACCTTTTTCTCACTCCTCCGCATAGCGTCTTTATTTCCTTGTATACCAGACGAGCTAGCAACTACAACAAAGAAAACAATAATTTATAGATCAACTACTAAAATAAATATATGCCTGACATTATACAGAACAGTAATTTGACATATACTGTACCGCACACACACACAGCTGCTTTGTAATGTATTTGATTCACATTAGATATACAAAAAAACAATTCTGCATTTGAATTAATAATCAGCTTTTTTTTGGCAAGTACTATGGCTTAATAATTTCCAACTACCCCTAAGCTTAGCTACTCAACAGCAGCCTGGAGCACACAGAGCATAATATCAGAGTGGATATCAGTGAGAAAATGTGAAATAATAATGTGAAATAATTTATATTCTCTCTGTGTGTGTCTGCACACTAATGCCGTGCCTGTCATTGCAGTGACATAGAGGAGTGGATGGGAGTACACTGGCTGCTCTCTACATGCAAAGAAAGCGTATAGAAGCAGAAATTAAGCCCTGTGTGGCATAAGCCTTAAAGGAGTGGCTCACCTTTAAAAAGAAGACCTGTTAAACAGCTGGATTTCAGCATAGAAAGGGCCATTTAATCATACTTTTTGAAGAAACAGATAATTGTGATGGCTTTATTAGGGGTTTTTGTGTTGTGTCTTTATCAAATTTTGGTTTGGAAGCGAGGTTCACCATTAACTTTTAGTATGCTATAGAATGGCTCATTCTAAGCAACTTTCAATTGGCCATTATTCTTTATGGTTTTTAACTTATCTGCCTTCTTCTTCTAACCAATTCTAGCTTTCAAATGGGGTCACTGACCCCATCTAAATCCAATGCTCTGTAAGGCTACATATTTATTGTTATTGATGCTTTTTATTCCTCGTCTTTCTATTCAGGCCCTTCCTATTTATATTCCATTGTCTTATTCAAAGCAATGCATGGTTGCTAGGGTAATTTGGACCCTAGCATCCAGATGGCTGAAATTGCAAACTGGAGAGCTGCTGAATAAAAAGCAAATGAGAAACCATGAAAACCAATTGCAAATTGACTCAGAATATCCCTCTCTACTAGTGATAGGTGAATAAATTCGCCAGGTGCGAATTTCCATGTTTCGTTGCCAGCGAATGAATCAAAATTGTTCGGACAACCATTGACTTAATGCATTTAGACAAAATAGTTGCCCCTATAAAAATTGTCACTCGCATCAAAATTATTGACCCCTACTGACTTCAATGCGTTTCGCGAATCACTTTTCTCGCAGCACTTAGTCTCTACATCATACTAAAAAGTGAACTCAAAGGTGAACAACCCCTTTAACGAATACTTGGAATGGATATGCCTCCCCACACCAACACCAATGAATTTCCTACAACTGTCTGCATCATGTTAATATTTACTTTTAAGGTAAGTTATCCTTTTTTTGTGATTCTCCCGGACAACATTAGGACAGACAAATCACCTTGTGTGCCATAGGCCTCAGAGGGCATATTTATGTTCTAGGAAAGGTAAAGAAACTAACTATGTTAGTTGTTACTGAAGTGGGCTTGACATGTCTGCTATTATCGGTTATCTGTAATGCGGGTTTTATGGATAAGGGGTTCCGCACTATTCCAGAGTACCATGTCTTAAGGCTTCTACAAACAATGTAAACATTAAAATAAAGAATTATTTGTTTAAACCAGATGGAAAAAGGCATGGATATATATTTCAGAGCTTTCTGAATAAGGGGTTGGCAAATAATAGATATTATACCTGTATAGGCATATGATTGGTGGCTAGTTAGACGTTACTGGTTAATTACAATTGTGAGTACTGAAAATCATTTCAGTAGTACAGATATGGGATCCTTTAACTGTAAACCCACTATCCATAAAGCTCCAAATTACAAAAAGGCCATCTCCCATAGACTCCATCTTAGCCAAATTTTTAAAAATGATTTCCTTTTTTTCTGTGGTAATAATAAAGTAGGAATATATTAATACAGCAAGAGTATTAGGTAAACTTACCAAACAGGCACATATATCAGCCGCTATTAACATGTAGAAAACATAGTCCCACCCTCTGGAGGAGAGAACACCTGCAAGTGAAGGTCCTAGAGCAGCACCTAAGGATGAGCAATGCCATTTTAATAAAAAAAAGTATGTTTTATGAATTCTCCAAAAAAATAAAGAAATATTAAATAGTCAAAAAGAAAGGTGCACTACTATAGAGCAAAATAATCCACTTTGCTATATACTTTTGCTATAATTTCTGTAGCACTTCTAAAATACAAAAGCTTGTTCTCTGCTGCCTCAATCATCTTGCTAGGGGACTGGTGGCACATCTGTCTAATGCGCACAGTAACAAGTTTGTCATCTTGCCAGTGCCATGGTCAAATACATATGAGAGCATCCTCATTCCCAAAGCAAATGCAGCCTTGGGGTTTCATTTACAAAGTCTGAGACAAGGAGCCAGTGATCCTTAATTAAATCAAAATCTTTTTTAACAATGCAAAAGTACAACAGTTGATGGAGCAAAACATTGGTTAAGAGTCAAAACAAAAGTTACACATTATACAGTGGCTCAAACACCCACACAATTAAAAGCTTGAACATGTGAAGGGTTAGTCTCAGCATTCTTTGTATTTATCCATTTTGATTATGTTCTAGGGAGACGTCAGGTGGCACAGTGATGCCATTTGGGGGGCAGGACTATGATATGAGGGACAGGACTATATTCTATAACAGATTGGCACATTTCAGGCCTCCTATTGACTCTAAAGCCTGGACAGGGAGTTTTGCACTAGATAGCCCATGTAAAAACCAGACTGTCCAGTTCAAAACCAGAAAGGTGGCAACCCTACTATCTAGGGCACATGCTAGTAGTAACAGGTAAACGACCGTTCAGAAATGACCAACTCTGTGATTTGATTTGGATTTTTTTTAGCAGGGCCACTGGTTTCCACATGAGCACAGCGTTACTTTAAGCACCACATGAGTAATAGGCCATATAGAAAAATATGTATGATTGCAGATGCATCAGCACAGCTCTTTATATACTGTATACTGTGTATGGGTGCAGAAATCTCAACATACCAAATGCAGACACTAAATAGTTCTGAAAGACTATTAAACTAAAACAGATATACTGTACAGTGATGTGAGATTGAACAGATGTCTTTAATTACTGCATTTATATGTATTTGTGTTTGAAGGGCAACTAAATACTGGCTAATCTTAATAGCCACAGTAGCCCTGTGCCCTAAGACTATTAGTGAAAACGAGCTTCTTTTATGCTGTCAGTTGCAAAATGCAGTACAGAATGCAACCACTGCGAGGCACCGAGGTGCCTCAAATGTCTATGGGTATACCCAAGTGACAATGCATAGAGTTTCTGTAATGGAAGGCAGTTTTTTTTTTTAATTTCTGTTGGCAAGTTGCATTTAACTCCATTGCAATCTTTTGTTTCGGAGGAAACATGTTAGTATAACTAGTTATTTACCTTTTTCAGCAGGAGGGGTAAATTAATATTAATATACTGACCTATTGATCCTGAACCATCAATAATTGCAGTGACTGTTGACAAAGCTTTGGCATTACCCTGAAGTGATTCATGTGTACCCTGGAAAATAACATCAAGTGACCAATGTTATAGCAGCATGAAGAGCTCAGGCCTCATCTACAGCTTTCTCAGTAACCAGTGCAACCAGGGGGGCCAAAAAAACCTTTGGTTCAGTGTAATTTGTGACTATTAAATATGGATCTTAGTACCATTCAAAGCAGCATAACACTCAAAACACTCAACTCTAACATTCAAAAGTACACTGTAAAGTAATTAGTGCAGGGCAGATTTCTGGTATGATACAGGTATGGGACCTATTATCCAGAATGATTGGGACCTGGGGTTTTCCGGATAACAGATCTTTCCATAATTTGGATCTTCATACTTTAAGTCTAAGAAAGTCATGTAAACATTTTGCTTTCAGTAATATCTTAGGATCAAGTACAATTTTCCTTTTCATTATTACAGAGAAAAAGGCAATCTTTTTTAAAAACGTTGGAATATTTGATTATAATGGAGTCTATGGGCGATGGCATTTCTGTAATTCTGAGCTTTCTTGATAATGGGTTTCCATATTACAGATCCCATACCTGTATTTTATTCCTGTTAATGTTTCCAAATTCTTTAATGACCACTGTGGTCAGAATATCTTATTATAAGATTAAAGGCACACAGTGGTGTTTTCTCTGTAGTATTTTAGAACAAGAATAACCAGTACTGACTCTTTCAGGATGTTCATACAGTATCATAGTTATTGGGATGTGGCAGGTGCTTTTCTGCTAGCTGCAATACTGTATGCTCGAAGAGAAACCTCCCTGCATGACTTTAGCCTGAAGATACAGTAAATACAAATGTCTTAATTTTTTCTATTATTTTACAGAAAAACAAATCCAACAGTAAAGGTTTGTTTGCTTATTGCAATTTTCTTAGTTAAAGGTCACAGGGATCGACAACCCAGATCCCTAAAAGCATTGCTATGATCATCTTTGAGAAGTTCATTGTTCAAAAGTAACTGATTAGTATAGCCTAGAAGGCACGGTCACTGAAGTCTATGGAAAACATTTTATATATAGAGACATTCTTCCTAAGAAACTCCTCCTGCTAGCTCTCAGTGCCCGAGCTAGGTGTAAGCAGCTGCCCAGGGGGGCAATGGGGGGGGCATGGTATTAGAGGGCATGGCATTAGAGGGCTGGCTGCGTGTTGGACCTCGGATACCAATAGAACTTGGCCTGTCACCTCTATATATTTAACAGCCTCCCTGGATTATCCTGCTTATCTGTGCCAATACATTATTTCCCTGGCCCTTTCAGACTCCTAAACTAATTCCTTCCTATCTTTCTCACTGCTGGGAATAAATGAAACACAAGCAGAACCTGGAAAAGGTAGTAAAGGTCTATGCTCTGAAAAAGTGCAAAGGGCCACTAGGAAATAGTCCTGGTATTCAGCAGGCCACTGACACTGAACAGATGAACAGACAATGAAACTAAAAATCACATTTTGCAGGCACCCCAGTGATTCTTTTAACTCACGTCCTACCCTGGGCCAACACTCCTATTATTCTCCAGCCTGGAGACTTTATCTTGGATTTTGCACAGCCATATATTTTTCTAGCCCCCTTATTATTTCCTTTCTCTATCTTGTCATATTTCTCTATCCTTTCTCTAATTTCTGTCTAGTGTAGATGACCTTCTAGAATTGCTGCAGGGTATACCTGTATTTTGACAATTTGTTGAATGGCACATTGCTGGCAGGAATATACACCTCTGTAGAAAGCAGACGCAATGTTAGTCTAAGTGGATCTTTTCCACCATGCGGTGGGTGATATTGTCTGCCCTGTCTACCAAATGATTGGATCACAATGATGGTTAGAAAAGGCGAATGGCTCTTTAACAGTCTTAGAAAAAAAATGTTTAAACGGTCCCTTGTGTTAGATGTAATGATGCAATGCAATTTCAGTTGTTACTTTTTTGGTAAAAAATGACAATGGTTGTAGTTTACATGCATGATTTCATATGGTTGATAGGATAGAAACTATTTAAATGTTGCTACAACAGCTATTGGCAAAACTCACATACGCCTTACCAGATCTGCAGACACAGCCGTGGTGATAAGTGAATATGGGCCATTAACCAATATGCCACATACAATCAGCATTGCTAGGAAGAGAATATTTACGTTAGCGATATGCAGGAGAGGAGCATAACAGAAATGGATACAAAATCTTGATGACTCTGTTTATATACATCAGTTAGGTAAAATTCTACAAAATGTTCACTTTAGCAAGAATTTTACTTTCTTTTTTTTAAGATATTAAGGTTTTTGTGAGCCAATAGGACTCACCTATCTGTTCTTTGGGGAGCAGAACTCATCAGTAAATTACTTACCAATGGTAGTGGATACTCCTGCCTGCCCAAAATGATAGTAAATGAACAACTATAAAAAGAATGAAAAATAAGATGGGATGAGTGAAAAGAAGCAACAAGTATAAAAAACATTCACAGTGAACTATCTTTCTCTCTCACTTCCATACTCAGCTGATGCCCCATGTTTTTCTGCCCTAAATACCTTGCTTGTTACCCATTACAATGATTAACTGGGATGAATTATTCCTGAGTTTCTCAGTACTCTGTGGCCTCTATCATTCAGCTACCAACCAGCTGCTTATTCAGGGCCAGGTAGCCATGAACATGTACTCAATTCAATGAAAGGTGGAGGCCCAATAACCAACACAGAAATTGGTCCAATGGGATCTTTTTTTGGACATAGGGGCAAATTTACTAAAGGGCGAAGTGGCTAACACTAGTGAAAATTCACCAGCGTAATGTCATCTTGCCACTTCGCTGATTTACTAACGGGTGCAGGAATAAATTCGCTAGCGAAGCAGACATAATCTAGCAGTACTTTACACCCTTACGCCAGACGAAGTTGCGCTCTGGCGAAGGGACGTAATTGTACTTTAACTGCACGTATGCTAATTAGGCACTTCTAGCGTAACTTTGGACTGCTTATCGTATTATGGCTAGTGCAACTTCGCAACCGTTCGGTAACCTCTGCACAAGGGATCTTCGTGAATTCGCGCAGCCCTGGCGAAACTACGCCTGGCGAAGTGTGGCGAAGCCGTCGATAGAGTATGTGCAGGGAATCAATGGAAAATAAGATGGGGAGCTATTAGTAACACATTTGGAGACACAGATCTTCACTGCTAAAGGGCTGTGGTTGCCTCGAGCTGAACCCCAAAACATACTGTACTTCTTTGACAACCTGTACTATGCTTTAAAATCAAAGTATGTTCAGTCACCTGATTAATACAGTCTTATGTCTTATTTTGTAGTGCTGTGTGTAACCAGGGCAAATTTAAGATTAAGCAGGGCCATAGACAATGTAGTGTGGCCCCACAACTTCCTGAAAGTGAAGTTGAATACAGTTACAAAGGATCATACTTCTATAACTGCTTTGCATAGATGATTTAAAGGTAACATACAAACATGCAGTAAGCAGCAGTTCTGTCTTGTTTTATGCCAGAGACTCTGTTTTTATAAATGGATATATGGTCAGAGTTGGCATAGGTCCTATATGCGCACCCCTGGCCCTGGACTTCCTTTCCTATTGCCTTTCTGCAAATGTGTCCACAGATGTGAGCCACTGTGGTACTTTCACACCACTTTCACAGTCTCCGGGCCCATAAATCTAGGCAGACCATAGGAGCCAAAGATAGACAATGACAATAACAATAATGCCTTCTAACAAGCTGCACGATTGATAACTGGCAAATCTGAAAACCCCATCAGGTGAGCAACTGTTGGCCGAGGTCCACACCTTGACAGATAAGCATATTTTTTAAGTGTATGGCAAGTGTAAATCATCTTTAGTGTAATCAAGCCTTGTATATAACAGAAGGCCTATAACAAAAAATATGACGCACAGAAGTCTCTTTACAGAAATCCCAGATTAAATAAAGGTTACCAAAATACTGAAAATTCAAATGCAAACTATACAATGAAAATGGATTTAGATAAGGCTTGCTGGGTATACAAACACATTTGGGAAGCAGTTTGGACTGTTTTTCACCCACAATTCAGTTAGTTGGTCTACCCAGACCAATACCTGGACCAATATTTGCTTCTTCAGCTATTGTCCACATGAATGGATCCATGTTATTTGGCCTTTCGTGTGGTTGTCAAAGTCAGATCAAATCTAGCCATTCAGAAAACACTAGAAATTGTCCACTACATCTAGTGACAGGATATGACTACTCTTAAACTACATATTATACAGAAAAATCTAGGTGTACCTTTTCTGAACTATCGTATTGAAGCATCACATTGCCTGCTACTACACTTTGAATTTCCACTGCATTCATATATAACACAAACATATGAGAGATAAAGAGAGACAGAGAGAAAGCAATGAAATATGCCTCTGACACTTACCATTGGAGCTGTCAAAATAAGCATTATTGTGCATGTTATGGCACTTTTACCAGTGTAATCTGAAATGGCACCAGCCAAAATTCCACCTGGAAACAGATACAAAAACAATCCAGTTTGGGTGCACTGACATTGAAAAGCTCAGAAACTGTATTTATCAAGTAAGAAAGATAAATATTTTTAATAACATACCAATTATGCCCCCAACATCAAACAGGGTGGAGAGGTCCCCAGCAGCTTTGGCATCAAAGTGGGCTATAAGAAAAAATACGTAAAATTTTGCATCAATACAAGTAAGAGAAATTGTTGGAAAGTTACATCTATATCAGATTTTTATTTCTTTTTAAACAAAACATCTTCAATTACTATATAAATCATACAGATTGGCAATCTGGTACAAAAAGCAATCATGGGTTGGCAGTGATCTTGTCAGATTCCAGGCACATTTTCGAGGTGAGCACACAGACAAGCACAGACTTAAGGTGGCCATACACGGGCCGATAAAACCTGCCGACAGACCGAGTTGGCAGCTTATTGGCCCGTGTATGGCTTCCCCGATCGAGATCTGGCCGAAAGACTTTGATACCAATTTGTTAGTACCCCTGGGATCTACTTCCTAAAGGCACCAAATGCTACTGTGAAATATGAGATTTAACAACAACCATTAAAATAACTATTAGAATAGTTCTATGGTAGTTTTCCTCAGTGGGATCTAAATACCTCTCCAAGTGTTTGTGGTATGTTAGTTTTTATTGGATAATATATTTTAACCTAAGTGGAGAGTAAATCAAATTTACAAGATTGCATATTACACATAGATAATCATTGTGTTGAGATACTCTGGATCTACCAGAATATAGTCTTTAATTGGTGTAGATGGCATATTTGATATAGGCATATGCATATACTCTCTCTATGGGGTTATTTATCAGAAAGTGAAATTAGAGATCGCCACAGTCCTCTAGAGTGAAATTCCGCCACTCTCCATTCATTTCTATGAGTAAAGCATTCCACAGAATAAATATAGGGTTTTAGCTTGCACTATTGTGGGTAATCTATTAGCGGACCTGCATCTGTAGCTTTCCTTCTCCTTTAAGCCATCTACTTTCTCGACTGATATTGCTTGCTGGAACATGCACCTTTTTCCTTCCTAATATTGGCAAGATCAACCTACAATTGTAAAATTAGCAATGCATGCCACATTTATGTTGTATAGGCTATCCTTCTTCAATCAATCAAAGACCCTTATATCTTTTTCACTGCCCCCCCCTAAATTCCTGACAAATGTTCCAATCTGCACCATCTTTCAACATCCATCATCTCTACGGTCTTTTCCTGCCTTAAGTTTTTTTTTTTGCTGCTCAAAAACAAAAAAAGAACTTACTGCCATTCTTATTCTTCACCTTTTGAATCACTATAAGAATTTCTTATTGACGTAAATATTCTGCACTGGTCAAAATTAACTGTAAATATTTGGGGAAGAAACCCCATTTCTTGGGTCTGGATACCTGGCACTTAAAGGAGAAGGAAAGGCTAAAATTAAGTAAGCTTTATCAGAAAGGTCTATATAAATACACCAGTAAACCTTCAAAGTAATGCTGCTTTGAGTCCTCTGTCAAAAAAAACACAGCCTTTCTCTCCTTCTATTGTGTACACATGGGCTTCTGTATCAGACTTCCTGTTTTCAGCTTAAACCTCCAGGGCATGGCCTTGAGCATGCTCAGTTTGTTCCTCTCCCCCTCCCTCCTCCCATCCCTGCTGTAATCTGAGCTAAAAGCTGTTAGTGAGCAGGGAGAGACTCGGGCAGGAAGTGATGTCACGCCAAGCTTATATGGCAGCTTCTATCCTTAACAAACAGTGTCTAGAGCTGTTTACTCAGGTATGGTAAAGCATTCTGCAGAATAAATATAGCATTCTAGCTTGCACTATTATTGCTAATCTGTTGGCAATAAACTGTCTTGGAGCTTTCCTTCTCCTTTAAAATGCACCTTTTTACTTACTATTTAGTCATTCCATTCCCACATAGCACCCTTGTTAATGGACCTATGAGGAGTATTTGATTTTGGGATGGCTATATTGGGATGGGAGACAAAATACCAACTAAAGTTTTATATCCAAAAACTAGTAAATGGCCTAAAGTATTTATTTTAATTTAAATTCCTGGCAGATCAACATTCTGTTTATACAAAAAAAGAATCAAAACAAATTGCAATAGCAACTAGTGTGAGACAGTACTGTGGACTGGCAATATCTGAAATATTATTTTGCTTATTGGAATGGATATCTTACCATCATTTGCAATGTAAAGAGGTAGCCAGTAAAGGAAAGTGTAACTGACCAATTTGGCAAAGAGCAAACACAGAGAGAATTCAACGACTCCCTAAAATATAAAACAATTTATAGGATTTTAGGAGTTAAGGCATGTAAAGGACTATGAAAACCATGAAATATTATGAATATTTTCTCAGAATCAGCATGATTTCACAAATCTTTAACTTGATGACAAAAGCGAACAATACATACAGGTATTCGTAGAGCTCCAAAAAAACTGATAGCTTCTGGGTGCTCAACTTCTACGTGGCTGTTCCCAGAATCATCAGCGTTGCTTTCAGTGGACTTAAAAATGGTATCTGTACTGTTATTTGACACAGGTATATTTTCCAAGTCATCTTTTGCTTCTTCCTAAAATTAAGATACTTTGATCATTAGATATGTATGGCAGATATTATTCAACTCATTTACAGTATATTTGTTTTTTTATAGAGCACCAATAACTTATCAACTCAATATTCTGCTTTGTTATTTTGCATGTGTGCCAAGTACAGGAGAAATGGGACAGAAAGAACACACTGGTCCCTCTAGTCTGAGCCATTAAATGCATCAATTCAGTTTTTGTTGTAAGACCTTGCAATTGTTTTATTTATTTTTTCATTTTATGCATGCTTGAATTTCTTACTGAATTTGTTCCCACACACCTACTGTATTCCATGTATATTGAAGATCATGGGGGTTATGTCATAAAAGATTCCGTTTTTTGACAGGTCAAGACACCTATAACAACGACCAGGAAACTTTTGTTGGTACCTTGTTTAAAAGCAAACATCTTGTTGGCTGTTATGGGTGACTGCACCCAGACAAACTATGTGCCTTTTATGACATTCCTCCATATGTAGTTTTCCATATGTAAACCACCTTAAAGGAGAAGGAAAATCATAATCACTTGGACATCTCCAGTGTTTCTAGTTGCTTATTTCCTATCCTGGTTCAGCACCCTTTTTCTTCAAATAACATACCATCCTGGGTTAATTTACTTACATGCATCACAATTTTCTTTGATGTCCCAGCTATCCCCTGTTCTGCCCTAAACAAAACATATGCTGTACAGACTTTTTTTTGTCAATTTCTGTACTGCACCCTGGGCTGGTTATTTTTTTATTCTTTTTAAAGAGGAGCACCAGCTTGGGGTAGGAGGTAAGTGGCTAGAATCACAAGGGGAGCCCTAACAACAAGGCACTCTACATTGATCTTACCTTTCCTCTGCCATTAACATATCTGAAATATATTTTGTGTGTCTATCACCTCTCTGCCTTCTCTCTCTCCTTAGAATCAACGTAAATATAAAATGGAACATTATAGTGGCATTTCCAGTCCTAACCAGAACTTGTCCCTGTGAATTAATAAATGGACTTCACATTTTGCCCGAAATATTATCAGCGGACATTGTCACCACAAATATGTAACCTATTTGGCAATTTGCTCAAAGATTCCAATAAAATCAGCATATGTCATGTTGGCTTTATTTATACTGTCATCCACAAGAGTTTGTGTAATTAATAACTTCATTTTAAAGGGTTGTTCACCTTCAAAATTTCTTTCAGTTCAGTTGGTTTAAGATAGATCACCAGAAATAAAGACTTTTACCAATTACTTTCTATTTTCTATTTGTGACTGTTTTTCCAATATTGAAGTGTAGAGTTTCATTTTTCACCTTCTAAAGCAGCTCGGAGGGGGAGGGGCTTACTATTGAACAGTTTTAGATTGACATATTTAGCAGAATCCATCTGAAAACAATTGAACTGAAAAAAGTGTTTGGAAGGTGAACAGCCCCTTTAATTGTTTTCATGCTATATTTCAGGCTCATCAATTGTGGCTTTTAAGTACTCTTTTCAACTGTCACCATGTCCACAAAAAAATCTTTTAAAGAAAATTTAAGAAGAATCACTGTGGCTATGATAAACATTGTTACAGCTACATGGACATTAGCATTGTGAGTTGATCTATAACCACAAATATTTCAAGACATTTCAACATTTTCTCCCAGGCTTATTTCTTTTAGGAAAGTTTTAAAATGTTAGTGCAAATTACGTATTTCTAGCTCTAATACCACAATGGGATGCGCCAACACTAATTTGTAACTTTGATATAATAATGATAATCATTGAAAAACACAACTTATGACAAACAAATGCTAAAATCAAACTAAGAACACTCACAGGCTGTTGAGGAGGGGTGCAGCCAACATCTTCTGGATCTAAGGGAGGAGTAAATAATAAACAGCAACTTGAGGATATAAAATATGATAGATAAATAAATGCCCATTCTAAAGTGAGCATGGCTTAAGACTATGATTAAGACTATGACTGAGGAGCAGGTTTATAAAGGTCAAATTAAAATGCAGCATTTTCCTCAAAAGTCAATTTTAAAGAAAACCAAAAGTTGAGTACATTTTAACATTTTTGGCTCAGACATTTCCTCACTTTGTTTTTATATTTAAAAAGGGGTTATCCTGGTTTGAGAAAAACTTTTCTATATTCTAAAAAAAAAATGAATAGTCATCAAAACTTTATATTGCATAGAACAGCTCATACTGTATATAAACCCTGCTTCATCTACATAAAAATATCATAATAATATACATTTTCGTAGCATGTGCCATTGGGTAATCCTAAATAAAAAACTGCCATTTTAAGAATGAAGGGCGGCCCCCTGGGATCCTACAATTCATTGTGCAACTTTGGGCCCCTTCCCTCATATTTATACCTCTATATGGCTTGCCCAGATACAACAGATAAGATTTCTGTTTTATCACCCAAATCTATCTTCATAAGATTAAGTCCATAATAGTCATTTTAGGTTATTGTTTTTCAGGCCCAGTTAAAAGCAAGCTGCTCTGAGAGATGGCCAAGCAGGTAAACCAGAGGTATGACTCCTTCTGTCACCGGAGTCTGTATTCCCTATTCTAGCAGTCTCACTTGCATCCCCCTTTCACAATGCATTTTTTTGCAGACATATTATTAGCAGCTTCAAACTATAAACAAGCAGGGCCTGCCAAAACATTATACATTTTGCCTACTGAAAGAAAATAGAATTCCAAGCAAATTTCTAATATGCGTTAATTCCAAATTTCCAACATTTAGTCATAAGATTAATTGCTACTGAAAGCAGTATCTATTTGTCCCTTTCAATTCTCTGCACTGCTGAGTAAGAACCAGCAGCGATGAAAGGTACAGACAAATGCTGCACTTACTGTACATTTACAAATAATTCTGAAACCATTAAAAATATTTTACTAATCTAAAATACAATTTCTTCGATTAGGTAAAAAATTTTTTTTGGCGTTTATATCCCCTTCTATTAACATTAAAAGTAAAACTATGGCGTAAACCGTGTGCATGGGTGCTTTAAAAGACCAAGATCCCTTTACAGTAAATAACAAAAAAGCTTATTGACTAGTAAATCAATAATTAATTTAAGCAGAAAACATCACATCAAATAAAGATTTGTTCAGTCAGTGCTATATTTTGGGTATTGAAATGTCCAGATCAAATGTCCCTTTCTGATAAGTTTATCACTTAAGGCTAAGGCCACACTAGGCGATAGCGCCGCGATTTGACTCGCGGCGACTTTTCGCCGCGACTTTTAAGCCGCAATCGCTGGGGAAACTTTTGCGCTGGCGTCTATGGGGAATCGCGAAAAATCTCCAGCGTAAAAACACACGCGGCGATCTTTTCTCTACTGTCGCTCGAAATTGCCTCGCTAGGTAACTGAGTACAATAAAGCTAATAAATAACTTACATTCAACAAGGAAGAAAAAGCAAAAGATACCAAAGACAGCAATTATTATTCCTGGCACGATGAAGGACAGGCCCCAGGCAGTTGAAACAAAAGCACCTGCAATTAATGAACCCAGTATATTGCCAACAGCAGTGTGGGAATTCCAGATACCCATGATAAAGCCTCTCCTGTAATTGGAACAAATATAAACATTAAAAAAACCAATACATTTGTTATAGTTGATATTAAAGAATAAGGGAATCTAAAATCACAAGGTTGTGTCACTATATTCATCTTTTGCCTTGGGCCAGTGCACCTGCCAGGCTATGCATGGTATTTAGCTAATGAGCACAGCACTGGCATTTTTCTTCATCTCTCCCAGGTGCTCCTTGCATTGGCTGGTCCATCCACAGTGTAGCAATTATTTTAAGACAGGGTGTAATTACAACACCTACAGTACCACAACCTGAATACAGTATATATAGAGTGCCATGTTCCCCAGCCACAAAGTTAGTATTTTTGCCCACAGATGGGTTTCCTATAAACTGGAACCCTCTGGTAATTTTAGTTTTTTTTTGGTCTTTTAAACAGAAGTAAAAGTGGCTTCATGTTTAACCTGGCTGCAGATAGACCATGGTCATTTATATATGATAGATCATGACAATTTGGAACTACACACGGGTGAACAAACTGAACTAATTTTATGGATCCATATATGGACTAACTAGCCAGATCAGTAACAGGGAGTGCACACCTGTGACATGACTGTCAAGTGACGTACATTAACTGAAATTAATCATCAGTCAGTCTGGATCTTCATGACCATCTTTGGAGTAATAACTGTGACTGTCAAACTTGGGGAACCATATCAATAAACATATATAGATTATATCACTGGATAACGTAATGACAGGCAGGCGCAAATCCAGAACTGAAATGTTGAATCCAGGAGCCAATAGTTTAAAAATACACATTTTTTTTTTACATTACGATTAAAAAACAACCTTACACGTTTTGCGTCAAGCCTATGATTTAGTGTGCGTTGGTGACATGAAACGCATAAGGCCGTTGTTTTTTAATCATAATGTAAAATAAAAAATGTGGTTTATTCCCCTATGATGAAGGTCTGGGGCATGAGCTCCGAGACCCACATTTTCATTCGGTAAGCCTATACTATAGTTTCAGTGAACTTAGTTTTCCATTACCCTTTAATTGTCATGTATAGTCATGAGATGTGCAAAACTTTAGACCACAATGATGCTGCTGAAATAACACAGGAAGCCCAGCGCTGCAAAATATGTTGATGCTCTAAAAATAAATGTTTTTAATAATAATATCAAGTAGCAATTACATAAAAATACCACCAAAAGTATAAATGTGCAGCCATATTTTCCTTATCTCACTTATCGGCTTTTTATTTTGAAAAAAGCTAAAATTAGTAGAATTTATTCACAAATATACTTACTTCCCTTTTCCGAACCAGTTTCCCATGCAAGTAACCACTGAAGGCCATCCTGTTGTTTGTACCAAACCATTCAATATCTGTAAAATAAGACATGATGGGGAACAAGGACATTAGCATGAAGGGTGTCTGTTGGTTTAACACCAGCTGTTTAAACTCAGGCAAAGAATTGGACAAAGTATTTGCATCCATTGATCACCAAAATGCATTTTCTTACTCTTTGAAGTCTTTAAACTCAGCACTTTTTCATGAAAAGTTATTGAGAAAGCATCTGTATTATTTGGCTCATGACATTCATAAGTGACACATACTTTTGTGGTCAATCATTTGTGCACTCCAAGAAGGAATAACACCATGTAATAGTTCCAATAAACAGTATCAACAATCAAGCTAGTACAAAAAAATGTATTAATCATTCATATCTGTAATATGCAAACAAAATAAACTGTTTAAAACTGATAACGGGTTCAGTTGTTTCACAATGATAACCTTTATGGTGAGCATAATTAAAAAGTGAAACTGTCACTTATAGGGCAGCGGGTGACTTTGGGCCACTGTAGAAAACAACATGGACCAACGCCTGTAATCTACCCTGTATGCCATAAGTCTTATAAAGTGTTTTAGTGCACATTTACAGAACACTTGTGGAAGGAGGTTTGATAGTGACTTTAGGTTCAAGGATAAGCACTGCAGGTGCATTGCAGTTCTGTATTTAATAGATGCCACTTCATAACTTGTGTATTTGAATGTTTCACCCCTTGAACGCCCTTTATTAATCCAGTGCTGCCAAACGCAGGCAACACTTTATGTATTCAAAACATTCAATCTGGACCAGTGCCTATGGGCACTAAACACTGGCAGGGGGTACAAATGTAAAAACAGTACCTGTTTTTTTGCAGTTTGCACCCGTCCTACGCTACTTTAAATTATCCTCTAGTTTTTTACAAAGCCATTGCTTAGCATTTTTTAAATGCTGCATTCCTTTAGTTATGCCAGGTTTGCAAGCATTACATCTGTCCTTACCTAACTAACTAAGCTGGATAAACAGATCTGCAAGAACTGTGAAGACAGAATTCCTACCTGAAACAATATATAATACCAGAGTGCATGAATATTCCAGTAATAACCAAGTCCCATGAAACAAGTGAATAATCCACAAATGATCATGCCTCCCGAGAGGTAGTACCGCAGGGGCAGGCGTTCTCCAAATATGCCACTGAAAAAAACCAAAAAGATGTCCATTAACAGCACTCTAATGACAAAATGTGTTGCTGATTGATTGGACAGCAAAACAGTAGAATCTTCTACTAGTTTACAGCACCTAGTTAAGGTCCACGCCCAACTTATGCAAAACAGAGAACAGAGCAATGAACTGAGAGGCATTAGAAGAAGCAAAATACTTTTCAACCATTATCTGTAACTAAAAGAAATGGGATCATTAGGCACTTTGCATTGTTATGAACATAGGAGCTATAACTATGACTATTCCTCTGCTGTCTTAAAGAAGAAGGAAAGCTACCAAAAAAGTTTATTGCCAATAGATTAGCCACACAAATGCAAGCTATAACACTATATTTATTTTGCAGAATGCTTTACCATACCTGAGAAAACAGCTCTAGAAGCTCCTTCTGTTTTGCTAGGATAGCATCTGCCATATTAGCTTGGTGTGACATCACTTCCTGCCCGAGTCTTTCCCTGCTCATTCATAGTTCTGGGCTCAGATTACAGCAGGGTGGAGAGGAGGGAGGGGGTGAAGGAAGAGGGGTGGAGGAACAAACTGAGCATGCTCAAGCCCTAGCACTGGAATTTAAGCTGAAAAAAGGAAATCTGATACAGCAGCCCATGTGTACACACTATGAAAGAAATGCTGTGTTTCTTTTGACAGAAGACTCAGAGCAGCATTAATATAAGGATTTACTTGTGTATTTAAATAGACCTATCTTATAAAGCTTACTTTATTATAGTCTTTCCTTCTCCTTTAAGTAGACAGTAGGTCGAACCAAGGGAAGGTGCAGTGTGCAATTTAGGGGTAGGTCAATGTCATCATTGCAGGGAGATGATGCGGCAAACAGCTAACTAAACACTGCGTCATTTACTTTAGAGTATGGTCAGGGAGATTTCATTTGGGCTGTCCTTCTGCAAGCTAGACTGTCCAGGTGAAAACTGGACAGATGGAAACTCTAGTTCTAGGACAATTTTACTCACCTGAAAAACATTCCAATTGCATAAGAAACTAAAAAGGCGGTGTCCAAAGATCCAAGAAGCTCTTTATAATCTGAGTTTTCTGAAAACAAGAAGAGAAACAAATGATTGTTGTTGGCTCACATTGTATATCCTGCCAGTACGAACAGCTATCAATCTGGTTAAATCAGAAACTATGTCCAGGTATAGGATCTCTTATCTGGAATCCCATTATCCAGAAAGCTCAGTTTTATGGGAAAGACCATCTCATAAACTCCATTTTAACCAAATAATTCACATTTTAAAAATGATTTATTTCTCTGTAATAGTGAAAAAGTACCTTGTACTTGATCCCAACTAAGATATAATTATTTCTTACTAGGGATGCACCAAATCCACTTTTTGGGATTCGGCCGAATCCCGGAATCTATCGTGACAGATTCGGCTGAATACCGAACCGAATCCTAATTTGCATTTGCAAATTAGGGACGGAAAAGGTAGGAAAAATGATTGCCAATAACAGAAAAGATGGATCAAGTTTGCTGAATATTCAGGCCTCTGGCCAGCCCTGAACTGATGCTTCTCTGAATTAGGTCAATGTAATTTGGCCATCCATTTCTGTGGCCAAATTACACAAATATGTATTTTGGATCAGAAGCTCAGATAACCACTCATTTTTCCTTTAAGGCCCACCTCTGCCAATTTGCTATTATGTAACTGTCCTATGAAACACAGTCATGGATAACTAGACATCTATA
This sequence comes from Xenopus laevis, assembly GCF_017654675.1. Lineage (NCBI taxonomy): Eukaryota > Metazoa > Chordata > Amphibia > Anura > Pipidae > Xenopus > Xenopus laevis. Next base: position 62,730,760 of record NC_054384.1, read on the forward strand.
TAATGCAGTGGTGATTTGTGGATCAGTTCAGAGCTACTTGGTACTGCAATGCTTATTTTTGCAAGAATTAATTTCTGATTATAAAAAGAAAACCATAGTCAGCTTGGGCATTGCCAGGATGTTATCAGTAGGGATGCATCTAATCCAGGATTCAACCGAACCCTTGTGCATTGCCGAACCGAATCCAAATCCTAATCACTTGACTTTTTGTCACAAAACAAGGAAGTAAAAAACATTTTTTCCCACCTTTTCCATACCCGTCCATAATTTGCATACACAAATTAGGATTCAGATTCGGGTTCTGTATTCTGCCGAATTTGTCGCGAAGGATTCGGGGATTCGGGTGAATCCCAAAAAGTGGATTTTTGGTGCATCCCTACTTATCAGTAATGGAAAATAAAATACATATTTTTCACGTGCTCCTTCCCTGTATTTTTTAAGGAAAAATATATACTATAATTCATCCACTGCACGTTTTCCCAATGGATAATAAACATCAGGAACCTAAAATAATCCATGTAAAGTAATAATTTTTCCCTCTATTCTATAAAACCTGTAGTATTTGTTTGTTCTCTTACTGAAGGGGACATATAGGGAAAGTTGTGTCACAGGAGTGAAATCTTTCTAGAAGAGAGTGCACCTATGTGGGAATAAGAATTAACAAGATAATCATAACATTAAATACACAAATTGCCACATGGAAAACATGTGGCAGCTATATCAATAAATAATATACATAAATGAATACTTTGAATACTTTTCTTAAGGAAACACTTTGACTAGTGGCAGTTCCAATCATATATTACAGCTTTGTATTAGCTTAAGTAGCACAAGTTCTTAGAAATGTTGCTTTTAATAACATGATTCTGAGAGGAAGTATACCAATATGACAAAAAGTAATTTATGATATACTTGAGTTGGCACTTTCAAGGTAAATGAATTTCACTTCTTATCTTAATTATTTGAGCAACAGACATTCTTATCTGGAAAGGTGGTTTGTATTAAATGACTCATTAATACATTTCTAATAATGCAAATATCAATATGTAATGATTCACATTAAATGTGTTGTCTGTATCTATTTATCAAAAAGTCCACATGGTTATTAAATGATATATCAAATGTTCTTCTGTCAGAACTGCAGACTGCGCATTTCCATCTGGACAGGTAACATGTATAATTACCATTGCACATAATGCAGATGTGGGTGTTGCTGCAATATGATCATTTCAAAATATCGGTGTCCTCACTAACCTTTTGCACTGCTTCACCAACAGCTTGTTATTTAATATGTGTTCCCATTACTATGAGTTATAAAGGGCAATAGAGGATAGAGCTGCATGCCAAGCACCTTTATTCAAGTCCCAGAATTTCCCTATGGCTTCTTACCTACATTGCTATGGATGTTTTATGTTAGGTGTAAGCATAAAAGACAATTATTTATGGTTATCATGTGTGGGTAAAAAATGGTTTCATTAGCAGCAGTGATCATTATGGGTGACTTCAAACTAGCTCTATAAAACTATGCTAAAAAGAATATTCATATGGTTTAGCCAAGTAATCAATATAGAGTGGCACATTAGTGACAAAACTTGCCTGGACTGCTCTGGCTAAAGCAGGAACAGTACCACGTTTAGGATGTACCAGCAACAAAAATCACAGCAATAATAATAAATACTTTACATGGAGGATCTCCATGGCTCTCTTCCAACACAGGTGGCAATTGAAGTAAATGACATTAACATTGCACATTTTGGGCCATTAATGTGCAAAATCACAACACTTTAAACTTTCTTTCTATTGAATAGGACATAGTAAGGGCCTTAATCAGTTAAATAAGGAAAACTTTATCTGTTAGCACGTGGAAATTCTACCAATGTCTCATTCAGGGCATCTAAGTCTAATGCCACATTGGACTGAAAATAAGCCTGCCGATAAACACAGGCTCTTACCTTGTGTCGGCCAGGGTGCAGACACATGGATCAGAATTCGGCATGGTAATGCAGTTAGTGGATGCACATAAAGAATTGTAAATAGAAATCATTTTGATGCAAACACCAGAAATGATGACAAAAAAAACCAGTTAAGAGAAGGAAGGTGAGGCAGAGCACACTCCTAAAGCTTATAAGACGAGAACACCTGGTGCACAGTGTTAGGAGTTCGGCATCCACCAGTGAATCCTCAAGTAGTAAAACACTGGCACTCAATGAACTTCATGCAGGGTTACCCCTTGCTGGTTTATTAGGTGCGCACCTAATAAACCAGCAAGGGGTAACCCTGCATGAAGTTCCTTGAGTGCCAGTGTTTTACTACTTGAAAAAAAAACAGTTAGCCACAATTTTGTTTGATTCATGTTGCCATTGGCCTTAGTTGCATCAAGTGTATTACCACCTCAAAGCCACAAATACACTGGAGGAAAATGCTGCACCGTGGGTAAAAACAAGAAGAATTTCACTAAAACTTGCACTCCTAGATGTGCACAAACTGAACATTCACTTTTACTATTGTATGGCTATTTTACTCTTTTATGGTTAGATTTGCCATAGAATGGCTTGGTGTAAAGTAAAGCAGGTGGTAAGACCCATACATATAGGGGCAGATTCACTAAGGGTCGAATTTCGAAGTTAAAAATACTTCGAAATTCGACCCTCGAATTGAAATCCTTCGACTTCGAATATCGAAGTCGAAGGATTTAGCGCTAATCCTTCGTTCGATCGATCGAAGGATTTTTCGTTCGATCGAACGATTAAATCCTTCGAATCGAACGATTCGAAGGATTTGAATCCAACGATCGAACGAAAATCCTTCGATCAAAAAAAGGTTAGCAAGCCTATGGGGACCTTCCCCATAGGCTAACATTGACTTCGGTAGGTTTTACCTGCCGAAGTAGGGGGTCGAAGTTTTTTTTAAAGGGCAAGTACTTCGACTATCGAATGGTCGAATAAAGTTCGATTCGTTCGATTTCGTTCGAATTCGAACGAATTTAACCAATTCGATGGTCGAAGTACCAAAAAAATACTTCGAAATTCGAAGTATTTTTCATTCGAATCCTTCACTCGAGCTTAGTGAATCTGCCCCATAATGTGAATATAAAAAAGGCAAAAGATTTGACCTTTATTATTAATAAACACAAATATTTTACCAACCGAAAGGAGCCCAGCTGCACCATGTTGTGTCATTTTCAGAAATATTTGGAGGATTGGGGAGAGCTGAGCAGTTCCTGTGTAGTTGTCCCTGGAATAAAAAACAAAAAACAACTATAGAAATATTTACACAGAAGTTTGCTTGCATACCTTGTCACATTTTTTTACCTATTATATTGTGCATTTTATTTATATATTTATTCTAAGACATAAAGTACAGATGACAAATTTGAACAAAAACCACCAAAAAATAAAATCAAAAATATTAATCTGCAGTAGGTGTATGCAAAAACAACATGTGTAATGCTGCACTTTATATATCACACAATTTGTGTATATAGACTGCAGGATGAGTTTGTTTAAGATGCATATGAATTTCTCCAGTTGGTATCCTGTATTTTCTTTGCTGCTTGGCTGCCAGTTCTTTACCAGTCAGTACTGCAGAAATTAAACAATTCCCTGCTGTGGATGACAAAGAAGCAGGACCTATTTTCCCCCTCCTCTTTCTAAATGGAAAAAAAAATATTTATTGATGATCAGTGTTCCAAGATGCATGAAATCTGTAGAGTTAGTGTGGCCATACAATGGAAGATTTAAGATGCCGATTTGGAACCATGTATGGGACTACCCTAGCCCAACCGATATCTGTCTGAAAATTATTAGTGTGGCATAATAGTGGCCATTGCTCTAATATTGCTGTAAAAGTTTAAAGAGTTTTGCACCTTTTTACCAAAGGTACCAACTATAGTTCACATGGACACAAGGGATCACTGAGATTAATACGTGCTTTGAAGAGGCGTTACTTCCAGGGTTTCCTTTGCATATTGCTCCTGCAATGTTCTGGATTACACCAAGAAATGATTAAATGACAAATTCACAATCATTTGTCTGGTGAATTAAGTAATTCAAAGTCACAGTGACAGTCAGGAATGACACTTTAATTCAGTGTACCAAAGCACTTTAATTATGAAACAGATTAAGGTGTTTGGTTTAAGTTGCATTTGACATTCTTTAAATTCCAATACTATTTCTTAATCAAATATCATTTTACACAACTTTTGTGAATTTGTCCCGGTCACGGTCGGCACCCTAAATCCAGAACCAATGCTAAGCACCCTGTTGTCGGCTCTTGCTTCCGCCTTTCACCTCGGGAGGAGCCCTCGGCTAATCGGATGCCGCCAGGTCATATTAAGAGAGGTGCCAAGTGAAGGGTTCTGGACGAGCAAAGGGCACGACAGTAAAACAAAGTCTCTGGGCAGAAGGTCGCAGTACAAGGCATAGACAAAAAGCGTATTCAATCAGGCTAGGTCGAGGCAGGCAGAGTAGAAGCGGAGTCAGACAGGCAAGGGTCCAACCAGGAGATCAACCAGAGGGGATACGGATACAGAAGAGTCAGTTACCAGGCAGGGTCAGGATTCCAGAAGTCAGGATAGTCTTAGAAGAGGCAGGGGTCACAACAGGTAATCAGATATCAGGAAATAGAAGCTAAATAGCACAGAAGCACAGGAACTCACTAGGAGAAAACCTATAAAGGGCAAAGAATTACACACAGAAAATCCCTTTTTTAGCGTTTGAATTTTCGCACCATTGCAACTGCGTGCGGACTAGTAGACTGTCGCATTGGAAGAGGAAGACCAGTGTGGCGGGCGTCCCTGCCGGCCCACTAGACCACCAGGGTGAATAGCCCTCACAGTCCCCTAATGAATCTTATGTTAACATTTTTCCTGGCACCACATGATCATAGTGATTGGAGTTATTAAGTTGCTACTGGCAAGCATGAGAGGGGGAAATGTAACATAACGGAACCTCCACTCGTAAAGATTTTATTGCACAATACATAAAATGTTATTCTAAGCAACTTTTCAACGTACAACAATGAAATGCTTTCAAGTTATTTATAAATGTAATTTCTATTGAAAATAGTATCTTTTACCCCTTCAGTTTATCTGGTTCTTAAACAATGTAGCAGAATCCAGTTTTCTTCCAGATCTGTAAGGTCTACTTACATACTGTGAGCATGTATAGAGAATGGTAGACTTCTAAATCATAAACAACAAAATCAACCCATTTCGGACCATTCCACATGAGCATTTGTTTGTGTGATGGTTTTTCTGTGTGTTTATCTGTGCTGGGTTTTTCAGTGAATTTGTGTGGGTACAGTAACCATAGAGAAGAAAAGGGTCAGTTTACTACTCCATTGCCTCCTGTGGTGGTTTTACGTGCTTCCACTGCAGGGCCTTATGGGTATGCATGTCCGCAGGCCCTTTAGCAAGATAAAATATGTCTCAATTTCCACTGCTGCTGTAGTATTAACCCTAACCAATCCAAATGATGCCTAATGACCTACCTTTATAATACTGATTGGTTTTCTTGACAGGTGATAGCATGTATAAAACAAAAAGGTCATCACAACGATAAACCCCCGATACCTGCAAAGACAGAAATAGACAAATAAAATAAATAAAAGGATATATTATTGTTATTCAATAGAAAATAAGAACTGAAATGAGTTGTGTGTATGTCATAAAGTTAACTTTAGAGGACGGTTAACCAATACAGTTATGGGATCCATTATCCAGAAAGGCCATTTCCCATAGATTCCATTTCATCCAAATAATCCAAATTTTTAAAAGTGATTTCCTTTTTCTCTGTAAAAATAAAACAGTGCATTGTACTTGATTAAAACAAACTGTATATTTAATCCTTATTGGAAGAAAACTAGCCTCGAGTTTATTTAACGTTTACATGATTGTTTTTGGCAAAACTTAAGGTATGAAAATCCAAAATAAGGAAATATCTATCAGGAAAATCCCAGGTCCTGTGCATTCTGGATAACAGGTTCCATACCCGTACTGGATTAAAAAAAAACTAAAATAGATATACAGATATGGGATCTAGAGCCCCATTATCCATATTGTTTCAAAATAAAGAAACTGTTGTTGCCAGAATGTCCGACCTTTTTCAAAAAGCAGAGCCCCCTGTCCAGAGACAGGTCCCAAGGATTCTGAATAACTAATCCATACCTGTATAATCCTCTAATATATATATATATATATATATATATATATATATATATATATATATATATATATATATATATATATATATATGAAAGTTCAGCATACCATTTCAAAAAAGCTATATGACCCAAGTGCTACCCACTAATGCTTCATACAAAAATCCAAAAGAAAATTTTAAAATCTCATAACTTTTATTCAACACATATTAAATGATCAGTCCGCAGCCGTGTTGTTGACCCTTTTTTAATATGAAAACAGGGCACATGGTTGCAGAGCAGGCTAAAAAGGCGGATTGTTTTCAATGCCCTAATTGGATCTCATGTAAGTTTATGACACCTGGTGATATAATTTTCTATACCCACAGACAGGTAAATGATTTTTGATCAGACATCATATTACATGCACAACTATACATATAATACTGCATATTTGATAACCTGCCCTTTGGCCTGTCTCATATGGGTAATAGTGATGAGCGAATCTGTCCCATTTCGCTTCGCCAAAAAATTCACAAAACTGCGAAAAGATTTGTAAAACGCATTGAAGTCAATGGGCGCTTTTACATGCAAGACAAATGCAGTCAATGCCCCTTTTTTCATATGGCATTTTTTTTTTGTCCTAATGCATTAAAGTCAATGGGCGTTTTTTCTTATGGCGACTTTTTTCTCCAAATGCATTAAAGACAATTGGCGTTTTTTCTTATGCCGACTTTTTTTTCTCCAAATGCATTAAAGTCAATGGGCGTTTTTTAATATGGCAACTTTTTTTTGTCCTAATGCATTAAAGTCAATGGGCGTTTTTTAATATGGCAACTTTTTTTCACCAAATGCATTAAAGTCAATGGACGTTTATTCTTATGGGCGTTTTTTTGCCGCTACTTTTCCGTGGCAAATTTCCTTGAAAAAATTCACACTTCAAAATTCTGAATTTCGGCACAAATCCATGGCTGGCGAATAAATTCGCTCATCACAAATGGGGAAAACTGATCAGACCTTAAGTTTACGTATGGATACACACCGTTCCGCTATTAGTACAACATTTCAGGATAGGCATACTAATAAACCTGTGGCAAAAAGTTTGGTACCTTGGTACCGGCGGGGTTAAATTAATATTGTTCTTTTCTCTGCTTTTTAAATCAGAGCTAATGCTATGTCATAAGTTTAGTAAAACTATGTTTAGTCTTAATAGATATATTATGTAGTTGCTGATGATACACTGTCCCTGTATAATATTTTTCATTCATACTGTTATTAGGTAGCTTGCAGATAGGGACTTATGGTGACTAACTATCTATGTTCCTTAAGAGTTTCCAGTCACATGGTCAGTGGGGTGGCACGCTTTTGTGTGAGTGCTTTTGTGTTTTATCTATTTATTCACATATCGTTTTATCTGTGGTTTATGGTCTTGGGAAAGGTCTTAGGAACAGACCAAAACTTTGACCCTTTTTTAATATGTGTTAAATAAAAGTTAGGAGATTTTAACATTTTCTAAAGGTTCCTAGTGTGCACTTTCGTTCTTTTGGATTTTAATAGATGTATGTTGAGTGATATGACTGCTTATCCTAGACTAAATCATATGCATAAAATAGAGAGCCATACATATATATATATATATATATATAAATAAAGCATCTCCAAATTGCACATTGACTGAAAAGCTCACCAGGATTTTATATTACTCCATACCCAGGTTTCTACTACAGTGAAGATCTACAACACATTTAATAATACACAAGCTGCATTACCATGTCCATTTAACCCCAATGCATAAAAATTAAATGGAGTCTTCCAGCAACACTGACAAAGAATGTCAGAAGGATGCATACGTTTCCTACTGACTTATTCATATAGGAATCACAGTGTGGCTTGAGTCACATGATAAATGTAACGTGCTATGAGTCAAACTGAAAAAAATTAGGAAGCTCCCTAAACTGTGCTAATAATAACTACAGGCAACCAATTCACACGATACAGATTTTTTTTTTCTTTCAAATTCAGTTTTTGCAGAATTGCTATCCTTAAACAAAGTATACATCTGAGACACAAATGAACACACATTTATTTGTAGCTAGTAGATGCAGTCCTCTTCTTTTATTATTAAACCCCACTAAATTGGCATATCTTCTAATGCCCAGTTTTAATCTGGCCATACACATACAGTAGTAAGCAGATATTTGCCCTATTTGACCACCCCATTTGATAAAAAAATAAGGATTGCATACTGTATTAGAATAAACCCCCGGCACAAAAGATCGCTGCATGTTCACCAACACAGCATGGAAAAGATTTCCATTATAGATATTTGACTCGCAATGTGGCCTTGTTGCTTCTTGTTAATTATTTAGGAAGTACAACACAACAGGAGAACTATGACACAAATAACATACCTCCCAACATTTTGGACATAGAAAGAGGGACAAAAAGATTTGCTGCACACATCGTGACGAAAAGTTTTGACCACGCCCATTTTGTGGCCACACACCCTAATTAATATGTTAATTTTACAACATTTGGCAGGTTATGACCACATTTCTGTGGTTTTTATGTTTTATGTATTATTGCAGTTTTGCTAATGAAGGTAAATTGCCCTTTAAGCTGCAATTCATAGGTTCCCCAAGAGACCTGCTTATCTTAGATTATTACAATTGCTTTTTTTGCTGATCTTAAATTGTTACAAAAGTATCCACCTGCCACATATTCTGGGCTCTCTGCCAAAAGTCAATTAGGTTAGAAGCGAGATTAAAAGAGGAATTTGTGACAGATGGGAGGTATGAAATAAAGCAGACAAGTTGTCCAAAATCCTCCCCCAATTAAGTGAATGTGAAACACCTTAAACCTATCAGCCTGGAGATGCTGAAGGGTGCCATTTAGTGCTGTCAGGGGTTTATATAGCAACAGGATAAAAACACTAGTGCCAGTGTCTGTGATGCCTCCTATTGAGTTAACTATCACTTCTGGAAGTAACTTAAATAAATTGAAAATTATATCTCTCATCTAGAAAGAGTATTATTTTCATTGCAAACACTAATTCCTGCAGTTGTAAATTGCTGTCAGTGATGAAATCTTGAGTAATTTTGCCAAGAAACGCAGACGTAAGCTGTAAGACTCCATATTCTGGAGGCTGAAAAAGCTGCTTTAACTGTAAAATCCTACACCTTCTGTTTGTGCTGAATGAAGTGTCAACATAATTTATCACTATTTAATCATTTATCAACTATTTAGAATTGTAGTTTTGTAATGTTTTCTTAAAATTGCAATAGAAACAGGTAAAGCAGGCCATGGATGCAAAGATAAAGTCATACGAATCAAAGTTTCGTACGATTTTTGGACCATGCGTGGATCGTCCCGACATTTTTCCATGTCGATTGGTCATTTAGTTGATCGGGTTAAAATATTTCTGTTGGCTAACAATAATATCTCTGCATGTATTGCCTATCTGATGATATCAATGGGTGACTGTCATTGCTTTTTGTTGGGCATGACTTTCCTACAATTGTGTTCACGGGCATAACATCATCCGATTTTTTTTCTTTTACTACTTTATTTAATCTGAATGGCTAGGGGAAGGTTGGAAGATTGCGACGTCCGATCGCTTGTTAGATACAAGGGTAAAATCTGCATGTCTATGGCCAGCTTAAGACATACTTTGGGTTTGTCAGTTTGGTCCCAAAACATGATTACATATTGCAAATGGTGCAAAACTAGCTGCCAAATGCCTGTCTAGACAAAATCGGCTTATGGGTCCATGTATGTGGTTTTACTGAACATTTGGGTACACAGACCAAATGAACTGATCAGCCCAATTTGTCCTACCACATGGGTTGTATAAAGCCAATGTGCTGGCCAGCTTTAGGGCAAGGTTGAGTAGGTAAATTTTATATTGTGGTTAATCACTGGCTTAGGGTCAAGGGCTTAGGGTCAACATGTATGTTTCATCGGTCAGCTACATTAGAAAGCATTAGTTGAGATACTTGCAATATCATCAGCAAGCAAACACAATTTTTTTTTTTTGTAACAAGTTTTTATTGGTTTACAAAAGTCACATTAAACATTGCAACATTCCAATACTGCAGGTAAGCAAACACAATTTTACGACAGCACTTTAACCCTCTCTGGTAAACACAGAAACCTAAAGCCATAGATTCTACATTTCCAGGTGCTCTGTAGTGTGTAGCAACACTTGGTACTGTGAGACCAAACAGAACTGGGATGCAGTGGTTTAAAGAGGACATCAATGATCCAGAGACAAAACAGTCATTATAAAGTATTCAATTACATGTGGCTAGTGTTTATCTACTTTTCTTACAGAGATACATCACATTTAAACATACATTTTATACTATGGGCACACAGGCTGTTGGCTCTGACTATTGTCAGCCTGCGTAGTTTTGCAGGCTGAGAGAAGCAGATCTGCTCAGTGTCCCGCTCCATTGATTTGAATATGATCAGCCTGTCTGTGCTCACACACAGTGGGGCTGAAGCTGAGATCAGTTTTTGGGTTGAACTCAACTGTGTGTGAGCGTACACAGGCTGATCGTCAGGGGCGTAACTACCGGGGGAGCAGGGGGTGCAAATGGGCCAGGGCCCGCACCCCCGCAGGGCCCCCTGGAAGATTGTGCGTGCTGCAGCCAGCTGGAGTCGGCTGCAGCGGCACAGAAAAATCGTGCACACGAGGGTGGGGGCGGGCCAGTCTGCACGGCTCACACCAGGGCCCGCCCCCACCAAGTTACGTTACTGCTGATCGTATTGAAATCAATGGAGCAGGGGGACTGATCAGATCTTCTAAGTGCCCTTAGCCTTGTTATATTATAGAATGGTATATATCAAAGTAGGCCTCTTATTGGCTGTATAAATAGGGATAGGGGTAACTGCCTCCTAGCTATCTCAAATTGGATGAACCAGCGCCACCTCAAACTCAACCTAACAAAAACTGAACTAATCATCTTTCCACCTAAGCCTGGTCCTACTCCCCTATTTAATATCTCTATTGATGACATGCTCATTAATCCTGTTAACTCAGCACGCTGTCTGGGGGTAATCTTTGACTCCTCTCTCTCCTTCTCTGATCATATTAACACCACTGTCAAAACGGTCACTTTTTCTTACGCAATATTGCCAAAATCCGTCCCTTCCTTTCACCTGATACAGCCAAGACGCTCATACATGCTCTCATCCTATCCCGACTAGATTACTGTAACCTTCTACTAACTGGCCTCCCTAACTCCCATCTCTCCCCTCTACAGTCTGTATTAAACACTGCTGCCAGAATTATCCCCCACTCATCCAAAAGGGTACAGGCCCCTACGCTGCTGAAATCCTTATTATGGTTTCCTAAAAAACAAAGAATAACTTATAAACTCACCCTCATAACCCTCAAAGCCCTTCATTCCTCTGCACCTAACTACATCTCATCTCTTGTTTCTCTATATGTTCCTGCCCAAAACCTCCACTCCTGTCAGAGCAACTGCTTGGTTGTACTACTACTGCTGTTTCCCGTATAAAATCCTTTTCTCTTGCGACTCCTTATATTTGGAATGCCATTCCTGAATCTCTCAGGAGAGAATCCTCCTTCAGTGTTTTTAAAAGGAAACTCAAAGACTACCTCTGGGAGCACTGGATAACACCTGAACTGGGAACTGGCACTTATATAACAGTGTAACAAACTGTAACCTGCAGCACCTTAATAACCCTCTGAATTGTGTCTGTATGTTACCCTCCCATTTAGACTGTAAGCCCTACAGGGTAGCCTTTTGTTTCCTTGACACTGAGCAATTAATCTTTATTGTAATTATATTTTATATTTATGTGAATTGTATTTCTAATAATGCACTTATTGATAATTTTTATTTCAATGACCCCCTTGTTTGTTACGACTAATTTGTTGTTTTGCTGTACAGTGCTTTGCCCTCAAGGAGCGCTATGCAAATAAAAATAAACATACATACATACATACATACATACCATGTAAACATTCCTATTTTTAAGAAGCAGACCACACAGTTTTGTGTACACAGATATCTATTATGTGGGGCAATTCTTTTAAATGGTTCTTTTTGGATTACACATATTAGAAAAAGCATCACAAGCAAGCAACAATAAATGCTCCCTTGTGACAGGTTTTAACTGCCGCCAATTCATTGACCAAACATAGCCAGGCTTAGGGATCTGAGTTCAGATTCACATACTGTATGTCTAGCTGTTAGATCTCTAAGGGCCCTGATACACAGGGCATGCCCAGAGACAAACCTCCTCTGCCACAGGCAATGAAGTACCTGACAATACCTGTCCCTTCACATTACTTGGAATTGACACATGGACATTACAGGGCAGATTTATTATGCAGTGTAAAAAATAGTTACAAAATTGCCACAAATCACAGGCTTTGCCACTTACTTACTTATGGTCTGAGTCAGTGTAAAACAACTGCAAATCTGGGTAATTTGGATGTAAACGTGGAAGGAAGCATTTCTGAGTTATTGTCATATATGTAATGTATTTTACATGCAGCATATCTGAGTAATGTGAAGGCAACTACTGTCAGGGTGCTCAAGGGAGAGAAGGTTTCCGGTCGGATGCCCCATGTTTAAATGTTAGGGAGCGCTGTGGAAATTGTAAGGTAGCAATTACAGTCACTGGTGGGTGAATAAAATATTGCCCACCCTGTGAATTTTACAGAATCCCCTTGACAAAGGCTTACGCCGAAACGTTGGGGCCATTCTCATACTGGTGGTAGGTGTATCTGCTCCTTGCTGTATAATTGTAATACTTACTGTTTACTGTTATGTAATTGTGGCTATGTTTAAACGTTAGGTATATACCATGTAAGCTTATGTATTGTATTATACAGGCCTACTATTGTGGCTTTGTGTGTATTATTTGCATAAACAAGTAAAACTTTATTTTAAATATACCATACTTGCCTTCTTTTGAGTGTGCATACCTATCTATATATTATTTATACCTCAAACCTATGCCTAATGTTTAGTCAGTTTGATAAGTGTCAGAAAAAAAATTACATTCGATTTGTTTGTATATTTCACTCTACTTCCTTCCTGTCATGGTATGTACAATTATGAAGAGTGGCCATCAAATTGCAGGTATGGGATCTGTTAACTAGAAAGCTCTGTATTACGGGAAGTGCATCTCCTATAGACTCTGCTTTAATCCAATAGTTGACATTTTTTTAAAAAAAAACATTTAATTTTTCCCTGTAATAAGAAGACCTTTCCTTGTACTTGAACCCAACAAAAATAGAATTAAACTTTATTGGAGGCAAAACAAGTCTATTAATTTGTGTTTAAATGATTATTTGAGAGACATAAGGTATGTAGAATAGATCCAAATAACAAAAAAAGCCATTATGCGGAAAACCCAAACATTCTGGATTACAGGTTCCATACCTGTCCCAACAATTGTTTAACATACTAATGAGATAAAAAAAAATCGAAGTAATTATCGGTACAAGATCTGGCATCTTAGTATTCAGAATCACTGACAATGACTAAACGCATAAAAAAAATCATCAGGAAATTAGCTAAAAATTTCTAATATTCTGACAAATTTTGTATGCTTAGGGGCATATTTATCAACCGTCGAATTTTGGATTGAAAAAACTTTGAAATGAAAGTTTTTATTTGGTCGAATAGGTCCGTTTTCGTTCGAATAGGTCCGTATTCAGCCAAATTGGAATCGTACAAATAGAAGGAATAGCGCATTCGATCGAATTCGATTCAAAGTTTTTCCCAAAAAAACTTCGATTTTTCAAAGTCAACCAATTCATTCCAAATAGGTTCTAGGTGGTCCCCCATAGCAATTCGCCAGGTTTTAGATGGCGATTGGTCGAAGTCTAATTTATAAAGAGACAGTACATGATCGCTATTCGAATTTTCGATTTTTTTTCAAATTCAAATCGGACTATTCCCTATTCGAAGTACACAAAAAAATAGCTTAAAATTCGAATTTGTTTCATTCGAAAATTCACCTCGAGCTTTGTTAAATCTGCCCCTTAAAGTATCTGCATGAAAACATCTCCAATCATTGTTTGTAATGTGGCATTACTACTTTGCCTCCTCTCCGGTCTTTTGGTTTTGTTTCAGCTTCATGCCTTTGACATACAAAAAGAGGTGGACGACAGTGATAAGGTGTACAACAGAGAGAGGCAACAGGTAATAGACATTTTTAAATGTATGTTTTAAATCCTAAAATTGTAACATGTAAAATGATTTACAGCCTTGTTTTCCACAAGCAGCAGACAAGATGCTTTGCAGAGACATGAGATGGGAGTCATTACCAAATGACAGAACTTGTAAAACTAGTACATAGTAACAAAACAAGACTATCTTGTGAAAAGTCGTTTTCTCATAATACATGATACAAATGGATATTCCAATACATACAAACAGGTCTGCTATTGTGAGAAACAAACACATTTGCATGGGACAAGCACACCCGGGGATGCTGGGGGCTGTAGTCCAGAGGCTACATAAAAAGTAAAGTGAGACACAGATAACAGAAGTAAACTTACCAGCTGTCTCTGGATACAGACTGCATGAGCCTGATGGCAGGAGCTAGGGAAGATCTCATGTCTGCAGTCAAGAAGTTCTCGGTTCCTTTACAATGCTGATTTACTTTGCTGGCAATTGAGCTGCTGCTGAAGATTGTTAGTAGCCACTTAGTGGAGAGAAGATGTCTATCCTTGATGCTTGCATTTATATTGAGCAAAGGCACATAGCAGTGAGTGAGAATAAGGGGAAGGGTGCCAATAGTCCTGGAGGAGGCTGGGCAATGTCCTCACCCACCCCCAGTCACTAGCCCAGAACAAAGGAAGTAAGGAGGTGAGGGGAGTTGTATGGGGTTTGATATGCTGTTGTACTGCAAGCTTCAGTCAGATGAAACATCTTTGGTCATTACAGGTGTTGGGTCTACTTTCTGGAAATCTTGAATTTCTCTATAGAGACTTTATATAGAACTATATAGAACTATGCAGCAATGCCTTAACTGCTGGAAATTGCAGCACGTATGGTTCTCCTATTTATGTCTGTAAGTTACCCACCCTACTCTGCTTTTTGGTGGCAGGGGGGCTATTAACCTTTGCCGCAACACTTAGGACTCATTTTGAATGTAAATAAATTATTGCATTTATTGTACAGGGCTGCATAACACGGTGTAACTAGCATACAACAGACCCTGCAACTGCAAGGGGTCCAGATGAGAGGAAAGCAAGAAAAATTAACAAACATGCCGGCCCCCAAACTTTATGCTAGTGACTGCATACATAGGTAGCACTATATAAATTAAAATACTGTACATATATATTCAAAAAGAGATACCACAAGCTATCCAGACTGGCGAGACTGTTCCTTGTGGGGACTAAAGCGAAGTGGGCTGGCAAGGGAATACAGTGCATATAAAGCCAGTATAAGCAGCAGGTGTATTAAATAATCCCTGAGCTGCAACCCCCAGTTGCATTTTGTATCTGACTTTTCCCTTTCTTCTTAATTGCATCATATGCATACCCCCCAATGTTTGAAAAATGGAAAGAGAGACAAAAAATGTCTTACCATGTCCATTTTATGGCCACACTACCTAATCACCATGTCTTATTTTACAAAACTTGCCAGGTTATGAAAGTTGGAACACATTTCTGGAAGTTTTAGGGCAATGTTTTTGTGTTATAACAGTTTTGCTAATAAAGGTGAAATTGCCCTTTAAAGCTGCTAGTCTCAGTTCTCCCAACAGACCTGCTTATCTTAAATATTTACAACTGTATCTATAAGTGCAGGTGTGAGTATGCTGAGCTCTCTGCCAAAAAGACTTCTTTTTCTAGCGTCAGTGAAGGAGATAAAAGATATACTCTGGACTTTTTAATAAAAATCTGGGACATGGGGGATGAGCTGTCAAAATCGGGATTGGAAGGTATGCATGTAAACTAATTTTACCTTGCGCTCCACTATATCAGTTGGGAACAATCAAAACAGAATATGAATTGCCAAAACTATTTTTTTTTTTTTACTAATAAACATATATGAAGTGTATGAATTGTGGTTTTAAACTGTTATTTATTGTGAGAATTGTGGGTATAAATGTTATGAATTGGAATAGGCTTGCCAGCCAAGTTGTGTTAATGTGATTAATAAATAGCATAGAATCTTGGTACTAATAATGTAGTGTTTGGATTATATACTCAGAAAGCTCTGATATACAGGAAAGTTTTCTCCACAAGTCCATTTTAAGCAAATGCTTCCATTTTTTTTTAAGAATACCTTTTTCTGTAATAATAGAACAGTACCTTGTACTTAGTGTTAACTAAGCTGCATAACATGACAAAACAATAATATTGTGTTTTATTTTTAACCCTTTAAGTGCCAGCAGAATTTCACATTTTGGTTACGCGAAATGCCAGCCGTTTTTAAGCATTTTGTGCTCTCTCAATTTAGGGGCATTTTCTGAGGGGAAACCTATAGTTTACCTAGGAAAATTATACATTGTTTTTTTCGGTAGAAACTGAGCTTTCTAAATCTGCCTGAGTTTTCATGTATTTCCACCTGTGCAAAAAAATTTATAGTGCTAAATAACAAAAAAAAATGAAAAATTACCATTTTTCATCGTATATCAATTTATACCAGAAAAATATTTCATTTGACAGATGAAAATCCAACGTATTTGGAAAGCCTTATGTCTCTCGAACGTGCCAATACCAGATATGTATAGTTTTAGGGAGATTTAGGATTTCTGTACAGCAAAAACTCCCGGCAGTATATTACTGAATTTTGAAAGCACTAAGGCAGAAAACGGCATGCTTTAGATTCCAAGGCAAAAAATCCTGAAACCATAGGTTTACCCCAGAAAACCATAAATTTTTGAAAAGTACACATTCTGCCGATTACAAAATGGGTAACTATGTCTCTCTACTCCCAACTACCAAACAGAAAAGCTTGTCTGAACATAGCGGTTTTTCAAAATAAAATTCAAAATTTTGAAAAATCATTTCAAAGGTTTTATTTTGCTGCTCCGCATATCCCAAACTATATTACGTACCAAGAAAAAGCACCTGAAATATGATTGCCAGGGGTCCACTGAACAGTTTGATACCCATTATGCATAGGTTTACCAAAGTATCTGGCATTTAGAGACACAAATATGAAGTTAGCGCATCCAAATTGTTCAGGACTTTACTTCAGCTACTGAGAAATCAAAACATTGACTGCATTTTTTGTGGGGTAAAAACACAGAAATATACGTTTACCCCCCAAACCCATATATTTTTGGAAAGAACACATTCTACAGAATCTAAAATGGGTACCCATGCCTTTCTGCTCCAAACTACTGAGTCGCAAGGCTTTCCCAAAATTGTCGGTTTTGGTGAAATATCTGAAAATTGCCTCAAAGCTTCAACTTCTCAGCACCATATCACCCATGTATCATTACGTACTAAGAAAAAGCACCCTAAATATGATTGCCAGGGTTCCTCTGAACATTTTGGTGGCCATTGTTCATAAGTTTACCAAAGTATCTGGCATTTAGAGGCCCCAAAATGAAGTTAGCGCATACAAACAGTCCTGTGAGTAACTTCAGCTAATGAAAAATCAACACATTGACTGCATTTTTGTGGGGTAAAAACACAGAAATATATGTTTACCCCCCAAAACCCATATATTTTTGGAAAGTACACATTCTACCGAATCTAAAATGGGTACCCATGCCTTTCTGCTCCAAACTACTGAGTCGCAAGGCCTTCCCACAATTGTCGGTTTTGGTGAAATATCTGAAAATTGCCTCAAAGCTTCAACTTCTCAGCACCATATCACCCATGTATCGTTACGCACCAAGAAAAAACACCCTAAATATGATTGCCAGGGTTCCTCCAAACAGTTTGGTAGCCATTGTTCATAGGTTTACCAAAGTATCTGGCAGTTAGAGGCCTCAAAATGAAGTTAGCGCATACAAATAGTCCTGTGGGTAACTTCATATAATGAGAAATCAACACATTGACTGCATTTTTGTGGGGTAAAAACACAGAAATATATGTTTACCCCCCAAACCCATATATTTTTGGAAAGAACACATTCTACAGAATCTAAAATGGGTACCCATGCCTTTCTGCTCCAAACTACTGAGTCGCAAGGCTTTCCCAAAATTGTCGGTTTTGGTGAAATATCTGAAAATTGCCTCAAAGCTTCAACTTCTCAGCACCATATCACCCATGTATCGTTACGCACCAAGAAAAAACACCCTAAATATGATTGCCAGGGTTCCTCCAAACAGTTTGGTGGCCATTGTTCATAGGTTTACCAAAGTATCTGGCAGTTAGAGGCCTCAAAATGAAGTTAGCGCATACAAATAGTCCTGTGGGTAACTTCATCTAATGAAAAATCAACACATTGACTGCATTTTTGTGGGGTAAAAACACAGAAATATATGTTTACCCCCCAAACCCATATATTTTTGGAAAGTACACATTCTACAGAATCTAAAATGGATACCCATGCCTTTCTGCTCCAAACTACTGAGTCGCAAGGCTTTCCCACAATTGTCGGTTTTGGTGAAATATCTGAAAATTGCCTCAAAGCTTCAACTTCTCAGCACCATATCACCCATGTATCGTTACGCACCAAAAAAAAACACCCTAAATATGATTGCCAGGGGTCCTCCAAACAGTTTGGTGCCCACTGTGCATAGGTTTACCAAAGTATATGGCAGTTAGAGGCCCCAAAATGAAGTTAGTGCATACAAAAAGTCCAGTGGGTAACTTCAGCTAATGAAAAATCAACACATTGACTGCATTTTTGTGGGGTAAAAACACAGAAATATATGTTTACCCCCCAAAACCCATATATTTTTGGAAAGTACACATTCTACAGAATCTAAAATGGGTACCCATGCCTTTCTGTTCCAAACTACTGAGTCGCAAGGCTTTCCCACAATTGTCGGTTTTGGTGAAATATCTGAAAATTGCCTCAAAGCTTCAACTTCTCAGCCCCATATCACCCATGTATCGTTACGCACCAAGAAAAAGCACCCTAAATATGATTGCCAGGGGTCCTCCAAACAGTTTGGTGCCCACTGTGCATAGGTTTACCAAAGTATCTGGCATTTAGAGGCCTCAAAATGAAGTTAGCGCATACAAATAGTCCCGTGGGTAACTTCATCTAATGAAAAATCAACACATTGACTGCATTTTTGTGGGGTAAAAACACAGAAATATATGTTTACCCCCCAAAACCCATATATTTTTGGAAAGTACACATTCTACAGAATCTAAAATGGGTACCCATGCCTTTCTGTTCCAAACTACTGAGTCGCAAGGCTTTCCCACAATTGTCGGTTTTGGTGAAATATCTGAAAATTGCCTCAAAGCTTCAACTTCTCAGCACCATATCACCCATGTATCGTTACGCACCAAGAAAAAACACCCTAAATATGATTGCCAGGGTTCCTCCAAACAGTTTGGTGGCCATTGTTCATAGGTTTACCAAAGTATCTGGCATTTAGAGGCCTCAAAATGAAGTTAGCGCATACAAATAGTCCTGTGGGTAACTTCATCTAATGAAAAATCAACACATTGACTGCATTTTTGTGGGGTAAAAACACAGAAATATATGTTTACCCCCCAAACCCATATATTTTTGGAAAGTACACATTCTACAGAATCTAAAATGGATACCCATGCCTTTCTGCTCCAAACTACTGAGTCGCAAGGCTTTCCCACAATTGTCGGTTTTGGTGAAATATCTGAAAATTGCCTCAAAGCTTCAACTTCTCAGCACCATATCACCCATGTATCGTTACGCACCAAAAAAAAAACACCCTAAATATGATTGCCAGGGGTCCTCCAAACAGTTTGGTGCCCACTGTGCATAGGTTTACCAAAGTATATGGCAGTTAGAGGCCCCAAAATGAAGTTAGCGCATACAAATAGTCCTGTGGGTAACTTCAGCTAATGAAAAATCAACACATTGACTGCATTTTTGTGGGGTAAAAACACAGAAATATATGTTTACCCCCCAAACCCATATATTTTTGGAAAGTACACATTATACAGCCTTTCTGCCCCAAACTACTGAGTCGCAAGGCTTTGCCAAATTTGGCGGTTTTGGTAAAATATTCTGAAAATTGCCTCAAAGCTTCAACTTTCCAGCATCGTATTGTCCATGTATCATTACCAGCATAAAGCATCCTAAATATAAACATAGGGGTCTACTAAACAGTTTGATGCCCAATGTGCATAGATATACCAAACTATGTGGGGCACAGAGACCCCCAAATGACAATATGTATAGACATTTTCACGGCTGACGCGCTGGCTGCTGCAATATAACCACCCGGTGTGTGTATTATGCGACATTAGACCACCTAACAGTACAGAGACCCCAGAAAACCATATATTTTCAGAAAGTACACATTCTGACGAATCCAATATGGGTAAATAAGCGTTTCTACTGCAAACTGCCAAACTGCAAAGCAATGCTGAACATAACGGTTTTTATCAAATTTCTGAAAATCGTCACAAAGCTTGAATTTTACCCCATTATATGCCCCACATTTCTTAACTTATCAGCCTAAAACATCCTGAATATGAACGCCAGGGGTCTACTAAACACTTTGATGCCCAATATGCATAGATATACCAAACTATGTGGCGCACAGAGACCCCCAAATGACAATAGTGTATACATTTTCACGGCTGACGCGCGCTGGCTGCTGCAATATAAGCACCCGGTGTGTGTAATATGCGACATTAGACCCCCCTAACAGTACAGAGACCCCAGAAAACCATATATTTTCGGAAAGTACACATTCTGACGAATCCAATATGAGTAAATATGTGTTCCTACTGCAAACTGTCAAACTGCAAAGCAATGCTGAACGTAACGGTTTTTATCAAATTTCTGAAAATCGTCACAAAGCTTGAATTTTACCCCATTATATGCCCCACATTTCGTAACTTATCAGCATAAATCATCCTGAATATGAACGCCAGGGGTCTACTAAACACTTTGATGCCCAATATGCATAGATATACCAAACTATGTGGCGCACAGAGACCCCCAAATGACAATAGTGTATATACATTTTCACGGCTGACGCACGCTGGCTGCTGCAATATAAGCACCCGGTGTGTGTAATATGCGACATTAGACCCCCCTAACAGTACAGAGACCCCAGAAAACCATATATTTTCAGAAAGTATACATTCTGACGAATCGAATATGGGTAAATATGTGTTCCTACTGCAAACTGTCAAACTGCAAAGCAATGCTGAACGTAACAGTTTTTATCAAATTTCTGAAAATCGTCACAAAGCTTGAATTTTATCCCATTATATGCCCCACATTTCGTAACTTATCAGCATAAAACATCCTAAATATGAGCGCCAGGGGTCTACTGAACACTTTGATGCCCAAAATGCATAGATATACCAAACTATGTGGCGCACAGAGACCCCCAAATGACAATATGTATAGACATTTTCACGGCTGACACGCTGGCTGCAGCAATATAACCACCCGGTGTGTGTGTATTATGCGACATTAGACCACCTAACAGTACAGAGACCCCAGAAAACCATATATTTTCAGAAAGTACACATTCTGACGAATCCAATATGGGTAAATAAGTGTTTCTACTGCAAACTGCCAAACTGCAAAGCAATGCTGAACATAACGGTTTTTATCAAATTTCTGAAAATCGTCACAAAGCTTGAATTTTACCCCATTATATGCCCCACATTTCGTAACTTATCAGCATAAAACATCCTGAATATGAACGCCAGGGGTCTACTAAACACTTTGATGCCCAATATGCATAGATATACCAAACTATGTGGCGCACAGAGACCCCCAAATGACAATAGTGTATACATTTTCACGGCTGACGCGCGCTGGCTTCTGCAATATAAGCACCCGGTGTGTGTAATATGCGACATTAGACCCCCCTAACAGTACAGAGACCCCAGAAAACCATATATTTTCGGAAAGTACACATTCTGACGAATCCAATATGGGTAAATATGTGTTCCTACTGCAAACTGTCAAACTGCAAAGCAATGCTGAACGTAACGATTTTTATCAAATTTCTGAAAATCGTCACAAAGCTTGAATTTTACCCCATTATATGCCCCACATTTCGTAACTTATCAGCATAAAACATCCTGAATATGAACGCCAGGGGTCTACTAAACACTTTGATGCCCAATATGCATAGATATACCAAACTATGTGGCGCACAGAGACCCCCAAATGACAATAGTGTATACATTTTCACGGCTGATGCGCGCTGGCTGCTGCAATACAAGCACCTGGTGTGTGTAATATGCGACATTAGACCCCCCCTAACAGTACAGAGACCCCAGAAAACCATATATTTTCAGAAAGTACACATTTTGACGAATCCAATATGGGTAAATATGTGTTCCTACTGCAAACTGTCAAACTGCAAAGCAATGCTGAACGTAACGGTTTTTATCAAATTTCTGAACATCGTCACAAAGCTTGAATTTTACCCCATTATATGCCCCACATTTCGTAACTTATCAGCATAAAACATCCTAAATATGAGCGCATGGGGTCTACTGAACACTTTGATGCCCAATATGCATAGATATACCAAACTACGTGGCGCACAGAGACCCCAAATGACAATATGTATAGACATTTTCACGGCTGACGCGCTGGCTGCTGCAATATAACCACCCGGTGTGTGTATTATGCGACATTAGACCACCTAACAGCACAGAGACCCCAGAAAACCATATATTTTCAGAAAGTACACATTTTGACGAATCCAATATGGGTAAATAAGTGTTTCTACTGCAAACTGCCAAACTGCAAAGCAATGCTGAACATAACGGTTTTTATCAAATTTCTGAAAATCGTCACAAAGCTTGAATTTTACCCCATTATATGCCCCACATTTCGTAGCTTATCAGCATAAAACATCCTAAATATGAGCGCCAGGGGTCTACTGAACACTTTGATGCCCAATATGCATAGATATACCAAAGTATGTGGCGCACAGAGACCCCCAAATGACAATATGTATAGACATTTTCACAGCTGACGCGCTGGCTGCTGCAATATAAGCACCTGGTGTGTGTAATATGCGACATTAGACCCCCCTAACAGTACAGAGACCCCAGAAAACCATATATTTTCAGAAAGTACACATTCTGACGAATCCAAAATGGGTAAATAAGTGTTTCTACTGCAAACTGCCAAACTGCAAAGCAATGCTGAACATAACGGTTTTTATCAAATTTCTGAAAATCGTCACAAAGCTTGAATTTTACCCCATTATGTGCCCCACATTTCGTAACGTATCAGCATAAAACATCCTAAATATGAACGACAGGGGTCTACTGAACACTTTGATGCCCAATATGCATAGATATACCAAACTATGTGGCGCACAGAGACCCACAAATGGATATATAGTAGATAAAATTGCAAATAAATCACCAAAAACTAATAAAACCACAAAAATCAATGCTTTTTTTTTTCACACTAGTGTAATCGGCCACCAGAATTACCGTTTGAATATTTTAGCTGGGCCAAATCGATTATAAGGACAGAAACAAGTGAACAACACAAATGCAGAGCTGAAAATGCAATAAAATGGCTAAAAATTCAATAAAATGGCAAAAAATGCACCAAAATACCCAAAATTGCAATATAACCACCAAAATAACATACAAATGCTATTGCACAGTACGGTTAGCGAATACGCTATTCGGAACGGCAATAAAACATTTTTTTTAGCCCAAAAAGAGATGATGCGATAAGAAAAAAAAAAAAAAAGCCACAAAGCCATATATGTACATATGCGTGTGCACAACGGGTAAATTGCATGTTATTTGCGCGTGTGCGCGTGTGCAAGTGTACATGGGTGCTGTGAGTGTGTGTGACCCCCCCAATCCCCAAAAATCTATGTGTGAGTGTGTGTAAGTGTGAATGTAAGTGTATATTACTGTAATAAGTGTGTGTTGGTGTGTTTGTGTGTTTTTGTGTGTGTAAATGTTACACTTACCTGGGGTAGATGCCTCAGATCGATGAGAGAGGGCTCCACGCAGCAGATCTGCAGCTCCAACGGTCATCAGCCATGTGGGGGCGGAGCTGGGCGGAAGTGCAGCGCAGGCAGCAGCAGGACGCATAGGAAACGCGTCCCTGCTGCTGCTTTGGGGCCCCTGGGCGATCGCGCCCCAGGGGCCACACGATCCCCTGCTCTGCTCGTTGTCTAGGGGCAGGGGATCGTGAAGGAGCGGAGCGAGCGGCTCTAACAGCCACTCCTCCGCTCGCAAACCCGGAAGTGCTGCAGAACGTAGAATCTACGATCTGTGGCACTTTGGTCCTTTGATCCACAGAACGTAGATTCTACGTTCTGTGGCACTTAAAGGGTTAAATTCTGATATGTTTTTAGTAAACAAATAATGGCAATGCAAATTATGGAAAGACTCCTATCTGGTCCCAAGGATTCTAGATAACAGATCCCATATCTGTACTGTGCAGTGTGGTACAATGGATACTGAGAAAGCCTAAACTTGGTAACCAAGGCCGTTACACTGGTGTCACTTGGGGACAAATGGAGCTATGGTAATTGTACTGCCAGGAATATCAAGCATCAATGTGACAGGGCTATAGGGCCATCAAGAGAAGGTCTATTACGTGAACATGAGAGCGGGCACCAATTTCTTTTTTTAATCAGCTTCTCCAGACACAATACCTGAGTCACACCTAATAGTTCAATCATGGCGATCCTACTGATTCATGTAAAACTGGCTATATACTTATAGATCTGCTTGGTGACCTTTGCTTTTATTGCATTGTGAATATTAATTGCCCATTGCAAACTTGTGCTTGAAGGTGGCTTAAACTTTTGGAGCAAACATAACTTTTTTTATTACATACACTGCACACTATTGCTAACTATAAAATTTGCAATTGCTATCCTACTGTTGCGTGGTTGCAAAGGGTTTGCAAAATGTTTGTTAAGGCAAAATTCTTCAAAATGATAACCTTTATTAGAATTGCTAAGTATTTGTTTAACATCTTCCCTGCCAGCATTTTTGTTGTGAATGCTTGTGTATGAAATCTCCCTCTCTTCTCATTTGCCCAAGAAAGACAAAAATTACAGTGATCACTTTTTCAGAACAGAAAAGAACTTCGCAGTTCATTGGCACTCAGTGCTAGATTTTTTTTAAACATGGTGGGGCTCATTTATAAACACTGGGCAAATTTGCACCTGGGCAGTAACCCATAGCAACAATCAGCGATTAGCTTTTTTTCAGTCAGTTGCAGGTTCAACACTGAAAGCAATCATCTGATTGGTTGCCATGGGTTGCTGCCCAAGTGCAAATTTACCTAGTGTTTATAAATAATCCGCGGTGTGCTCTTTCTGAAGGGTATTTTCAGGGGGACTTTTTGTTCACCTAGGAAATAAATACATTTTTATTTCAGGACAACCTAAGCATTCTAAACATGCCTGAGTTTGTCTGCAGCTCCATTGAAGCAAGATGTATACCTATATTCTTTTTAATTTTATAAGCATACATATCAGAAACACTTTTTTTCGCAATAATACAACTGCTTTAGAAAGCACTGAACTCCACTACAAAATTTGTATGGAACGTGCACATACTGTTGAATACAAAATGGGTAAAACCCCCCCAAAAAAACGACCTGTCTACTCCAAACTATCAATCTGCAAAGCTTTTTAATGACATGCATATCACCGCAAACTTTGCATTGTAGCACTGTATCTCCCACATGTCATTAGGTATCAATGGGGAATGTTAATGTGCTGGCCGACCCAAAGCCCATGGGGCCTGCGGGTTTACTCAAAGTTTGCAACCTACTAGCACCCCTCTTCCACCAGGGTGCGCTCTTAGAGCTTCTGGTGCAGCCAGCCATGTCATTACTAGTTATGCGTATGCATGTGACCTAATGCGCATAATGAACTCTGGAAGAAACACTCATTATAGCCATGCATTCCACTAAACATAGCCACCCACCGGGTATGCTTTGTTGCATCTTAGAGAATGTTGGAATGTGATTGGTCAGATAAAATGTTGAGCTGTTTTAGGTTAGCAAAAAGTTGCTGTCGACCTTCTTCCAGGTGCGAGGATAGTCTTGGATATATCAATACATAGGTCAGACAACATGTCAATATAAGCAACATGTAAATTCATTTTATTGCAATGACCCTCAGACTGCCTCCCATTCACTTAAAGGGGTTGTTCACCTTTAAGTTAACTTTTAGTATGTTACAGAATGGTCAGTTCTAAGCAACTTTTCAATTGGTCTTCATTATTTATCGTTTTGAATTATTTGCATTTTTCTTCGTTCCAGCTTTCAAATGGGGGTCACTGACCCCATGTAAAAAACAAATGCTCTGTAAGGCTACAAATGTATTGTTATTGCTACTTTTTTATTACTCATCTACTTGTCAGGCCTCTCCTACTCATATTCCAGTCTCTAAGTCAAATCAATGCATGGTTGCTAGGGTAATTTGAACCCTAGAAACCATATTGCCAACATTGAAATGGGAGAGCTGCTGTATAAAAAGCTAAATAAATAAAAAACGACAAATAAAAAATGAAAAACAATTGCAAACTGTCTCAGTATATCACTCTCTACATCACACTAAAAGTTGTCTGCCACTATTTTTAGGAAAAAAACAGTGGTGGTTAAAACAGCCCTGTCTGCCGGACGCAGCTTCTTATAATATGAAATGCACTGCGCCTGCTGCACATGGAGATTTGAAAGTCTGTCTTTCACTGCTCCATGTTCATCACTCAAGGTGCTTTTCATTAAATATCAGGAATGGTGAGTATTTTAGCTGCCCTGACTGCTGGCGGACAAAACGCCTACATGTGGTTATCATCATCATCATTTATTTATATAGCGCTGTCAAGATACGCTCTATAAAAATGCTCTAATGTGGGGTTTTGTGACAAGAACAGAGAGTACCTTGTACTTCATGGTAAGGAAGCCGCATTAATTAATATTAGTGGCAAAACAATGAGATTGGGTTTATTTAATGTGTAAATGATTTGTAATTTTCTTAAGCTGGCCATACACAGGCCGATAAAAGCTGCCCACAGACTGAGTTGGCAGTTTATTGGCCCATGTGTGGGGCCCTTTGACAGGCTTCCATAATCGATATCTGGCCAAAAGACGGCCCGATGTCGATCGGGCAGGGTTAAAAATACCGTTGGATTGTGATCGCATTTGTTCTTTGATGCGGTCCCGAGATCAACCCGCCCATATTGGCTGCATTATGACCTGATCGTTGGGGCATACGATCAGTTCTGCCCGATATCGCCCACCTCAATGTGGGCATATCGGGGAGAGATTGGCTTGTTTGGCGAAATCGCCATGGACCTCTACGTGTACGGCCAACTTAAAAGTATAGTGATTCAAATTAAGTACATTTGCACATACACCTCTACAAAAACACAAAATGAAACAATGTAGTCTATTAAACTACAGAACCTTGTAAATGATCAATATCCAAGGACACTACAATGAATAATATCGTTTTCTTGCTTTTAATATATGTTTGATCAGCTCTAGGATAACAATGAAAACAAAGTTCAACTCACTCAATTAGTTTTTATATAAATATAGGTCAACCATGCATTTTTGAGAAAACACTAAATTATTCCACAAGAAAGGTAATTAGAATCACTTAGAATGACTTCCTTAGTGAAAACATTGGTGATATTTTTAAATATCAACCGAAGTGGTAAACTTAATAGATGTTGTATGTATTATTGTAAACATTTTGTAAACCTCGAACTAGGTTTATATCTATTTTTATTACTTAATTCATGTAAATAAATTCTATCTAAGACAGAGCAGTTCTAGAAAAGACTAAAGATCCAATAAATAAGATGTGCAATTTAAATTATTTCAGGCACTTGTCCATGTTTTTCTGTTTTCTGCAGAAGTGATGCTACCGGTTAGAATCTGGAGCTTAAATTTCCATCCCACATGTCATGCGAAGAGATCACAGACTGTAAGGCTCGAACATAGGCTGCAAAATAAAATATAATTTCTTAAACATTTTTCCACAACACTGGAAATTAAAGTCCTGAACCTTACATTTCATTGTCTAAACCTTCTAATTTTACTTCTTGGTCATACCAAGCACCTGTAAATGTGTTCTCACTGGCACAACTGCTTCTGTCCCTAACAAAACTTAGCACTCCCTCTACCAATATACCAAAGCTGGCCAAAACATCAGAACAGTATGATAGGGAATTCCTATAAACATGATTATACTGCACTTACTGCAAAAAGGTCATTCAAATAAAAAATATTCTTGCATGAATGGCAGTAGCCACTAAAATAGACATTACTAGGAGATCATTTACCTTTTGGATTCTTGTAAAAAACACAGTTGTTTGCACACGTGTCTGGATGTGACTCCCAAAAATTTGAGCCACAACAACATAATGGTGGCAATTCAATTTTATGCAGTTGAATCTTTTCCTTCATCTGCGCTCTTAAAGCTGCAACATACCTAAAGAAGAGAATTTGCAACACAGATATCAATAATCAGTACTGTACTTTGCATGTAAATGATTAAGAACAGAGATAAAACATAACAAAACCAAAGTATATAAATTATACTTATCAAGTTTGAGGATTTCATACTAATTAAATTGACATTGAAAAGATTGTCAACATTTTTTAGTGGCATAAGGCTAATGTCACATGAAGTGGTATCTTCACCAGAGACAGTCTTAAGATTTAAGGGGTCTGTATAAGAATGAATTGGAAACAAACATTTGGATGAATGCTCAAAAGAGAAACCTGGCTAGCTAATGATTTCCCATAGGCAAAGATATTGAGCCAATACATGAAGATGGGTCCCACAGTAGTGTGTCCTTGCTAGATAACATTATATAGGTATGTGAAATAAGGCACTGGTGTGGCAATTCTCAGGATGGATATTATTGTTATTATTATAAAAGATAATATATTGCCAGTATTAAAGACTCCAGAAAGACAAAAGGGGAAAATTACCGAACGTATTCTATGTTCCTCTGTGTTTTCTCTCCATTTTCTGGTTGTTTTTCTGGCTCATTGTGAAGATTTGACAACTCAGTTTGCTTTTCGTGTAAATTTTCATTGACCTGGTCTGCTTCATCAAGCAATTGCTGCTCCTCTATTTGCCTTTGGAATTCTCGCTCTCTTTTAATTCTGTCAGGATGAAGAAATGTGAGCATGTTATGCTTACAACTATTACCCTACAGCTTCTAGGATTACAAACAGAGACGTGAGGAGGAACTGAAATAATTGCTCTTGGATTGTGGTAGAATATACTTATATATTTGTGTCAGTAAGTAAAATCACTGGGTTTAAAGGGGTCAAAATCCTAATTTTACTTATGTTAGCTACTAATTGTCAAGACATTTCCTGTATTAACCTGTTACAAATTCTGTGTTGTTTTCAAGTAACTATACATTTTTCTTGTTTTTTTTTTAAAGGGGTGGTTCACAGTTAAGTTAACTTTTACTATGTAATAGAATGGCTAATTCTAAGCAACTTTTCAATTGGCCTTCATTTTTTATAGGTTTTGCATTATTTGCCTTTTCCTTCTGAATCTTTCCAGCTTTCAAATGGGGGTCACTGATTCGAAAAGCAAATGATTTTCAAAGCTACAATTTTATTGGTATGGCTGCTTTCTTTCTTTCTTTTTTTTCTATTCAGGCCCTCTCATACCAGATTGCTGAAACTGCAAACCACTGCTAAATAAAAATCTAAATAATCCAGAAACCACAAATAATAAAAAATGAAATATGAAATATATCTCAGAATATCACTCTCTACATCATAGTCAAAGTTTAATGTGTCCATAAATCTTTGTTTTCCAGATATCTCATATGGAATCAATTACTTTTTAATTTTCTTCTCATGCTCCTTTTGCCTTTTAATTTCCTTCACTTGTTCTCTTTCAATGTCCATAAACAGTCGTCTGTACATGAGATACTGGTTTTGCCGCTAAAAATGAATAAGATGCAAATAAATTATTAAAAAATCAAAGATTTCTTCAGAAATTATTATTTATTTTATTAGTTTGCAGTTATTTCATTTGAAGTCGAATCAGCAATGCATTTATATACTCTCTGAATTGCTGCTCTGAAATCAGTGCTGCAGCATTCCACATGAGATTTGAAATGAGAAATGTTTCATCTACAGGGATTACCAGGAGATACTGCTAAAAGGCAATAACATTTTTTATCCTGGCTCTGGGTCTGAAACACAGTAGAGAACATGAGCAAATGTACTAAAGTACTAAATAGGTAGTATAGCCACTAGAAACACTTACTGCAGGCCACCCGCAAAACCATGGGTGCAAGATAGTATGGCTATCTTGCTCGCAAATAACTACCCTAGACTTAAAAGAAAAAATACAAAAGACTTACAAATACAAGATTTATTTGAAATGAATTCAGTCAGTTGGACTAATTGCACAGATTGAAAGTAATCTATCATACTTGTAAGAACCATTTCATGTCTCACCTTAGGTTCATAGTGTAATGCAACCTCTATCTAGAGTCCTGCATAGGATCGGATTCTGGAGAATACCCCCAAAGAGGTCAGGTTTTGGGCTGGAAGTTCCTGAATCCGTGACTGTGCAGGTGGACTGCGGGTACTCTGGGTTACCTGGCTAAAGTGCGCATAACAGGGTGGCAAATTGGGTTGGAACTCAGCACAGATCTGACTGACTGGACCCATGCAGGTCTATACCTCCCTCAACTTGTTACATTGTAAAGTTGGATTCTGGAACTTTTTTGCTTTCATGTACTGGGGATCATTAGTATCGTTTGAACTTCTTTAACCCAAGTTAACTGTGTAACTATATGGCATTATAAAGTATTTTCAGCTCAAGGATAAAACAATGCACTAGATATTTTTGAAGTTTTAAAATGTGGTAAACAGTAGCTTACATTATAAACTAGGGGACCCATTAATTTCACACCAGAATACTGCTTGATACTAAAACTGCAATTACACACACAGTATAAGTTCCACAAATATGACACTCAACTGCAAACAATTGTCTATATCTGGACAAACACTGTAACAGGACATGGCTGATTATTACACAATGCATCTCAGTTGGCAGAGGTATTTAAAATGTAACTCTAAATCTTGGTAAATACCAGACTACAATGGAAGATTAATTATTGGAATTTAAAAATATTGTTATGACATTTGCAAAATTAATAGTTTTTAGTCACTCACAGGATAAGCATCCATAATAACAAACATGGCAGAAAGGTCATTTATGGAAGGCTGGACAAATTTCTCTTAAAGCTATGACCCACACCCAGCAATGTGAAGTAGAACAGTGGCTACGGGCCCAAATATATACAGTGGTGTGAAAAACTATTTGGCCCCTTCCTGATTTCTTATTCTTTTGCATGTTTGTCACACAAAATGTTTCTGATCATCAAACACATTTAACTATTAGTCAAACATAACACAAGTAAACACAAAATGCAGTTTTTAATTGAGGGTTTTTATTATTTAGGGAGAAAAGAAATCCAAACCTGTGTGAAAAAGTAATTGCCCCCTGAACCTAATAACTGGTTGGGCCACCCTTAGCAGCAATAACTGCAATCAAGCGTTTGCGATAACTTGCAACGAGTCTTTTACAGCGCTCTGGAGGAATTTTGGCCCACTCATCTTTGCAGAATTGTTGTAATTCAGCTTTATTTGAGGGTTTTCTAGCATGAACCGCCTTTTTAAGGTCATGCCACAACATCTCAATAGGATTCAGGTCAGGACTTTGACTAGGCCACTCCAAAGTCTTCATTTTGTTTTTCTTCAGCCATTCAGAGGTGGATTTGCTGGTGTGTTTTGGGTCATTGTCCTGCTGCAGCACCCAAGATCGCTTCAGCTTGAGTTGACGACATTCTCCTTCAGGATTTTTTGGTAGACAGTAGAATTCATGGTTCCATCTATCACAGCAAGTCTTCCAGGTCCTGAAGCAGCAAAACAACCACAGACCATCACACTACCACCACCATATTTTACTGTTGGTATGATGTTCTTTTTCTGAAATGCTGTGTTACTTTTACGCCAGATGTAACGGGACGCTCACCTTCCAAGAAGTTCAACTTTTGTCTCGTCGGTCCACAAGGTATTTTCCCAAAAGTCTTGGCAATCATTGAGATGTTTTTTAGCAAAATTGAGACAAACCTTAATGTTCTTTTTGCTTAAAAGTGGTTTGCGCCTTGGAAATCTGCCACGCAGGCCGTTTTTGCCCAGTCTCTTTTTCTTATGGTGGAGTAGTGAACACTGACCTTAATTGAGGCAAGTGAGGCCTGCAGTTCTTTAGATGTTGTCCTGGGGTCTGTTGTGGCCTCTCGGATGAGTTGTCTCTGCGCTCTTGGGGTAATTTTGGTCGGCCGGCCACTCCTGGGAAGGTTCACCACTGTTCCATGTTTTTGCCATTTGTGGATAATGGCTCTCACTGTGGTTCGCTGGAGTCCCAAAGCTTTGGAAATGGCTTTATAACCTTTGAAATTGAACTCAGGTGTGATAAACCACAGTTAAGTTATTTTTTAACAAGGGGGGGCAATCACTTTTTCACACAGGCCCATGTAGATTTGGAGTTTTTTTTCTCCCTTTATAACGTAAACCTTCATTTAAAAACTGCATTTTGTGTTCAATTATGTTATCTTTGACTAATAGTTAACGGTTTTTGATGAGCAGAAACATTTAAGTGTGACAAACATGCAAAAGAATAAGAAATCAGGAAGGGGGCAAATAGTTTTTCACACCACTGTACATACATACATATATATTTTTGAACTTGCCACAGACAATATTCAGCAGAGCATTAATGTTTTCTCAGTGTTGCCTGACAGCAGTAGTGGTTCTACAGCATTTCAGTCAAAAAGGAAATCTTTTACGACAAACAATCATGGACATGAAACACATGGATGGCTGCTAGTTGAGAATAAAGCTCAGGGCTGTACAGTGGAGATTATTGGACCAAATGTGGCTTTACAGCCTCCTTGCTGGCCTAATGGATCCATTGACTTGCCATTACTATTTAATACAAATTGGACAGTGAGTTAACTAAATGCTCGGGGTCCAGTGTGTGCCTGAGCTGTTCTCTTTACTGGCCCTTCCAGGCCATAATCAACCTATGCCATTTAACCCTTACATGAAAAATTGCACTTTGGCTTCTCTGTACTGCTGTTCTCCTTTAATTTATCAGACATATGGCAGCCATAATTTTTCACAGGTTTAAAGGGGTGGTTCACCACTCAGCCCCTTTAAGGAAAAGCCAGCACGTCATAATTGGACTGCTTTCAGATAAGCTGCTGTTTCTTCTACTAAATGTAACTGAAGGAATCACTGCTGGATTTGGGTTTTTTTACTATTGAGTGCTAGTCTCATGTATACAAAAATAGTCATGCAATAGCCTCCTTTAGAGAATAATGGTTTGGCAACTGGGTATGACATAACTATCTACCCAAACAAATGAGTGAATGGTTTTAATAAGAATGTGAACCTCAATTTGTATCATCATCTGTAATCTTTAATTTTTACATTTACAGCATTGATGAAGCCATTCTGACTAGGCATTCATTTCCACAGATATAGAGCTCTTTCAGTTCATCTGCATTCATCAAGGGTCTGCATTTTTGGAGATGTTTCATCCAAAAGTTGGAAGTAGTTGGAAGATAGCATCAATACATTTGTCAACTGTGGCATTACAATGAAGTGTTTCATCAGCTGCTACGCAAAACGGTTCAAATACTGATTTGTACAGACAGAAATGGACTTATGTTTGAGCAAATAATATCCAACACACATTCTTTTAATATGCATTTGCTATATTCTGTAATAAAAATAGTACATTGCCTATTTAATCATAATAATACACAGTGAATTTATTCAGGGCTGGTTCTCCTATTACGGTAAAAAAAGCTCTAGCCTGATAAACTTTGTAGAACAGTGATGTGCCACCATGTCTACTGCATTTCCCAGGCATTCTTAGCCAGATGGACAGTAGACATAACCCAGACATTTAATATATTGTACCATACTAATGTATAGGTGTAAATCTAAATCTGCCAAGGTACCCAGAAGGGAAGAAAAATTACAGATAAGAGCTGCGCTAAAGAGTTCACCAGGTTGGTGCATTTTTTTGCTGCTAAAAAGAGCACTGGAACAAGGAAACAAGCATTGTGACTGAATTCATTAACACCCCTTCCCAAGTTAATTAGTCCTTTACTTGCCCATTTTGATGACACAAAATGAATTAATTTCAATTTCTTTGCACTCTTGCACTCACCTGCTTTCGGTTCTCCTCCTCATCAACACCTGGTCGAAGAACAAGTGCTGCACGGTAATCTGTGCTAAATGCTGGGGAAGGACCAGTGGGGTAAGACTCCTTCATTAAACGACTGCATGTCTGAAACACAGTAATGTTCAACACTAATGTTAAAGGGACAAACTGCCTTAATCTTAGCTTAGCTAATTATTAAGAAATATTAACCAAACAGTTTTTTTTTACATTATTGTTTCCAGTGAATCCTGTTGGATATGTATTTGTGAGTAAGAACTTCTAACTATTCTTTTGTTAGAGTAACCCCTTAAACTCGTTCATAGACTACAGGAGTACTGTAATTAAAGTATGATAAAAAGGATGGAATGGTAGAATGTTTCCTTAGCTCTGACAACCAGTATTTTCAAATCACAACAGTTAAATGCAATTATGGTCCAGAATAGTAATATTAGCTCCATTCACATACAAAGAATATTTAGTATATCGGGTGAACATTTCTTCAACCCCGGATATTCAATGTTTCCTTGCATGGTTAGCCAGTTAAGAATTAAGAAGAGCCCTGAATAAATATTGATCGTCTATGTGGAAATCTAAGAGCTACTACCCATTTGGAAAAGGGACAAATTAGGTGCAGCCTCAGCTTCCATCTGTCCTTAATTATTTTTATTAACACGTGTATACAGTATAAATACCAACAGATAGATGTATACATTAAACATACAAAACCAACCCGAGGTAAATAAAGGGTAGTTTGCTTATAAGTTTTTTGTGTAGTTATGTTATAGAATGGCCTGTTTTTAGCAGATTTTTTAATTGGTCTTCATATCGTTTATAGTTCTCGAATCATGTGGCATCCGCTTCTGCCTCATTTCAGCTTCTAGTTTGAAAAGCTATTTGGGTGACAGATGTAACTGACCCCTCTAACCAAAGAAAAACTGTTTCCCAGTGTGGACAGAGTTTCTTCATTATTATTTATACACAATCCCCAATGCCTGGTTGCTAGGTTAAATTGGCCATTATCAACCAGAAAAAGTTCCAAAATGGACAGCTGCTAAAAGAAAAAGTCATATAAAGAGTTATGTCAGCCTATCAATAAAGAACATCAAGCAGCAAATGTTGTACACGTTAAAACCACATCAGGTTATTTATAATGTCCTAATGAATTTGATTTAACGCTACAAACTAACACATAAATCTTTATATGACTTAACACTGTGGTGATTACTTACTAAAACCTTAATTTTTCTGGTCAGGATTTTTAAAGGTGCAACCATTTTTTATGAAAAAAAATATACAAATTTTTCGAGACTTATTATCCCCCGAGGCTGCTAAAAGTCAGAAGAAAGAAAACACTCCATCTCAAACCTGTCAAGGTCATGTAGTAGTCAATGGCAGATGTCCTTTTTACAATTCCCGCACTGATTTTTCAAATTATTTTATTGATAAATAAGGTAAACTTGTGGATGGGAGTTTGGTCAAATTTGTTTTACTAAAATAATGAGAACATTTGAGTTTTAGTAAATAACCCCCTATGACTTAACATCAGTCTAGAATGTAGGAGGAAGGGACATTGTGAGCAACTAAATTGGCAGTTCCAAAGTACAAGGCACAATGATAAGTTTGGATGCCAATTACTGAAATAAATAATTTGAAGGTTCAAGAGAGCAGCAGTAGCACTATCTATAGGAATAATATTTCCTATCTTTTCAACTACCCTGTAAGAACACACAATAGTTAATCTCTATCAGACGGAAAAAAACAAAACAACCCTGCAGTGTACACAAAGTTGGTTAGCCATGTATTTGTATAGGATATACACCACTAATTAGAAATTAATCCATATATTTGGACAAACAATTGTACAAATAACCATACATAGTAAATCTCTAAATTTGAGGGGGTAAAAACAGTCCTACCTACCATGCTCTGAAATGCCTTCACTGTTTGGATTGCAGTTATGATATTGTGAGTGTTTCTAATATAATATAATGACTAATTTATAAACATATAAGCTACACCCTACAAGTGTAGTTGCTAATAACAGTCATTGTTTTTATTACAGCTTGCTGTAGAATTCTAAACTGAATTGCTGAATGGTTAATGGCACACCTGAATTTAACACCTTCAGTATTAAAGGAGAACTAAAGTTAAAATACAAATACAGCTCAAAGTATTAGCCAGTATGTTAAGATCTGCTTACAAGAAGCTTTTCTACAAGTGAGTTTCCTTGTGAAATTATTCTGAAATCGAATTCTAAATTATTGGCAAGTAGATAGAAAGTATATCACATCAGTCTCTTAATAAAAATCCCCATCTCAGGGCATGCACATGCGCACAACCATTCCCCTGTGCCCTGGGCATGCGCAATTGAATGCTTTCCCTGTGCAGCGAAGACATTCAAGTCACATGACACCCATCGTCATAATTATCAATGCTTGGTCCGTTCTAACTTTGTGCTTTAATCGTTGGTTAAACACATGAATAAATGGAATACTGATTACAGACCTCAGTCAGACAAAACACGCAGCCTTTCCTCCCGTGTTCGCAAATCGCAACACTATCTTGTAAGCGGAGCGAGAGCGCTTTTGTTACCAAAGCAACGCAATGCTGTTCTTAACTCCCGCTCCGCTTACAAGAGTGTTGTGAACAGGGGAGGAAAGGCTGCGTGTTTTGTCTCACTGAGGTCTGTAATCAGTATTGCATTTTTTCATGTGTTTAACCAACGATTTTTCAAACACAGGGAAGTCAGTGGGGATCTAAGTTTAATGGGGGAAGTGACATATAGACTTACAAACATGGCGCCCGCTAAATTATTGAAATATAGATAAAGTTTGGAACGTGAGTAGAGCTTTTAAGAGGATCAGAGAGAAAATCGAACCCAGCGTTTCAGGACAGGGGGTAATTGCCAACATTTTGGGATCGTTTTGTAATTTTGCCTTTCCTTCTCCTTTAAACCTAGACCCTCAGTCTTCATTGGAAACGATAGCTTTAATTTCTGGACTAAACAGAATCGATTTTACCTATTCCATGATTTTTCTTGTTAAAAAAAAATAAAGCTCTTGTAAAAACACAAAATCCCCCCACCCCAAATTTGAACTTACTTAATGACAAGCAAGCAGCATTAAAATAATGTATTAAATTAAACTCACAGGCTTCAAAAGATTCTTAGAAGTCTTAATATATCCCATCTCTGACAAGGGGGCATCTGAGTTCTGCGCCAGTAGTTCCACTGGGAGGTCATGATATCCAGTCAGGAACAACTCTTCAAGATCTTCTTCAGTCTGGTGCATGACAGTGGATTGCCGAGATACTGGATTCTAACAAATTGTACAAAACAAATTGTAGTGGTAAAAGCTGACAGTAAAGTCTTAAGACCTAAGCATTAGAAAGAGATCATCAAATTTTATGTAAACATAACATTCCTAACCAACCTAATGATCAGTGAAAATGTATACCCTTAGCTTTTGAGGTAAAAATTATGGGATTCTCTTATGATTTACTGTAAGGCAAAAAAACATCATGTTCAGCCTCAGAGAAACAAGACATTTTTTATAAATATTAAGTCATGTACAATATTCTATTACTTGGTGGCAGACAGGCTACTACGGGGTTACATCAGATTTAAGTTATTAGAAATTACAGTACTCACATCTCTAGTGGGTGAGACCTTCCAGATGCCACCAGGAAGAGTTAACTCATCTCCCTCCACAGTCTTCAAGGCTGCTAGTCTGTGTCTTACATGCTTCATAGTCTTGCTTAGCTACCAGAAAGCAAACAATTACTTTTCAGTACAATTCATCTCATAAAAAAAAAAAAAATTGTTGTATTCAGTTTTAATAGCTATAGTACTCATGTAACAGAGCACAAATTCGATTTTCAGTAGAATGTTTGCGTTTTTATTAATAATACCCAACACAAGGTAAAACCATTCTAACAAACAGTACGCATCTGTTCATTGAGCTCTTCCAAATAAACGGATTAGCAACAAATGTCCTATTTTATTTCATTCCAAAATTTTTACATTTTGTATAAAGTCATGACTCCTTCTTAGGCTTCTGTTCAATGGCAACCAAAGCTGCTGCTGCTGACAGGCGGATGTTACAACATCTAAAGCTGTAACTGGTCCGTTAACACTCGTATTTGCAAGAAAATAGATTACACTGGAAAAACAAGAATTTGGAGTGATGCAAAAGGAATAAATGATCATCCATCCGAGAAAATCTTCTACATGACCTTGACTGGTTTGACTTCCTCTCAGCCTAAGAAATGTGGAGGGGAGCTCAAGTGAAGGAATAGAGGAAAAAAAACGTAAAATTTCGAATGTTTTTTTTGGCTACTTCGACCATCGAATGGGCTACTTCGACCTTCGACTACGAATCGAACGATTCAAACTAAAAATCGTTAGACTATTTGACCATTCGATAGTCGAAGTACTGTCTCTTTAAAAAAAAAAACCTTCGACCCCCTAGTTCGCCACCTAAAAGCTACCGAAGTCAATGTTAGCCTATGGGGATGGTCCCCATAGGCTTAGCTATCTTTTTTTGGTCGAACAAAAATCGTTCGTTCGATGGATTAAAATCCTTTGAATCAAACTATTTTTCATTCGATCGTTTGATTGAACGAATATCGTTAAATCCTTCGACTTTCGAAGTATTTAACTTCGACAGTCAAATATCGAGGGTTAATTAACCCTCGATATTCGTCCATAAGTAAATTTGCCCCAAAGTCCATCAAGTTCAACCCTTCCAAATGAAAACCCAGCATCCATACACACACCCCTCCATACTTTCACATAAATTATAAACACTCATACCTATACTAACTGTTGCACTTGTGGATTGCTCATTTGCTTTAGGAATACAATTTATATATAGTTCACTGTAATTGTAAAAGGTGCCATTCAGGCTTTTTTAGTGCCCACTCTTCACAAATTAACAGTCATCTCATTTTTGGTTTTGCTAGCCCTTTATGACCATACACAAAAAAACTTTTACTTTCCAACTTAAACTCCTGTTAGGTGAGTCAGCTTTGTTTCTTCCTTGGGGAGGCAGGGCACTTTTAGAAAATAAGAAAAATAACAATTCGGTATACGGTATTCCCTTAGTTATTAATACCTTCCACTAAGAAGGATATCCTGTGCCAATCAATGCAGTTAACTGATTACAATTAATCAATAATTACATAAATACCATTTTCCACATATATCTTATTGAATTACACTGCATGATGCAAAATTTGAAAACTCTTTGGGGAGAAAATGTGCCACTGTCAGGCTAAAGTCTGCACCAGGCCCTCCTTCATGGGATCAGATTGTTGGTCTGTGGGCTTCATCAGTCATGAGTAACGTTAATATGCAACCATGCACCAAAGCAGAGGTAACATTTGGAGAATTTTTAGGTAGGCTAGATAAATTATAAATACAGATTCCACCTATTCATGATTATAATTGCAAAATCCCATGCAAACAATTATATTTGAGGCTATAGATATGTATATGGTGTTTATTCCTGTAAAAGTAGCCTTTTAGAATACTTCCAAATGTATCACATGTAACATCTTAGGGGGTTTGATTAAAATAATAAAATTATATAAAAATAATAAAAATTGATAACATGATAAAATAATATCATACAAAGAAGTCTATGAAACATATAGGTAGGAGGAGAGACTACCATAATACCTTAGAGGGCCGACAGCTAAACATCCTTGATATAAAAGCACTTAACCTAATATAAATTAAATTAAATGTAATTTCAAAATACATACAGAAGCCTTTCAAGCCTGAGATTTCATATAACCCAGAATTAAACAGGATAAAACAAGAGCTTGACTCCAGTATCATACACAGGAATAATTTAAGTTTTCTACTGTGAGTTGCAATACCAGTTAGTTTCTACAAAAATAAATTGTAACATGCCCAGCCACATTAAAATATCCATGCATTATAGCAAGTGCACATAGCTGTGTGATATCGGGCAGTCACAACTGCAAGTAAAAAAGCAGCACAACACTGCAACCTTGTGGCAGACAAGTCTAAAGAAGGGAAGGAAGCAAAAGGAATACATAGAAAATTTATGGCCATATTCTACTTAAGGCCGTCCTAGGGTACTCTTTAATAGCAAAACAGTTTTCCCACAATGCTTCAACCCCATCACAAATGAATACAACCAACATTTAAAAGCACTAACCAAGTGTGTATGGTTTTTAAGTAATTTATTTCTATTTTCATTTTCCTCCTCCTCTTCATGTATTTTTTGGGTTGAAACCCACTGGGAACAAGGACTACAAATGGCAACCTTTGTATTTCGGTAAGTACAGGTATTCTTTTTCGGACTCAAAAGCACTGCAGCCTCACATGATTGTTTCAAAGCAAAACCTTCCTTCATAATCTGAAAAAGAAATAAGACAATACCAGTTATTTTTGCATAACCTTATTTAAAGAAACCGTAACACAAAAACATTTTAAGTAAAATATCCCTGGTGGCCCCCTCCAATAATACTAACCTGCTCAAAGTTTGCTATTTTAATGGTTTATTGAAATTACAATGATACAATTCTACTTCCAGTTGTGCAGTGTCTTCTGAAATAGGTATGGAGACGTCCTCAGCTACATCCTACATTCACACGCCACATCTCTTAGCCCAATCGCTTCTAAAACCAGAAGTAAGTTTCTAGTTAGTTTTCCAGAAGGGATTTTTAGCCTGCTTTGTAACAGTTCTTCTCATTATTTTCATTTGTTTCATCTAGGTTCGGTTGCCATTTTAAGTCGATAAAAGCTGGGAGCAGTGAAGACACGAGCGATATGATGAAGGACTTCTGTGGTTCTTAGAGAATTTATGGCTGACCTCTATAGCACCACAGCAACTGACGTCTGGTTTCAGAAACAGAGCTGGGAGATGTGGAGGATGTAGCTGAGGGCATGTCATCCTATTTTTGAACAAAAGTCCAAAAATATATTCACAGTCAATACTCTCAAAGTTAAAAAATCACTCTTTATTTAGCATAAATATTAAAAAGTAGGCATACAGACCAATTGATGCTCTGCCTTACGCGTTTCGCACCCACAGGCACTTATTCATAGGCATTACTGTTGTTACATTTGGTCACAAAATTTATACCCCAGGAAATCCCTCCCCAAACGTTAAAACCAATCACGTGTTGCCACCTCCTATTTTTGAAGGCAGTGAGTAACCAGAAGCATATATTAATTATAGCATTTTTAAAGGAGAAGTAAAGGTTAAAAGTAAGTAAGCTTTATCAGAAAGGTCTATATAAATACACGAGTAAACCCTCAAAGTAATGCTGCTCTGAGTCCTCTGTCAAAATAAACACATCATTTATTTCCTTTTATTGTGTACACATGGGCTTCTGTACCAGACTTCCTGTTTTCAGCATAAACCTCCAGGGCAGGGCTTGAGCATGCTCAGTTTGCTCCTCTCCCCCTCCCTCCTCCCATCCCTGCTGTAATCTGAGCTCAGAGCTGTATGTGAGCAGGGAAAGACTCAGGCAGGAAGTGATGTCAGCTTCTATCCTAAACAAACAGAGACAGTGTCTAGAGCTGTTTACTCAGGAATGGTAAACCATTCTGCAGAATAAATATAGCAGTCTAGCTTGCACTATTGTGGCTAATCTTTTGGCAATAAACTGTCTTGGAGCTTCAGGAGGTGGTACTTCAGGGGGCTATAAATTTTTTCTTAAAAATTCCTAGTATTTAACGTTACTAATAACATATTTAATGTTACTAGTATTTAACTATAGTAACGTATTTAATGTTACTAGGATTTAACTACATTGAAAAGCATTCCTTTTGTCAGAGAAAGAAGTACAACAGGACAGGGTATAATCGATTAGAAAGCTAATAAGTAAAAAGGTGTGCTTTGCCAAAATGCATACCCACAGCAGAAGGGATATATTGGCCATATACTACCAGAGAAGTAAGTTTAGTAATAACACTGCAGGGACCTAAAATAAAGGGACTTTGAGTCCATGTAACCACTGGCTTGTACACCTTGTACAAAGTATGAATGTAAGTTATCCTGTAGGGTAGCTGTACCATCATGCTCATGCTCCAATGCTACCCTTGTCTCTCCTTGCTGTTTTCTATCACTGCCTAATGCTCACTTCAAATATATATACTAAATAGAAGCTGTGAATGGGTGACACGGTGTAGCCTGGTGTCAAATGTGGAGAGAAGCACTGCAGCATACCAATTCTGTGGTTCAGGATTAACGTAGACACAAGTTAAAGGAAGGAAAATAGAAATAGCCATGCAACAGGATGTATTCAAACAATAGGTAGGTCCCATCATAGTTCACTGAAGGAACAAACACAGAGAAGTTTATGTTGCTGTACAAAGGGAAGTATTTTTATCTTCAATAATTTTGCTAGCTTTAAGGGTCACTCTCTCATTAAAAAAAAAATATACATCTACAAAAAAAACATTTGAAAAAACGCCACCTCCCATAAAGATATTTAATATAAGTCCAGTTAAAAGACTAGACATATGTTACATAAAGCTGAAAAACACAGTGATATACAGTGTAAATTAAAAAGCACAATAAGTATTATATAAAGTATGAGATCTTACTGCATCATAAGATTTTTGAAGTTGCTGTTTTTTCTTCAGTCTTGCATGTTGATTGACCCTACGCTTTACTTCTCCTTGAAAATGCTTTAACCGTTCTTGTTTTTCTTTTTCATACTGTAACAGTTGTTCTTCCAGTAGCTGAGCAGATACCTAAGGAAAATAATAATTGATTTGTTGCATTACGATGATGATGTAAGCCTGCCCTACAATTTTTCAGAGCCAACACCCCTCAACATATTAAACAGAGATAGCCATACAAAGACAGATAAAAGTTACCCATTTAGTCTTCCAGACCGAGTCAGCAGCTAATGGGCCAGCAGCACCAGCTGCTGGTAAGTTCTTCCAACAGGCCTGACTGCTGGGGCAAATTTCAAGAGCTACTCTTCTAAAGTTACTCTGCTTAGAAAACACCAAAGAAACCTCACATGACTCTTGTCAGGTCCTTTCGAAGCAGAGAATTTCCACTTTTTTGGAAGTTTTCTTACAACTGTCAGGCAGATCTGCAGAACTGACCAGCAGGTGGCACATTTGTTTTAATTAGATTATATCATAAGTGTAAAATTGCAAATCGATGTGTAAGGGTAGGACTTACAGAAGCGATTTTGTTGCGAGCGTCTGCATCCGACAGTCGTGTCGGATCAACGCTGCAAAACCATGTGACAATTCTATTACTTACTTGTCGCAGCGCGACGGATCGCGACAAAAACGCTCGTGGAGTCCTACTCTAAGGGCTGAACTCCATGGACGTCTTTTGTCAGATCATCTTGTGACGACAAAACGCAGAAGACAAGACGGATGTAGCCACACGATAAGACTGTCAGATGAAGACGCGTTCACATCCAACAAAAGTCGTGTCATGTTGGATGGAATCTAATTTTTTCCTGCGACTTTTCGTTCTGTCCCATTATATTTTGACGCCTGCAACTACATCGACTTATCTCCTGCGTTGTCGTTGCGAGACGATCCGACGAAAGATGCCATTGAAGTTCAGCCTAAGGAGGATTATCTGTGTACCATTAGTAATCTAATTATCTACCTAACAAATCAAAATAGTCAGATACCTTCAACATAACACTATTTATTGATTTCATGTTGAATGACCCTTTCAATATTTTTTTTTAGACCTGTCACTCAGTAAAGGAACTTCGATTTAACCTTTATCGAGTCCACGCCACTCAGAAGCCTTTTATACGGAGCATGGGGATGCCTTTCTTATCCTTTATGACAAATAATCCAAGCAGTAAATTGCTCCCTCTGCTGGACAACCAAAGCCCCCATGACCCCCAAACTCACCATGGCCCTGCCTTCGCATTCATAATGATCATTAGGGGCACATTCCACCCAGGCTCCCACTGGTGCAATTG
This sequence comes from Xenopus laevis, assembly GCF_017654675.1. Lineage (NCBI taxonomy): Eukaryota > Metazoa > Chordata > Amphibia > Anura > Pipidae > Xenopus > Xenopus laevis. The sequence continues at coordinate 62,775,190 of NC_054384.1, forward strand.
CGCTTGGGTTCCTTTCGGCCAGTACTGCTTGGTTCACCACCAGTCGCGAAGGTTTAAATCTCACAGTGGCGGCAGGATTCTGTTTACGCTTTCCTTCCACCAACACTGAGACAGGCGGCGACATTTTCCATTCGCCGTACAGACTAACACTTTAAAACGGCCGCGTCCCCAGTGCTCACCATAGTAACAGAATAGCTTTCCTTCCTCTTTTGCTCACGTCCTGAGGTTGGGCTTGAGCTGAACACATGATTGGATTAAAGGTACGACAGACAAAAAATCCAGCCAATCCATAGAGAACTACGCCATTAAGACGCGCACCCTGATTGGTATAAAAACACTGTGACGTGACCTTTCCCGGGTTTCCCCGTTAGTCGGGCCTTGTGAGGTTTAGTTGAATGTTCGACAAGCTTGTTTTACATTTGTGACAAGCTTATAATACGCATACATCTACTGAGATTGCACGAAGCGTCCGCACGATATTTAATTCTATGAACAGGCAGTGCGCAAACTGTTTGCGCTGAGATGAGTGGATCAGGCGGCTCTTTAGTCGTCAGCCATTTTACTTGAAACAAGACGCCTGTCCTCTTATTTGAGCCAGTTCAGAGAGCTGCGTAAAATAGGGGAAATAACTTTTTTTCTCTTTTAAAGCTTGTTGCCCTGCCCAGTTTTCTTGACAATTGAAATCACAAATGTATCACACAGTGCTGGGGCACCTTTGGTCTCACAACCAGTGGAAGGGCTTTTGTAACGCTGTTTGAGTATTGCCTGAACTCCAAGTTCCTCCAGATGGGTTTAGACAGTGTCATTTTTGAGTTCCTGGGTCCAACCAATGTGCATGTGCTGTAACCCCCCAGCTGCTGTGGCACACAATGTATATACAAAATAGCAGGGCTGCCTCAAAATATGCATAAGGTGAATCTGAGCCCCAAGCTCATAGAACAGTGCTAAAAATTTAAGGCCACTATCGCAACATTTTAGAAAGTGCTAAAAAAAAATTTGAACAAGAAGTGTAGTGAAAACCTTTTGACCCTGCCATTACATACCAAACCTATTTTAGACACATCAGGTGTATAATTATTAAATAAAATGGATAAAAGATGTATTAACTATTAGGGTAGAACTACACGTTATGCTTCCGTGCCTTCTGACATGATGAGAGGAAACTAAGGCGTCACATCGGATGCACCAAATCTAATGTAATTAATACAAATGTCGCACGTAGACGCTGATTGCATCCAACACAACATGCAGCATTCGCATCCGACAGTCGTGTCAGATGCAATCAACTTCTATGTACAACATTTGTATTACTTACATTAGATTCGGCACATTCGACGTGACACCTGCGTTTCATTGCGTCAGAATGCTCAGAAGTAGTTCTACCCTTAGATTTTGTAGCATCCTACAGAAGCTTGTGCTGTTGTGTGGTGTTGTGCTGCATGGCATTATAAGATAAAATTGGACCCACAAAATCTCCAGTGTAGTTCTACCCTTATATTAAATCTGAGACAGCAGAATGTGCACTAAAATTGGGACCGCGCTGCAAAAAGCAGGACAGTTTGGATGTATGCACTGCTTTTATACATAATTACCTAGATATGCCAGTATGATCACTTCACAAAATGGACAATAACCCAAGGAATGCCAGTAGGATCACAACACAAATAAACAGTGAGCATTCCAATAAACCCAGACATGGTAGTAATATCACTGCATGCATATTGAGAACATTAGCCCCGTGCATTAACCCACCATGTCATGGCAGTAAGCAGTGTCAGACTGGGGTACTGTACCTAGGGTTGCCACCTTTTCTGGAAAAATATATTTACCTTTGTTCCCTATTAATAACATTGGGATCAGCCATCATTTTTACCGGCCAGGTGGCAACCTTTACTGTACCAGGGGCCTAGAATAGAAGTTTGAGCTCAAAGGCCCTAACTATATATGAAACAACAGTCCAACACCGATGGCAGCTAATTTTAAGCAGAAAACTCTGAGCAGATCAGTAACTGCTGAGGCAGCTCTCACACCACCCTAACCTGAAAGTTTAGCCACAATATTTATTTTATTAAGCGAGTGGAGAACATTAGAAAAATATGGACAGAAGAACTGCTCCCACCCCCTTACCTTTCAATTTAACCCTCGGCTCATAAATTTATTCAGCAGGAGAACAAATTATGTTTTTTTCAACTGCAAAAATCATAAACTCAGATGTCAAGATTTATTAAAGGAAAACTATACCCCCGAACAATGTTGGTCTCTATAAAAATATATTGCATAACAGCTCTTATGTAAAACCCTGCTTTATGTAAATTACAAATTTCATAATATACTTTTTTAGTAGTATGTGCCATTAAATAGAAAATTGCCATTTTAAAAAATAAGGGCCGTCCCCATACATGTTAGGTCACATGAGCCAATTAACAGACAGGGTTCTGTCTTTTGCTTCCACACTTCTTCCTGTTACAGTTAGAGTTGTAGAATTTCTGGTCAGGTGATCTCTGAGGCAGCACAGAGACCATCACAAAATGGTGGGTCAAGACAATAGATGTCAAAGGGCAATATTTACTTAAATATACAGTTAGGCCCATAAATCTTTGGACATTAACACAATGAATTTTAAATGAAATAACTCAAAAATAAGTCAAACTGCAGACTTTCAGCTTTAATTCAGTGGGTTGAACAAAAAGATTGCATAAAAATGTGATGAACTAAAGCCTTTTTTTTAACATAATCACTTATTTTTAGGGGCTCAAAAGTAATTGGACCATTGACTCAAAGACTATTTCATGGGCAGGTGTGGGCAATTCCTTCATTATGTCATTATCAGTTGATTTGAGGGGGGAGGGGTGCTTGTATGTGGATGATTTTGCTATGAACAGAAAACACGTGGTCAAAGGAGCTCTCCATGCAGGTGAAACAAGCCTGCCTTAAGCTGCAAAAACAGAAAAAACCCATCCGAGAAATTGCTACAATATTAGGAGTTGCAAGATCTATAGTTTGGTACATCCTGAGAAAGAAAGAAAGAAAGCACTGGTAAACCCAGCAAAGCAAAAATAACTGGACATCCACGGAAGACAACAGTGGTGGATGATGGCAGAATCATTGCTACGGTGAAGAGAAACCCCTTCATAACAGTCAGGAGGCATATGGATATCCAAGTCTACTATAAAGAGAAGACTGCATGAAAGTAAATACAGAGGGTGCACTGCCACTCATAAGCATCAAGAATAGAAAGGTTAGATTAGACTTTGCTAAAAAAAAATCTATAAAAGCCAGCACGGTTCTGGAAAAACATTCTTTGTACAGATGAAACCAAGATCGACCTCTACCAAAGTGATTGCAAGAAAAAAGTATGGAGAAGGTCTGGAACAGCTCATGATCCAAAGCATAACACATCATCTATAAAACATGGTGGAGGCAGTGTGATGGCTTGGGCGTGCATGGCTGCCAGTGGCACTGGGACACTAGTGTTTATTGATGATGTGACTCAGTACAGAAGCAAATGAATTCTGAGGTGTTCAGAGACATACAGTCTGCTCAAATCCAGCTAAATTCAGTCAAATTGATTGGGAGACATTTCATAATACAGATGGACAATGACACAAAACATACAGCCAAAGCAGCCCAGGAGTTTATTAAAGCAAAGAAGTGGAATATTCCTGAATGGCCAAGTCAGTCACATGATCTGAACCCAATTGAGCATGCATTTCACTTGTTGAAGACTATACTTCGGACAGAAAGGCCCACAAACAAACAGCAACTGAAAGCCGCTGCAGTAAAGGCCTGGCAGAGCATTAAAAAGGAGGAAATCCAGAATGTGGTGATGTCTAGACTTCAGGCTGTCATTGTCAGAAAAGGGTTTTCAACCAAGTATTAGAAATGAACATTTTATTTTCAGTTTTTTAATTTGTCCAATTAATTTTGAGCCACTGAAATAAAGTGTTTGGTTTCTCACATTTTTATGCAATCTTTTTGTTCAACCCACTGGATTAAAGCTGAATGTCTGCAGTTCAACAAGCATCTGAGTTGTTTCAATTAAAATTCATTGTGGTAATGTACAGAACCAAAATTAGAATAAAGTTGTCTCTGTCCAAAGATTTATGGGCCTAACTTTATATTCCAGTTTGGTAAGATTCTTCTTTAGGACTACTCATACGTACATCATTTTGTAGCATATATACAGTAGCTTTGATATTTCCCCTAGGTATAATAAGGGGGATGCCATTGTTAAGATGAGCCTTAGAGGGGAAGAACGGGGTATAATCTAACTGGGGACAAACTGTGATATAAACCTATCTCAATTTAGTCAAACAGGTATGCGTTTGTTTTTTTAATGGGGTCAGTTATCCCCATGTGAAAGCTGGAAAGAGTCAGAAGAAGAAGGCACGAAATTTAAAAATGATAAAAAAGACTAATTGAAAGAGCAAAATGAACGTGATTGTAAAAGTCAATGAGAGTTGTATTACACAAAATTTAAGGTATTTTTTAATTCGAGTTTAAGATTAATTCAAAATTTGGCAGACACAATGAAAATGATGGGTGGTGATATCACTCCAACTTGCGACGCAGCAGTAAAAAGTGACTGAAGTGTATCAAAGTCACATGACTAGGGGAACCTTGGAAACTGACAATATGTCTAGCCCCATGTCAAAATCTGTTGGCTCTTCTGAAAAACAGTGCAGAATCCTTCTAAAGCAGCACTATTAACTGATGCATTAAAAAAAGTGTTTTCCCATGAGAGTATCCCTTTAAAGAAAAACCTAAAAAATATGGGAATGCATGTTTTTTTTTACTTACAACTGCCTCCCCCACCCTTACAAATACTGCACCGCCTTCAAGTTCATAAATAAGCCATAAAATGTTTAACCTATAGCTTTACTGTGTGAAAAAAACGACACAAAATATTTATATCAAAAGATACAGTATATGTCCCGAGGCTTGAATGCAGTAAAAACAATTAGTTTATTATTACTCACATATTAAAAAACAGATACATACTGACCCCACATGGTTCACCTTACGTGTTTCGTACCCTCCGGCCGGAAGGTACGAAACGCGTAAGGTGAACCATGTGGGGTCAGTATGTATCTGTTTTTTAATACTGTATGTGAGTACTAATAAACTAATTGTTTTTACTGAATTCAAGCCTCGGGACATATATCTTTTGATATAAATAATTTGTGCTGATTGCCTTCTGAGCTGGGGCATGTCCCTCTGGCTGAGCTAGAAAATACAAGCAGCTGGATGAACTCCCAACCATATAATGATATTGAAAAAAACTACAGCCTAGGGTGGAAGGTGGCCTGCTCCATCTTTAAAAATTAAAAGAAAAAGCTGCATTAAAACAGATCTTTTATATACGTAGATGTACGATATATAATATAATTGATCTTAGGCTGTAGTGCTATTTCATGACTAAAGGCTTCTGTTACTTAGTGCCATGTATGTACTTTGTTTGGCATTAGTGATGACAAGAGAAAAGTGTATTTGTCAGAGACACTGGCTCATAAGCGTATGTCTAGTAACACTGTGTTGTGTCTAGTGCATGGTGCAAAATGTTGACTTAAAGAGTGAGTGTCCTGTGCCCTGCTTTTTCATAGTGCTCCAGAAGGTGATAGTGCCCCAGAGCCATGAGCTAACGTCAGGGTGCTAGGGTTCCAGTGTCAATGTAGCTTTGTGTTAATCCCAATGCCCAGTTCTGAACCTAAGAATTTAGGTCTCTGCAGGTAGTGTAATATGCACAAAAATGTGTTGAGTCATGGCGGTCAGTTTAAAGCTAGCTACATATGATACCAGAATTAATAGAAATACAAATGATTTGTATGTCAAAAAGAGTGCAGATATACCATAACCTGGATGAATGAAAATCTGTATAGTCATATTAATGTTTCTATTTATTTCATATTAACAATGCTGGTGCATTATGTTGAGTAGACATTCTGACGCTGTTATGAAACCATCACTAATGTCACAGGACACATAATTTTTTTATAGCAGGGATAACGTGAGAACAATAATTATTTACTGTGTGAAAAGCGAAAGAAAAAAAGGCTCCCTGTGGCCAGCCCAGTTCATTATTTTCACTTCAGGAGGCCACACTTTGTTCTGCCAGATAAATCATCCTGTACATTTTCTGAAATTACATACACACAGAAAAGTAATTCTTATATTGTATAGAGATCTTAATATGTAAATTATTTTGGGGCAGATTTCTCTTCATCCTGCTTTTTACTTTTTCCAATCAGTTTCCAATCAGTTTGATTTTAAGCAGTGTCTGACATCCTAAGAAACCCCTAAACACATGTGAAAGTTATGCCTTGGCAAGCAGTTTCATTCTTAGCACTGTTTCATGCATATTGGGGTTTGGCACTCTTTCAGCAACTGTCAGGAACTACCTAAAATTGATCACTGAACTATGCACTTGCAAGCTCCTGCGTTTACTTTGTGAGCCACTGGGGGCTTTTAGAGCTGGGGCTCATCAGTATTCCTGATATGCATTCAGCTTCTCTCCCTGCTACTCTCTTCCCTCCATCTACCTTGTTATTGTGCTTGTGATCAAGCAATTAGGGACCTTTATAAAAAGACTTACAGATTTATAAGGACTCACGTACAATGAGGGGCCTTGACATGGGGCCTTGACGTGGCACATGAGCTTACATATTTTGGCCAAAGTTTGGCACTAACACCTTATTTTTTGTAATGATTATTTTTAAAGGCAAACAGTGTGCAAATATAGGCTTTTTATCGTTTATAGCAGCTGGTTAACCCCAGACTGTAGGTTAGACTGTCACGTATGTCTCCCTAAATTCAGAACAAGTGCTAAGTTCCCTGGTCACGGCTTAATCTTCTGCCTGTAGCAGCTGCCTTTGCCTCGTTAGGAGCCCTCAGCTACTCAGATGCTGCCAGGTCTTACCTTGAGAGGAGCAAAGCAGATGTTCTGAATGAGCAAAGGGACACGTGCATTTCCAAGGTTTTGGACAGAAGGCAAGAGTTCAGGGAATAGACAAAAAGTGTGGAGTTCAAGCAGGGTCAGACAGGCAGTGGTCGGTACAGGCGGAGTTCAAGCAAGGTCAATCAGGCTGGAATCGGCACAGGCAGCGTTCAAGGAATAGTCAGGCAGGCAAGGGTCAATACTGGTAGAGTTCTAAATAGTCAGCCAGGCAAGCGTCAAGATTAGCAGAGTTCAGAATAGTCAGACAGGCATGGGTCAGGATCGGCAGAGTTCAGAATAGTCAGGCAGGCAAGGAACAAAACTGGAATCAAAACAGACAGAATTTGCACCCAGATACTAAATAAGTTAGATTTTACAATGGGCAATGACTACCAGCCCAAAGCCCCTTTAAATCTTCAAAATTTGCACCAAAAATCCGCACGCCACATAGAACCTGGAAGTGCGTGCTGCACTCCACATGAGAGCCAGCAAGTGGAGAGAGGATCACCACGGTGGGTGTCCCTGCCAGCACACTAGACCATCAGGGTGAGTCCTCACATAGACCAAGCGCTGGCACAAAGGCCTCTGTCGGGGTTAGACCAAGTGTTAGTGATTTTTTTCTGTTAGTGGCCTTTATAAGCCTGCTCCATGCAATTGTCCATTGCTTGATCATGTAAGCTCCAGAACCCGATCTAGCCTGTAATTCCTGTGATTCTTTGTTCATGTGTCCCCTGCCTGGTTCCTTTCTCCTGTTCCCAACCTGTACCTGACTCATGCTGCTGTGGCTTTCCCTAATTTGATTTTAGGCCTGTTGTTCGACCTGGCTTGCTTGCTTGCTGCTTGCCATTGACCTCCGCCTACCCTACGGATCCTGCCTGTCTCCTGCTAGCCCTGACCTTTTTGATGGAGGCTGCCCTTGTCTACCACTAGCCTCCTCACAGGCCTGTACTGGAACTTGTACATTTTGTTTTCTTTTTCCATTAAATATCTGTTGACTATATAATGGCTTCTGCTCCCTTTCTAGCTCACCATGGGTTACTCAGCACACAAGCTCCTATATACCAGTCACCCACCAGTGGCCAGACCCGACAGCAACATTGTCTAGTAGGACTTTTTAGCATCTTTGCACTCATTTCTTAACTTCTTAAAAGCTTTCATAGAGCATTAAATATAGTTCATGTCAGTGAAATTAACCCGTGTGGAGTGTGTAAATAATAATAATGATGATAACTAAATAAAACACAATATTATTTAATTTTGAAGGGACTGTTTTTCTCTGATTAAACCCTGAGCTTTATTATTATGTTCTTTTTGTCTATTTGACCTTCACCAGATGCTTGGATGCTCTCTTACTCTTCTTTCATTCTTAATGTCATGCAGGTTATATTGTTTGATGTAAGCTAGCCTGCATTTTTGCCTTTTTATCGTGTTGTCTGTCCTTATATTGCCTCTTCTTAAACTAACATCTGTGCCTTAAAACAACACTTCTGTTACTCCACAATAATACTTGTCATTGTAAGTGTTATGGTGGGAGAAATAGCCCTTGCCTGATTCTTTAAAACCTGATACTTAAATTATTCAACTATGACATCTGGTTGATTATTCAACCTGTATCTCAAAACAGACCAGCAAGACATTTTTCAGTATAATACAATGCAATACGTTATATACAGAATATGTAAAACTATATTGTAATGGTGAAATTAAATACTTAGGATAATGCAGTGTAATGCAACTGCAAATCTCCAACATCTCCACAATCCATGATAATCAGATAATAAAGAAAGTTGATAGATATGTGTATTTGTCTCTCTCTGTCAACACCCTATACCAAATCTTGCTTATTTTCAACCATTGTAGCATTTACAACGTCTTTTTTCAGGGTTTTGCAATATTTTTTATTGGCTCAGAGATTACCAGAAGGAAAAGACAGTAAACAAAACTAATGAATATAGCATACCATGGGCAATCTGCTAAGGAAACAATTTTTAGCTTTTATGGAGTGTGAACGCTCCTGGGGATATAATACTACCATGCCATTTACAGCCATGTGCAGAAAGGGAATTCATCAATATCTGAAGAAAATATTGCAAAGGACATGTAATATAGATGAAATAGTGCACTAGAATTGATGTTACTGTAGTTTGCTCAAAATACAATTTATTGAATATAATGAATGAAGTATCTTCAGCATAAAGGAGTTACATTATAAAACATTAAATTCTCTATAAATAAATGCTGGTGATATATTTTTTGGTTGTCTCTATACTTAGTATCAAGTCCTCTAATTTAGAATCTTGTGCTTACTGAAATGTAGGGTTGAGTTGAATATGACCTACGGCTGTAATATGCCTTTCTGCCTTTTTATAAACAAAGAGATTAAAAGCGTTATAGCTGGCAGATCATATTGTTAAAGAGTAAAAATAATGGGCCGATTTAATAAATTACTTTTTTTTCCGTCAATTATGCTTTCCCCCAGTTTCTAAAAAATTGGGATAATGTTTTTGCTGCAAATCATTACTAAATCAGTCCTCTAGTGATGTAGAAAGATTCATTAATTAACAATTAAAAAATAAAACAAATGCAATGGTTGTTTACAGGTGTGTAAAACAGGCTAGCCATAGATCAACCAACCTTAATTAATTTAGCCTTAATCAGCACTGGAAATTCTGACCCAAAGAGCAGCTAAAAAAAGGGCAGAGCTACTACCAGGTTCAAACCAATGTCTATGGCGAACAATATTTCCAGGCTCTGGTTTCTGCTTTGCTGCTAAAGCCATTACAAATGACTGGGACCAGGAAATAATTCAAGATTTGTTTTGGTTAGGCAAAATATAAAGTCCACCACCTGCTAGAAAAAGTGATAACTCATATGTTTAACATCCTGCATGTTGATCTTAAATGACTTTTATAATGATTGTATTGTAGTTGTTCCTAAATAACTGTAAGCTAAAAATTCCCTGCTTATCTAGACAATATTTTTAATCTTTTTTTCTTACTTATGAGTTCCATTAATGAGTTAGCCTATGTAATATAGCATGATAAATTCATTACTCACTCCCGAGAAAGGATCCAAGAGGACACTTTTTTCTCTGTGCTGTGGAGTGGCCGGGCATCTGATTAAATCCATATTCCCTCATGCAGTGAACCATAGAGCTGCTGTTGCAGCTATAATGAATTCTTTGATGTCTTCAACAAACATTTGAAGGGTTCGCTTTCTCCCTATTCAGTGTAACAGTGTTTCTTAACCTCTTTCTTAGAAGGTCAATGTTGGCATAGTCATTCTTCTTCCTTAACTAAATTAAAAATAATGTTAAGTTTGGTTATATGTTTTCATCAATTTCAATTGCTACACAATTCATATCCTCTTTTTTATGATCTTTTTGACAAATTGCTAAATGATTTTTTGATCTAGATATCAAAGGGATTTACATCAAGGCAAACATATGAAAGGGAAATAATATATCTGTAAACTTCTACTGACATGCGATCATTAATTCAGGATCTTAAAAGAAAAGGACTTCCTATTCTTGCATTCAGTGCCCCAACTGAGAAAAAAAAAGCACTGCCCTCACTAACAATACAAACAAAGTTTTTGACAGATTATGCCTTCAACCACTGAATCAAAAAAGCAGTTTAAATAATATGCCTTATCTCTGCAAAATGCATGTACATATAAAATTATTTTTAATGCAGTTGTAAATAATGAAGTAAATGCATTGTTACTGTGAGCATAAATTTCATATTATAAATACAATTTGTGGTAAAAAAATAAAAAAAACAGCATTTACATAATTCTTATAAAATTTTGCATGTTAGAGATGATCTAGTCTGCACAAAAGTAATACCAAATTCATATTTGTAATATTTGGATTTGTAAAATAAATTTGCACTTGATGAATGCCGTGTTTCCCCCAGTAAACAAAAGTATGTGCTATATAGGGTAGCATGCTATTGAAATATAAACTAAGCATGTCCAGTAACATGCTGATTGTTTCTGCAAGGGCAGCTTCTTTACAAGAGCTTTAATAAATCACTCCTGGCTGCTGTTTGGTCTATTTTCTCAGTGTTCCCTTAGATGCCACTTTTGTTTTAAGAAAAAATAAGCTAACCTCCCTCTTGGTTAGAGGCCTCAGTGCCTTGGTTTCACCGCCTCTCAGCTTATTGCTTCCCAGGCCTAAATCATCATTTGAATAAAATAGGGCTGCTGGTGTGGTCTTTAATCTCAATGTTTCCATTATGTGATTTGGCTTTTCACACAGGCAGATCATGCCTGGCATATTATTTTTAGTTTGAGATCAATACAGATATTCTACAATAATGTCTTTATTAATATTGTGCAATATCATGCAAGATACAAGTCAGCCCCAGTCAGCCCAAGATAGTAAGGCCCAGGAAAGACATAACTATGACATCATGTAAACATGACTTGAATCTAAGGACACTTTACTCAACGCAATGGGTCACCTCGGGACTCCCTTTTTCATATTTATTACATGCTTATCTCAGTGTTTAGTACAGCAGAGAAATGTTTGGGAAAGTGGTTGTTATTTTTAAATGTGTATATAAAAACTGAGATAATCAAAAGTAAATGGTGGAAAATAATCGTATTAAGTGGTGCAGTTTACATGTTTATCTCAATGTGTAATTATTAAAATCACTTTACAATCTCCTAGAGATACGTACATAATTAGAATTATCCTTTAGCACTAACACATTTCCACAGTGCTTTACAGAGATCATTCATTATTTATACCAGTCGCTGCTCCAGTGGATCTTATAATATAATAATAATCTAATCTTATAGATGTCAGTAGCTCATACACAGTTATTTTCACACATGTGGGACACTGCATTTACACAAGGGACATTATACTTCACGATCTAAGTACATGCGCCGAGTATTGCACTGTATGATTCTTCTTTTTTTTTACCTCTTGGATCTGTCACGTATTACTACCTAAATTCTGAACAAGTGCTAAGCTCCTGGTCACGGGAGGAGCCCTCAGCTACTCAGATGACACCAGGTCTTAACTTGAGAGAAGCAAATTGGCACGTTCATTACCAAGGATAGGACGGAAGGCAACAACAGCTTCTTAAGGATTAGATGATCAAGTGTGGTCAAGCGGGGGTCGGTACAGGCAGAGTTCAAGAATAGTCAGGCAGGCCGGGGTCGGTACAGGCGGAGTTCAAGAATAGTCAAGCAGGCTGGGTCAGTACAGGCAGAGTTCAAAGAATGGTCAGGCTGGCAAAGGTCAAGATTGGCAGAATTCAGCAGAGTCAGACAGGTAGGGATCAAAACCAGAGAATATGCAGACAAAATCACACCCAGGAACTAAACAAGTTAGACTTAACAAAGGGCAATGATTTTGGGCTTTAAATATTAGAATTTTCGCCAAAGACATGATGACGTCACCCGTGCGGCACGTAAAATTCGGAAATGTGCCATAGGAGATTGGCGCTTAGGAAGAAGAGGATGTCTGAGGCGGGCATCCCCACAGAGAGTGCAACGGGCGTCCCCGCTGGCCCACTAGACCACCAGGATGAGCCTTTACAGGATCAGTCGTGTTTTTGTATGTAATCCATATGCTGAACATATATACCCATTTATTGTAAAGCGCTTCTGGATATTAGTGATGTGCAGGTCAAGAAAAACTTGACACCCGACCCTAACCTGCAAAACCCTACCGAGCCATACTCATTTTGTTATGTAAGCTACATACTTCTTGCTCACCTCTGGTCCCAAGATACAGAATCTTTGGGAGCAGATAAGAAATGTACTTTCCCCAGTTTGACCCATGCCCAACCCTAACCCTCAATAGTTTGTTAAATTTCAACCACATCCCATCCAGTGATGTGTGCATTTATCCATTGGTTTCAGGTAAATGCGCACTTCACTAATGGCTATGATGGTGCTTTACAAATATATGTTAATAATAATAATAGTAATAATAATAATGGCTGAAGGGTTGTTGTTGAGCTGTGGCTGCTTGCATACTCGGCAGCAATCTCTGAATCTTTTCTGCTTTCAAAAGCAAAGTATCTCTGTCTAATTACAGGTCTGACTCTTCACTCCATGATGCACATATGGTGTTTGATTTCTCTGGTTCTAACCCGCTTGACCCCAGCCCGTTCTGTGGTTTTGCTTGTTCCCTGTTTGACCCTACTTTGCTTTGTTCCTGACTATGCTCATTTCTTCAGTCCACACTCTGGTTTGGTCCAGACCTGCTTCTGGTCTTTTAAAAGATGCATTTTGGCAGTCACTCTAGCCCTAGGTTATACCCCTGACCCCATTCATAAGTCCTTTAATTATCAGTAAGGCATCTGAAACTGTTATAAGTAAAAAGCAGGTGAACAGCAAAATAAAAATATGAGCTTTGAAAACAATAGCTAGAAGCAGGAGGTGGCCTTGAACTAACCTTTATTAATATGTTATATGAGGTATATAATTTTACAAATTGTTTAATTGCCTGATGAATGGGATTTTTATAATAATTCTCATACTCTAAATCTGACATTTATTTGAGTTATCCACATCTATCATTAGTAATAGATTTATTTATTAAAATAAGAAATGTTATTTCAGAGATGTATTTTTTCATTGTTGCTTATTTACATATGCTTAAAAGCAGAAATGTTTAAAAAATAAGCCTGACCAAGAATGAGGGGGGGCAGTGAACAATAGACAGAGCTGTCCCTATTCAAAGTGAAGTTGGCAAGGCAGGGTTGTGGCAGAAAATCTCCAAGCAGTGATATGGGACGTGCCCAGAATGGACAAAACATGCTAATTGTCTGTAAGGGATGGAAAACTTAAACTCAAAATGAAGACAGAGCGAGCAGGCTACTTAAGGGTTTTCAGCTCCCTTGCTGTACTTCATGTTACATACCTTCTTGCCATCCAAACAGGTAAGAGATCTGTTGAAATATAACACTAGAGTTTCCCTCAATGGTTTGTAGTTCAGCTGCTAAAAGAAGTGTTTGTTAGATTTGTTAGTCAGATAATATTAGAAAATAATAGAATATTTTTAAATTGTGCAGTGCAGTCTATGTAGTCACTTGAAGTGCACTACTAAGAATTCACATCAATTTTGCACAGTTATATTGCTTGTGTTAGCATTTATAATTAGATTTCCCAATAAATTAACATTTTACATCTGAAACACAGCCTCAATAGTAGTATTTTTTTTTGCCAGCAAAGGTATTTTTTAAAATCTGTAACACTCTGTAGTAGAACATCACCATGTATACTGCTTCTTAAAAAAAATACATTCTGAAATGAAAAATTCTTCCTAAATATGTAATGAGTAGAAAAGTAAGATTATTTATTAAAAACTGATTGCAGCAGCCAGTTTTTACTACAATTAATTTAGTGGGACAGCTCTTTTCCATATTTTCCAGAAATGTTCATTTTATTTTTTTAATAACAACAAAGCACATATCTCAATAAAGGGGAAGGGGGAAAAAGAAAAGCAAAGAAAAAGTAGAATCACATAAAAAAATTTGAAATCGACTAAATATTTAAAGGTAAACATCTAAATGTTTAGATGTTAACCTTCAAATAGCTGGCCAGTAAATTCTACTTATTGATGGGTTGCTATAGGTTACTAGACCTTGTATTACGCTAAGGGGCTGATTTATCAGTGTTCAAATTTGAATTTTTAATGCTATTCGAGTTTTTTATTAAGCGAAACTCTAATTTTAAAGATTTATTGAGCACAAAAAACTTGAAAATGTCATTTAAAAATTGTCAATCTAAACTCTTGCAGAGTTAATGTAGAAGTGCTTTTTTTCATTTGAGGTTTTCAAATTTTTATGAGAGTTGGTATGCCCATTGAAAATGATGAGTAGAATACGAATTTCATACATTCAAGTTTGTTACCTGATTTTTAGATTTTAATTTGATTTGTAAATAAATAAGCAAATATTTGAATTTAGTAACATTTTTAGTTTACTTAAATGGAAGAAATCTCTAATATTCAAAGATTTGAATTTTGATGAATAGGCCCCTAAATTAATTGTCTGTTTTTGGTTTAACCAATAATTACTTTTGTTTCAGAATACATATGTGACCCCAGTAAATATGAGGTCACATTTACATGAATATATGTCTGTGTGCACCAGCCAAGCCTAGTTGATTTATATATTCACACTCCCACCAATAGGGGTTGCCCATAAGCCCACATTGTGAGTTTCTGTTTGGTCAGTACACCAGTAACATTGGCTCTGTGTCTCCACTCATTTTCTTTAAAGAATAACTGTTGCCACAGCCACACCGTGGGCCTGTAACACATACTTATTTATGAAATGTGTGTTATTTAAATTCTTTATAATATAAGTTGTATGTGTCTTTTAAATGGGCTTTTACTGTTTAGAAAGATTTAAAGCACTTTTAAAGGTGTTTTGCGGAGCTCTCCATTACTATGTAGAATGAAATGGTATCTCCTGAAATTTGCTGGATATGATAGTTAACTATATATTGAGACACTGTATAATATACAGGTATGGGATATCTCATGCAGAGACCCAGTTTACCAGAAAGCCATCTCCCGTAGATTTAATTTTTAAGCATATAATTCTAATTTTTAAAAATGATTTCTGTTTTCTATGTAATAATAAAACCCTACCTTGTATTGTTTATTTTCATGTTTTTTTAGTATAGCAAACATTTGGTGATCAGAATTACAAAAAAAAAACTTATCTGGAAAACCAGTACTAATATGTATGCAGGGTATTGTGGGAATGTAATTATGTGTTATTAGTAGGGTGTTATTAGTAGCGAATTTTACCCGTTTAGTTTCGCCAAAAATTCGCTGCCAGCAAAATGTCGCAGATGCCAATTAAAGTCTAAGGGCGTCAAAAAAATGTTGTCGCTCGGCGAAATATTTTTGACGCACATCTTTTTTTTTGACGCACAACACCATACAAGTCTATGGGCGTCATTTACGCGGCGAAACAAGGTGAAAAAATTTGCCCATCCCTAGTTGTTAGTACAAAAAAACATTTATGGACACCTTTGTGAATGTTATCGACTGGTTTTTGACCAATTACAGACCTCAACTACTTCCTCGCAAAGTTTGTGTAATAACTCACCCTGGTAGTCTAGTGGGGGGACGGCAGGGACCCTGCCGTGCTGAAAATCTTCTGTGGTGCCTGTTCGCTAGGGTGCGCGCCTCTTCTTCTCACTGGTGTGATGATGCCAGCACGCAATAGCGCGAAATTTAAATGTACTTAAAGGTACATTTTTCATTTCCACGCTGCCTGTTATAGGAGTTTGTTCCTGGTGCTATTTGAGCTTTGTGCTATTCTGTTTGAACCTGTTTAATTCCTGTTGTGACCCCTGCCTGACTTCTGAATCCTGACCCTTGCCTGAATACCGACTACCTCTTCTGCTAAAATCCTTTCTGATTGATTTCCCGGTTTGACTCTTGCCTGCCTCGTACACTTATTCTCTGCCTGCCTCGACCCAGTCTGATCTGACTACGATTTTGCCTTACGCCTTGTACCACAACCTTCTGCCCAAAGACTTTGCTTACAGTTGTGCCCCTTCGCTTGTTTAGAACCTTTCGCCTTGCACCTCTCGTTTTAAGACCTGGCGGCATCTGAGTAGCTGAGGGATCCTCCCGAGGCCAAAGGCGGCTGCTACAGGCAGAAGCACGAGCCGAGACCAGGGTGCTTGGCATTGTTTCTAGATTCAGGGTGCCAACCGTTACATTATAACGGGCCCAAATGGATGAAGAAAGTCAAGCCACTGCTGTCGCTGCTCCTTCCACTACAGAAGCGATACTTACCACTCTACTGCAGCGCCTGGAGGAAAATGAGCAGAGGCAAGATTCTGCTGTACAGTCTCCAGTTCCTGTGGTCACTCCTCCTGTGGGCGCTCCTGTGGGTTCTCCTTCCATGCTGGGTAACGTGCCTAAGACCCATGAGCCTAAAATTGTTTTCCCCCGAGACATGGGGATAGAACCCATTTTTTTGTGTTTAAAGAGGCATGCAAACTTTATCTCAGCTTCTTCCCTCAATCTTTCGCCACTGGTGAGTAAAAAGTGAGGTTTGTAATGACCCTGTTACAGGGTGATCCCCAAATTTGGGCCCTAAGGCTACACTCCACTGATCCTGCCCGCTATTCCCTAGAGACTTTCTTTAAAACAATGGCGATACTCTACGATGATCCGGATCGTGCTTCTTCAGCGACTCTGCGATTCGTAAATTATGCCAGGGAAAGCGGGATGTGGAGGTGTATTGCACAAAAACGTTACCCCCTTCCTTTGATTTACGAATTGTTCGAGCAAGTTAGAAATGCAAAGATTTATTCTAAGCTTGATCTTAGGGGTAGTTACAACCTCATCCCTATCAGGGAGGGGGATGAGTGGAAAACGGCCTTTAACACCAGGAACGGCCACTACGAGTATCTGGTAATGCCATTTGGTCTTTGTAACACCCCCGCAGTGTTCCAGGAATTTGTTAATGATATCTTCCGGGACCTGTTGGGGTTATTCGTAGTGGTCTATCTAGACGACATTCTAATCTTTTCCCCTAACCTATCTGATCATCGTAAGCATGTTCTGGAAGTTTTGCTTAGGTTATGGAGAAATAACTTATCTCTTTGCAAAACTTGAAAAGTGCACTTTTGAGGTTTCTTCGGTTCAGTTTTTGGGGTTCAATATCTCCAGCAACGGTCTAGAAATGGATCCTGGGAAGGTTAAGGCCATACTAGAGTGGGCTCAGCCTCTTTCTTTACGTACTACTCAGAGGTTCTTGGGTTTTGCCAACTACTATCGGCAATTTATTAAGAACTTTTCCCTGATAGTAGCGACAATCACAGACTTAACCAAAAAAGGTGCAGATCCAAGCATGTGGCCCCTGAGGCTATTCAAGCCTTTGAATTCCTCAAGAAGGAATTTGTCATAAGGTTTGTTGAGGCCACTACCTATCCCTGATAAACCCTGGTCCCATATTTCGATTGATTTCATTGTTGATTTTAAAAACTGTGATTTGGGTGGTGGTGGATACGTTCAGCAAAATGAGCCACTTCATTTCCCTCCCACACCTCCCTTCTGCCAAAACTTTAGCTGTTATTCATTTCTAATATTTTTAAGTTACATGGTTTTCCGGTCAATATTGTTTCTGATAGAGGGGTACAGTTTGTTTAGAAATTTTGTCGAGCATTCTGCTTTCTGGTGGGGATTGAGTTGTCTTTTTCCACCGCATATCACCCTCAAACCAATGGTGAAACCGAAAGGGTTAACCAGTCCCTTGAACAATTTTTGAGGTATTACGTTTCTGACAACCAGTCCTCATGGGCTGAGCTATTACCCTGGGCAGAATTTGCTTACAATAATGCAACTCATTCTTCAACTGGTGAATCTCCATTCTTTATTGTTAATGGTTTACATCCCAAAGCATTTTCTTTTTCTGGTTCATTGTCCCTTGTTCCCTCTGTTAATTCTTCTGTCAAACAGTTTGCAAAAATTTGATCTGGGGTGCACGATCTGCAGCTTTCTGCAGCTACAGCCGCTAAGAAAAAAGCAGCTGATAGGTCTCATAGAGAGGCACCCAAATATCAGGTAGGAGACTCTGTATGGTTGTCTACAAGAAATATTTATAAGTTAAAGATCCCTTCTCTTAAGTTGGGACCCATGTTTATTGGTCCATATCCCATCATTGAGATAATTAATCCTTCATCTGTTCGTCTCAAACTACCTGATTTCTAATTACTGATTCCTTTCATGTATCTCTCCTGAAACCAGCTACACAGGTGCACCAACTGTCTTTGCCTCCCTCAGTGTTGGTAGAAGGTCAGCCTGAATTTGAAATCCAAGAACTCCTTGACTCTCGCCTTGTGCGGGGTAAGTTACAATACCTTGTTCATTGGAAGGGCTATGGCCCTGAGGAGAATTCTTGGGTTCCTGTTGGTGATGTTAGGGCTGATTGTCTTAGGAACCAATTACATCGTAATTTTCCTGAGAGACCTGGGGGTCCAGTGGCCCCCCAAAGAGGGGGGGGTAATGTAATAGCTCACCCTGCTAGTCTGTCTAGTGGGGTGACGGCAGGGACGCCCGCCACGCCGAAAATCTTCTATGGCGCCGGTTCTCTAGGGTGCTCGCAGCGCACCTCTACTTTAATTATAGACGCAGGCACACTGGTGTGATGACGCCAGCGCGCAATGGCGCGAAATTTAAATGTACTTAAAGGTACATTTTTTGCACGTTATAGGAGTTTGTTCCTGGTTCTGTTTGAACCTGTTTAATTCCTGTTGTGACCCCTGCCTGGCTATTTGACGATCCTGACTTGAATCCTGACCCTTGCCTGAATACCGACTACCTCTTCTGCTAAAATCCTTTCTGATTGATCTCCCGGTTTGACCCTTGCCTGCCCCGACCCAGCCTGATCTGACTAGGATTTTGCCTTACGCCTTGTACCACGACCTTCTGCCCAAAGACTTTGCTTACAGTTGTGCCCCTTCGCTTGTTTAGAACCTTTCGCCTTGCACCTCTCATTTAAGACCTGGAGGCATCTTGAGTAGCTGAGGGCTCCCCCCGAGGCCAAAGGCGGCTGCTACAGGCAGAAGCACGAGCCGAGACCAGGGTGTTGGCATTGGTTCTAGATTCAGGGTGCCAACCGTTACAGTTTGTCTTTTGCGAGCATTCACAGTTTATGTAATAAAATTTCGCAATCACAAAGCGTTTTTTGCAACACAATTTTCAGAGCAAGTGTTAACTCTAACCTTTGCTTAACGAAAATACTCAATGTAATCTTATTGCCAGCGAATGTTTTTTTCAATGAGAGCAGCACTAACAAAAATGCCATTTTAAGTAATGCTTGTGATTTTAAAAAAACAAACCCACTTTCCATTCATTCCTATGGGATTTTTAGAATGGGTGAATGGTGAAGTTCACCGTTTGATAAATTCACTTTGATAAATCTGCCCCTCAGTTTTGAACTGCTAAAAACATTGTTTTTTTAGAGGAATTCTGTGTGAAAATGTGATTTTTACTAAATGCTCAGTTAAAGGAAAGATATCTTGTCACACTCATCTTTTTCACAGTATATTACCCTTTCTCTATAATGTATGGTGCTTCTGCAAAACAAGGTTTTAAAAGTGTTTTACCTGCTAAAAATACAATCATACTAGAGCTACAGAGAGATCCTTTCTCCTCCGAGTCTAGGCTGAAATGAGGACTGTGAGTGTCCTCTCATTCTCACTTTGCAGCAGCAACCCAAGTCCAATCCCAAGTTTTAGGTAAAGTCCTTTAAGCTGTTATAGAAAAACGATTAATTCTGTAGCTTTCAGGACGTAATGAATAATGTCCTGCTTTCTGCAAGAGCAGTTCTTGCCCCGTTTCCCCTAAGCCATGTCCTTCCTTTCTATTAAAGCAATTTGTGCCCTTTACCATGTCCTTCTTTTCCCTTTAGCGGTTTGTGCCGTGTTCCCCTGAGTCGTGTCCTGCTTTTCTCCTGAGAGCCGTTCGTAACTTATTATTGCTGATCTATGCTGCTTATAAGAAATGTTCGGCTCCTTGCTACTCTACCCAAAAGCTGCTATAGTTTAGCCTTTCAACCTAAGCTTCAATGACAAACAGGCAGCTACCTTTTAAATTCTTTCAGGTAGAGTAGCACCGAGTGGAACATTCCTTGTAAGCGGCACATCCTGAACAGTGCTCAGGGGAGAACTGGAACATGGCTTTGGATCGGGTGGTTGGCTAAGTGTGCTGTGTGAGCAAGGCAGATGTTTCTTTCTGTAAAAAAAGACTGAGCAGAATGCCAAACTGACGATACTAGAAGCGTCTCCATCCCCTAACAGTCCAAATATTCAGTAACTGAATACACTGAAATTGAAAGAGCCAGAGTCACCTTAGAAATCTGTGAGGAGTCTTATACCGGAACTCCAAGAAAGGAGCAGAACAACAGCAGTTTTTGGCCAGCTTTAGGCAAATTTGACCCGAAAGGTACTTAAAAAAGCCTATTAATGCACTATGAAAAATTATAGTATATGTCCCCTTTAATAGTGCTCTTCCAGCAGAATCCTACATTAAAATCTATTTTTCAAAATAGCAAACAGATGTTTTAATATTTAAGTGTGCAATCTGACATAGGGCTAGACATGTTGTTAGTTTCATAGGTGCCCCCAGCCATGTGAGGTGCTCTGATAAACTTCAGTCATTCTTTACTACAGAACTGCTTCCCCCTCCCAGCAGCTTAGCAACAGAACAATGGAAAGTAATGAGATAACAGCTCTCTGACACATGCAATGCTAAAAATGTTCCCATGCCCAACCTAGTGGTAGATTTGAGAATAGCACATTTGCAGGACCCCTACACAACAGGATGAAGTTAAAGTGTGTGGCATGCACCTCACTTGAACGGCTGTGAATATTATTACACTAAAATGAGGCAAGTGTTGCACATTGACATATTCGTCCAAACATGCTCTTTGCATTTCCGCATATTATACTTTACTGTTAGCAGATCATGATGCTAAAATAACATCTTTAACTTATAGTTATCCTGCTGTTACTTGCTCTATTTGCATAACTTTGTTGATAATAAAGCAGCAGAAACCACTTTTAACCAGTATTATTTCCTTATCTGTAGTGATTAACCATTTTCACTTCAAAATCATCAGAAGACAACAGATCAGCAATTTCTATGCAGGCTGGGCAAAGAGTATGCCACTGGCCTTAGTGTAAGTGTAAGAACGGTGGAAAAGTACTAATCAAACCATGTGAATGTCTCAATTAAACCAATAAGCATCAAAATGTAAATAATACAGATAAAAGCAATCTGAGCAGCTTAAAGGGATTCTGTCATGATTTTTACAATGTATTTTTTTATTTCTAAATTACACTGTTTAGACTGCAAATAATTCACTCTACAATATAAAATTTAATTCCTGAACCACAAGTGTATTTTTGCTTAGTTGTAATATTGGTGTGTAGGCAGCTATCTCAGGTCATTTTGCCTGGTCATGTGCTTTCAGAAAGAGCCAGCACTTTAGGATTGATCTGCTTTCTGGCAGGCTGTTGTTGTTTCTCCTACTCAATGTAACTGATTATGACGTAGTGGGCAGGGATGGGCGAATTTGACCCGTTTCGCTTCGCCGAAAATTCGCCGCCGGCAAAATGTCGCAGACGCCCATTAAAGTCTATGGGCGTCAAAAAAAATTGTCGCGCGGCGAAACTGTTTTGACGCGCGTCTTTTTTTTTGACGCACGCTGCCATACGAGTCTATAGGCGACATTTTTTCGGCGAAACGAGGCGAAAAAATTCGCCCATCCCTAGTAGTAGGACCTGTTTTTTTCTATTGAGTGCTTTTCTTAGATCTACCAGGCAACTGTTATCTTGTGTTAGGGAACTGTTACATGGTTACCTTCCCATTGTTGTGTTCTTAGGCTGCTTGGGTCGGAGGGGGTTGATATCACTCCAACTTACAGCAGTAAAGAGTGATTGAAGTTTATCAGAGCACAAGTAACATGACTGGGGGCAAATGGTAATGATCTTGAGTTCTCCTTGAAGCATTGTATAAGCATTAAGAAAAACTTTAATTTGATTACTGCTGATCTGCAGTGGAATAACTACTGAGGGAGCAGGGAGTGCAATTGCAACAGGGCCCTCTCCCCCTAGGGGCCCACTGTAGATCACACCGCAGCATGGGCAGTAAGGGAAATGCACGTCTAGACGGGTGGGGGGTGCATATCCAGTGCACATCCTGTGCCCCCCAGTTCACATCCTGTGCCCGGGCCTGGAAGTGTTTAGTTACGTTTCTGCTGATCTGCAATACATTGCTAGTTAAGCCCAATTAATTAACATTATTTTGCTTAGAATTTATGTACATGAAAATAGCTTTATGTGGATTGTGACATTCCAGTAATGAACACAATGCTTTCCTTGCCTTTCCCTACTTACACAGCAGCCATTTAGTATTATGCACAGGTCCAGCTTCCTTCAGAACACATACACAGTTTTTTCTTCATAAATATCTATTCAGGGCATGCTCAGGAAGGAAATCATTCTAACAAATAAGGCCTTTGTTAGTTTATCCTGGCAACCTATGTTCGCTTTACAAACCATTACAGCTACTTGAAATATAGCCCTGCACTAGTGATTTTTTTTTGGTTGCTGACAAATGTGTTTTCTTCAGTCCCCAACAAAAAATGGTTCACCGATTTCTGCTACAGTTCTCTCATGTTGAAATGCAATGTAACATATCAGTGTTAATGCACCACTGTTTTTGCTTACTCAAAGGATTCATCTCCATAAACAGACAGAAACTAAAAGCAACCTATTTAAAAACTTGCTGTGTTCTGAGAAAAAAAAAATCGAATTTTTTTGGGGGGATTTATTAAAGTCCAATAGTGTTAAAAGTCAGATGAAAAAAGTACTCATGTAAAATGTGAATGGCAGATGTCCCGTTAAAAACTGGAAGATTTCCTGAGTTGCGCTGGGTTTCTGAAAAAATCGTAGCTTTTAGAAAATTTAAGAGAAAAATCATAGGTTTCAAGTGCAAAATCCAAAATTATCACAAGATTCAGATTTTTTTTATTTTATCATGACTTTTTCCACACAAGAAGAATTTGTGAAAATGTATTAATAAATAGGGGAATAGTCCGTGCGGATTTGGTCGGAGTAGTTTTCAGAAAATAACTTTTCAGATTTTGATAAATAATCAATATTCTATTTGGGTGCTACAAACTCTGAGTTTTTAAGTAGCCCAAAAACACTGTGTATGAAATGAGATGGCCCCAATGTACTTACAGTGCAAACACCTGATCAGCACTGCTCTTGTGAGCATTACCGGCTAATCCCACATTTATTCTGTAACACATGGGGGCCAATTCACCAAGCTCGAGTGAAGGATTCGAAGTAAAAAAACTTCGAATTTCGAAGTGTTTTTTGGGCTTCTTCGACCATCGAATGGGCTACTTCGACCATCGACTACAACTTCTACTTCGACTTGAACGATTCGAACTAAAAATCGTTCGACTATTCGACCATTCGATAGTCGAAGTACTGTCTCTTTAAGAAAAAACTTTGACCCCCTAGTTCGCCATCTAAAACCTACCGAACCCAATGTTAGCCTATGGGGAAGGTCCCCATAGGCTTGCCTAAGTTTTTTTGATCGAATGATTATTCCTTCGATCGTTCGATCGCAGTTTTTGCGCTAAAATCCTTCGATATTCGAAGTCGAAGGATTTTAATTCCCAGTCGAATATCGAGGGTTAATTAACCCTCGATATTCGACCCTTGGTGAATTTGCCCCTTATTAGTTATATTATTGTAATATGACTTTTTGTTATAAATTAATGTAAAGCTCATGCTTGCTGTATACATATAAATGATGATAATGATAAGGCCCTGGAACAAGATAGATCCCTGAAAAAAAAACATTTGGGTGTATACAAGTATTTCCTTTAAAGAACTGGTACAAACACTTGGTAGTGGATTCCACTTTTGTGGGGGCAATTTTTGTTTTACTTAAAAATTCATTTCTTAAATTGAAATAGCCCTGTGTTCCAATACCCTAAGGGCTCTTGCACAGAGCGTTTTATAATGAGCTTAAGTTTTATAATGAGCTTAAGTAGCTAATCTATGATCAATCCATAATCAGGTGCTATCATCAAATGTTTCAAATAAACAGCTTGCCATCTAAACCTAACAAGCTTTTTAATAAAAAAAAGACATGCTTGAGTAAAAAATAATCCAATACAAAAGGGGGAAAAAGCATTTAATGCAAGAGTAAATGCATGTTTTCTTTCACTGATTCATCATCAACAGATAATAAGCTAGTCCCCTAGAGTTGGGAGGCAGATTGATTCATTTCTAAATTTGCTTGTGAAAAAAAATTGTGATTAAACTTAAGCCTGTTTTTTTTTCTATATTTACCATATTTACCATAAAACGCAAATTATAAAAACCTGATTTTGTTAATTCGCTGTACAAATTACTTATTTGTAATAACAAAAATCACATTAATTTTTGCAAAATTAACTGTTGAAATAAACCTCCCACTGATTTATATACCTGCTCAGCAGATGAATTGTTTTGACAACGTTATTTTGTAAGACTCAAATAAATTATCTTAATGCAGATTAGGTTTGGCACAGATCCAGTAACCACTTTCATGTATTCATCACCTACTGCCAACAAATATTGATCCACAGATACTGAAAAGCTTGTAAAGGCAAACTTGGCTTTCATTTTGTTTTCATAGAACAGAAAAAATAATATGGGGGCTAACTATTTGTCAATTACAAGAATAATGAGAAGAAATGCTACATATATGGCATACACCAACATTTATTTAAAATGTCTTCACTTAAAGCCTATACAAAAAATGTGCACCTGTATTAAAAAGGGGGTGGTTCACATTAGTATGCTATAGAATGGCCTATTCTAAGCAATGTTTCAATTGGTCTTGATTATTTTTTTTTATAGTTTTTTAATTATTTGCCTTCTTCTTCTGACTCTTTCCAGCGATTATATGGGAGTCAATGACCCCATCTAAAAAGCAAATGTTCTGTAAAATAACACATTTACTGCTACCTTTAATGACTCATCTTTCTCTTCAGCTCCTTTCCCATTCATATTTCATTTTCTTATGTAACTCGATGCATGGCTGCTAGGGTAATTTGGGCCTTAGCAACCCAATTGCTGAAATTGCAAACTTTAAAGCTGCTGAATAAAAAGCTAAATAACTAAAAAAACAATGGAAACCAAGTGCAAACTGTCTCAGAATATCACTCTCTATCAACATCATACTAAAAGTTAATTAAAGGTGAACAACCCCTGTAATGAATGCATTATAAATAATTTGTGCAATGTCAAGTTGAATCTCCATGTTTTTTTCCCCACAATGTTCCTTTTCCGCAGAATTCCAGTCATTGCAGTCACAAGTGGAGCAATGTTCCTGACTCTTTGTGATGTTCCTGGTACAATTGCAAAACGAACAGTTTTGTGCACATTTTGTCACTAATTGGACGCAATTGTGTAGAAGTCCATCTGCCACCATTTCCAATGTTCAGCATGTCTGTTCCTGATTGTTTAGGCTCAAGTGTGCTGCACCTATCGATGCTGTCATGAAGGAAACTTTGGAACTACAGCTTGGTCAGGATGTGGCAGTAGCTTCAGGAAGTGGCACTAAGCAGAAATATATTGAAGTACCAGCAAGACATTTTTTAAGGGGAAAATTTATCAAGGGTCGAATATCGAGGTGATTGGAGTTTTTAAACTCCCATCAACTCGAAATTCGAATTAAAAAAAAAGACCAACCAAATTCTATTCAACTTCAAGTAAATAGGCTGTATTTGATCTTTCAAAGTCCACCAAAAATCCACCAAATGACTCCAGGTCCCCCATAGGCTAAAACAGCAATTCAGCAGGTATTAGATGGCGAATAGTCAAAGTCAAATTTTTAAAGTGAGCATATGATAAATTTCGATTTGAATCAATAATTTTCAGTCCCACTAAATTCTTTCATTGTTTTTTCTTCTGCTTATCACAGATTCATTTAGAACTGCATGTGCCAATAATCATCTTCATTTATCCTCTTTATTTTTAGGCCTTGTGGAAGTAGTAAACATTACTAGCCATGTCCAATATATACATGGAACAGTTGGCAAGTCTGCTCTCCTATCCGTGCAATACACCAGCTCAAGCAGTGATAAACCGGTGGTAAAATGGCAAGTGAAAAGAGAAAAGCCAGTCACTGTGGTGCAGTCCATTGGGACAGAAATCATAGGAAACTTGCGCACAGATTACAAGGATCGAATACAGATCTTTGAAAATGGCTCTCTCTTGATAAAGAACCTCATGTTGTCAGATGAAGGGACTTATGAGGTTGAGGTTTCCATTACAGATGATACCTTTACTGGGGAAAAATCAATCAACCTAACTGTGGACGGTAAGTGTTTGCATAAAAGTTGAATTACTATGCTGTATTATATGAAGTTTCTTAAAAGTCTTTTTAAAAAAAGTCTTTAAAGTCTCAGAATTAAGAGAAATATAATTATGAGGAACGAGCAACATATATTTGGTCCCATGTACAAAGATGTTTTTTTGCTTATTCATCATAGTAAAAGCATAGATATGTTTTAATGTTTTGAGTAAATAATGTATATTCATGAAGTTACACCCAGGATACTATATAAAAGATAATGGTTCAAGACAAAATCCTCTAGAATTACTTAATTTTGGTTGCACTCAGTATCATTAGTGAGGAAAATGTGGAGGTCAGGTATATTGCAAGCATTTAAAAGTCTGTTTTACTCTGGATATTGTTTTAATTCACTGGAGAAAAACATTCTCCATACCCTACAATGGAATTTTTGTTATCTATTTTACATTTTGTCATGTCTGCAAGCTCAGTTTGAGTGAAAAGCGTGCAGAAAGGTTTGCAGCTTGGACCAAACTTCCAATTTTAAGCAAAGTTTGCAGCTAGTAGACAACCTAGCAGCTAAATATATATATATATATATATATATATAGTGCCATAAGTAGCTCACAGGCCTATGAATGAATGCCTAGTGGCACAAATCGTGTAGGATGAAGATACTTAGTTGTTTTAAGCAGCATCTTTTTGACTGTGGTCCAGCTTGTGCCAGCCTGTCATTTATTGAAGTTCAACACTACTTATATGTCAGGTATATTTCACTCTAACTAACATAATTTCTAAAAAAAAACAAAAAAACATTTACCAATGCATGCAAAAGGTACAGTTCAATGTTTATCTAAAATTCCTGAACATGCACATATTTGTATTTCTGTGATTAGCAAAGGGTGAATAAGCATGCATTATGTTAAATAACATGTATAAATTAAAATATGATTTCATTTACCATGTGACATTCATAAAGTAAAAAATAAAACAAAAAGCAAGCACAACTATAGTGTCTCCTTTCAAAAATATAATCTGCTCTCCAAATTTGTATTCTTTGACCAAGCTTCATTAGTGCCCAGTTGTAGAAAGAGATATTACTAACAATGTTTATGTTGTTTAGTGGTTAGTGCTACTCTGAATGCTAGGGAGACTAAGGAAACAATCACTGTTTTTTAGAGGACCAAAACATTATATACGCTTAATTAGCAAGGGGAGGAGCAATGTTAAATCAGGACAAGTTCTTCTTAAAAGTACTTGTTTGTTATCCAAAGAAATCAAATTTTTCTTTGCCATTCTACTTGTAGCAAGTTAATCGAATTTCTTTTAGTGGCAGGACAAGTTTGGTCTTTTGCAATTACTTCTTTATTTATGGTATCTGATCATTTTTTGTCATAGTAACTAGTAACTAGGAGAAAATAAAACAGTAAGCCAAGCATCTGAAAAACATAACAGAGAATGCAATGTAGAAATTGAAATTTAAGTACAATTCTGCTGTCTTAGTTTCTTAATTGTCATGGCTCAGTTTTTTATTAATCTTTCCAATTGTCTTCACTCTTCTGTTAAGCTCAGTACATGTTTGTATATATAACTTTTTCAAAGCATTACATGAATACCCAGCACTGTTTAGTCTAACAATGTAGAAAAGTACACACAGGGAGACATAATAAATGATATAAGTAAATAAGTATAACTATACAGGGATTAAGTGCCATGTGGTAAGAAACACAGGCAAAGGAGCACCTTTGCTTCACAGAGCATACAGCTCAAGTTGGTGGATAACAGACACAATTAAAAGCACAAAAGTGCACAAACATTTGGCCCTTAAGTGCCATGACTTGACCAGACTAGATGTTCTAGTGTTCCAAAAGGTATGATCTGAGTTTCATCTTGAAGCAATTGAGAGAGTGTTCTCTACAGAGGCAATCAAGGTTGGGATCCCAAAAGAAAGAGGCTGCAACAAGAGATACCAGGTCCGGAACTGGAGTAGTTTGAAGTGGCCTAGAGCACAAAGGTGAAGTGAGAGCTGGGCATGTACCTCTTCCAACCGCTTATCCCTAGTCCAGACCCTCTTCACCACACTGGATATCTCATCTGTGCTGTCTGGCACCCCTGTGTGACATAACCATGCAAACTAAAGCATGAACTTGTGATGTCACTGTGCGAATGAGCATGTGCAGGAGAGGGCGAGGCTGGCTGGGTTGTCTAGGTTGTCCAGTCAGTCCAGCCTGGCTCAGAGAGATACTGTAGCTATGGGTGTGGCTGTTTTGAAAAATTAGTGGCACTGTATGGAGCAGAGTTGACAGCCAGGAACGTACAAGGACACAAGTGAAAAATGCAGTGAGGAGCAGAGGGCTTTGAATGTTAGAAGGATTTTGTATTCAATCCTTTACTCCCAGGCAACCATGATAGAGTCTTTATCAATAAGATTACCTGATTATACAGTAACAAAATATATTTCATTCCCCTTCAATCATTATGGTATCCTACTCCTACAGGGAGTAGGCTTCTGTACCAGACCAAGGCAACCACAGCCCTTTAGCAGTAAAGCTCTCTAATGATGCCCCAGTAGTATATGTCACAATATATGGCTGATTAATAAATAACTCATATTATTGCTACATGGCAGCTCAGAAACCAGCAAATTTAGCCTCAGTGTTTAATAATCAGTCCTGTAGCATCTGCTTATATGACAGGCAAACCTTATTTCCTGCTTGATGATTTACAAGCTTAGCTTCTCAACAGCTGCTCGAAGCACAGTAACTGACAGCAGCACAGAGCATGTGCAGTGAATCAGCAGGTTGCAGAACAAAATCCAAGATGGGAAACTCCTGTAACAATTCTGAAGGCCTGCATCGTTACTACTATAGAGATGCTAAAACTTTAGACTGGATCAATAAGTTGAGTATAATAAATATGGCATTTCTAGCCATATTCATTTTTAGGGTTCAGTTCTCCTTTCATTTAAAAGGATGATATCATACAGTGAAGTCTTTGGAGCTTTTGAGCTGACTGGGGGCCATAAAAATCCTTTAAAGCCCCCCCCATCCTTCCCTCAGCAGTATGTGTCTCTATCTCTGCTAAATGCATAAGTGCCAAAAGTGAACTTGTAAATACTGTATACCTTTTCTATTTGGCTCTTAATAAATTCAAGTTAAAGAGAATGTCAACCCAAAAATATCTTTTGCTTAATAAAAGAAAACACAATGCAAAGCAACTTTGCCATAAGGTTATTTTCAGATTTTCCATGGTTTTTAAGTTATTTTTACAAGTAATGCTGAAAACCGTGTTTGTTTCCATTTCTATTCTCTACCCTGATGGCTCAGACTGTTGATACAATGTAAAACAAGCCAACTGATTAACAGGCATGTCTATGATTGGGAGCTAAGCCATTGTTTAAAAAGTAACAAGTTGCTTAGAATTATTATTCTTCTTTTATTAGGCAAATTTAAATTTTTGGGT
This sequence comes from Xenopus laevis, assembly GCF_017654675.1. Taxonomy (NCBI): domain Eukaryota; kingdom Metazoa; phylum Chordata; class Amphibia; order Anura; family Pipidae; genus Xenopus; species Xenopus laevis. The sequence goes on from NC_054384.1 coordinate 62,805,453, forward strand.
TGACTTTAACAATTGTTGTAAGTTGATTTTACTGTATTTTTTATCTTTAGCCCTCCTCTTATAAACATATAAATAGATTTTTGTTGGAATGTGATAAAAGTTGGTATGGAAGAAAATATTCCCAATGCGAAAATGCATTTCTCTGTTTGAACAAATTTTCTTTTTGTGCAAATTTAATGTAGCTTTTTGTAACCCCGGAAACTATTTATCAACTACTTCTGACAGTGGAAGAAAGAGTGCAAATGTTATAGTTTGTGCCAGTGTGCAGCATATGTAATAAATATCTTTCCTCCAAAAGATTATGCCACCTTAAAGAATTCCTTAAAAGTATGCAATGCGCAATTAAAATTCATAACGCAATGGAAGCCTAATGAAGAATATTACATTGTGAAATGCAAACTGCTCTCCTGTTTGTGCACATTTGTTTTGTTAGCTCTTTGCAACTTTTCTTACATTTCCCCCTTGGGCCTATTTGTAGACATTTCTTTGTGAGGGCTATCTGTAATTATCTAGTTGTGGGGCAATGCTATGTATATAGTAGGATGCAATCTGAATTTCTATATTGTTAAGAATGATTACAATTGTATTATTTTATATTTTTATTACATGCTACCTTAGCTGTATGCTGTATACAGCAATTTAGTGAAGTTTCTGCTCTTTAGACTTGCAAAGCAAATTTGTTTTTCCACTTATTTTTATGAAAAACTTTCTCTAAGACAGTAAGAAAGCATTATTGTCTAGAGAAATGATCATATCCAAAAAAATAAGATGAAGTAAAATCCTAAAGGGATTCTTGTAATAAAATTCTGTTCATTGTAAAATTATATATTTTTTACAATGTAAGGTAATGAAGAGTAAAATAATGTTTTTTTTTTACTTTAGATCTAGAAGTCAATACTACATTAGTTCATAACACCTTGTTATTTTGATCAACAGGTGGATTTCATTTTTTTGTTTTTCTTTTGTCAGTTCCTATTTCAAAGCCTCAAGTCATCCTTGCTTCATCTACTGTTCTAGAACTTACTGAGAACTTCACTCTCAACTGCTTCCATGAGAATGGTACAAAACCTTCCTACACCTGGATGAAAAACGGGAAACTACTAAACAATGATTCAAGAATGGTCTTGTCAACAGACCATAAACTACTCACCATTACCAAAATTATAATATCAGATGATGACACCTATAGCTGCACGGTACATAATCCTATCAGTAATGGACGCAGTGTTCCCATTAAACTCACTGTCTATAGTAAGTACCTGAATGATCAACTTGTAAGTCTGTTCTTACATATTTTTTTTTACATAGGGCAGAAATACAACAGAAAAAAATCAAATGATGTTATAGAGCACGGACCTACCTAGTAGCATGCTATTGAGCTCATTCTTTAAAAAAAATCCACACTTTTACACATTATATTAAAGTGAGTGAGCAGGGATAATATCTAGGTAAGATGTTACTGTGTGATGCTAATTGAGATTCAGTAATGGAAAATGAAGAGGCTTGAACTAAATCTAAACCAGTCTTCTGAAAAATGGCAAGTAATACAAAGTTTCAGCAAGTTATTGTTGGAAGGATTTCTAATTTTATAAACGATAGGTTCTTGTGTTTACTTTATCAACACAATCTAATCTTATTATTTCTCTTAGCAATTTTTGTAAAATTAATAGATTAAAAATATAATTACCACCATTCATCTGGACCATTTAGATTTTGCACCTGCCACAGTAGGAATTATAACTCTTATAAAGCATAAATCTTGTAAAAAATGTAAAAAAGACAGAAAGAAGAAAAGTTGCTTTAATTAAGTGGGTGCTTAAAAAAAACCTTTCATAGAGTTGCTTTTGGACTATTTTTAATTGACTCAGCATTGCATGAGGCTAGGCACCAAGTTAATTGATAAAATAGTGTCATTGAATGAACAACCTATAGCCAGGTTAAGAATAAATGGCACCCTTAATATATTAAATTGTGTCTTTAACAGAACAATGTGGGGATAGCCACTATCTCAAACTCTGTTTATGGCAATAATTGAACTATTTGGACATTTTTCCAATTTTAATATCATTAACAATAGGGACCTATTTACTAACAAACAAATTTTTTTAAAAAAAGTTTGTGGTTTTCATATATTTTACTGCATCATTCAGTGCTTTTTTTAGTTTGTACTTTCTATAGTTGGATCTTTTAATAAATGGCAATCGTGGTTTTTGAGGCTCATTTATCAAAGTCCAAATTTATCTCAATATTTTCTTGAAAAAAACTCCAACCAAAATCGCACAGGTTTTTTCGCCTTATTTATTAATACACTTTCCCGAAAATTTTGTTTGCGGGAGAAAATCTGTAAAAAAAACGTGAAAAATATAAAGTTTTCGGAATTTACACCTGAAATCAAAAAATCTTTGGGACTTCTCCCATTGACTTATATGCAACCTCGGCAGGTCTGAGATGCCGGATTTTCAGATTCAGACTTTCCATCCTCTGTGTGTAATAATTCTGATTTTTTTTTTTTAAATTCGATTTTATACTAAAAAAACAAGATTTTTTCTTATACCCCCTTAGTATTTCTGAGTTTAGTTGTGGTTTCATAAACACTAAAAAAGTTTGCAAACACCTTTGAGAATGTTAGCGACCAGGTTTGTGTCCTTTTTGACCGATTACAGACCTCAATAACTTCGTTGCAATGTTATTGCGAACAAATGGCTTTTGCAAACATGCACAGTGTATGTATTAATGAGTTCTCACACTTTGTCAAGAAAATTTTGATCTTCCCAGTAATTTCAGCACTAGTTTTGGTCAAACTGGATAGAGACTTTCTAATAGATAAGGCAACTTCAGTAAAATGAGGCAAAGCAGAAGTTGCCTTAGGTTCCAAAGCCTTGTAGGCTAGTAGTTCCCATACTACTAGCCAAAATGTTTGGAACCTAAGGGTTTTTCCCATAATTTGATTCTGAATTAAATATTTATCTTTTGGCAAAGCCACTAAAGGCTTTCGCTAGGTGTTGGACCTATCTGTAAAATTCTTTTTACACTGGGACATATATGGGAGCCATACATCAAGAAGCTTTAATATAGATGATTTAACCCAAAACCCACACTGAATTAATAAATAATTAATTATGAACTGGTCTTGACAACCTCTATCAGTCTTTTCCTTTTCCCAACAGGAAGAAGTTCACTCTATATCATCCTTTCAATGGGAGGAATATTTCTTCTGGTTACCTTGGTAACAGTTTGTGCTTGTTGGAAGCCTTCCAGGAAGTATGTTGATAAATGCATCAAATTACATTTTAGGGGCATAATTATTAAATCGATACCGACACGTTCCTATAAATATCATAGGAATATGTCAGTGTCAAGTAATTGCTGCACCCAGAATAGTTCCCCTGTAAGCCCCCCTGAAAGCTGCCCCCAGCCCCGCGAACCTGCGTTGACCCGACCCTCCGACAATGCTAAAAGATCCTCTGTGGTGTTTCACTGACGCTGGGGGCGGCGCGATCCTTCCATAGGCTATTACGAATGAAAACAGGACTTCAGCTTATGGAAGGATCGCTCCGCCCCCAGCCCAGCGTGACGGAAGCAAGGCAGAAGATCAGTTAGCTGTGTCAGCGGGTCGGCTGTGCAAAGGTTCGCGGGGCGGCATCATAAATATGCCCCTTAGTGTCCTTGGCAAAATAAAATATACAATGCAAGCAATCCTCACTTTGTACTTATCACATTAGCATTTAGTCACAAAAAAGGTTGTACATTTTTCAGATTCTACTTGTGTACAGAATGCATAATAAAACTTGTTGAAAATGTTATAATAAAACGCAGCCTTAAAGGACAACTAAACACCCCTCCTAAAGAGAGTCCCTTTCTAATTGCTCCCCCCACTTCCTCCCTGCATAGTCCACTATTTAGAAAAGTATCACAGAAAGTCACACAGACCTCTCCACGCCTCCCCACGCAGATTAGAGCAGTGGAGCGTACAGGTTCCATCTTTGGATCCTCTCCTTCCCTTTGGCTGTTTACAGATTGTTCTGGCGCGAAAAAGCGGAAAGTGTTTACAGTCCTTTAGCAAAGGTATCCAAATATGGCAAGTGAGCTCCGCTGCTCTACTCTAAATGGAATGGTCTCTACGACTCTCTGCAACACTTTTCTAAATAGTGGACTATGCAGGGAGGAAATGTGGTGTATGGGGGCTACTGGAGAGGGACACTCTCTTAGGGGGATTTAGTTCTCCTTTAAAGAAACGGTAACAGCAAGTGTTTCAAAGTAATTTAAATATAATGTACTGTTGCCCTGCACTGCTTTAGAAAGACTACTATAGTTTATATAAACAAGCTGCTGTGTAGCAATGGGGCCAGCCATTCAAGCTGTAAAAGGAGAAAAAGCACAGATTACTTAGCACAGGGGTGTCCAAACTACGGCCCGCGGGCCAACTGCGTCCCGCGATCCATTTTTAATTGGCCTGCAGCCAGGGTCGGATTACCCACAAGGCACCCTAGGCACTTGCCTAGGGCCCGCCTGGTTTTAGGGGCCCAGGCCAATGGATGGATGACGATACTACTGGACTCCAGTGCCTTCTTAATACCTCGGGACTCGGGAGAGCAGCGGGGAATGAAATGCTGAGAAGGGAACGCGCACATCTCAGGAGTTAGGGGAAAAAGGAGAGCACAAGTACTGCTGTTGCCTTTATTGAGCATATATGTGAATCCAGCCCATGTCCCTGCATGATTGCTTTCTCCCCTGCACTGTGTCACGAATGAAAAGATTCCCTTTCTCTCATTACACCCAGTGCTGCAAGTTTAAACTTCATTAAACATTTGCATTTTAAGCCCTTACTTTGCCTATTAAGTATGACAGTCAATGGGCTTGCTCCGTGTAGAATGATGTGATATTATAAGAGGGAGCTGTAAAGAATGTGTCTGGCCATTCATGTTTCATTTGTTGTATTTACAAATGGCTAAAACTAAGGCAGCATAGGTATTCCCCTGTACTAAGCACAATTCAGCAGGAACAGTCCCCTAAGTTTGCTCATAGTCTGTACAGAGAGATCCCGTAAATTGTAGTGGCTTCACATTTCATTTTGCCTGGGATCCAGCATGTCAGGCTGATTGGTCGGCCCCCACACATTTTCACCTCACCAAATCTGGCCCTTGTTGTAAAAAGTTTGGACACCCCCGGATTAGCAGATAACAGATAAACTCTGTAATAGAATACAAAGATATTCTTCGGAATGCTTCTTTTTCTTTTGCTATGTGCCTGTGCCTTGAAAGTCTGCCCCATGGCTACTCAGCAGCTTGTTTATATAAACTATAATTGTGTTTCTGAAGCAAACACAGTAGTTTTACCAGTGCAGGGCAACACTACAGTATTTTGTAAATAACTTTAAAACATTCTTTCATACTGTTCCTTTAAATCCAGTATAAAAAAATACAATGTAAAAATATTTTTTTTAATGCCAATGTATTTCTTTAGCAACAAATGGATTTTATGTGTTGTGTAAATCATCTGACAACTTTTCTTATAACATGTAATACACAAGGAATGTTATAATTATCACCACAGACAGCATTTTGAAAATACTGGGGTTACAATATTTTGTACTCTAGTAAAGATGTAAGCATCATCCAATAATACTAAAAGCTTTTATTAAATTTAGTAATCCCTATACTTTCTCAAAGGAAATGCTTACCTGGACTTATTCAAATACATGTTATTCTGTACAGAGAGCATATAACAGCCGGGACTTGGCTATGATTCCAGGGCTCCATAGCAGCTTGTGTCTATAGCCACAGCTGAAATTCACCTAGTGAAAAGATTGGAAAAGTGTACATACATCAATCAGTAATTCTATTAGACTAATCCAAAGAGTGAGGCATTGTCCGGCCTTTAAAAGATCACTTTTGGATCTCATTTCTACTGCTTGTTGTCCAAATGATGTTTTTTTGGGATTCTTTAGGTGCAATTGACCTGTGCATATTGATGCGGGCCATTGTGGGAACTCTAAAAATATTGATGCAGGCCATTGTGGGAACTCTAAAAATTGAAGGTGGTAGTAGCTCTAGGGGTAAATTTATCAAAGAGTGAAGTTCCGCCACTAGAGTGAAATTCCGCAGCTCACAGTTCATTTCTATGGGATTTTGAAAGGCATATTTATCAATGGGTGAAAGTGAAAGTTCATCCTTTGATAAATACGCCTTTAAAAATCCCATAGAAATGAATGGAAAGTGACGGAATTTCACTCTAGTGGCGGAACTTCACTATTAACTTCACTCTTTGATGAATATACCCCCTAGGGTTGCCCTGCATCAATAAACAAACTCACACAAGATTCTGAATGGAAGACAGGACAGACGTAGTGTCCCTAAGTACAACTATAATGAAGTGCAAGGACTAGTTTTAGAAGCAAGTACCTTTAATGAATAGGTCAGTTTGTGCTACTGTGGTTACAGTAGTGAACATATGTCGCAGGGTTTAGAAGACGAGATCTGTAAGTGGACAAGACAGGAATAAATTATGACATATTTGTATAGGCATGTTAGGGTGGTATAGTATCTTTTTAAAATAAAAATATTTCTGTTTAAAATATCACTAAAGCAGAGATTAGGAGCATTTAAGATAAAATACATGTACTGATTATTTATAATAATGAAGGTCTTCTAGTAACTTGACAAAAATAGGAAACATGAATAAGGTTGCTGTAATACTGTAAAAGAGGTCAGTATAAAACAATGTAAAAATATTTTCTTTAGAAAGAAGCAAAAATATGAAAAGCATGGTTCCTCTGAATATCTAGATCGAACGGGAGACCCTCTTAAAAATGAAGGTATGGAACAAAATACAATGCTTTACTGAGAAGAAAGTCAGACATACCGGGTAAGGTAAAAACTTGTTATAATGATTTTGTGCTTATTATAATAATAATAATTATAATGTCTTTACAGATAGACTTAAACGTTCATGATCTAAAACTAAGCTCCCATTTTTTGCATAGGAACTAGTCCTGGCTATAACAAAAAGTGGGAGACATGCCATACTGGAAGTAAAAGAAAACATTGCTATTGAAAAACTGTAAGGCGTGACAAAAACTGTTAGTAAATGACAGGTACATGAAATCCCTGACCAGAAACAACATGGGAAATATGAAAATGAGAAGTGCAAATCATCCTCAGGCAGCAGATGGTAATGATAATTATATTTTAATATTGCAGCACAGGAGTTATTTTTATAACATCACAAGGTAATTATTTAGCAAAGGTGAAAAATGCAGAAAAAAAGGAGGAAAACAATCCATCTCTGCATATGTCAGGTTTAAATCAATGCACCTCTGGTTTTGGATGCTAAGAGTTTTGTGACAGAAATGACATGCATACGTTTCACGCGCCATGTAAAGGAGGGCTCATAGGTGGCCATGACCAAAAAAGTATGGGATATTCTGGTATCTCTAAACTAACATATATAGCTAATAAATAAACACATACTCTTGCTCGCAAGTGGAGTTACACTTCAGTTTTTCTGCGTAAGTGCCCATGATGATGCATTCTCCTTACAATCATATTATTTCTTGTGGGAGCAAGAGGTATAGGCTGATCTATATTTACCAACTGCTCAAGGCAGGCTTTGAAAGCTGTACATAACCAGTACACTAACAAGATCACTACTATACTACAACACTACAATATTAAGTGCATATTTGGACTTATAGCACCCCAGCACTTCTGCCTACCCTTTAATACATCAATCTTCTTATGTCTAAATATATTCTACTATTGTTGTTTATGTTGTTAGGCATGTAATATGACCACATGATTATGTGATTTAAAAAATTGTGGCAAAGACTCTGGCAAAAGCTGAAGCAGAAAGACCTTGTGATTATCCAATTTTTGCTGAAAACTATAATGCTGCTTTCCTCATACTTGACAAATTAAGTTACCAAAACAAAGAACAAAAATGTATAGATTCTTATCTATCATATGAGCTGATTTATGGATCAGCTTCAAGATTGTTGCTTCAAGATGGTAAAAAACCTAATGGAAATGTAACTGATTTATCCCATTGTAGATAGTGATAATTTTTCAGGAGTAAGGTATACCCTCAAATTTTTCAGCATAACAATGGCTGTCCATTCTCCTTATCTTTCCATTAGCCTGTCATCATTCTATAATAACCTTCTCACAATCCAAGGCCCAAGATTTCTGTGCAGCAGTTGTTTAATTCCTGTTGCTTTCAGTTTATTGTTCCCTTTTGGGCAATATGTTTTCAAAATGACATCTGCTAATAATTACATTAATCTACTTAAGAAGGGGTTCTGATGTGTTTATCTAAAATAAAAGAATTAAACCAATTCTTTCAGAGGGGCTGAAAATGGAAACATACTGTACCTTTCACATCTAGAGATATTTCAATTAAATTCAGTAATGTCACAGAAAAGCCATAGAATATGGGATTTTAACTTATATTAAGTAATTGTGTAAGGGTATATGGAAAAGGAGTATTTGTATGATTAATTACAGAAATTCCATTTTTCTTTACACCTGATGGAGGCTCATCAGCATTTTAGAAAAGCTAATGTTTTATAGCTAGTAAAGAGATTTGCACTGAACCCCTTGGGACTGGTCCAAGACAAAAATGTTAATCATATAGCACATACAATCTCAGTTCAGGGCCCCTAGAGTTTTACTCTTCCACAGCAAATTACTAGAATATCTGCAAAGAAGAACAGAACTCACTAACAAGAGCTAATCATTAGGTTTATATTAGGAATGTTGTTATGGCACACATTAGTACTGTAGCTTGCAAAACTGTCATGGTCAGTAGAAATGTGCTTGCCTGCAAAACTCTTACAGTACTTTGCATGATACATGTTATCTGGTATCTGGTATTCTTGAAGGATCCGCCCATGCACATACCCCAATTAAATGACAGCATAAAAAAAGATTGTCAATTTGTACAGCAATGGCAGCAATTTCTGTAAAAAGAACATAAACACATTTGTGATATTTTATAGGATAACAGTATAATTTCAAAATGCTTTTCTGGTGGTGTTTAACAAATTGTATTTCCACCCCTACCCCCTTAATGATGTTAGACCTTTTGGGATTTTTTTCTTATGTTGTCCAGTAACAATCAACAAGTCCAAGTCATAATGGTTTACATCAGGGCCAGAACTAGGGGTAATCAGAAGAAGCACTTGTCTAGGGTGAAAAGCTGAGGGGGCCCCAGGCCCGTAACTTCTCTGACGCCAACCTCTAGTGTGGTCCCTTGTCTCCACTCTCCTCACTCATGCTGCTCATAGTGAGAGAGTCTGTGATACCAAGATCAGACTGCCATTACCATTTTAAACAGTGGGGTTCACTTATGAACACTATGCAACTTTGGGCCAGTGTAATATGTATAACATTCTGTGGAACAGGTTAGAGCATTCACACACCCTCAACAACCCTCAAAGATTGCAGCCTGGTGCTCAGTAAAGGAGGATTCGGCAACCTCCCGTATATAGTTTAGAACAGAGATACCGGCACTCAAGGCATTTGCTTGCAGGGAAACCTTTGCTTTTATTATTTGTGCGGAAGTGCAAAGTTTCGGGGGCCCCGAAATGTTGCCATTCCGCACAAATAATAAAAGCAAGGGTTTCCCTGCAAGCAAATGCCTTCACTGCCGGTATCTCTGTTCTAAACTATATGCTATAACGTGCCATGGGTTACATTTGGTCTTGCCTGCAATCCCAGCTTGATAGCTGCTCACTTAAAGTGATGCTGACACTAAATAACTACTTTTTAAAATATGAATGCACATTAAAAGTTTCCTATAGGTCATGTTGATCATTTTTTGCTGAGAGGTTTGTTTGTGTAAGCAATTATCAGTTGAAGTTTCTAAACCTGACTGTTTTGACAACCTGACTGTCCCATTTCAGCCTGTCAGTTACAGTTTCTAATGCTAACGGACTCCTGCTGCACAAATATGGCAGCCCCTTCATACAGGAACATGGGGCATCACGTAAAAGCATTGTGCAAATACTTCATGGCAAAGTTATACGTAACTTTCAAAGGCAATATTATGATAGATGTAAAAAAGAGTTTAATTTCTGTTGTCAGTATCTCTTTAATGCAGTAGCTAGAGAAAAAAATCCATCTAACAGCTGACAAAGGCATAGAATTTTTTTAATACAAGCCCTGCAAAGAAGTTGTTACAATTCGTAACATCAGTGTTTTAGTCCCCCTTTCCCTGACAGGATTTCAAATGATGCAGAAAGAGAATAACTGGATTGCAGCATAGAAAATTGAATTTTTTTTAAAGAAACAGGTAACAGTGATGGGTATATTAGGGGGGTTCTGTGTTATGTGGGCCTCTATCAAATGTAGATTTGGAAGCAATTGAAAAAAATATTTGTTTATGGTGAGCAATCTGAAAATGTCTGAACTGAAAAAAAATTTGGATCCTTTTATAGAAGCACTTGTGCCCCAGGGAATGCTGCTTTCTGCTCCAAGCACTACATTAGAATTCTAATGTTTGCAGCAAAGCGATAGGGCTTCGACCAGCTATGTCCTTACTTTCTGCCATAGGAGAGGGCCCTGTTTTGGCCTGAGCCCTCTGATACTCCTTAAGTTGTATGTCTTAATCAATACTGCATGCAGAGCACAAAGAAACTATCCTTTTCTGCACTTTGCACACTTTGCTCTGTTCCCTCAATGACCCCATCAGAAAGTATTATTCCTAGAATTCCAATAAAATGGCACCTTCACAAAAGTTTTATAGCCACAGCTAGACACAAACGATACATTGATGACATTTATATCAGATAATTGCATTAATGTATTTGGTCAACACAAAAAGCAATAATGCTATAGAGGCATTGCATAAGTAAATACAAATGTTTTTGTCACTCACTCTTATTAAACACGGCCATTATTTGGTGGGCCCTACTTGGACTTGTGTTTATAAAATAAAATTATTTAGGTAGGTGTTAGCTGAAACTCACTGTGGTATGAAAGTATGATCCCGTATTACCCTTAATGGGTTTAAAATGTCATGGAAATCCCTACCACTCTGTTGTGCTGATGAAGCTTCTTAGATGATTGTTGAAATAGTGGCTTTATTACTATTACTATTATTATTTTATATTAGTGATGAGCGAAATGTTTCTATAGTCATTGATTTGTATCTAAACTGTGGATACCAAAAGTATTTTCTACAAAATTGCAGCTAAAAAACACCCATTGACTCCAATGTTCAAAAAAAGTCACCACTAGTGATGGGTCGAAACATTTGAGAAATGCAATGTACCCAACAGGCAACTATTTTTTTATTCCTGCAACATTTTTTTCTCCAAATGCATTAAAGTCAATGGGTTTCTTTTCTTATGGTGGCTTATTTGTCCCAACAACATTTTTCATGCCTGGTGAAAAAATGTGCTCATCTCTAGTCACCATGAAAAAGTACCCATCGACTTGACACTGCCACAAGAGTGAGCACCCAAAGCACTCCAGCACTTCCTTAATTAATACAGCACTGCCTACATTTAGCAGTAGGTAGGAATGTGTAGGTGTACTGTCTCCTGTCCCTACATGTCCCTTAACTTGTACTTCATTCAGATGTACAAATAAGATCACTGGATTTTTAATTTGGTGTGCGGTATAGAGCCCAAATATGCATAATTTTGTGGCTTTTAGTGTGTTAGAGCTTGCGTTTGGGACATATGTGAATCTAACTTAAAATATATAAAATAATTCATAATTCATAATATCTTAACAAACTCACTCATTTTGTTTACAGATGAAATTATATCACGGATTGGGGAGCCTGAGTGTAAGAATCCTGTTGCTTTATACATACTGAAAGATAAGGTGAGAATAAACGCTTTTACTTAGAGCTCTACAAACATGTACAATAAAAGGAGGAATATATACAATTTATCCACTTGCGTAAACAATAAGGGTTTGTATTGACATGCATTTTTCCTGTGTTCCTCTGTGGTCAGTTTTAATGTGTCCCACCACAGTGGAGCACATGACGAAACACAATCAATTCTTTTTTTTAAGGGACTGTACTCACATAGACACATGTAAGAGCTGAACGCAGGTGGAACGCAACAGGAGTGTAGTAATGATAAATACTGTTTGGTAAAACAATTATCAAGCACTTTGCATTTTACAATTTGCTTAAACATTTTTTGAATACTTAATACCTGCTTACTATTTGCAGTGAGGGTTAATGATTCATAAAGGAAGCATGTTAGCAATGAGCCCCACACGTTTAGAAATGTTCTCCATCTGTCTAGTTACAGGAGCAGTCATAATCTGCTCTAATCCCGCAGGCCATAAAATAAAATGACTCAAAGAAGAAAAGCCCTGGTGCTTGATTCTTATAATGTCTCCAGCCTTAGATACACTCTAATTTGTGTTTTCTCAGCTGACAGGAGGCTATGTTGAAAAATGTCTGGAGAGAGCAAAAGCTTTTTGCACTGCAATAGATTGACGTCTGAAATGATAAACTATGCTGAGATGTTAGAGCATGTTTCAGCATAGCACAAATGGTATCCAATCAAGGTTGAAGACTAGTATATAGTAAATACAATACTTTAATTTACCATTAGATGTCTCTATTGCTCTAGCAAACAGCATTTTAAAGAACGTTTCTCCAACAAGTAGAATTGAAATATATCTTTCACCAAAACTGTATATGAAGGTGTAAATATATGAAACAAATGTAACAATTTATAAATAATATAACTATATATATATATATATATATATATATATATATATATATATATATATATATATATATATATATATATATATATATATATATATATATATATATATAGAAAGTTGTGCTCACCACTAATTTTTAAAACCATTAGGCGGGGGTGCAATGAGGCTGTGACCACAAAATACATATAAACAAATACAAGAGTCCTCTGCACTCAACCCATTATCAATATATTTAAGACAGAGACATTTTGTGCATACTGCTACTAGAAAATGCCTTACCCTTTATTCAAAACAGGGATTGGTTGTCCATATATTGCAATATATTTAAGATGGCCAACTAAGTCATCCCATATCTGGCCAGTCCTATGCTTCATTTTCATCTGATTCATTAAGAATACTATTATTTCATTATACATTTTACAAAGGGACTAGGTTTTACCTGCAACTTACTTGCTGCTTTCAAAGTAAAACTCCCATACTTGGCTGCCCTTTTATTGGACACCAGTGGGATCACCTGACTATAGTTGAGAAGGGTGGGAGCTACAACATGGAGCTGGTCACTGCTCCTGTATAACTATAACAAACAAGGTATAATGAAGTAATAGTATTCTTAATGAATCAGATGAAAATATGCGTGTTTTTGTTGTTGAAAATACTTGGAGTGCTGGTCCATTTTGAAGAACAATGTATATATATATATATATATATATATATATATATATTTATAAATAGTGTGACAGCTGCACTCCCTTAGAGCTGGGTGCCCAGAACCAGAAAAGTTTAATACATATAATTAGGGTGGTCCGCACTCCAAATATCCGTATTTTCTTGGAGTGTGAACCACCTTAATTCTATATATATATATATATATATATATATATATATATATATATATGAGAAAAAAGAATAAGGACCGCACTAGCTCACCGTTTTCCCACAATTCAGGTGCTCAGTCTCACAGTGTCCCCACTGTGGAAGCAGCAAAGATACGAAGAAGCAGACGGCAGACGGCACTTCTGAAATGGGGTTTATTGGAGTAACTGCTGATGACACCTTACGCGTTTCGGGAGTTATCCCTTAATCATAACCTATGATTAAGGGATAACTCCCGAAACGCGTAAGGTGTCATCAGCAGTTACTCCAATAAACCCCATTTCAGAAGTGCCGTCTGCCGTCTGCTTCTTCCTATATATATATATATATATATATATATATATATATATATATATATATTATTCTTCAAAATGGACCAGCACTCCCAAGTATTTTCAATTGAATAGTTTATTGTTACCTCACTCATGTATCCAACGTCTCAGCCCTCGTTGGGGCCTTTATCAAGGATATATATATATATATATATATATATATATATATATATATATATATATATATATATACATATACATATATATATAATATTAATATAGTCGTCCATGAAAGCACTGACAGCAGCTCGACATCCAGCTTGTATCAAAAAATCATTTATTGGTGCCATCGTTAGGATAGTAACAGGAAATGTGGCACATCATTAAATAACCCCCTCAACCAATCAGGGTCAATCCCTCATTAAGACATCACATATGCGTGAATTATTTATGTGCAATATATAAATGTGATATTACTCATCTCACATCTGTTCTGTGACCAATATATCTTAGCCTGTATCTAAAATCCATGCGTGCGGCCACTGGTGTCTAAGAAAAATTTCTTATATTAAAACTACAAGTGAAAAGCTTAAAAAATCGTATAAAGATTAAAAACATATTTGTATATATATTATCTCATTCCAGTGTTTCTAGTCTTATCTATTAGAAAATGTTGCAATAAATGCAGATGATGATGATGTGGTTTATGAGAAACTTTCCACTCATCCGACTGAGCAATTTAAGGAGCGTCTTGATACGCTTTTGGCAATGGCACATACCATGGGTTGGATCAGTGAGAAGTGTCTTAAGTTCCTCACTACTGAACATCTGAAACGGCCGATAATATATACGTTTCCTAAGGTGCATAAACATCTTAAAATGCCACCTGGTCGGCTTATAATTTTAGCAAGAGATTCTTTATTCTCTAATGTGGCCAAATTCCTGGATAGCTATCTACAGCCTTCATGCATCAAGATGTCATCCTATATTGCGGATACCTCATCATTATGAGGATGCTATATTTGCCACTCTTGATGTATGTAGCTTGCATACGATCTTCCCTACGGATGATGGGATAGCTGCCTACAGGGGAGCATTATGCAGAAACCACAAGGGAAATCCACCTATTGAATTTCTATGTACATTATTAGAGATGTTGTTGACATGTAATTATTTCCGCTTCGAACAGACATATAACTTGCAGAAGACTGGCACGGCGATGGGATCCATCGTGGCCCCCTGTTATGCCAATCTGTATATGGATCATTTTGAGAATACATATATTTTCTCTAAATATGCTGAACAGCTTCTACTATACTGTAGATATATCGATGATATCTTTATTATTTGGCAAAAGGGCCACGTTGGAATCCAGACCTTTGCTGCTGAACGCATTACCTACCCCTGTCAAATTTACCCTCACCCACGATAGGGATAGTGTGGAATTCTTGGATGTGTGGATATTCCGCACTACAGGTGGAGTGGGTACCACTTTATTCCGTAAGAGTACTGATCGAAATACGATCTTACATGCACAAAGTTACCACCCTCCCTCTATTCTTAAATCTGTGCCCTATACTCAGTTTCTGAGAATGTTTAGGATTAATACTGCCTTGGTGACAGCTAAACTGCAATCACTAGAAATGAGGGATAGCTTTCTTGAGAGGGGCTATCAGTTTGAGTTCCTCAATGCTGAGATGGAGAGAGCGTCAAAGATGTCACTGCAGAATGAGAGTATCATGAAAAAGGAGACACATGGGATGGAGAGGATGGTGTTTGTCTCTGACTATACACCCCTGAGCCAGGGAATTAACACTGTGGCCAATACTTCAGATGGATGTGAATTTGCCTTTTACCCACATGCCAGCACCCATATGCGCACACTGTAGAGGCAGATCTTTAAGGGACAGGTTAATGATGACGGACTTACACACCGATAAGGTTGATAAATTGCTTAGAGCTAATAAAACAGGCTGTTACAGATGTGTGGGTTGTAAGACATGTGGATGTCTAATAACTGGTGAAACTTTTGCTCACCCACATAGCGAGAAACGTTACAAAATCCCACACAGGTTGACCTGTACTTCTGATTTTATCATATATTGCATAATTTGCCCATGTGGCCTTTATTATCTTGGAAAATGTATAACGACATTCCGCAATGCGTATGAACAATCATCGCTCTGTCATACGTGCAGCTCTCGCCACTGGTAAAGCTGACACCCCCTTGGCTAGACACTTTTTGTTATGTAAACATCCTCTGCCGTCCCTACGTGCAATGCTAATTGATCATATCCATCCCCTATGGAGAGGTGGGGACAGATCTAAACTATTATTACAGAGTGAAGTGAAGTGGATGCTAACTCTTGATACAGTGGCCCCTAGAGGACTAAATGAAATGTACTCTCTGGCAAGCTTTATATAATGTATAGTCTTCCGTGAATAATGGGTCCGATGGATATTTAAGCTGAAATGGTTATTCATTGTGGTGGAGCTATATTATTACGACATGGATTGAGTACTAGATAGCATAGTTTATGGACCTACTACCACGCCCTGCAGTGAGGTTGATTAGAGCTTGCTAATGTCCTGAGTTGCAGATTACTTTCCACAATATGTTACAGGCTGAGATATATTGGTCACAGAATAGATGTGAGATGAGTATTATCACTTTTATATATTGCACATAAATAATTCACGCATATGTGATGTCTTAATGAGGGATTGACCCTGATTGGTTGAGGGGGTTATTTAATGATGTGCCACATTTCCTGTTACTATCCTGACGGCGGCTCCAGGTGAGCCGAAACGCGTTGATACACCATGCACCAATAAATGGTTTTTTGATACACGCTGGATGGCGACTGCTGTGAGTGCTTTCATGGACGACTATAACTATTTTTTGGTTAGCACCCAGCAAATGACTATGTGAATGGTGAGTGCCGATAATTTCTACATATATAATATTAATATATATAATAAATAAGTAATATATATTATATATATATATATATATATATATATATATATATATATATATATATATATATAATATTAATTATATGTATAAGTTATTTTGTATAGGTTTCCCAAATATGTTATGTAGTAAAATAAAATGCAATATTAATAAGGTTGTGTTATTAAGCAAAGTGCCTTACCTGGTCAGCTTCTAAAGTGACTTTAAACTGTAGTTTTAGCTACCCTTCAACACAATAATCAATTTCCATGAAAGATAAGAGTGTATGGCAGAGTGGCAGCTGGACAAATTGGCTCAGTTCACCCCTAGCTGCCTCAAATGTAATTAACATTAAATGAAAATGTAATTAACATGGTGATAGAAAAAAAAGCGAATAAAAACACCTAATAACATCATCCAAATGCATTTATTCAGTACCCCAAAGACTCAGTTGGTTTGTTGATTCTATGTATCAAGTGCTTAGCGTGCTTTTCTGAACTGTTGCAAGAAAGCAGACAACTTTTAAGGGCTCCAGAATACTCCAACAGTTTCACATTAAACTAATTAGTAATTTGGTGTGCAACAATATATATTTTTCTTATACATACAGTATTTTACCAGACAATAGAGGCTCAATAACTAACACAAGGAGCAGGGATCATTTGTGTCAACCAAATTCTATTCACAACGGTACAGTATCAATACATGCTCCTTGTTACCAAACCAAATTCGTGTTTGTGCCCACAATAAGGTGTAAGATAGAAAAACAGGGTGCATAGACTCAAGGAAGCCCTGTATATATCTTCTGCATCAAGGAGCTTTTACTTCCATGGCTTCCTTTGTGTTTTGCAGTATACATACAACTGACTTGTATGTAACAGGTTCCAGCTCCAGTGGCATCACCATGTTAAAAATGTCACAATTTGCACCTGAGCTGATGCAAGTGAGATGGCACTTGAGAAATTTGCTAACAGAGATTCAAATTTAACATCTACATGAATGATTTATACGCAAGCTGTGTACACACACTACAACGCAGGTGCTCACAGTTACCTGTCTTGAGATCTTATTTTCCCAGCAGAAAATGTTTTTGTTATGTCACCAGTAATCAGATGTGAGTGTTGCTAATGCAGAAAAATGTACCCATACCTAACATAAGATAACATGTAAATAACCCATGGCTTTTTTTCTAGGGCACCTCAGTGACATTGGTGTCAATAAATAGTATTGCATTTATTTCAGCCACTAGCATACCTTAGGACTCTTTTACTAAAGTCTGAATACAAAAACTTGAAGTATTCGAGTTTTTTTAACTATAAAATCCAAATTTTTAATGGGAAAAAAATGGAATTTTTTCGAGATTTATTATACCCCAATAATGGAAAAAGTCCAAATCCGAAAATACTCCATCTGAGACCTGCTGAGGTTTTGTATAAGTGAATGCTGGAGGTCCCTATACTATTTGGAAGTTTCTGTGGTCTGGTCAGTCTTTTTTTTAGGAAAAAGCCCAGAAAAATTCAGATTTTCACTCGATTTTATCGAGTTTCTACCGAAAAAAAATCTTGCTTTTTTAATAATAAATATGGTCGAATTATGGTTTCTAGTTTGGTCGGAATTTTTTATTATAAATAAATTCGGATTTTGCTAAATAAGGCCCTAAATGTGTGTAATGGGCAGTGCATATCTACAATATACCTTATCCCTTTTCTTGTGCCTGACAATTAATGATGCTCATGTAATGGGTGGCCCATGGGCATCCTCTTACTCGTGCATCTGTTGATGTCCCATCCATTGAAGTGAGGAGAGGCATTGGAAGATGAATTTTATATGTAGCACAGACTGATTGTAATCTTGATGTTCTGATCCATCAATGCCCAGATTGTCAGGAAGTATGGGTGAAATCGTTGAAACTGCCTGACCAAATGCAAGCATGTATAGCAACATTAACATTTACCCAATCCACGAGAATCCTACAAAGATTTTGACTGCTAAATGCAGAATGAAACTGAATTCAAGAGATAGAGTAGCTGAGAGTAAGTGCTGTTACAAAAAGCATCTTTAAGGAAATTACTTAGTTAAAATATGAAAAACACTGACAGATTTTATAATGTTGATAATTATATGAAGAATTAAAAAGTAGGGTGATAGAAAGCTGATGATAAAGCTGTCTTAAAGTAACAGTAAGAAAACCCTGTAGTGATTTCAGACAATGCTAATGCTAATTTGTATACTTAAGGAATCTATGGAAGCAGAAGAAGACTCACCAACAGAATCCAGAACTGCATCTGATCATGGGTCTCCCAGTTATGTCAGTACTGAACCCTCTGTCAGATCCCCTGGCCCTCCAGTTAACTCTCCACACAAGTGCCACCATTCACCAGCATGGTCGTCACCTTCCACCATAGAACATGTATCGCCATCTAGTTCACCTGCCGTGAGTTCCGAGGAAAGAAGTACCACTCGTTCTGTTCGGACAATTGGAGCTCACAGTATCTGGGAAAAAGAAGACATTAGAGCTGTGAAGAGCAAAAACGAATTTGTGTAGTAATGTTCATGGCTACGCTATAGGAATTTGAGCTGCATGCCATTCACACAATCATTGTGGACAATTTAAAGGGATATTATCATCATACTATTTTTTGCCTTCATTCTACAGGCATGGGACCTGTTATCCAGAATGCTCGGGACCTGGGGTTTTCCCATATAACGGATCTTTCCGTAATTTGGATCTTCATATCATAAGTCTACTAGAAAATCATGTAAACATTAAATAAACCAATAACCTGGTTTTGCTTTCAATAAGGATTAATTAAATGTTTGTTTGGATCAAGTACAAGGTACTGTTTAATTATTACAGAGAAAAAGTAAATCATTTTTAAAAATTTTGATTATTTGATTTGAGTCTATAGAAGATGACCTTTCTGTAATTCGGAGCTTTCTGGATAATAGTTTTCTGGAGAACGGATACCATACCTGTAAATTCAAATCTGCTATTTAAATGTATTAAGGCCAATCTACCATATACTTCCTGCCCTGTGTGCAAAAATTTTCTTTTGTGTGCCCTATCAAAAATCTGCAGATGTGTGCGTTCTAAAATATTTCGTTTCACACAAAATACTATTTGAAAATCAAACTTTGTTCTGTTCTGGCCTCAAGATTTCGGAACAACT
The DNA here is from genome assembly GCF_017654675.1 of Xenopus laevis. Classification (NCBI taxonomy): domain Eukaryota; kingdom Metazoa; phylum Chordata; class Amphibia; order Anura; family Pipidae; genus Xenopus; species Xenopus laevis. The sequence goes on from NC_054384.1 coordinate 62,825,425, forward strand.
GGCAAAGGCCTGCAGTGTAGCATTTCAAACTAACACGTTTCTTCAGTAGTCATGCACATTGGTGAAAGCCACAGAGTCTCCTGTCACTATTTACAATACAACCGTATGTAGCACACAAGGGTCTCAGAAATCTTAAAGGGGAAGTAAAAGGTAATATGTTCTGTGCAAGAGCACTGGTCTAGGAATAAAGTTGATTTCATACATTATATGCATGAATGCAATTATTGTATAATTATATTGCCATTACACTTATCCACTTAAGTCAGCAGATGTGATAGATATATTATAGTTTTTATAGCCATAAAAACTACATTTTGTTTTAATATATTATTATTGTCACCTTACAAATAGAAAATATATCATCCTTTTAATTCCTTATACAAATAGAAAAAGTTGCTACAAATTACATCAATAATATGCAACTCTAGTGCATATTGTGCAGCATTATATGCTGTTTTCTTTTAGCCATGCAGCATTTTTGCATTGATAGTAGCATCCCTTTAATAATGCACAGTATTTGGGATAAAGCTTGCTTGTAGATTTTTGCATTATAACAGAGTATATTTTAATCCCTGTAACTATGGTAACAAAATAAGTAAATCCACTATATACTCTATAGCCCTTAATCCTGTCTTAACAGAATGTCCAACCAGAATAAAATGAGTTGTTGACATATTTTATGTATTGTAAATGTGTTATGTGTTTGTGTTATAATGGGTAATAGGTTGTAGAATTATTTTTCCTAACAAGAAGAAAGGAGGGCAGCGAACTCTAGTACCTCTGTTGTTAACCTTTCCGTTCTGTTGGTAACCTTTCCGTTACCAGGCTGGAACCACTCTTCGGGTAGGGACAAAAATGTGGACTCCTTGTGCTTTGCAATGATAAGCATTTATTATCTCTTAGCACACCAGAGGCATACAGTAAAACAATCAATCATCACACACAGTCATGCAATTCAATAACCTGTTCACTTCAACTACTAGGCAATTATTCTCTTTTTTTCTTGTTTCCATTTTCTTGGTACACTATTTCCACCTAACCAGTGGTCTGGTATCTCACACCCATATCCCCCCCTCTCCAAAAGTGGCCTGATACCTTCTGGGTTATACCCCTTCACTATTCCCAGATTAGGCCTTTTACTTACGGACTCTGTCTAGAAGCCTCCTGTGCTTTCAGTAGGTACCCCAATACTCTGGATTGCAGGTCTAGATGGGACTGATATCTCTAACAGCTGGGAGACCAGTTTCTCTAGTAGTGGTGGGAAGGAGAGCAGAGCCAGGCCTAAACAGTAGGGGATTCAATTATCAGGAAAGTGGTTAGGGTAATCTGTTGTCCGGATCGCTACAACCAAACTGTTTGCTGTCTACCTGGTGCCAGGGTTCGGCATGTGGTTGATCGGTTAGTCAGATTATTGGGTGGGGCGAGGCATGACCCAACTGTCTTAATACATATTGGTACTAATGACAAAATTAATGGTAGATGGAAGACCTTAAAAAGTGAGTTCAGGAATCTAAGATTAAGGGAAGGTCTTCCAAAGTAATTTTTCTATGAAATTTTGCCCATGCCATGATTTTTTCGTGGGGTACAATCTATATAGTTGTGAAGAATTGCACCTCAATGGAAGGCTGTCCACTGTGCTAGGGGAAAGAATTGTTAAGAGGTTAGTGGAGTGTTTAAACTTGGCGAGGGGGGGGTGAGCTAAAGAATTATGGGGAAACTAGGGTAGACTGGGCAGTGGGATTAGTAAGGGAGGAGTGAGGGGGGGTATACAGTTTACCAGCTAAAGAGGTCCCTCTGTTACAAGGAAAACAGGCTAATACTGACAAGATATAATTCTCAATTAAGTAATGGAGATGTCAAAAGGTCAAAAAGTAGCAACCTCTGTTGTATGCTGGCAAATGCACAATTTTTCAGGTAAAATGGGAGAACTAGAGTTAATTGCATGCTGTAAAAATTATGATATAATTGGTATCACTGAGACTTGGTGGGATGAAACATGTGACTGAGCTGTGAATTTAAATGGTTACACCCTTTTTAGGGCGGGACAGAAGGATTAAAAAGGGTGGAGGAGTGTGTGTGTAAAGCCATGCACTAAAGAAACAACCATTGATGGCCAGTGTCGGAGGGGAATGCCAAGGGTCCACCAAAAAAACAGAACTGGAGGTAGGGGCAGGCAGAAGAGGAAAGTGCCGAGGGTACAAAGTTGGAGGTGTGCCAGGCACTTAACTTCTCTGCCGGATAGTTCTGACCCTTGTGCCCCCCTGTGGCAGCAATTCCAGCACTGTGGGCACTCAAGCCCCACGATTGTGCCGTAATCTTTTGGAGCAAGCATAACAACTTTTTCAGTAAGAAGTTTTATGATATTCACTGCGCACTGGCACTAACTATAAAACTCTCAAACCTTCCACTGTCGGAAGTGGTCGCTAAACAGTTTCTGGGTTCGCAAAAAATAACATTTGCACAAAGGCAAATTTGTTCGCATAGAGGCATAACTTTTTGCATTGCGAATATTTTTTCTATTATCGACTTTTATTACATTCCCCCACTAGTCTTTTATATCTACTTACTATACTCTATTGTTCCATTATTAAGCCTATTTTCCCATAAAGAAATAGGGAATGCTTAGAAACTATGGCTATATGGTTAAAAGCAAGAGGGTCCACTGGGAGCTACTTTTACAAACAGAAGTGGCTTCACAACTAGGTCAAGATATCAAATATAATATTCAGAGCAAGCTCACCAAATTTCGTTGTTGGCTTCTTCCACAGGTATTCTGTGTATAATACCCAATAGTTCAATGCATTCAGTAGTTTGTGGAACAAATCCAGGGCAGCAACTTGTCTGCAAAGTTCTTTATTGGGAAACTGAGTTACACAACATGTTTCGGGCCTACGCCCTCCTTGATAAAGGGCGTAGGCCCGAAACATGTTGTGTAACTCAGTTTCCCAATAAAGAACTTTGCAGACAAGTTGCTGCCCTGGATTTGTTCCACAAACTACTGAATGCATAGGTCAAGATATCATTATGGATGACTTCAATTATCCAGGCATTGACTGAGGTAATGGTGTTGCAAAGTCAGAAAAAGCTAGCAGGTTTGCAAATATGCTTAATGACATATTTTTCTAATGATATCTTATTTCAGCTTGTTTAAGAACCTACTAGGAATGATTCTCTTTTGGATCTTGTAGTAATGAATAATGCCGAACTCATCTCTATCAATTATGTGGGTTAGCATTTAGGGAATAGTGATCATAACATGGTCTCTTTTTTAGATTACGCTGCAGAGTACTAGTGTAATAAAATACAAAATGTTAGAAGTGCAAGTAATGATAAGCAAATTTTTAATGCATTTGTGTCGCACAGAAATTTTTTTTGAGTTTTTGAAGCCCATTTACTTCAATGCGTTTCACCGTTTCGTGAATTTTTTCTCAGTTTTGTGAATTTAACCGCGAAGCAAAATGGGACAGAAATGGGACGTCTTTATAATGCTGCTTAAATATACATGTCACTATATTGGTTTTGAGGTGGGTGAGAAAAGATGTGCTTTTAAGGCTTTCAAGTTAGCTTGGACAGCCAATAATCAGGTACAAGGAGGCCAATAAATCATGCAAAAAACTATCAGACAAGTTAAATTTGAGATGGAAAGGGTATTGCAGCAAGCAGTAAAAATAATCCAATTTTTTTTTTAAAAAAATATGTAAATAGTAAAATAATAAGTGTTTCATTTTAAGAGGAAGATTTAACATGCAGCAATACTTTTTAAAGTGTAGTAACAGCACCTGTACTGACAATGGTTCCACACCGGAAGGGATCTGGAGAATAATTATCCACATACTAAATCCTGGTTTGCAATTTGCTGTTAGGAATTACAATTCAGAGGAATCTTTAGCCCTGCCCCAATACCCCACAGAGTTGGATGATTTTGACTGCTCACCACAGGGTAATAAGAGCTCTACATGCCATAGTCCTAGAGCTGGGCAACCATTCCCACAAATCTCCTTGTTGGGGCCAGAGCTGCATGCCTTTCACTTAACTGCCTCTCACCTATAAGATGAATGCTAACAAGTTCTACATGCATCAATCTGCCCCATATAACCTAGGTTTGGGAGGCAATTCCTACAGGCTTCTAAAATGTCAGTTCAAATATTAATAGATTCAATGGTCTTTGACCTCCCCATGCTAGAAAATGCACAGCAGAGAAACCAACCTGGTTGGGTGAGAAAGGCTAAAAGGATCCAAAAACCCCTTCACAATGCAAGACATGCAGTGTAGAAAATTCCCAGGGGATTCATAATGCTGCCAATTTATGGGTCACAGCCATCTAGTGAGTGATTTAACACACTTCACACACAATTTAACACCTCCAGGTTTAAAGCCCGTGAATAAAGGATGTATTTCCAATAACCAAAAAATGTTAATAGTGAGTGCGTTGAGTTAAGAAAACCTGTATGATTTGTATATGGCAAAACATGGCTTGCTGAAAACACTCCAGTACCACCTAAAATTGTTTCTATTACTGAACCAACCAACCAACTCTTTTTTGCTGCCATCTAGTGACTTTAATAAAAGTTACATTTACCATGCATTTAGCCATAATTACTGTAAATATGAGATCCATTATCCTGAGAACCATTATCCCTAGAGCTCTGAATTAGGTAAAGGCCATCTCCCATAGACTCCACTCTAATCAAACAATTAAAATGTTCAAATTTGATTTCCCCTTTTCTCTGTAATAATAAAACAGTACATTGTATTTAATGGTAACTAAGATATAATTAATCCTTATTGGAGGCAAAGCAATCCTATATATGGATTTATTTAATAGTTAAATTATTTTTTAGTAGACTAAGATCCAAAAAACAAACCATCCAACCCCTTCTTAAAGCTATCTAATGTATCAGCTTGTACAACTGATTGAGGGAGAGAATTCCACATCTTCACAGCTCTCACTGTAAAAAAAACCCTTCCAAATATTTGGGCGGAACCTCTTTTCTTCTAATCGGAATGGGTGACCTTGTATCAGCTGGAAAGACCTAATGGTAAATAAAGCATTATTATATAATCTCCTTATATATTTATACATAGTTATCATATAACCCCCACTTCTCCAGCGTGAACATCCCCAATTTGGCCAGTCTTTCCTCATAGCTAAAATTTTCCATACCTTTTACCAGTTTAGTTGCCCTTCACTGTACCCTCTCTAATACAATAATGTCCTGTTTGAGCACTGGAGACTCAAACTGTACATCATATTCAAGATAGGGCCTTATCAGTGCTCTATAAAATGAAAGAATGACCTCTTCCTGCTGTGAATCAATGCCCCTTTTAATACAGCTCAAGACTTTATTTGCCCTTGATGCTGCTGACTGGCATTGCTTGCTACAACCAAGTTTATCATCTAAAAGGACTCCAAGGACCTTTTCCATAATGGATTTGCCTACTGCAGTCCCATTAAGGGTATAAGTACTGTATTGTCATCATGGTTTATTTTTAAGTATATATCTTAACATTGACTTCATAGCTATAAATTGTGGCCAGAGACTTAATATGTTAATTAAAAAAAAAGCTATTACAAAAGTGCAATAGGCAAAACATGCAGTTGACCATGAAAATGAAATGAGATTTGCATATGTTTGAATTTTTTTAATAGTCAGATCATCTGCTGTGAAGGAATCAATTATAATAACTCTCTCATATTACTGGATACCTATATTGTTATTTTATAGTACAAATAATTACATTTTTGAAAGAACAAATGTAGTGATTAAAAATACTGTTTGAGCACAGCAGGGCATAATAAAAATCATTACATACTTTTTGTGCTCAGAATCATTGTATTTTCTCTTGCACATAAAATATGATTTTTAGTGGTGGATTAATACAGGCGTTTCTTTGTCTACTCCATTCAATTACATTGGTGATATGTGACACTGCAGGCATGCGCAGCCAGTGCTGTAAATGTGTTGTCTAGGGCATAGCAGGAAAATCTTTTCCAACACAACTTTTTTATTATCCATTCATATTCTTAATCATCACTTAAAACAGCATTTATTACTATGCTTTATATCTGAGTTTGTAGGAATTTCCTTTTTGGGTTTTATATTGGGATGATGCCTTACTACCAATGAGGGTTTTGTCCAAATACACAGAACAAAACAGTTTCTGCTCAAACTCTCTTAAAAACCATGTCAGACCTCTTAAAACAATGCAAAATTACCTTATAAGCATACAAAATAAATAATGAAAAGCTATATAAAAGTTGCTCACAATAGGTCCAGCCATATCATGCTAAGAGGTAATTCAAAAGTCAACTTCCATTTTAAGTCCCTATTAGCCCACGCGGGGGGAGGGTATACATTTATTCAGAAAAGTTTCATAAAGAGAGCAGCTATACAATATATGATGCATATGATGCATATGATGCATAAGTAAAGGATCAGCAGGTATATAAACTTAAATAGGCAGGAGCACTGTTGCTATTAACACTATTTTAATCATGTGTTCTATCAAGTTCTATCCTACCTACTGTATAGACTGTGAGTATGCATGACAGTGGTACTAAAGAATGTTGCCCCCTTTTTATGCTTATCCTTAAATGACAACTAGCTTAAAAAAACACATTACTCAATAGTTCTTCTACAATGTAATTACATGCACAGCTTCTACAATTCAGCTGTGAAAAATGGTACAATGTACAATTGTACATTTTACAATGTTCTTCAAACTGAATATCAATTATGAGTATTTTGAGCTTAACCCATTTGTCCCTGGCAAAGATTTATCAGACTGTACAAACATCAGGCTGTTTGTATACCTTGCTCTGCGCCATTATACCATACCGTAATAAATGAGTTTGCAATCTATTAGCTGCAGGATCCCTTGTATGTACCTGATATGCTTCACTCTCCCATCTGGACATTTAAATCTGATAGCCTTCTTCCCCATTTGTCACCCACCATGCCACCAATATTGTCATATTGCTAGATTCCCTAATTGTGCAAGTAGCCTGGTCAGGATGGTAAAAGGACAAGGCAATGCCCCTAAATCTGACAACTTCACAAAGATGGCCACTAAAACACTTTAGCACACATCACAGTGAGACATGCACAGACTGGCACTGAGAGTGGATTTGTTTGTCCCACTCTTACAAAGCAGTATAATAGAGATTTTTAAGTAAACATATTAGGGATGCACCGAATCCACCATTTGGGATTCAGCCGAATCCCCGAATCCTTTGTGAAAGATTCGGCCGAATACCGAACTGAATATGCATATTGCATATGTAAATTAGGGGTAGGAAAGGAAAAAGTCATGTGATTTCCCTACCAGCCCCTAATTTACATATGAAAATTCGGATTCAGTTTGGCCAGGCACAAGGATTTGGCTGAATCCGAATCCTGCTGAAAAAGGCCGAATCCTGCCCGAATCCCGAACCGAATCCTGGATTCGGTGCATCCCTAAAACATATACATACATACATAAGTGGATGAGAATTAAAACTTAAAGAATTACCACTATCCACACTCTATAAATCTATGTTTGATTTAAAAAAATCCTCCTGGATATTTAAACTTTTTTTTTCATAGACTTAAGATATGGTGATCCAAATTATGGAAACCCTGGAAAAACCCCAGGTCCTAAGAATTTTGGATATGGATCCCACACCTGTACTTATATTTATTTACTTCATTATTTTACATACATTGACATGTTTGCCTCCACAGTTTCTGGAGGAATGATACAAGATTCCCTAGTTGCTGGGCAGATGCCCATGTAGTTAGTTGTAATTTACATATGCAAGTTAATGGCCAGGAGGCGCTGTGACCACTTCCTGTCACACTTTGGTATAGTGAGTGAGAAGTGGGTCTTCCTCTTTGGCTCCTGGTGTCTGATCCATCTGGATGATTCCAGGGAGCCTGGGTACACCAAGGCCCGGTAAAGTCAACTTTTGCCCTAGAGGGACCTGAACTTCTAGTGTGGAAGTCAGAGAGCAGAGACCCTGTGAATGAGGCTAGAGTGGCAGGAATATAATTGTTATAGACTCCCTAGGAGAGTAAGACAGTGAGGGAAGAAATAAAGAGCAGCTTTGTGCTCCAACAAGGAGGTGTAGCAGGGAGTAGCTTCCCAGGCTGTAAGATTTGCCTACAATGAAGGAACCACAGTTTATAGGGCGTCAGGCTTTAGGTTCTCCTCCCTGACCACTCCACTGGGTGAGAGCCAGACCACTTGTGAGGTATTTCTGCCTTCAGGGAATTTGTACGGCCTTGACTACATCCTTAGGGAATGCATCTGCATCTACCTCTGATATACTGTCTGAGCTTCTGCATCTGTGCCTATATATTCAGCAAATGCCTCTGTACTGATGTAAGTACCCTGTGGATAATTTGTCACAGACAAATAAATATTTGTTCTGTTTGATTGCAAGAACCTCCTGTCACCCATTTCTTTATTGGTTAAAGCACAGTAGCCTGTGGGAGTTGTAGTTTCTCTACATCACACCTTTAGTTCTTCCACTTTGCGAATGCCATGCCTTAAGTGTAACCCATGCTCTAGTATACTAGCTGGTGATTAACCCTGTTGGTGTAAATAGCCCAGAAAAATGTGTTATATTTGTTTTTATTTTTTCATTAAACATTTGCATTTTACACCTGAACTCCTGTTTCACCATTATTATGCAGTTGAACCCCTAACCATTTTCTAATATTGTAGACTATTTCTAATACAATCTGCTTTTTTTGTCTAAATTATTTCTATAGTTGTAGAACTTGGATCAGTGATTATAAGTATACTGTATCTATTAATTCATTCATTAAAAAGTTGCTAGAAATTTTTACATTTAAAACCTTGCAAAGTTTATTACAAGTTTTGAAAGGGAAGAGAGTGGCACAGGATACATATATTTTCTGTTCAAATGTTCAAAAAAAAAACCCCTGTGAAAGCAAACTTCGAGAGCTGTCAGGTGGTACATCTTTTCAACACCTTCTCACCCCAAACAATTCTCCTCTGTGAGCATCAGACAGAACTGTGACCCTTGCAGCTGCTATGTTACATAGTTACATAGTTAAATTGGGTTGAAAAAAGACAAAGTCCATCAAGTTCAACCCCTCCAAATGAAAACCCAGCATCCCTACACACACCCCTCCCTACTTTTAATTAAAATTCTATATACCCATACCTATATTAACTATAGAGTTTAGTATCACAATAGCCTTTAATATTATGTCTGTCCAAAAAATCATCCAAGCCATTCTTAAAGGCATTAACTGAATCAGCCATCACAACATCACCCGGCAGTGCATTCCACAACCTCACTGTCCTGACTGTGAAGAACCCTCTACGTTGCTTCAAATGAAAGTTCTTTTCTTCTAGTCTAAAGGGGTGGCCTCTGGTACGGTGATCCACTTTATGGGTAAAAAGGTCCCCTGCCATTTGTCTATAATGTCCTCTAATGTACTTGTAAAGTGTAATCATGTCCCCTCGCAAGCGCCTTTTTTCCAGAGAAAACAACCCCAACCTTGACAGTCTACCCTCATAATTTAAGTCTTCCGTCCCTCTAACCAATTTAGTTGCACGTCTCTGCACTCTCTCCAGCTCATTTATATCCCTCTTAAGGACTGGAGTCCAAAACTGAACTGCATACTCCAGATGAGGCCTTACCAGGGACCTATAAAGAGGCATAATTATGTTTTCATCCCTTGAGTTAATGCCCTTTTTTATGCAAGACAGAACTTTATTTGCTTTAGTAGCCACAGAATGACACTGCCCAGAATTAGACAACGTGTTATCTACAAAGACCCCTAGATCCTTTTCATTTAAGGAAACTCCCAACACATTGCCATTTAGTGTATAACTTGCATTTATATTATTTTTGCCAAAGTGCATAACCTTGCATTTATCAACATTGAACCTCATTTTCCAGTTTGCTGCCCAGTTTTCCAGTTTAGACAGATCACTTTTCAAAGTGGCAGCATCCTGCATGGAACCTATAGTTCTGCACAATTTAGTATCATCTGCAAAAATAGAAACAGTACTTTCAATGCCCACCTCCAGGTCATTAATAAACAAGTTGAAAAGCAAGGGACCTAGTACAGAGCCCTGCGGTACTCCACTAACAACACTGGTCCAATTAGAAAATGTTCCATTTACCACCACTCTTTGTAGTCTATCTTTTAGCCAGTTCGCTATCCAGGTACAAATACTATGTTCCAGGCCAACATTCCTTAATTTAACCAGTAACCTTTTGTGTGGCACTGTATCAAATGCTTTAGCAAAGTCTAAGTAAATCACATCCACTGCCATCCCAGAATCGAGGTCTCTACTTACATTCTCGTAAAAAGAAATTAAGTTAGTCTGGCAAGATCTATTACGCATAAAACCATGCTGGCACAAACTCATAGTATTATGATTTGCTATGAAGTCCAGTATCTTATCCTTTATTAACCCTTCGAAAAGCTTTCCTAATACTGACGTCAGACTAACTGGCCTATAGTTTTGAGGCTGAGAACGGGATCCTTTTTTGAATAGAGGCACCACATTAGCAATTCGCCAGTCTCTTGGCACAATACCAGATCTCAATGAATCCTGAAAAATTAAGTAAAGAGGTTTGGCAATCACAGAGCTAAGCTCGCTAATTACCCTGGGATGAATACCATCTGGCCCTGGACCTTTGTTAATCTTAACCTGTTCAAGTCTCTTTTGAATTTCTTCTTGTGTGAACCATGCATCATTAGTTGTATTACTAGAATTGGGAGTGTTAAGAAGGAAACCTTCACTTACTGGTTCTTCATTTGTGTAAACAGATGAAAAATACGAGTTCAGAATCTGCGCTTTTATTTTGTTTTCATCAACCAGCTGATCCCCCTCTGATAGTAAGGGTCCCACCCCTTCCTGCTTCATTTTTTTACCATTGACATATTTAAAAAATAATTTGGGATTTTTTTTACTGCTTGCTGCAATATCCTTTTCTATAGCAATTTTAGCTTGCCTTATAGCTTCTTTGCATGATTTATTGGCCTCCTTGTACCTTATAAATGTTTCGGCTGTACCAGCTAACTTGAAAGCCTTAAAAGCACGTCTTTTCTTACCCACCTCAACACCAACGCTTCTATTGAACCAAAAAGGTTTTGCTTTGCAACGACGTTCCTTGCTTACAAGTGGAATATACTGACAAGTATATTTATTAAGCAGCATTTTAAAGACTTCCCATTTTTGTTCTGTGTTTAACCCTGTGAAAAGCATTTCCCACTTAATATGTTGCAGAGATGCCCTTATACTGTCAAAGTTTGCACGTCTGAAATTTAGTGTTTTAGTTACTCCCTTATAGAATTGCTTCTGCAACAGAATCTCAAAGGAGACCATGTTATGATCACTATTCCCTAAATGCTCACCCACACAAATGTTAGAGATGAGTTCAGTATTGTTAGTTATTACAAGGTCCAAAAGAGAGTTATTCCTAGTAGGTTCTTGAACGAGCTGGAATAAAAAGTTGTCATTCAGCATATTTACAAACCTACTAGCTTTTTCTGTCTTAGCAACCCCATTACCCCAGTCAATGTCTGGATAATTGAAGTCACCCATAGCAACAACTTGACCCAGCTGTGAAGCCGCTTGTATCTGCAAGAGTAGCTGGGCTTCATACTCGACACTTATACGAGGTGGTTTATAGCATACACCAATGATAATTCTTTTTGATACCTTTTGCCCAGTCGAAATCTCTACCCAGAGTGATTCTACACCCTCACCAGTGCCAGCTATTTTTATTTCTTTAGCGCATGGCTTTAATTCAGGCTTTACATACAAACCCACTCCTCCACCCTTTTTAATCCCTCTGTCCCTCCTAAAAAGGGTGTAACCATTTAAATTCACAATCCAGTCACATGTTTCATCCCACCAGGTCTCAGTGATACCAATTATATCATAATTTTTAGAGCATGCAATTAATTCTAGGTCTCCCATTTTACCTGACAAACTCCGTGCATTTGCCAGCATACAGCGGAGGTTACTACTTTTACTTTTGAAATGTGCATTACTTAGTGAAGAATTATACGTTAAGTTAGTATTATTCTGTTTTCCTTGTAACAGAGGGACCTCCTTAGCTGGTAAACTGTATGCCCCCCTCACTCCTCCCCCATGACCCCTTACTAACCCCACTACCCCGTCTACACTAGCTTCCCCATAATCCTTTATCTCACCCACCCCCCTCTTGCCTAGTTTAAACACTCCTCCAACCTCTTAGCCATTCTTTCCCCTAGCACCGCGGACCCCCTTCCATTGAGGTGCAAACCGTCACGGCTATATAGGTTGTACCCCAACGAAAAGTCAGCCCAGTGCTCTAGGAACCCAAACCCTTCCTTCCTGCACCAAGACTTGAGCCACGCATTAAGCTCCCTAATCTCCCGCTGTTTTCCTAAACTTGCACGTGGCACAGGCAAAATTTCAGAAAAGATTACATTGGAAGACCTTTCCTTGATCTTAGAGCCTAGATCCCTGAAATCATTCTTTAAGGTCTTCCATCTACCATTTATTTTGTCATTAGTACCGATATGCACTAAGACAGCTGGGTCGTGCCCAGCCCCACCCAATAATTTGTCTATCCGATCAACCACATGCCGAACCTGGCATGTGACTACCTGTGACTACCAGCATTTGCCAATGGTTACTTTCTGACCTTCAAAATGCCTTTTACAGTGTCTAAAAGGGGCACATAATGGCCAATTGCCGGATCTGTTTACACAGGAGCACAAAATTGATCTGCGGTGGATTTTTACCATATTTTTACCATATTTTGCTCCAGATCCAGTTAAATTATATGTCCAATACTTAGGGGCAGATTTATCAAGGGTCAAAGTGAATTCGAGGGAATTTTCGAAGTAAACAAATTAGAAATTCGAAGTAATTTTTTGGATACTTCGACCATCCAATAGGATACTACGACTTTGAATTTACTTCGACTTAGATCCGAAGTAAAAATCGTTTGACTATTCGACCATTCGATAATCGATGTACTGTCTCTGTGAAAAAACTTGACTTCGCCAAATTAAACCTGCCGAAGTGCTACGTTAGCCTATGGGGACCTTCTACAGGATTTTTCTAAGTTGAAGTCCATGTAAAAAATCGTTCGATCGTACGATAAAATCATTCGAATCGTTTGTTTCGAAAGATTTAATCATTCGAACGTTTGATTTTACTTCGACTGCAGAATAGCCAAATTCGATGAAAAAAAGTTCAAATCGAATTCGAAGTATTTTAATACGATGGTCGAATTTCGAAGTATTTTTTTTTTTTTTAAAGAGTAATTTTTATTGAATTTTACAACAGAAAGAGTAGAGAGAAGAACAGATTAAGAAAGAAAAGAAAAGAGAAAAGGGAGGGGGGAAGGAAGTATGGCTGAAAATTGGCAATCAGGTGTTAGTTGAGGTGGCAGGTGACTCGATCCAAGGATTCCATATATTCTCAAACTTCTTTGGGCATCCTCGGGCGAGGTACGTGAGTTTATACAATTCCAATTGCGAGTTAATTAGTCCAATCCATCTACTCAGCGTCGGGGGCGAAGGGCCCATCCAGTGAAGGGCAACCACTTTTTTCGCATAAAAGAGAAGCAATCTCATCAGGCATCTAGTGTTTACTCTAGGTATCACCGAATCAAGAAGGCCCAGGAGACAGGTAGCAGGGTTAAGTATTTGGGGAAGTTCCAGTTCAGCAGCCATAAAGTGCACAATTGCTCTCCAAAATCGGAGTATTACTGGGCAGTCCCACATTAAATGCATAAAGTTGGCGACAGAAGCACCACATCTAGGACAGGCGGGTGAAACTGCTCTACCCATAACAAATAGTTTCTGCGGGGTGAGGTATGTTTGGTGTATGATCCTAAATTGGATAAGTTTGTCACGAACACTTACTAATGGAGTGTAAAGGTTGTCTATAATTTCTTCCCAATCATCTGGATCCACACTGACTCCACAACTTTCCCACTTATATTTCACTCTGGGCCTGGGGTCATATCTATTAGAGATCAAGTGCTTATACGTATGCGACAGAAGTTTTGCTTTAGTGGGCTGAGCTATCAACTCCTCCACCATCGTGCGTTGTATTAGCACAGGGGAAGTTGGGAATTGCGCTGCAAAAAGGTGGGCGATCTGGTTGAATCTAAATTCGGACAGGTCAGGCAGAGAAAGAAGCTGACGAAGAGTAGCTATCGTAGGAAGACTCCCCTCAAAGAACACTTGGGACAGCCGTTTTAACCCTAACTTAGTCCAAGCTCCCACTTCTAAGAATGTAGCAAAATGCAGATAGTTACTGTTACCCCATAAAGGCGAGTCTGGAGATAAAGTAAAATCGGCCTTAGTGATCTGAACCATTGCGTCCCAGGCTCTCTTAGTAGCATCCATAGCAGGTAATAAGGGGCCAACATCTTTCTGAGTTCTATATAAAGCATTGTGTAGACTTTCCACTGAAGTAAAATATAATGCTTCTATTACGTAAGCCGGGTTTTCTGCGTCAAACACTTTCCAGCTGGCTGCATGTGAGGCCTGGGATGCAAGGTAGTACAGCTCAAAATTTGGAGAATTAAGTCCCAGCTGATCGTGCGGGGCATTGAGAGTGGCTCTGGATAGTGTGGGCGTTTTATTACCCCAAATGAATTCCGATTGTGTGCGGTCTATATCAAGTAAGGCTTTTTTGGGTATGTGGCAGGGGGTATTACTGAATATATAAAGAAATTTAGGAAGATAGATCATTTTGCATATATTTATCCTGCCTATAAGGGTAAGAGGGAGGTTAGTCCAGTGTGTAAGTGTATCCTTAAATTTGCGGTGCAAGGCATATAAATTATGCTGCAGAAATAGCGTCGGATCTTTGTGTACCGTTATCCCCAGGTATTTAAAGTTATCTACCACTTTAAGATTACAATCCGGGTCTACCACTGGCGGGAGTTGTCCATCAATGGGAAAGATTACAGACTTGTGCCAATTAATTTGGAGGCCCGAAAACATACCAAATTTCTTGACAATCCCAAGTACAGAGGTGAGTGAATCCTGCGGGTCTGCTAAATAGAGTAGCGTATCGTCTGCATAGAGTGAAACTTTCTCCTCAATTGTTTTGTATATGAGTCCCTTTACTCTTTTAGAGTGTCGAATCGCTATGGCCATAGGTTCAATTGCCAGAGCAAAGATCAAAGGGGAGAGGGGACACCCTTGGCGAGTACCTCTCGTTAGGTGGAATGGTGAGGAATTAATACCATTAACCCTGACGGAAGCCTTTGGTTCACTGTACATCAGCTTAAGCCATTTTGTGAAAGAAGGACCAAAACCCATCCTAGTTACTACCTCCCATAGATATGGCCATTCAACCGAATCAAATGCCTTAGCCGTGTCTAAAGAAACCACCAACCTGGAGCCCAGGAATAATATTTACCAAATTCTAGGGCTATCTCAGACGGGGCAGTTAACACCTCACCGGTTGATGAGAGTATTCTGGGGACAGCGGAGGGACCATGAGGAGGATTAGCAAGGAAGGCAAGAGGTTTGCCATTTTTATCACCGTATGCAAATGTGGTACTAGTGGCATGTAAAAGCTGTTTTTTAGTGAGTTCCACCCTATGCAGATTCAGCCGCCTAAGAGCAGCCGCAAATTCAGCATGAGTCTGAGGCGTGGGATTGCCAATGTATTCAGCTTCAGACTGGGCTACTGCTGATTCCAAAAGTTGCAGAGTATCTTTAGAGGTGTTGCTAGCCCTGGTAATTGCAGCTATCAGGGTACCCCGAGATACAGTTTTAAAAGCTTCCCAGGTAGTCAAGGAGTCCTCAACCACACTAGGGACCCGCAACCAGTATGGGCTCAGCCTCCAGTTCTTGTGAACAGGGTCAGAAAGGAGATCTAATGAGAGGAGCAGAGGGGCATGATCTGAGATTCCACGGGGCAAATATTTAACCTCTCTAACTTTGGGGAGAAGATCCAAGGTAACCAGTGCTAAATCTATTCTAGACAATGACTGATACGTAGTAGAATAACAGGAAAATTCCCTAGAGTCAGGGTACTTCCAGCGCCACACATCAACCAAATTGTACGCTCGGGCCCAATCTGCAAGTTTAGAGATAGTCACTGCAGGGGAGGACAATCTATCTACCTGAGGGTTACAGCAGTTGTTGAAGTCACCCATAATACATATTGGAGCCGGAGGTAACATCAATAGTGTCTGATAAAGATCCTGTAATATAGTTTCGGTAAATGGGGGGGTATGTAAATATTCGCCACTAAGATGGGATAACCAGCTATAGCACACGCTAGAATTTGGTATCTACCTGACCTGTCCGAACGCACCTCAATGAGGTCGAAAGGGAAACCTTTCCTAACCAAAATCGATGTACCCCTAGCGTATGTTGAGTATGTAGTATGGTGAGAATATGCGACCCACGGTTTCCGAAGAGCTACAGTGGTGTGAAAAACTATTTGCCCCCTTCCTGATTTCTTATTCTTTTGCATGTTTGTCACACAAAATGTTTCTGATCATCAAACACATTTTACTATTAGTCAAAGATAACACAAGTAAACACAAAATGCAGTTTTTAAATGAGGGTTTTTATTATTTAGGGAGAAAAGGGAGAAAAGAAATCCAAACCTGTGTGAAAAAGTAATTGCCCCCTGAACCTAATAACTGGTTGGGCCACTCTTAGCAGCAATAACTGCAATCAAGCGTTTGCGATAACTTGCAACGTGTCTTCTACAGCGCTCTGGAGGAATTTTGGCCCACTCATCTTTGCAGAATTGTTGTAATTCAGCTTTATTTGAGGGTTTTCTAGCATGAACCGCCTTTTTAAGGTCATGCCACAACATCTCAATAGGATTCAGGTCAGGACTTTGACTAGGCCACTCCAAAGTCTTCATTTTGTTTTTCTTCAGCCATTCAGAGGTGGATTTGCTGGTGTGTCTATTTTAACCTCCTCAATGTGTGTGGTAAGTGTTGCCTGGCAAGTTGCTATTGCCGCAAGAATTGGTGCAAAAGCCACCTCCGGAGCGTCATCACTTGGCGCTGAAGAAGGAGATGATGGAGCAGCGCCCTCTTGGCCAGGCCGCCTTACAAATTGGTCCAACTTCTGCATCGTGTCGCCCGGTTTTTTGGGTGCTCTGCTGCTACGCATAGTAAGCGTGTGATAAGCAATGCTCAGCAAGGTTCAATAAGCAGCAAACTAGACAGTCAGTATATCATCAGGATCAATAGCACCACGGAACTCCCAGGAGCATACCCAGCTAGTCCAGCATGTGAAACATATGCCGAATAGAGTGTTTATGGCTGTGCAGAGTTAGAGTGCTACCCTCAGCCTAGGACTCAGCAGGGTTAATACTTCACTGGATCGTAAAGAAGAGGTAGAGGGAATTACAGTGGTGGCCCTCTGGTGTAGTACATCGTGTGCCCAAACCTTTCCCAATCATTAAGCAAGCACACAGAGTGACACGTAATGGCTGCTCTGCATTCAAAATGACATGCGTTCCAGCTTGGAGCGCCGTAGTTGGAGGGCTATGATAAGCACCGCCAGCACCCGTGGAGCTAGGCAGAAGTCTGTAGTGCTTACCGGAGGTGCTATGGAAGAGCTCCACTCCCCACCTTCGGTGCCTGTCAGGTGTTATGGAGCTGCTGAAGGTCAGGGGGCCTTGTGGGAGCAGGTCAGAGAAGCAGTACCCTGTGAGTGCGCACTACGTCCAGGCACAGCGTAATGGCCATTAGTCACTCACCCCTTAGTGGCGACTTGTGGGGAGTGTGCCCACAGAGTGTAGCCGGCCCGGTCCGTTGGCGGTTGCGGGCCGCGAATTTACGCAAGTCCCCGGCTTCCGGCCTAACAGCAGGCCTCAGTGTGCAGGATGGATCCGACGATGCGGTAAGGCAGAATGTGCGAGCCGTTTGCAGCAGATAAGCGTTTCAGCTGCTTTCCTAAGGGTAGACGCTGACTGGGGCTATTTTGAGCAGAGAAGAGGCCAGATTGGTAAGTAAGCCCACGGAGCTTAGGTGGAATACGTCCGTTCAGCTGCGAAGTCAGCCACGCCCCCCTCCTCGAAGTATTTTTAACTTTGAAATTCGACCCTTGATAAATCTGCCCCTTAATGCCAATGGGAGAAATTAAATCAATACAGTTGCATAGTTAAATTGGGTTGAAAAAAGACAAAGTCCATCAAGTTCAACCCCTCCAAATGAAAACCCAGCATCCATACACACACACACCCCTCCATACTTTTAATTAAATTCTATATACCCATATCTATACTAACTATAGAGCTTAATATCACAATAGCCTTTGATATTATGTCATCCAAGCCATTCTTAAAGGCATTAAAGGAATCACCCATCACAACATCACCCTGCAGTGCATTCCACAACCTCAATGTCCTGACTGTGAAGAACCCCCTACGTTGCTTCAAATGAAATTTCTTTTCTTCTAGTCTAAAGGGGTGGCCTCTGGTACGGTGATCCACTTAATGGGTAAAAAGGTCCCCTGCTATTTGTCTATAATGTCCTCTAATATACTTGTAAAGTGTAATCATGTCTCCTCGCAAGCCCCTTTTTTCCATAGAAAACAATCCCAACCTTAACAGTCTACCCTCATAATTTAAGTCTTCCATTACTCTAACCAATTTAGTTGCACGTTTCTGCACTCTCTCCAGCTCATTTATATCCCTCTTAAGGACTGGAGTCCAAAACTGCACTGCATACTCCAGATGAGGCCTTACCAGGGACCTATAAAGAGGCATAATTATGTTTTCATCTCTTGAGTTAATGCCCTTTTTTATGCAAAACAGAACTTTATTTGCTTTAGTAGGCACAGAATGACACTGCCCAGAATTAGACAACTTGTTATTTACAAAGACCCCTAGATCATTCTCATTTAAGGAAACTCCCAACACACTGCCATTTAGTGTATAACTTGCATTTATATTATTTTATGCCAAAGCGGATAACCTTGCATTTATCAACATTGAAAAAAGTCATAGTAAAAGTCATATAGTAACCCATTTAGCAACCAATCAAAAGTGAGCATTTACTGGTTTTCTGATTAATGAAAATGTATAATTGGCTGATGTGGGTTAATAGTCCTTGAGCAGATTAAATAACTTTGTCCCTGTTGTATATGGGAAGAGTTTAAATTCTAACTGGTTTATGAAATTGCTTTATGAGCTGCAGAACACAACGCTTCGTGATTTTATTCTGCATTTCTTTTTATTAATTATGCATTTGTTTATTATTGTATTATTGGGAAAGAACCACTCAGAAGTTTGCTGTCCGCAGGATGCTTGGAACTATCTTTCAGCAGCTTCTGTAAGTTGTTTTTCTATGCTTTATATTCAGTATCCGTGGTATTCACCTTATTAAAGATTTGTACAAAACCAAACAAAATACATATTTATTGTACTTTATAGTATCTCCCTTTCATACTATGTTTATTAAAATATCAGTAGAACACATGCTGTAGGCTTGCCAGTCTCATGCTGGTTTCAGAAGGGCAAAGGCTCTCTAGAAATCATCAGAATCTCTCACTGCATCTTCTGCCAGGCACATGTAGTGAATAACCTTGGCACAGAACCAGTTCTACACATAATCAGGTGTGCTCGCTGCCTCAAGCCATAATGTATGCAAATCTAGGAAAGAATAAAAAAAACTCAGATAGATGAGAGTGGATTTAAATAAAATGCATGGCCTTATCATTGCTTCATGCGAAAAATTGCATCTACATAACTGTATCTATAAAGGAAAATAAACATTTATTTTATATAAGTTTTGTGGAAATTATGAAAGGAAACAAAAATATGAATTTATGTTAACTTGGTGGAAAGTGGGAAAGGAGAAAAAATGATTTATGACAGCTTAGTGGACAATTAGAATCCTGAAGCTGTTAATTAAATAATTGAACACAAACATAAACTTTATAAACAATTGCATAGTATTTTAAATGGGAAAATGTTTAACCTGCATTACCCTGCACAATGTGTTCTCAAAATTAGGGATGCTGAGATCAATGGCAAAATGTAACCCATCTGGTAGACATGTCCATGAGATGTTGGTGGATTATATACTGTACAAGAAAGCTATTACATCTTATATTCAGGTCTGCAAATGACAAGGAATGAACACACATTTTCACCTTATACAGATTTGCAGTGAAATTAGTTTTTTTTGCAAAAAAATTAATAAATCTGCACTAGAATGTTCCCATGTGTTTTGTTTTACTAGAAAAAAAATGTGTTTTTTTGCACTGGAAATTTAATGCAAGAAAAAACGCTCATCATCTCCAATGCATTTGGAGCAAGAAAAAACATGGAGAAAAAACACCCATTTGCATGAGAAAAAAACAAAAATGCCCATTGACTCCAATGCATTTGGTGTGATAAAAAATGCCCCTGTTGCCATTTCTCAATTTTTTTTCTGCAGTTTCACAAATAGCTTTAGCACTATCCTAGTCCATTATGGAGCCGTCTTAAAACACATAACTTCATACCCTGTCATATATATAAACTAAAAAGAAAGGATTTAATTTCCTCAACTATAATACACTATGGCAATAACACTTTCACTAAATCCAAGCCTGTTTGTATCAGCTTCTATTTTAAACTAAAAAAGCAAAGGTCTTTTTAAAACCACAGATGCTAACTGTCCTAGCACATGCAGCAGCTCACTTCCTTGACAGTGCAAACTACCCCTGGGACTTCATTTATGTATATATCTTATGATTAGTCACTGGGGTTTAAGCGCTCTCATACAATTATTGGTGAACAAACTCCGAATGCCAAAATTTTTTGTTATTTTACTATAAAACCCGAATTATTAGTGGGAAAAAACCCACAAATTTTTGTTGATTTATTATACCCCCGAGGATGGAAAAGGTCCAAATCTGAAAATCCGCCATCTCAGATCTACCTGATCTAGATATCATGATCTGTGAGGGGTTTTGTGCAATAATGCGAAGATTATGTAGTTTTCGGGTGGAAATCCGAAAAATTAGTACAATGAATTTTTTTTCAAGTTTTTTTCTGCACAGAAAATTTTCTGGAAAATGTATTGATAAATAAGGGTTACAAACCCGTGCTGATTTGGTTTGAGTATTTTCTAGAAAAAAATTTGATAAATTTGGACTTTGATAAATGGGCCTCCCCCTGTTTCTGACCAAGTCATGGGAGGGGTTTTTGCTGTTCGTTCCACAGTACTAGCAGCAGGGGTACTGCTAACAAAAACAGGTTTAAAAACATATATATAATTCACAAAAAAACATTGGGTTTACCTTTCTGATGCATGTATACTGTTTTTTTTTCCATTTTCTTTTCATGACAAGGTGTTGTGGTCTGGTTTTCCAATTACAACATGCAAGAAGAATCCTTTAATAAAAGGCATCAAAGTGGTGCTATTTGGGCAGGTTACTGAACAATCCCTGTTAGGTAGTGTCAGGGAGCCGGGATGCTCCCACCAGGGAGGTTGTCAGGATCGAGGAGGAAGCCCTCTTGAGGGAGCAAGTTCGCGGTGTCCAAAGGGTTAATCAAAGGAGTAGTCGAGATCCAGGCAAAAGTTCACAGACAGGCAGATATCAGCAAAGTCCAAAGTCCAGGCAAAGGGTCAGAATATAAATCAGGAACAAGATATAGCAATAAAGCTTCACAGGAAACCCAGGATACTATAGGGAAAGTAGTCCTATACTTGGGCGCCATTCTGGCGTCTAGTTGGCGTTTTTATTTTGAATTTGGCGCCATTGTGACGTCATTGACGCCCTTGCGCCGACGTCGGCGCGCTGACGTCATCGCGCTGGCGCCGCTACCCATGTGGCGGCCATGGGCGCCGCCATTTTGGAAGCGACGCCGGCAAGGAGGGACGCGCCGCCCGGAGCTCTTGGACCTGCTCCGGGCGGCTATCGTGACAGGTAGATCTTGAGTTGCCACACAAATGTAAGCATGTGCATCTTCACAGGATTTGTAGGATTTGCATATTTTTATTATTCAGACTGAATTAAAGTGCCTGTTTTATTTTTGTATCTGTTAGTATGAAAGGTATCCCTAGTAGCAGAATACAAGCAATATAGATTACTTGCTCCACTAATCCAATTCAGCCAGGTGCCTCACAGGTATTAAAATACAAGCAGCAAGATTAATAGTATATCTGTATTCACCTTTTACTTCCATTGTATTTGTTTGTGCGCATTTGTGAAATGGTAATGTCCCTCCTGTTCAATTAATGCCTACACTGACATAATAATATTGTCTTGGATTTTCTCTGACATTTTAGCATCTTCCTGTGGATAGAAACAACTGTAACAATCAAATGGAAGGTCTTAATGGTTAAGTTATGTATGAATTACAGAGTTCCTTCAAGTTTTCCCTGTTAGTTGTTACAACTGTGCTATACTCTGTGTCTATTCTACTCTACTCCTGTGTGGGTATTGTTTCCTTGTTGCAGATGTGCAACACAAAAACAAGTCATGAGAAAACCGTGTATTGCCTACTATTATCTTAATTATGTTTGTTAGAAAAATCTGCCAATGACCATTCAGGGTTCAGAGGAATGTGATAAGTTTTATACTCGCTGCGAGGGGACAAGCAATACAGAAGTAAGCTGCAGGTTGACCAGCTAATACAGAAAGTAGCTGGCTTTTATAGATACTGTAAAATGTTACAATCTTTCTGCAGCTGATCTGGCCCCACGTTCATGTCATTTATTCAGGGGACAGTTAGCTGTGTACAAATGCACTGTTTCAAATTATCACAAAGACTTGTTATTGTTAAAGAAGCTACAATTATCACAAGGACATGTTATTGGTAAAAGAAGCTACATTTCACATATCATGCGTTTCAAGTATTAACTCAAGAATTTCCTTACATTTCCACCCTTTTTATACTTGTAAATGCATTATGTGTGACAGAAAAACATCAGTGATCAGGACTAGCATAGCTTTTCATCCTTCGTGTCATATATCTGTGTTATAATTATCCACATAGTCATAAGAGCAGAGTGAAGCTGCAGTATACATGGTTTTAGTAAAAGTAGTATCGATAAGATGTTGCAATAAGCCACGAATACAAGGGATGCAACAGCACCCACAGGTTACCAAAATAGCTGCAAGTATGGCAGTTGAAATTAACATGCTGGATACAAGTCCGCTCCATTTCCTGAACCAAGTCTTAAGAAAGTCGGTGAAATTGTTGGATATCCCAGAGTTTTCCGCCAGTTCATTAGATAACATAGCCAGTCCTTCCAAGGCCTTAGTGATACTCCCATCAGGAGCCGTGTTATTTGGGATGAAGGTGCAACACATATCACCGAAGATTTTGCACATGCCACCTCTCTCGGCAAGAAGCATGTTCAAGGCTAAACGATCTTGCCAGGCAACCGAGGTGGCTTCCAGTTGACTTGCTAAACCTTTGAATCCATCATGGGTAAAGTTGACAAATCTGTGTTGGTTGTAGTAGATGTAGTTGATCCAATCGACGTTCTTGTTTATAGTTGCCCACCAGGCGAGGAAGGATTCAAAACCAGCGGTGATTTGATTTCTGGCCTTATATTCATCTGGGACTCCTCAGGGTACTCCTATATCATCAATGTATACATGATTGTTGAAAGACCCTTTAAGTCGGACTTCTCATTTGGAGCGGTGAATCATTTCCAATCTTGGTACCTGCGGAATAGAGGTTATGGGAAAAGCATAGAAAGGCAATATCAGTTGTACTAAACAGCAGCTCCCACTCCAGAGACTTGGAAGTAAGGGGCGCAATTTTGTGTCTCCACATAACCACCATATATCTGCCCACACACTACGGTGGTCCTGGAACCATTGTTTTTAAATGTGGTGTCATTCTGTGTCAGAACTTTATTTCGGGCACAAAAGGAGGCTGGCAGTGCCAGTAATTTCTGACCACGCCCTTGACTATGGAAACAGGTGTGGTTACCTGCATATACTGTAATGGAAGGTGGCAAATCTAGCAGGGCAGAGAAAGGACAGGGTGGTACCGTTTGCGGGTTGCTTTTGAGTATATAACTTAAGCACACACTACAACCCTTCTAAGTCATTATCAGGGTTTAGCGGGAATGGCACCGTACCAATGGCTGGCCGTGCTTTTGCGCAAGCGAATCAGTTATCTTTCCCTGAGCGGGGGGACATGTTTGGGACATATTTTAACCATTTGTTCCCCTCGGGGACACCTGTCTCTATTCCAAAAGCTTTTTCAAGGGTGAGATTGGGTAAGTAAGTAAGTCACCCTCCCTTCAGAGCCTGGGCTCAGAAAACCAGAGATAGAGATCTTTTCTTTGAGGAATGGGGTTGTGGAATCTCTCTTTATGGCCTTTGCCCTATCTATGGTTACATTAATTAATCCCATGGGGTCTGTTCCTGTGATGGTAATCCCGAGACCAAAAAGTTTTTGGTCTCTGGGATGTTTAATGGTTTGGAGCAGTGGGTTACATGACTTGATCGTGCAGTAAGCAGATGGGGCTTTCTTTATTATGGAAATCTGCTGCTGCATGAATTTCTTTAAGTCTCCTACCCATGGTGCTATCTCCCACCCTTGTGGATCTGTACTCCACCAGACTGTGGACCAATCTGGGCAGGGCTTTAGTCCGGGGGTTGGGGGGTACAATGATGCACATATACTTATTTTCCCAGGCAAAGGACCTAGCAGTCTCTAAGGAATCACTCTGAATTCACTGGCATCAAATTCAACTGTGGTAGTGGTTCTTTCGATAATGGTAATGTCTAGAGGTTTGCTCCACGGTGGATATGAATAATCCTTGGGAGGTAGTCCCCAATCCTGTCTGCCTGTTGTACCTACACTCTGGGGAGTCCTATTTCTTGGGAATGAGGGATGCTCCCCAACAGGTGTATTATTGTGGTTGGTGGCATTATGTTATAAGGGGAAGAAAAGCCAAGGGAATAAGATGAAAAACATTATTAGTTCTAACATGCCTGCACAACCCCACCTTGAGAATGGTGTCCAGGTATCATATTGTTCTACTCTTTCCCTACTTCTGCTGCTGCTCCCAAATAGTCCCATGGTTCTTCACTGACGTTGAGACGACCCCCTCCCTAGTGGAGAGAACCCCCTTTGTAGTCAGACTGTATCTAAAGGACTATTTGGGTTCCCTAGCTACTTGCCCTAGTTCTTTTACTAGTTTACAATGACTGGAGTGTACCCAGGACACTCTTTCTGCGATTTCACCTGATAAGGCCCTTCCCACAATGGAGTCGACCAATTCTTCATTTTTATTACCTTTACCCACATGTAGCCTCCAGGCTTCACAAGTTCTATTGGGATGGGCTCTCCGGTATCTGGAAGAGAATTTGGAGTAAGCTCTTGTTTATTTAATATTCTGCACATGTTCCGCCAAACTTTGGTCTGCCTCTTCCTCGATGATCTGAAAAAGGCATTTATAATTACAAGGCAACATTTCTTGTTCTCCCATCTATTAAGTTTGATAAAATCCATGCAGATCTAAAATCTAAAATGAGTATGTTATTTACCATTCCTCCTGTTGAGACATGGCTTTGCCCATGACTCAAAATGGCAACATAGTGAAAGAGTGTAGTAGGAAGTATTGGTTTTCCTTTTGGGGCAATAATATATGCCCTGTTTAAGTTGGGCCCCTTTAGAAACCCATTTGTGGCATTCTGCTTCACTGACATTATTTTGCATGTCTTTGAGTAACCCTTGATCTAAAAAGTTTGTGTCTGGTGATGCAGTTAAAGCTTGAATGTGAATGTGCTTTAGCAGCCGCATCAGCTTTGGCATTTCCTAATGAGATCTTGGAAAACGGCCTGATTTACTGCTTGTAGGTCCTAAACCATGCAACAACTCCCATCAGGTTTTCCTCATCTGTTAGGACAGCAGGTCCACCACAGGCATTGACCCTCTCTTTAAATATGGTTGCATACTGGACAACAGACTCTTGAGCATCATGGTTAAATTTGAAAACTGTTTCCCAATAAACTTCTGGAAAAATGGTGCCTTTGGTACCTTCCAGAGAACGTAAGCGGAACCCTACTTGGGCTGGGTCAGCAGGATTAGTGTCCCAATTCATTTTGACCAACAAATGTTGGTAAGCCCCTGGACCACACACATGTTTGAGTACAACTAACATCAGTCCAATTAGGGTTGGACAAACATGAGTTCCTGTACAAATTTGTGTGGATTGGTGCGGGGATGTGGAACGTCTTGAAAAATCCTTCTAAGATCTGATGCTGCCCATGGAATGTACTCTGTGTGTGTAATGTGACGTGTTGAAGCAGCAGCCCCCGCTTCTACCCCTCTTCTCTAGTTTGTATTTACAGGCGGGGTAGAACTTGGCTGGGGGGCTGGGAACTGCTTGTTCCTCAGTATCAGAGCTGCTATTTTCAGCACTGAAAGATAAATTGTCTCTAAGGTGTTTTTCCTTTTGGTGTTGTTTCTCACTGTTCACTATTTTCTGACTTAACTCCTTTGCTAGCAGCTTTATCTCTCCCTCTAGCTTTCTAGCTTCCTCATCTTTTGTGATTGTGTAAGAGGTTTGATTGGTATTTGATTCGGGTTGGCTGCTATTCTATTAAGCGGATGGTCGCCAAAGGCAATTAACCATCTGGGTGGTTATAAGGCACTTTCCTGATCTCACCAACATGTCCCTTCCCAGTAAGTTGAATGGACAATGGGAAGAGAGAATGAACTGATTAAGAATAGTCTGTTGAATGTCAGGGTCAGTTACGGCTAATAGTGGGGACAAGTATACTTTATCTAATTGTCCCCCTGCTATTCTTAGAAAAGTAAATTCCTCAGTTCTTTGGATAGTTGGCACATCAGGGGGGTGTATAAGGAATCTACATGCCCCAGTGTCACATAGGAAGGTAATGGATTTTCCCCCAACTTCAAGTGTGAGTTGGGGTTTCGACTTACATAAGAGACTACATTCTATGTCTTCTATATTAAGAATTATCCTCAGTTATTTATAGGGGAATGTATACTCTCAGATAGTCATGCCTCCCCAAGGGGGCTCCTGTCATCCCCATTGCTCAATTCTGCTCGGCATTCTCTAGGAAAATGCCCCGGTTTCTCACAATGAAAAAACCTAATTTCTCCTACGTCTTTTACTTACAGTATTTCCCGTTCTCGCTTGTCATCTCAATGGGGTCTGAACCCCCCCTTCTCTCTGCCTATCTCGTCCTCTATCCTGCTTTACCACATACACATCTTCCTCTACTAAAACACATAGTTTAACCCTCGTTTTTTTTTTGTTTTTGTTTTTTGGAGATGTCTTTCAGCATGTCTGGCATATTCATGGACTGCTTGCAAACTGGCTACCCAGTGGTCTACCATATGTTGACTCACAAAACTGCAAAGACATCCTCATAGGAATGCATTTTTTAGTTGTAGCTCATAAGGACTATCATTTACCATGCCCTGATCTGGTATAGGCACACCACTATATGTGTCAAAGACTTCCTTCAGTTTACAATAATATCAATCCACAATCCCTTAATTATCTTATTACCTGACATATAGTTGATCTTGTACCTTGCCTTTCTTGGCATTCCTTTCTTTATTTTCCCTCCTATTACATTCCTCATAATATTGCATTGGAAAGAAACTTATAACTTCACAATAACGTATTTGCATAATGCTTTTACATTACGTGTCTGATGCCCAATGCTCCTGTATGAGGAGGCTGCCATATTTGTGCAGCAGGAGGCCGTTAGCATTAGAGTCTCTAACTGACAGGCTGACAAAACAGTCAGGTTGGCAAAACAGTCAGGTTTAGAAACTTCATCTAATAATTACTTACAAAAACAAACCTCCCAGCAAAGAGAAAAAAAAAAAAAAACATGACCTATAGGTAACTTTTAATGTACATTTTTTATCGTCAGTACCTCTCCAACAAGCAATCTATACTGTTCCTTGTCTAATATAGGGTTAAAATTAGAATCCTCTTTCTACCTTTTAAGAACCTGATATTATTTGGATTCTGATCACGCATGAACTGAGCGTCCTCAGTTAGATCATTGATACTTTTACAGCATTTATTTCCCATGGTTAGTAGGTATAGATGACAAACAATTGACAAACAATTTTGTGGAGTCAAACGCCTGGTGAAGCAGTACTCACGGATATGGCCTCACAGCTTGGAGCTCGGCCAAGTAAAACCTGAGGAGCAAGGTAGTCCGTTTGCCGAAAACGTTCACCGGTCAGTGTATCGCCCTGTATGGCCTGTCTGAGGGGTTGACCATTCCCTCTTTGACTCCCAAACACTCTCTTTCACACACTTTCAAACAACAAATTCAGCGGTCCCCGGAGTACTCTTTATCTTTAACGTGCACACGGAGTTAGTTATTCCTGTAGTCTTCTCACACAGACTATGGACTTGTCCGCTTGTCACTCTGTTTCTTTATCAAAGGCGGGCGATTATGCCACTTAACACCTTAATATCAACAGTCTAGGTGACCGGACCCACTATCACTCCCTGTCTCTTTATCAATGGCGGGCGATTACGCCACTTAACACCTTAATATCAACAGTCTAGTGATGGGACCTCTACGTAGCAACAGTCTAGGTGACTGGACCCACTATCACTCCCTGTCTCTTTATCAAAGGCGGGCGATTACGCCACTTAACACCTTAATATCAACAGTCTAGTGATGGGACCTCTACGTAGACAACTAGTAACAACAACAACAAAAAGAAAACATATACGTTACCAGATTCCAGTGACCCTGGTCGCTGTGTTCTTTAGAAACCGTCACTGTTCCCCCAAACGAGGGCGACTGGCCTCTCTTTACGACAGCTGTCGGAGGTCTTTCGGTTCAGTCCACAGAGAGAATATGATTAACCCTCTGCAGTGACCACAGTCACGTTTCCCGTTTGAGAAGACAGATGTTGGTTTCCGGCTCGAAGGACCAAGTTGTTAGAAAAATCTGCCAATGACCATTCAGGGTTCAGAGGAATGTGATAAGTTTTATACTCGCTGCGAGGGGACAAGCAATACAGAAGTAAGCTGCAGGTTGACCAGCTAATACAGAAAGTAGCTGGCTTTTATAGATACTGTAAAATGTTACAATCTTTCTGCAGCTGATCTGGCCCCACGTTCATGTCATTTATTCAGGGGACAGTTAGCTGTGTACAAATGCACTGTTTCAAATTATCACAAAGACTTGTTATTGTTAAAGAAGCTACAATTATCACAAGGACATGTTATTGGTAAAAGAAGCTACATTTCACATATCATGCGTTTCAAGTATTAACTCAAGAATTTCCTTACAATGTTCTAAAGCAACTTGCGTAGCATCTCTCTCTCCCCAACATGATAAATTCAAACCAAACAAATCTATTTTCCAATCAGTGGAGACATTGGGGTTATCTGCCAAAACAATGTTATTACACAATCTTAAATACACACAATTCATAATGGAGCTATACATATTTAAAATAATCCCTATCTCACAAAAACAACAAAAGCAGCATTTTGAGAGAGGCTGCTCCATTTTCTATAGAAATGTGTACTGATCAAGAGGTGGCTATGGTCACATTGAAAGCCCAATGAAAGTTGTGAAGACCTATGAATCAACAGTCGGGTTTTAGTTTTTAGGTTTTTGAAACCACGACTAAACTTGCTTTTTCTAAAACCACAAATGCCATGGAATTCTGAACATAAAAAATATGAATGGGAAAAAAATGTTGAACTGTGCAATAAAAACTTTGCAGCAAAAAATATGAATACCTTTAAACCTCTAAAAATTTTAGTTTTTCGTTCAATTACTAGTGAACATAAACAAAACACCTCTATAAGTCTGAAATGTGTTTAAATTGGCCCAGCACAGCTCCCATTGACTTTTATAGGACCTCAACTACTTTTACTTGGTGAAGTTTTGGATTAGGGTTTTATACTGAATAAATATAGATTTTTTAGGAAATATAGAAAACCCACAAAGTTTTAGAGATTTGTGAAACTTTTTTTAATTTGTTGTAAGTATATAGTCTCCTCAGTGTCATAAACTGAAAATGCATATTTAAGGGTGGTTGATCAGTCCATTAATCTTATTGATTCCGCTGATCTGTATTCCAAATGAACACATATACGTTGTGTTGGTCCCCAGATTAATCTGTTTATTAAAGGAATTAAGTATAAAAATAAAAACTGGGTAAATAGAGGCTGGAGTTACTGGATGTATAACAGAACACTACTTCCTGCTTTGCAGCTCTCTTGGTTTCCACTGATTGGTTACCAGGCTGTAACCAATCAGTGACTTGCGGGGGCCACATGAGTCATACAGGACCAGTTTTCAGTTACGGGCACCCCTAGGTTGAGCAGCACACCCCCGGTTCTCCTCAGCAAGAGGCTGGGCAGCATGCCGCTTGGCCCCCCTACAAGTCGCTGACTAACTCAGAGTTAGTGAGCTGAAATACAGGAAGTTCTGTTATGTTATGTTAGACATACAGTCAGCCAGCCTTTATATATTACACTTTTGGCTAACTGACTATATTAGAAACATTTTTTTATTTTTCACAGGCTATCTATTTATTCAGTTTTTATTTTTACACTGAACTGTTCCTTTAAGGGTATGTGTTTAAGTTAAACATGTATGATAAAGAAGTCAAATGAAGCTCCCCACAATAGTTTTAACTTAGATCTTGCTGACACACTACTTACCCACTTCCAGGTTTGGATCCATCTAAACACCATGGGGCAAATTCACTAACCGGCAACAATTTGCCAGCGCTGGCTTCGTGCATATCGCAACAGTTCGCCAGGCGTAAATTCGCCTGGACAGCGCTAATTCACGAAGATCCGAAGTTGCGCCCAGGGTACCGAACTCTGGCGAAATTAAGCCAGCGAAATTATGCTCAGCAGTTCGAAGTTACGCTAGCATTGGCTAATTAGCATACGGCGTGCAGTTAAAGTACAATGGCCGTATATGCTGCAGCAAATACATTACACTAAAAAAGGCCAGGGAACCTTAATAAAATTATATAAAGTTGTTATAATGCCCTACACATGTGCCCACAGTATAGTTTAGGTGCCATATGTTAGCAAATGTAGGGGGGAAGGAGGGTACCCCAAAAAAATTTACGATCTTTTTCAGTCACTCTTTAAATAGGAAAAAAACGCCAGCGTTTTTTAGGACTTAGAAAAAACGTTCAACTTTTTTTTGAGGAACTCCTATCTACTCTATTGCACATCGCCTGGTCTGAGGTGGCAAAAGCAAGTCTGGCGATAGAGGTAACGGTAAGTAAAATCAAAAACTTAGTGAATTTGCATAGTAACGCTCTTTTGCCAAACCGAAAATTCGCCTGGCGTTAGAGCGCGAAGTTGCGCCAGAGTCTATCTCCTTTGTGAAATTACGCCAGCGAAATTATTCCAGCTACCGTTAGTAAATCGGCGAAGTGCCAAAGTGACGTCACTTCGTTAGCCACTTTAGTAAATTCCCCCCCATATCTCCTCCATCTCAAACAGGTAGTGCTTCCACTTCTCAAACTTGGAGTTTCCGCAAAACACTCTACTGAAAGCCGGTATCCACTCTTATAGGAAATTGTCAGTATTTAAGATTTTGTATGGAAAGTTGTCTCTATGTTTGTTTGTTTTCTGGGGAGACTTTCTGAGGCTCTATACTTTATTCTGCAGTTTACTGCACAGTTTGGGGGGTAGTTTTCATTGTAGCATTACTTTTAATTTTTCAAAGCTTTTCTATTGATTGCTGGTTCTAGCACTGATCCTGGACTGCAAGCACCGCATATTAGCAATAAAATCAAAAGCTTGGGAATGTGAAAACATATTTAAAAAAAAAAACAACAAAAAACAGTGAGTCTAATCTCAATCAAAATTTTTCTTCAGACCTCACTGCCTCCCAGTATCTTTCCTGGGTGTTTCAGAGATGTATAGTTATTCATATTAGCTCACTGCATTCCTTAATCCATGATAAATGTTGGGAAAGATGTTGCTACGTGTGATGGAAACCAAACCAGGCTGTATAAAAGGGATTTAATGAAACAGAGTCAATCCTATTAGTTACGGGTTGCCTCTCTTAGAAGATACGATGAAGCAAATGAGAAAAAGTACCGGACAGTTGCCGAAGAAACTCTAGTGAAACATTTTCCATTGTTTGGTAAGAAAATAACACACATGTAAAATTATTATTTATTACTGTTAGACATGCCAGCACAGCTATGTTTTTGATAGATTTATCCCATAACACTACCTGCTGCCCTTCTCTAATTGATGTTTTATTTAGTCATGCCAACAAAGTGCTTCTACTTTAATGGATACTGACATTGACAACAAAAATGTGCCTATGTCATCCCTAGGACATGATTTTCAGCACATTTTTTGCTAAAAACAGTGGGTTTTTTTCAGCTTATATAGGCGAATGTAGATAGCGATTTGCCCATGTAAGAGAGTTGGGCCAGGAAGTCTAGGCAGTTATCCTGCTATAACTCCAATAACAAAACAAGTGATAAAAAGTTTTAATTCCCAGGATTTTTTCTGAGTTCAAAGAAATGCTTAGTAAATGCTTAGTAAAAATCACAGTAAACAGAGGGCACACAATTGCCTATCAATAAGAGACTGTTGCTAGTATCATTATAGGATAGCAAGAGATAGTAGTGAAGTACAGAGCCTGCACACTGGACAAAAATAAAAAAACAAGGGCAAAGCTTAGTCACCAAAACATCTGGGAGATTCCCATTTGTCTAAATATCCCCTCTTTATGGATTTTTTGCTATTATGCTGAGTGGTATGTTCTACAATGCCTTATCTGACTTAAATGAGTTTGTATTGCTACACTGCTTTGAGAAAACATTGTATATAGTGATGAGCTAATCGATTCACAGAAAACAGTTTTTTTTGCGACAAATTTTTATGCATGCAACAATTTTTTCTCACTCCAACTGCATTAAAGTCAATAGCCATTTTTCTTGTGACAACTTTTTTGTCTCTGCAATGTTTTTGTCTCATGATTTTTTTTTTTGTCCAAATGCAATAAAGTCAATGGGCTTTTTTCTTATCATAACTTTTTTGTCTCTGCGCCAATTTTGTCATGCCAATTTTTTTGTGCCACCGTTTCGTGAAAAAATTTGCAGATGTCGAAATGCAAAAATTCTCAGCGAATCCACACCTGGAGAAAAAATTTGCTCATTACTAATTGTATACTATACCACCCTTGTACTTTTTTCCAGTGTGCAGGATCTGTACAAGTGTAGGTCAAAATGTTTGATTTACTTTACGCATCTTTTTCTCAAGATATTTATTTATGTATTCTGGGTACAGTCACATATGCAAAACATCAACTTTCTGGTTACAATGATTAAACAAGGGTTTAATATATGGATGCCAACACTGGTATATCAAATAAATTCAGGATCCCTGAGCATCTCAATCTAATTACACTTAGTAATGCAGCTTAGCAGATGGCTACATACTCATATGGGAAGTTGGGAGTCAACACTGCTGGGAGTGCTGACGTAGTTTTCATACATATTTAAACATCCCTGCTTGAATGCTTTGATAAAACACAGGCCACCACCCTGCACTCTTTACTATTCCTCTGGGGCAATGTTGAGTGTGAGTCAAAGCTGTCACAATTCTCAACCAGACTTCTGTATTGAGAGCCAGCCAGCAGCTGGAGTTTTTGTTCTGAACTTGAGAAATAAATGTATGAGCAACTCCAGGGCCCATAAGAAATATTTAGAAAGAATAATAATTTCACTTGCACGTCAGTTATGCATACAGTCTGTCAGTGAATAATCTGTGGTAAATTTGTTTCCTAGTCAATCTTGAAGGCTGACCAACGTGCTCTGTGTCACCTGGGATTTGGCGACACTAGCAAAGGTCTTTAGGGGACTGCCTTCTGATCTGGTTTTTGGCACCTGGAAATAATTGTAGGCCTCACAAATTAACATGAATGCACTTACACACAATTTAATTTCTGTAGTGGGAATGCTTGCATTTAGAGTCCTTGAGTTGAGCTGTGCTTAGTTGAGCTGTGCTTAGTTGAGCATAGGATTTATTAGCTAAAAGTTATTGACGTTTGTAGATGCAGTAAAGGGAGTCCAGGAGCCCTCATCAAGAACTCACAATGGTACACTTTGCACTTTCTTTGTCAGGAAGCACTATGGTGCCCTTTGGGACAAAGATGATTGTTTTCAGAATGATTTTTATATAAAATGGAGCTGAAAATGATTTTGCCTCTATGTTCAGAAAGCAAACAGCAACACAATTATTTTAGGCTTTTATATTACAAAGTAAATACAGTATATAATCAAATGGGTAGATACCAAAACATCCCCTAAAATGATAAAGCTTAAACATAAAATGCAGTAAAAAAAAAACCAGTTTTTTTAATTGTAACCTTAACAAGATCATGCCGAGTATAACGAAGATCATATCAAGGACAACAAATAAAGGAAAGTCTCCCCAAATATTATACAATGTGCTAATTTATGTACATAACAAAACACTGGGTACATTAATTTTACACTCATATTATCACAAAATAAGTAGCACTTCTGAGAATGTACTATATAAATATACATTGCATATATATATATATATCTATATATATATATATATATACTGTATATATGTATATATATATATATATATATATATATATATATATATATATATATATATATACTGCCAATATAATACACAATAGCATGTTATATAGCACCACCACACTTGTATATACAGTAACACCCCCCATCCCATCTGTATAAAGCTGTGCAATTCATTTTGTCATTTTGTGTCACAGGGTGTAGATTTATAGGATAAAATGAGGTGTTGGCCAAGAAATAGCTGCCTGAAAATGGTGTTGATCCTTGACATACCACTTTTCATGCCATAATTGTCACCTACATTTGACCCTTTGAAGTGAATGGCTTCCACCAGATATGAGTTGGTTTAAAATGTGGCTTTATGTGATGCTAATTAAAGCTTTTTTTCTGGATTAAATGGCACCAAACATTTCCTTATGTTATTTTTTTTATAATGATAAATTATGTTTACATTTCCTTTTGTATTATCCCCAGCCTATCTTTCACTGATAAAGCCCACTTGGTCTCTCTTTGATTAAGTACTGAGAAAATATAAATCTGTATTGAGACAATATATATAATTCCATGCACTATTTAAGACTACACTTTTGGCCTCCTAAGTCACATTTTTGTGCCCCAAAAATGTTTCCTTGCTTTCTCCATTGTGCTGAGACAAGTAGTGATGAGTGAAATTTTACCACTTTGATTTGAAAATTAACGTTTGCCTATTAAATCAATGCAATGCAAATACTGTTATTATCACAAGATTAATAAATGGTGCATCATGTTATAGTAAACATATTGTACAATATTTGAATGTATTTACCAGACCTATCAAACATAAAAAAGGCTTATTAATTTAACAAAACCATGGAAACCAACTGGGGGGATAAAACTATGCTCATATATTCATAGCAGGTGGAAGAGTGTTTCCTCTTTGCTTCAGTAACTTCATTCATGATTAAGAACTATTCCACCGAGGGCAACATTAAAAAGTATGTCTCAAGGGGACAGACACTGGAAATATTTAATTTTCACATTAAAGAATGTGTTAAGCATTGCATTATATACATTCCAAAAGCAAAGCAAGTCATGCAGAACAGAATGAAGCAGATATTTTAATTGTAAAGATCTGATTCCTATTTTTTTTCTGTAATGTTAGGGTCATGGACAAAACTGTGGCATCTTTATAAAAGCCAGACATTTGATACAAGTGGAAATATATTGACTACATTTCATCAACATTGATTAGCTTGTCTGTCATGAATGAATGCGAATTGACAGCAAGTTTGGGTGGTGCCTTCAACAGACACAGGAGGTTTTCAATGGCATTGGTTTGAATGCTATCAGTGATAGCTAGTGACAGGCATGTCGGAATCCATGATCATGTGCCTGCGCAGATTTCTCATTTCTTGTCATTATTCGCATTGAAAACAAATTCTTGGTCCAGTGCAGACACATAAGTGTCAAAGCTATGTCTTTTAAATTGCTATTCAATATTATTTGGTAGCTCAGCATGGTTTCTCTACAGTGTTCATGTGAATTTACTTCTCGGATTGTCCTAAAGGGATTTAAACAATTACTGAACAAACTATAGCTGGAATATAATTCCTTTTATTTAAGTTGTAAAATTTAAAATAGCTATCGTTTATCCTACATCGCCCCCTACATCCTATGGGCACGAAACTATAAAAAGAAGGAGCTCTGTTTCTCAAAGTATTATGTAGAATAATGCTTTTTAGAAAATAAATCACGTGAAGTGCAAGCAAAATTGGGCAAGCTGCAGAATAATATATGTATGTACAAATATGTGAATAAATTCATCCTCAAATACTTTTAAAAATGAAAAAAAACACCATTCTTTAGAACAGGGATAGAAAACTGTCACTATTCATTTTGTTGACCTATAGTTTCCAACTGGGGAGCTAGAAATATACTTTCAACAACAGCCTCCCAGCTTTGAACTCAAAGTAATCTGATCCTCATTTGAGCGGTTGCCTACAAAGTAAAGGCAATCTAAGGGGCATATTTATTAAGCTGTGTAAAACAAAATTCACAGAAAAAAGGTGTAAAAAGCTGTGTAAAATGAATGGCGACGGTGTGTGTAATTTTACGCCAAGTGTGATTCAAGTCAAGAATTTTGTGAAAAACTCATAGATGTTTATAACCAATTCCCTTGTTCTAGATGACCAAAGACGAGAGGAACAGGACATTTTATTTTCTCTTATTGATGAGTAACAGTCAGCATCCAAATTGCATATAGCTTCTCTGAGTACTCTTGTACCCAGAAGCCTGTACTTCTTTCTAAAGTAGTATAATAGTACCAAGTTGTACTGAGGTCGCAGTAAGGGAACTGTAGAGGAGACTGTATAAAGAGATACGTTTCTGAGTGGCAATATCCTTATTTATGATGGCTGATATGAGCATATTATTTTATTTCCACAGTGCTTTACAGAGATTATACATATTACAAGGACACACGTCATCTAACTGATCCATAACCATTTGCAATCCCTTGCAAATTTTTACTGATGCCTTTTAGTAATAGGGTTATAGTTACAGTTAATGGGTAACAATTTACATATTCTTGCCTTTCCTGCTGTGGATTAGGAAATTCGGATTAATTTTGATTGGATCGATTAGAGAGTAAACTTCGCCAAGGTCCTATAGAAGTCATTTGGAGCTGTGCCGATCCTTTTAGACCAATTCAGGCTTTTAGAGGTTTTGTGAATGTTTTTCAATAACAAAATATAAGCATAGCTCCTCATTATCATCACTGTAGGTATTAAACATATTAAAACAGCACTCAATTCAAGGTTATGCTATTGGATTAAGATATTACATGGACAAATGAACTTTTCACAGAAATCTTCACATGTAAGTTAACACCAGGATAGGGGTCATTGCAATGACTGGGATGATTCACATTGGAGAATCCTAATGCATGTTCCCCAATTATCCCCTTTAAAACCAGCAAATGTATTGGGAAATGAGGGACCCCTTTCAAGAAGAAGTCCTTGGAATCGAACAAGTATGTGTAAATGTTTAAACACAGCCTATATTGTTTTCTCTATTACAGAGGCCTTTCTTACAACAGAAGCCTATGAAAAGAAAATATTCCATCAATCTTACAAGGTATTCCTGTTAGACATGTGGAATGCTCTGACCAGCACAACAAGGCGTATAGTAGTTGTCACCCTAAAAGCTGAACTAACTGGTTAGCTTGATAAAACACACATTATTGTAATTATGCTGCAGATTTCAGAATCACAGAACAGATGTTTATTTTCATGGGTCTTGCTCAGGGGTAAGTGTACCATTTTCCCTCTCCAATTGAGACACCTGTTGAAGTTTCCACATCTGCACAATACAAATCTGTTAAGTCAGGACTCCTCCTAGAATATACATTGAAACAGTATTATAAAAAAAGTGAAATGTAAAAAAGGCAGTTTAGACACACTGTTTATATCTGCAGTACAGTGCTGCATGCATAAATATCACTATATAAATAAATATATACATACATACAGTATGTAGGGAATCTTGGAGTTCCATGACCTGATGACCTCTAATATGTGTATATTTTATATTATATGTACAACAGGTGATACATTATTCCATATACATACCTGTATATAAATGCTACAAGGAGGAGACATGCAAGTGGTTGTACTGTTTGCTTTGAACAAGTATTATCACTGCTTTTATAGGAAAGATTAAAAGCTAAAACACTGGGGATGCCAATTTGAGCACTGGGTACTCAACTCCCCATTGAGCAAAATCACAAAGCTTTTACTTTGCTGGAAGAACCATTTTTCCTCTGCTAAAAGATGTCCCTTTCTGCTGCTTGGGTGCAAGAATTACTACAGTAAACATGCATTCAGACCAGGCCACTCCTAGAAGCAGAAGAAGCAGTTCTCAAAGCTAGCTTGTAGTTTATTGAAGTGGTACACTTGCTTTAATTGGTAAGTGACAGAACTATCTATTTAAAAAGTACAAAACATACCATGTCCCACAGTGAAGAAAGTGGTGAAGGTCTTCTAAGGTTCTTTTTTCCATAAAACCAGAAGATTAAGGGGCAGATTTACATAGGGTCGAATATCGAGGGTTAATTAACCCTTGATATTCGACTGCCGAATGTAAATCCTTCGACTTCGAATATCGAAGTCGAAGGATTTACCGCAAATAGTTCGATCGAACGATCGAAGAAAAATCTTTCGATCGAACAATTAAATCCTTCGAATCGTTCGATTCGAAGGATTTTAATCCATCGATCGAGAGATTTTTCTTCAACCAAAAAAACATAGGAAAGCCTATGGGGACCTTCCCCATAGGCTAACATTGCACCTAGGTAGGTTTTAGGTGGCGAAGTAGGGGGTCGAAGTTTTTTTTAAAAAGGCAGTACTTTGACTATCGAATGGTCGAATATTCGAACAATTTTTAGTTTGAATCGTTCGATTCTAAGTCAAAGTCATAGTGGAAGGTTAAGTAGCCCATTCGATGGTCGAAAGTAGCCAAAAAAAAACATTCGAAATTCAACGTTTTTTTTATTCTATTTGAGCTAAGTAATTGGGCCCCTTAGATGCAGATGTAACTCTGAATACAGTAATAAAAATATTAAAATATATTTAAAGGCAATAAGGATAATCAAATTTCAGCAGCTCTAAGCCTCTTTTATGTTGCATAAAATTACTTAAATGCATAAGTAACACATTGCTTTTAACCATATATAAGTATAAAAATACTCATTACATTAAATTAGGTATTGCCACTAATTCTGTATTGGGAACACATTTTCTGGGGTTATTTGTTGCACACACTGTAACAAGTTGAATATGTCTCAGTATTTTGATGGTTGCAAGAAATAAAATATACTTTATATTTATATACACATTAATTTTATAGCTGGCACAATGAAATTTGAACATAGTCTCCATGTATGATTGATTCTAAGTATATCAACTATGTTCCATATAGAAATCATTCCATCTGGTCCCTCGATCAGATGCTTGGCAAGCAGCCTAATTGGCAGAGTGATGATATCAGACTCCTTCAGGTGACTGGTGTGATTTCTTGTGACAAAATGACAGACAGTGCTAGCAGTTATAACAACAGGGGTTGGTATCCATAGGTTGTACATGCTTTCAAACCTTGTTGAAATTATGTACTTCTATGGAGTTAAGCCGTTTTCTTGTAATGACCAAATACATTATGTATACATTTATTTTATATTATTTGTACCTTTACAGTATATCAGTTAACAGTGTAATAACTGCTGCATTAGTACCTGGAATAACCGACAATAATAACACTCAAAATGCTGTGAATTTTGTATTAATATTTGTATCTTCATGCCATTATTTGTTTTCAAAAGAAATATTATTTTGTTCTTTAATAAGCAGATTAAAAATGCATTACTTTAACATACTATATGTTCACAATAATGCTTAACATCTAAAATCAAGAAGGAAGCAATATACTGTATATTTTATTATTGCATAAACAACATTACAGCCTTAATGTATTTTGATAGGGCTAGCTGCTCAGTACCTTTATTTAGTTCCTGCCTTCCCCCACCCTTTGCCACTCACTTTATCCAGTCCCCCCTTCTTAGCCCAGAGTGGGAAAATCCTTGGAACAAAGCAATGCTGAATCAGTATGTCATTGGAGATTGTGTATGGCACCCTCTTTGTGCAGATCCAGCTGGGAACAAGTTACAAAGAGATCCCCTTCTTCAGAGCCTTGGTCTTCTCCATTCAGCATCACTCATGCAGAAGGAGACCACAGACTTGGGGCCTTTCTTTTCTCTCTTTGCTTTTTGTCCATGTTTAACAAAATTCCACTTTCAGCACCTTTTCTCCATCTTTGACACGTCTTCCTTTATTGCAAAACTCTAAAGAGAAAGATGTACTTTTCATTTTAACTGACTCTGTAAGGCATCCCTCGACTTCATATTTTCTTCATGGACAGCAGGTTTGGCCCCAGGGAGATGGAAAATAAATAACTTTGGACAATTGTTGTCATTGATGTTGCTATGGGAATCATGTGTGGTCTGTGCCAAATGTAAAGATAAAAACAAAAAACACCCTAAATTGCTCACCTGCAGTGAGAACGAATGTAACATTTTTTTTTAGAAGTGCCTTAATCTGATCACTTTCACACTTTGTTTCCTCAAAAACTGTCAGATTGTAATGGGCTGCAACAAAGGCAAAGAGCTATGAAAAATGACCTCTCTGTGGGAGGGATTAGAAAGCTCATTCATCCTGTGGGGATGATTAGGGTCCAATTTAAGGGTCAAGCTATATGAAAAAGTCTCATGCTGGTTTAAACTGTGCTGAGACTACCTGCCTGCCAGGCTGGAGTGTGTCCTGTACGGTCCCTACTGGGAAGAGTTCACAGGTGAAGTGAAAAGAATGCCTAGTGGCAGTAAAAGAGGATTAATAGGGAACACAGAAAAGTATCAGTATGCAAAAGAGATCAAATAAGAACTAGCTGATCACTTTGCCACAAAGATCAATGAAAGCATTGAATAGCTGGTGAATTCGGGAACTCATACTATGCAGACTACCACAAATACATGAGACAGATCTAACAGACAAATGGGGGAATGGAATGTATATTTGCAATGCAAAAAGGTATGCCTATTGCGTGAATTTAATATAGCTTTTGCAAACTCGGAAACTGTTAAGCGACCACTTCCTACAGTGGAAGGCTGTTTGCGAATTTTATTGTTTGCGCCAGTGCACAGTGAATGTAATAAAACTTCTTACTGAAAATGTTAAGTTTGCTCCAATAGATTTCGACACCTTCCAGCACTTCTTAAAAATGGATAATGCGCAATTAAAATTTGCAATGAAAATTTATAATGCAATAACTGTTTAAGGAAGAGTATTACATTGGAAAATACTAATCTTTATTCTTATTTGCGCAAATCATTTTTCTCTTTGCTAATTTTATTCCCCAATAGAATCTATGATATCTAAGTTAATGACATCAGTTTATATTGGACTGGAATGGCCTCTAATTTTATCAGAGCACAAGTCATTTAGTTAACATGGAGTATATTTTATCTTTTAGACAAAAAGGCAAAGACAACTCTTCAACCCTTATACAACTGTAAAGGTTTGGCTG
The DNA here is from genome assembly GCF_017654675.1 of Xenopus laevis. NCBI lineage: Eukaryota > Metazoa > Chordata > Amphibia > Anura > Pipidae > Xenopus > Xenopus laevis. Next base: position 62,867,062 of record NC_054384.1, read on the forward strand.
ACACAGGAAAGATGTTGCAGTTTTCCATGGAGCAATGTTGCTTGTACAAATATAAGAAGCCAGCGGCCTGTGCTATGGGATAATGCAGTAAAAGTGTAACTTTGTGGCCACAATTGCCAACTTTTTTTTTTCAGAGAAATAAAGGACCATAATTTTTTTGAAAAAACCTTTCCAGCATGGTGTGAATCCATTATGCTTTGGGGTTGAGTGGCAGCCACTGGTACAGAAAGCATTTTATGTGTAGAGAGAAGAATGGATTCCACTTAATATCAGCAAATGCTTGATGCTGACGTGAAAGAGTCATCCAAGAATTTGAAGCCAAAAAGGGCATGGCTTCTTCATCAAGACAATAATACTAAATATATGGCAAAAACCACCATGAGCTACTTGACAAAATGCATACTAAAGTTTTTAGAATGACCCTTGAAGTCCCCTGACAAAACATTATGCAAAATCCATGAGTAGATTTTAAAAATGCATGACAGCCCAAGATCTTGGAATTGTACATGCAAGGAAGACTGGGCAAAAATCCATCCCACAAGAATTGAAAATCTCTGAGCTAGATGTACAGTAAAATGTACCACTTTCTTTTAAAGTTTGTGGAATAAAATGTAGCTGTGCATTTGTATTTGCAAATATGTTCACTTAATAAATATGTAGTTTGAAAAGTTGTACCCAAACGTTTGATTTTACGTAGTGACCCTGGTCAGATATTCTATGCACTACCCAGCTAAGTCAGTACACCAAAAGCTACAATTTCTAAATCACAAACCATGTTTATGCCAGCCATGTATGTTGGAAACTGATGCACAGCAATATCATTGATGCCCAGCACTTCCCTATGTTTACCAGCACATTGTTAAACTACCTTTTTGCATATGGTTGGCCAAACACCAACAGTAGGTTGTGAATTAAATTAGAACCTCCCTTTTAGCACATCATTTTGGGGCAGTAGTCGTAACCATGGGATATTTACATAGTAAAATAGTAACATAGTAAGTAAGGTTGAAAAAAGACACATGTCCATCAAGTTCAACTTTTTTTTTTTTCTGCCTAACTGCCAGTTGATCCAGAGGAAGGCAAAAAACCCCATCTGAAGCCTCACCAATTTGCCTCAGAGGGGGAAAAAATTCCTTCCTGACTCCAAAATTGCAATCGGACTAGTCCCTGGATCAATTTGTACTATGAGCTATCTTCCATATCCCTGTATTCCCTCACTTGCTAAAAAGCCATCCAACCCCTTCTTAAAGCTATCTAATGTATCAGCCTGTACAACTGATTCAGGAAGAGAATTCCACATCTTCACAGCTCTCACTGTAAAAAAAACCTTCAGAATATATAGGCGGAACCTCTTTTCTTCTAATCGGAATGGGTGACCTTGTGTCAGCTGGAAAGACCTACTGGTAAATAAAGCAGAGAGATTATTATATGATCCCCTTATATATTTATACATAGTTAACACATCACCCCTTAAGCACCTCTTCTCCAGCGTGGACTTCCCAATTTGGCCAGTCTTTCCTCATAGCTAAGATTTTCCATACCTTTCACAAGCTTAGTTGCCCTTCTCTGCACCCTCTCTAATACAATAATGTCCTCTTTGAGTGATGGAGACCAAAACTCTACGGCATATTCTAGATGGGGCCTTACAAGTGCTCTATACAGTGGAAGAATGACCCCCCCCTCCTCCCATGACTCTATGCCCCTTTTAATACAGCTCAAGACCAAAGGAAAAGGACTCCAAGGTCCTTTTCCATAATGGATTTGCCTAGTGCAGTATCATTAAGGGTGTAAGTGGCTTGGATATTTCTACATCCCAGGTGCATGACTTTACATTTATCAACATTGGATCTCATTTGCCACTTAGCTGCCCAGATTGCCAGTTTGTCAAGATCGTGTTGCAAGGATGCCACATCCTGGATGGAATTAATTGGGCTGGATAGTTTTGTGTCTTCTGCAAACACTGAAACATTACTTACAACACCCTCCCCTAAGTCATTAATGAACAAGCTAAATAAAAGTGAACCTAATACCGAGCCCTGGGGGACCCCACTAAGAATCTTACTCCATGTAGAGAATGTACCATTAACAACCACCCTCTGTACCCGATCCTGTAGCCAGTTTCCTATCCATGTGCAAACAACTTCATTAAGCCCAACAGACCTTAGTTTAGAACGCAGTTGTTTGTGGGGTACAGTATCAAACGCTTTGGCAAAATCCAAATAGATCACATCTACTGCCCCCCCCACTGTCCAGCATCTTACTTACCGCATCATAAAAAGCAATCATATTTGTCTGACATGACCTATCCTTCATAAAGCCATGCCGATTGCTGCTCATAATGCCATTCACTAGGACAACATTTTGAATGTGATCCCTTAATAAGCCTTCAAATAATTTGCCCACCACAGATGTCAAGTTTACTGGCCTATAATTGCCAGGCTGAGATTGTAATCCCTTTTTAAATATTGGAATAACATCAGCTTTTCTCCAATCCATAGGCACCATACCAGATGAAAGAAAATCTGAGAAAATCAGAAATAGGGACTGGTCTAAAGAGACAGGAGTCTGACTGGTAAAATGGGAGAGCTGGAGGTGCTGAACCTGACATGCCACTTTCAGAGCCAGTAATTTTATACCATGCATATGTATTTTGATAGCTACAGTCCTTTAAAAGGGACAAGCATTGAAGTGAAAACACGCTTTTACATCTGCTTTTGTGGCAGATGCTGGCATTGTCAGTTGGGAACACAAGCCAAAATTTATTTTGATTGATGCCAGCCTGACACTGCCAGCATCTGCCGTGGGCAGATGTTGTAAAATGGACACATTCACAGGCAAGAACATGTTTATTTTCATGACAGATCATAAAGGTCAAACCGATACATGGTGAAGAGCTTTGTTTCTATCCATCCTGATTTTTTTAAGGATTGTTTAATAAATAATTGTCATAATTTTACTCTGGCAGTAACTCACAAGCGCAAAAACAAATCACAAACTAATTCTGAAGGTTTGCAAAATATATATTATGGCACTGGAATTTTAGTTAATTGATAATTACAAGTCTTTAACCAGACCTGGTTTCAGTATCAAAAAACTGTGGAGCAGCCCCCATAAAGGTTCATACTTATTTGGCTACTACTAACTCCTAGAAACCTAAATTAGGTATTATTTTAGTAAGACTCATAGAGCCCTACATTTTCATTGAACCATGGCTAAAAATACATTTTCACATTGCTATGGGCCAAGAGGGCCATGACCAAATATTGTACAGGTATGGGACCTGTTATCCAGAATGCCCGGGACCTTTTATCCTGGGGATTTCCGGATAATGGATCTTTCTGTAATTTGGATCTTTATACCTAAAGTCTACTAGAAAATCAAGTAAACATGAAATAAACCCAATAGGCTGGTTTTGCTTCCAATAAGGATTAATAATATCTTAGTTTAAAAATTTTGGATTATTTAATAATAATGGAGTCTATGGGAGACTGCCTTTCTGTAATTTGCAGATAACACGTTTCTGGATAACAGATCCCATACCTGCATTTTAAAAGGAAAGTTAGAACCGAACAATAAATGTAGTATATTATCAGAATCAGTTCTGTACACTCCATGATCTACATTCAGTCCTGCCTACCAAATCCATAAGGGACATCCTAATTAGGATTAGGACATCTGAAAAATCTTGAAACTTGTTTTGGAACACTATACCTTTGGATGACTAAAGGGCTGATTTACTAACAATCAAAATGCAATTTTTTCCACGAATCCCAAAAAAATTAAGGTTTCCTATATATCTAAAAAGCTCTAAACATGTGAAATTTATTACTCACATGTAGTGATGGTCGAATTTATTCGCAAAACTGCCCTGAAAATTCTGTGTATTTTTTTTTGAATACCAGCGCATTTTTGCCGCCGAATGTGCTCCGGCATCCAAAAACGAATGCCAGCGTCAAAAAATGAAACGCCAGCGCCATTTCGCAAATTTCTCGCCATTTTTTGACAAATTTGCCCATCGCTACTCACATGCTCTAAAACAGTGAATGTCATTGAATTTATTAAAAGATCAGAATAGAAAAAAGTACAAACAAATAAAGCACAGAACAATGCTCTAAAAAAATATAAATACGTTGAATACCTCTTAAAAAAAAAATCAAGTTTTTCAGACATTTCCTATTGAAAAAAAATCTGAAAACCTCTAAAAGTCAGAATTGATTAAAAACAGTCCAGTAAGATCAGCACAGATCCCATTTACTTCTATAAGACCTCGCCAACTGCATTAGAGGTTTTCATGGTTTTGACACTTAATAAATCTCAAATTTTTAGAACTTTTATGAAATATATATATAAAAAAAAGATTTTTTTCGAGATTCTCTGAAAAAAAATCACAATTTAACTGTAAATGAGCCCCTTAGTCATTTTTTTAATTTTTTATTAATTTACCCCAAACATTGTTCACTTTATTTTACATGCATCCAAATTCTCATTATAAAAATACTACTTGTCAATAGTTTACCTTTAAAATCACAGATCACCTTAAATTCAAACTACTTCTTTTAAAACAGAACGGAGGACTATGAATACATATAGGAATGTGATACATTGAACATACTGCCCAGCAATGTTTGTTTTTCAGATTAAGTGATATAAAGACATTTCTATGGTGTTTCAAAACAGTTTGATAAAAGAAAACTATTGTTGATGTCTCATGAGATGTAGGCCATTTGCTAGCCATGGAAGTGTGACCAGAATTTCAAGGGAAATATGCAAACAAGAAATATAAAGGAACTGGGAAGGATACTGGGATATTAAATTGGTCTCTTGAGACGATTAGAAATTAACGTGACAAGTATGGCTTTGCGTATTCAAGAGGATAGCTTTGTTTTTAGAAGCAAATTGGTACCTTTAATGGCTAAGAGAAAACAAATGCATTTCAAGCTTTTGTGACATAGTTGAAGCTGACAGTGTGGAATGTCATGAACATACAGAATGTACAAAAGATGTGTTCCTTTATACAGAGGAGATGGGTAGTGAAATGGATTTTGCCACAAATATTTAAGGTTTATGTATTTTTCTGTCTTTATGTTCTTTATGCCCACATCATTTGAGGAGGCCTTTAGTACAGTATGCACTTTATAATATGGACCAATATTTAAGTACAAAAGAAAATGTCAGCTGTCAGATTTTGGAGAGTCTGTACAGTCACAAATAAGAATTTTGAAGACTCTAAGTACCCTAGCCTTGCTTTTGGGTCCAGGGGACAATAGCAGAGTTGTGAGAATCCATGTGAATAACTGGTCATCTCAACTGTGCCCTTACAAACTCAAGGCATTAACTGGCATGTATTCTCAGACTGAGTCTTTCTTCTGTTTGTATACCATAAATGTGTGTTTTGTATAAGGATTTTATATTCATTCACAGCTAGATGAAAATTAGTTCAAAATAATATCCCTGGGGTATCCAAGAAATGGATATTTCAGTAGTAGGAGCTGATCATGAAGTTGATGTAGTGTGAGCTAACTAAACCTCCTTTGGAATATGATTACATTATGTTAGATCAAAACATGAAACCGATGTAGCTATAACAGTTGCTAGGCCCAGCATTATATTATGTTTTTAGAAAGTATCCTATATTTTGCAGTATAAAGCCTTATAAGGATTAGTATTAGAACCTGCATAGCAAGGTATAAACAAATATTTGTATTTATTTCTTGTATAATATGATTGCAGTTGCTAGATACTGTAATTTATAGATTGTTCCTGCTTATTGCATCATTTAATTTCATATCTTTCCTCTGGGTTCAATATTCCTATGTTGTGCTATACTTTTTTCTAACTATTGTGAAGTCAATTCGGTAATCATTAAAATGTGCTTTTTCAAGATCAATTTTTGTGAAAACCAGACTTGGCCATAACTTGTTTTTAGTACAGCCTATCTTCCATAAAATAAGAAGTTCCTAAAATCTTACAAAATAAAATGGAAACCATGATATTACTGGATCATTGTTAGCCACAAGTCAGAAGGTACCAGTATCACCCTTTCGGAATATTAAGATAGAACCTCTTTTTTTCTCATTGTCCTGGTTTATTATATGGTCCTCATATTTATGTATTTATATTTATAAATTTATATAGTTATCATATTTCCCCTCAAGCTCCTCTTCTCCTGTGTAAACAGCACCAACCTGTCCAGTGTAGTTATCAATATTTGAATTTGTGTAATTTTCATACATATTATTTTCCTTTAAATAACCTTGACTTTAAATAAAAAATGCAACTTTACTAATGGGAGCTATCCTAGGCAAAATGAAAAAAAAAAACAAATTAAAAAATGCACTTGAACACTAACAAAAATAACTCAAATTTATAATCAACCAACTTAAAAAAAATGGAAAAACCTGAATAGTTTGCATTTTGCCTAGGACAGTTCCCATTGACTTCTAAATGACCTTACAAGCTTTCAGATGCCAAAGTTTTATATCAGGATTCTCACTAGTGATGAGCAAAATTTCCCCCCAGGTTTTGCTGCGAAAAGATGCCCATGGACTCCAATGAGTGAAAAATATTGTTCTCATTCCCTAAAAAGTACTTGTACAGATTCATTGGATCATTGATGTTTACCATTCTTATGAAGCTGACATAATTTTACTAAAATAATAATGGTTATGATATTAAAAAGAATATATAATCTCATTAAAAGGTGTTAATATTATTTTACTCAGGGGACGTAGAAGAAAGAATTATATAATCTAAAAAAACGAAAATTGCCTAATTTAATCATTTCCCCTTTATATTTGCAGCACAACAGGACTACCCAAGGAACGCTATACTACCGCTTTCAAGTTATTAACGGCGAATGTTCTATTAACATCAAAGAGCTGTTTCATATGTATATGAATATAGATTGCATACAAAATGATTGACACATGACAGAGTTTTCCTGTCTCCAGCTGAGCAATTACAAGTGGAAATGATGCACATGCATTTAATATATTTGGTCATGTTTATTAGAAAGAAAGCCAGAAAAGACAGTTTTCTATTAGCTGTAGTAACTTTGGATCAAAAGTTGGTATAGCTAATTAGATATCTATAGTATATGCTATAGTCCACAGAATGCTATCATTACCGTTTATTGGTTTTCCTACTGATATTTTGTCTCTGTCTCACAATCAAACACTATAGCTTTTTTATGGGCCCTACAATAAAACAAAGGTGCCACAAACATCAGGAAATGTATTTTTATTTGCAAATATGTAAAACGTATGCACTAGCCAGAGACAAACTCAGTGCTCTATATTTCTGGGTCTCCCAACAGCCACTGGGTCTGCTATAACTATCGCTACACTTTTGTTTGCCACTTTTCTGTTAGTTCAAGTTCTGAAAAAGTTTTTGTAATTTAGTATTTCAATTCAGATTCATATATTATGTTTGGACTCCTTCCACATACAGTAAAATCCCTGTAATTTGCCCCTGCATGTTTTTACTTTTAATACCATGACTTTCCATGAACCATTATTTCCTTTTTTTTTTTTGCACCCCCTCCCTTCTGCCTTTCTTTCATATGTCACCTCTCCACCCTCCAATCTTTTCAACTTGTTCACCGGCTCCCCATTTCAATACCTTCTGTGTTAGTTCATGTTCTCTCTTTGACTCATTGGCTTTCTCTCAGTTTTGTTCCTCAGATGGTGGGGGTTGGAATTTAGCATTTTAGTTTTTTCCAATTGTTAAGCATTTTTTCCTAGAGCGTAGTAATGATACCCACTTGTATGTGTGTGTATAAGCATCAGTGTACTATCTGGTATTGTAGATCACTATAGTAATTAGCTACCCTCAATCCCTACAGTTTATAGTGTTTCTAAACCTGAGTGGTGTGTTTTTTTGTATACCGTAGTATCATGGTATAAAGGTCCAGATTCAGTTCAGTGAGAAAAAGTTATCTCATGGTTTAGCAGGTGAAAATGGATTAGGATTAATTCAAGGAGAAAAATCTTTTCTCCTAATTCAGTTACAGTTTTGTTCCCACAAACTTTAATAGAGTTTTTACGTCATAAACATTGAGGTAAGTTTTTCTGAATTGAATTACATCTCAAATTTAATTTCGTCCATGAGTTTTCACGTGATAAACCTTTTTCTCACTGAACTGAATCTGGCCCGTCGTGTGCTAACTTTGCTTCTGTGTTAAATTCATTAGGGCGCTAGGGAACAGAGACAGTTGGCGTCCTATTTATTCATTTCCGAGGTTGAGAAAAAAAAAAAAGCGCCAAAAAAATCTGCGAAAAACCTTGTGCATCTTTTTTCACCAATGCTTGCTTATTTAGAAAAAATGTGACAGAATATTTCCATACACGTTTTTCACAGAAAAAATTGCTTGCCTGAGAGAATCAATTGTTCCTTTCAATGAGGCAAAAGAAAATGTTTTAATGAACTGGGAAAATAAATATCTAAATAAAGCTATTAGAAACAATTCCCATTGAGTATGTGCGAACCAAGTTTTTTTTCTGGCAACTTTTCATGACTATTCGATGACTATTTCATGACTATTCCTGATTATTCGATGTTCCAAAGAATATTCTCAAGAATATTCGCATGTGCGTTTATTCACCGTATTTTTTCTCGAATCATGAAAAAAATCTATAACTTGATATTTGATAAATTATCCCCTAAATGTTTACTGGGGATATTGCAGTATACAGTTTGCTCTGTCAGTAAGTATGCCCTAATTTGTGTTCACACATTTGTTTGGGATTAAAGTGTTATGTGCACCATGTGCATTTTCCCTAACATTTCTGTCTCATTCTTTTATAATTTTTTAATCTCAGTTTGAAACTCACAACATTTTAACTGTATCTGTGAACAGATGAGTCATGCCAGACAGTTCTGGCAGCCCTTAGTCTCTTCTCTAACTGTGTAAGCTTAATAGGGCACAAGTGAAATCCCTGGAGAACGTGGGCTGTGCCGTCTACCAAAGGTTGCAGATGTTTGGGATCACACGGAGGCTGCATGTCCCAGCCTTGAAAATTTATTAAGCATGCCTATACAAATAGATAGGAGATTTGTGTTCAGTTCAGGTTTGTGTTGTTGCATCAGTAGTGCTTAATTAAGTAAGCTGAACCACCTCCCCAAATAAGTTAGAATTCTATGCAATCAGCATTTCAATAGCTGCCTCAATTATTTTTAAATATATCAAGCATGCTTTGATTTGCATTTTTATGGAATAATATTAGATGAGTACACCCCGGAAAAGTCTGAACTGTGACATACAAAAGAACACTTCTTTTCTTATCACTGGTAACTTTTGCCTGCTTACAACAAATTTATGTAGCCACTATTTCCAGGATACTTTTACCATAAGGAAAAGAGGGTTAATACTGAACCTTCTGTAAACTACACACATAAATCCCATACAGTATAATTAAATTCACAGGTGTCCATGTTACTCCCTTCTCCTTGATGAGATGCTCAATAGAAAAGAAAGATGCAATCTACATATATTTACTTGCTGCAACATTAAATTTAAAGTTTGTGCCTTAACAGAGCTATTTGCATACCTTGGAATTCATAGCTAGACAGCAGCATCAGAAGGCATGGATTAAGACCAAATGTAGATGAGGCTGTTAATTGCTTCCCAGTGCAATGTCTCTTTAGCACCAAGCCTAAACGCAATGCACCACAATGCATTTTTTGCTGCTGAGAAGTCCTGTTACTTTTTGGTCCTTAGGCAGGAACCTAATAACCCTTTTGCGGAATCCAGCTATGAACATGAATATTGAAACATTTTCATATGAAAGCCTCTGCACTAATTTGCAGTTTTGGATATTAAGGCTTGGATGAATCAGTGCTGTCATGGATTGCTTTTCATTTGTTAATACGACCCTACAACTACCCTGTTGTTCATATGGATAATAAGGTATGGTCACAATCCTTTTAAGTGCAGTGCTTGTTGCAATGCAATACACTGTTTTAGTTATGAGCGCTCATCTATAACAAACCTAATTACTGATCTTTCGCCTAGATCAATTGATCAATGTGTCCTTTTGTGTATTCAGTGCACCCTGAAAATACTTTTGAGTGAAGACACAAAGGACATTCACACAGAGAGAACTAGAAGTTCACTAATCAGCCTTACATAAGATACAGTACCTGTGTGTATGAAATAGTTCATTAACACGTGTCTAATTAACACTTTAAGCAACAACTGCAGCTTATTTTGTTTAGTGAAAAGAGGGATTTATTTAAAGAGACATCAGTTATACACATTGTTGATATTAGCGGCTCAAAATGATCTGCAAGACTCCCAAAATTGATTGTTTTATGTAAACAGCATAAGTGTGCATTTTCATACATCAGCAGCATTCATTTCCTTTGCATTAAATAATACATAGATCAAAAATGCAGACTTGACTCTTTTGTAAGAAGCATCATTCAGTTTTAAATTATCCAGCATTTCCATTATAAATGGCAACACCTTCAGTAGACTATTTGACAGGCATTGAGTAGGTTCCGCTATTTAGGATGATAAATAGCCAGTACGCTGAAAGCTAAGTGGTACAAATTTCCTACAGCTAATTATGTTTGTACCTCATCTAGAAAGAAAGAAATGCCTGTAGGAACTAAAAAACAAGAGAAAAGAGAGGAAATACAGGTCTCAGTCATCACTGATGAAAGACCTACATGTTTTCCAACACTGGTGACCCTACAACATAATTGCTTACTAGTGCAATAAATATAATAGTGAACATTAAGGTTATATTGTCTCATTCTGACAAATGAAAATGTCTTCAAATCTCTTCAAGATTCACAATTTTGACCAGGCTTACAAAGGCTTAGTCGACATGCTTTAAAATCTATCAAAGGACAATCAATATTGTTTGGGAACAGCCTTCAGAAAAGCTTTTGCTGCCCTTTTATGCAGTCATCCTTCTCCAGGAATGTTTAAAATCTAACTTTCAATGGATCTGAGCACATTTTTAGATGACAAAAGTGAAACGAGCATCAGCACCTGCATTATTGGAGAATTATAAATTAATGTTGATTTGTCCAATTCTACTTATTTGTTTTACATGAAACATGCAAAGAAAATACTGTCAAACAACCCCCCTTCAGTGTGTTTTATTTTAAGATGCCAGGATTGCTGGGGGAGCCCCTGTCTTCTCTTCTCAGCCCCAGTCACAGCATGGGGTCTGCATGCTTTTTTACCCCATTGTTCCACAACTTCATGAAGAGAAAAAAAGGAGGAGGAAGGAGAGACTTAAAAAAGCACAAAAGCAGTTGAAAACATGCTTAATAACAAATTCCAAATAATTTACCAAAGGCTGAACAGAAGGGGGTAGATTGCGCAGACAGCAAGGTTTTTCCCTTGGATGTGAAGATTTTCTCTTGTAACTTGTCTTTTATGGAAAGTTACTATATTCAATAAGGAAGATATTTTTTTCGTTATTATGATTTTTGCCTACTTTCTTCCAGTTTTTATACTTTTTCCCTTGGGATGGTGTTCACAGGTGAGCTACTGTCAATGTCATCAGCCAGTCACTAATGAAGAATATGGGCAGGAAGTTACACATAGACAGACCAGGCATGTTCAGCATCAGCGGTCGACAAGAAGGCACCGCATAAGAGGTAAGAAATGGAATCAAGCATCTGTGTTAAATTCAAATTTCTTTTCTAATGTAAAATAAAACAACACAATAAGTGCTCATTTTAATGTAATATGTCATTACACTTTGAAAACGCAACCGTGCAACAGGCTTGGTTATAGTAAGCATCCTTCCTGTAAATATTTTTATAAGACAGAATTATTTGTGGGATTTTACCAAAGTTTTGGTCAAATATCAGATTTAATAAATTAGAAAATGTTGATATGAAATGGGTTGATCAGAAACATTATCCAGCTCTTAAGACAGTGGGTGCTTTGGAATTTGAATATTACCATATTTATTTCTGATAACACTGATAAATTACATTTCACTTGTGCTCTCCTCAAAAGCAGCACTTGCTGAAGATGAGGTGAAAAAACTGATCTGGCTTTTTATTTGTTTGTATATTCATTAATTTGCAATCTCTCTCTTATATATATATATTTTCTCATTTAAATATTCTGTAGTTAATGTAGAGTAAATATTTGCATTTCAAGTTTATTGGGCTAAGGCATAAAATAATTAAATTATTTGGGACTTGTTTAAGTAAAGAAATTCAGGCATCAACATATAGAATTCCAATTCCAAGACTTTTATTATAAATGTTGCTGCAGGTGGGTACATCATTTCTAGCAAATAGTATAAAAGTATTGTGGTTGAGTTGCTGATTAGAAAGGTATTTACTAAATCAAATAAAAACATAATGATAACATATTGATAGACTCAGGTAACCAGATTGTGTAAAATAACTGCTACAAAATCGGCAATGCCCAGTAATGGCCATTGTTTGCACAAATTTAGGGGCATATTCACTAAGAAGGAAAATTTCACCTTGTTTTTCCTGCCAAAGTTTATGTCAAAGTGTTTAATCAAAATTTCCCCATGCAACTGTAATGGGTGATAAGGGTGATGAATTAATGCCATAAATGAGGCTGTAATCAGGGACGATATGGCATACAGTAGATAATGAGATGCTAATGTGGGTGCTGCACTTTTATAAATGTAGTTTTCCAGGTTGGATCTATGTGGGGAACATAACTGACACTTTATTGAAAAGTTCCTGGAAAACAAGTCACCTTTCCTTTAAGCTGATGATGACTTTATTAAAGGGGGTGTTCGTCTTATAGTTACCTTTTAGTAGGTTATAGAATGGCAAATTCTAAGCATCTTTCCAAATGGTCTCATTTTTCTTTTTTTTTGTTGTTTTTGAATTATTTGCCTTCTTATTCTGGTTCTTTCCAGCTTTCAAATGGGGGTTAATGACCCCAACCAAAAATCAAATGCTCTGTGAGGCTACAAACGCATTGTTATTGCTACTTTTTATTACTCGTCTTTTTATTCAGTCCCTCTCCTGATCATATTCCAGTCTCTTATTTAAATCAATGCAGGGTTGCTAGGGTAATTTGGAACCCAGCAACCAGATTGCTGAAACTGCAAACTAGAGAGAACTGCTGAATAAAAAATCACAAATGATAAAAAATTAAGACAAATTGCAAATTGTCTAAGAATATCATACCCTACATCACACCAGAAGTTAATTTAAGGGTGAATTAAGGGTGAAAAACTGGGTATTTCTTTTGCAAAATACCCATGTACCCTGTGACCACTTTCTTTATTGCAACCACTTTGAGCTCTCTTTTTATTGTTTAGTTTAAAACTGAAATTCAGATTTATTGTCTTGGACATTTTGTTAGATATTTGCTTGATTTAACAGCAGAGAAAATGCAAGATAATCATTTTTAATGTGTTGGAATACATTATGAGCCATTGCAACTATCCTTTGTAGATATGTTGGTTACACACAAAATATTGTTTTCAACCTATCAAAAGAGTTTCTCCATTTCAATTATAGTTCTGCTAGTCATTATTCAGGCAGTAAAGATTGATAGACTAGCTTGGAAAATTATTTTTTTCAATTAAAGGAGAAGGAAAGGTTAAAACTAAGTAAGCCTTATCAGAAAGGTCCATCTAAATATACCAGTAAACCCCCAAAATAATGTTGCTCTGAGTCCTTTGTCAAAAGAAACACAGCATTTCTTTCCTTCTATTGTGTACACATGGGCTTCTGTATCAGACTTCCTGCCTTCAGCTTAAACCTCATTGCCCTGGGCAAGAGCATGCTCAGTTTGCTTCTCTCCCCCCACCCCTCCCTTCTCTACTGTAATCTGAGCCCAGAGCAGGGAGAGACTCAGGCAGGAAGTGATGTCACACCATGTTAATACTGCAGCTCCTATTCTAAACAAACAGAGAGTTTCTAGAGCTTTTTACTCAGGTATGGTAAAACATTCTACAGAATAAATATAGAATTCTAGCTTGCACTATTGCAGCTAATCTATTGGCAATAAACTGCCTCCGTAGCTTTCCTTCTCCTTTAAGACAGGAAAATACATGCGTGGATTAAAGTAGTATGTTCATGGATCATTTGGTTTAAGCTACAAACGGATATACTTCCATTGTAAAGGAAAATTACTGCAATATGAGCTAAATCGAAATGCTACAATGGATTTGCTAAAATCAGACTAGCAGGGAAAATGTATAACCTACAGCACCTGGCAGACAGGTACTTGTAACCTTAACTTTTACAATCTATGGCAGGCAAATCAGGACAATGCAGTGAATCATTCCGCCTCTTTGAACACCAAGCTCTATACTGTTAGTTTGTGCCATCATTGAATAAGACATTAAGCATATTTTTCCTAGCTGTAAACAGAACTATATCTACCCTTCTAGCTTAAAGTTGTAATATTGTCAAGCAAAAAATGAAATCAAATTCCGAATTTATTTCATTGTTTTCTGAAATATACTATGACCAAATCCACACGGGTTATTTCCCCTTATTTAGAAATACATTTTCCTCAAAAACTCCAGTTCAGGAAAAAATGTAAAAACATTTCTTCGGAGCATTGCACGAAAACCCAGGGCAGATCAGGATATCTTTGGGTTTTCTCCCATTGACAACCTCGGCAGGTCTAAGATGCCGGATTTTCGAATTCAGACTTTTTCTATTCTCTGGGTATAATAAATCCTGAAAAATGTAAGTTTTTTTTTCACAAAAAATTTGGATTTTATAGTAAAAATTCAGATTTTAATAAATAACCCCCCAAGAGTAGTTACATTATACATATACTGCTTGTAGGGATAATTTCCACTGGATAATCTTTCTCCATCTGTATTTAGGCTTGTTGTTCAAAACTTTAGATAGTTAGGGGGCATATATGCCCCGAATTTTAGGGAGGATTTATGTCACCTTGATTGCCATCTACAAAAGCATTAAAACAGCTGCACACACATTTTTGAATTTGTGCTCCTCTGTAGCTTTCAACATACAAAATGTATTTCAATGCAGAAAAGACAAAAGGGATAATTTATGTATAAGTAGGCATATGAGATGGACTGCTAAGTGACACAATTGTGCTTTAAAGATCCATGCCTACCCATAGTGCAACAGGGAAATAAACCATTAGCAGCAGTGTTGCTTCACCCAAATGTAACTTGACTGCAACACCCACTTTTCTCCAACATATCAACAAGCGTTAAAGTATGTTGAGAGCTGTAATTCAGCAACTTCAGAGATTAATTCTTCAAGCAATGCTAATATAAAACACTTTTATCAGCTGCCCATACAGCATGTTCTATACATAGCCCCCTGTTCTGCATTCACATGACAGTTACCTAAGGCATAGAGGGTACAGTGATAAATCTTATTGGAAAAACACTTCATCTGGAGAACTGGGGACAAAGAGGGAGAGTTTCCTAGCACTAACTACCTAAACAGCTCTATATCCTCACTTCTGTTATATAATAACTGTGTAAATATCTCGTAAAAAACCATAATATTCTCCATATGTTAAATAAAAGTAAAAAAGCATTGGAAGGATTAAACTCACTAAACTTGGTGGTTGGTGTTTTCCTCTGTGGGGGACAACTGGGAACATTTTGATAGGCCTCTAAACTGGGTTTCACAGGGCTGTGAGAAAAAATGGTGTCTACCTATTCCTCTTTCCTACTGACTGCTGTTGTAACACTGTCTTGCACATTTTATGGCACAGTCTGGCCTCCAAGTATTTCATGTTGCAATGTGGCCCCAATGCATTTCATAGAACACTGAAGCTTCCAATGCATTTCATAGAACACTTAGGCCCCCAAGCATTTAATGGAATGGTTTGGCTCCAAAGCATTTAACGGAACACAGAATTTCATGGTTTTTCAGGACACAGTGCCAACCCCCACCCCAGGTCCCCCACAGTGTTCATCATAGGCAATCCCCCAGGCCTCTCGTCCAGACTGCTGTGGATAAAATTTATATAATATGGGGCATGGCACCACAGTCACATCTTGCGAGACTGTGACAAGCTCTCTGGAGGGTGATAGCCAGCACTGAGAAGTATGCCATTGAGCATAATAAGTTCAGTTGGCCTAAGATAAGCCCTGTCTCTTACACTGGGAAGCCAAATTTGAAGATTTAAAGAATATTAAAAGTGGGGTATTTCTTTAGATAAATAGGGAAACCCTGAAACTGAAAGCTGTCCCATTGAACTTCCTGTGTGATGAGCACAATCAAAGTTCTAGTCTACTCTCAAACCTTGTGTATAAATAAACTCCTTCTTTCCCCAGCTGCATTCTTTATTAGGCTTTGTGACAAGAACAGCTTATTATACACAGTGTACGTCTGATTGTTTTGATTTTGCTTATAGGGTTCAAGTAGCAACTTTCATTTCTTTAATTTTAGATGGTGCCCTATTCAGTGCAAGTAATAACAAAAACATACTGTACATATTTCCTATATGATCAAAGACAAAAAAGCATAATTGAACTAATCTTGAAATAGAGGGTATACTGTCCCTTTAAAGGGCTAATAATACCAGTATATGGAAGTGCTGTAAAATAATTAATATCCAATTAATATTGGAATTAATATCCAACATCTTACTCTTTTGAAGCTAATTTGATGAATACGTATTAACGGAAGTGCCACAGACTATAATAGACTAGGTGGTCATTTATCTATCATTATTGAACAAATATTTTTAGTTTTGTAAAAAATTAAAAGTAGGTAATATAACCCCATTTCACTAAAACTGAGCTACCATACTCAAGCACAAAAATTGTCAACTTATAAAATGTTTAAATAATTATAGGGGTTTCAGCCACAATTACAAGCAATTTTATATTATTATAATGCCTTTGGAATTGGGTGTTGGTCTGGGCAGTTTCTCTCTCTTAAAAGCCGCAAGCGGGGGAGGATTAATCTCATGGAACCAATGCTGGGGTCTAGGTTATCTCTCCCCTTTGAAAGCTAATGGCGGGGGGAGGACTAAGCCCTATGATGAAAACCAATGCCCAGGTCGGGAGACGTTTAATTTAGCATTTGAAATTATGAGGTAAATAGTTAGGGACCACCATATGGGTTTTACTTTGACGTGGTATGGTGGCTTATCAATCTTATGATCATAATTTTGTAACTAAAAAACCCCTGTCTTTGTAAATACATGCATCTGCATAGATTACTGATATGACAGGGGACTAGGGAATGTGCATTGATCAATTTTTCTTCTTTTTTTCTATGTCTGTAGTTAATTTGGCCAGATCAGTAGCACTTCCTTTGTATTTTAGTACATTTTTATTAAGCCATGGATTGTTCCCACAACCTTTCCTTTTTGCATTTTGTATTACTATAATGCTCCTAAAATACTGTCTCTCAAGTTTTTAAATACATATGATTTTTTTTGAAAATGTAAAACAAAAAAATAAAAATAAACAACAGGTAATAAAATACAGTAATTGGTTACCGAATTTCAGAATGCTGTTAAAATAATTTCAGATAAAATAACATTTAAGAATAGTGAAATAGTTTCAGCTGTAAAATCTATTATCAAAAACAATTAACCATTTTAGGATCCTTTATTCATTGTAAAAATATTTCCTGGCTTCTATTTTCAACTGATATACTAGTAAATGCTCTGAGATGCAGTGACGTGGATATCCTGTTTTGGAACTTTCAAGACAGAGGACAATTGTCACATACCATCTCTATTCTTTCTGTTCACTACTAAAAAGTGTTCTTCCCAGTGGACACACACATTTACTTTCCATCCACTGGTAAATAACACTTTAGGATTTCCTGTTTTCTCTTACAGCTACATTCCACAATGACAAGCAGATAAGCATGTGGCATAACTAACCACAATGAAGGATACTTAATCTATAAAATTATGTATTATATATTATAACACATAAAAAAGAAAGTAGGTTCATATGTAAAGTCATTTTCCTAGAGGATTATCCTTACTGCAAGCAAATATTCTGCATTGGTTATGGGCCACATAGAAGGTTTTTCTGTACATATACCTCAAAATTCTAGTTCTGCTTTATCCAGACAGCCACAATTAGATAGAATCAAGCCCTCTGAACAACTAGGCAATGGAACTTTGTTCACTTTTTGTATGAGGATCTAAACCAGGGGTTCCCACCTTTTTTATTACCCCCATGTGACCTGGCAGCCTACAGGAGGCTCTGTTTTGCAGCCAAAACTTTCATCCAAGCCAGGCTATTTTGAGGCCGCTGGGAGCAACTTCCAAGGGATTAGTGAGCAACATGTTGCCCCCAAGCTACTGGTTAGGGACCACTGATCTAAACGGTACAGAAGACCTAAGGAAGGCGATAAGAAAGGCTGTGGGCAGCCAGATAGGTAGCACAAGACTTAACGACTTGACTTGATTAAGAGCCGTGACAGGCTCAAAACGTTGCTGTGCATGTTGCCCTGCTATTTAAAATTAAGGCTTTTTAATTAAACCCTGGAGTGCTGCCCATTTTGGGTTTCTACAAGTGTTTCCAAGTGTGGAAGGACACTGAGGGAGGTGCAAACTCTCAAGAATTGAACAAGGTGTGTGCTACCTAGATTTGAAGCACAAGACTAGATTTGAAAGACTTAACACCAAACTGTGCTAAATTACAAAAGCTAAATTATGCTTAGCGCTGTTTGCTTTGCTTTGTTTGCTAAAAACTTTCTCAGTTGAGAATTTGCAGAGCAGGGGCCCCACTACTGTGCAAATTGCTGCAACATTATTTAAACAAATGTTTCTTGGGGTTTGAAAAGATCTAGTGCAGAACTTTCATATATATCATACTATAAATAGTAGAACAGTATTTTGTTATTTCAGTCACTTTGCAAAATTCCTAAGAATGATGTAAATATTGTTTTTGAACATGTTCCTGAATTCTTGATAACATCCAAATGCAAAGGTTGTCCTGCTCCCCATCCTTAAATTAAACATACTGTAGCTTTGATCTTTTCTTCTTGACTGATCATCATGGCAGTAATCATGCAGGGTTAAATGCAATCAGCACTAAACCTACAATCACAGCACTACTTCAAAGCAGCTGTGTAACTGTCATTTATACATTGTAATTGTAACTAAATAAACTAGCTAAATCTTTGTAATGAGTGTAAAGTCATAAAATCCTATATAGGATTATTTTTTTTTTTTTTAAATGTAGAGGCTACCAAATGACCACTCACCGCCCATAATTGGCACCCCAGGAACTTTTTTTCATGCTTTTGTTGCTCCCCAAACTTTTTTTTCCATTTGAATGCATTTCATGGTAAAAAAAAGGTTGGAGATCACTGCTATAGATGAAGGACCCATAATCTAAAATTCAGAATGCTCAAGATGAGGGTTTTTTTCCCATAATTTGGATTGCCATTCCTCAGGTCTGTTAAAAAAATATATAAGCATTAAATTAACTCGATGATTGTTTTGTGGCAAATATTAAAGGGATTCTTTCATGAATTTTATGGTGTCATTTTTATTTCTAAATTACAGTGTTTACACTGTAAATAATTCACTCATATTTTTCAAAATTTCATTCCTAACCCAAGTGTATTTTTTTTTAGTTTTGGTTCATTGGCAGCCATCTCAGATCATTTTTGCCTGGTTTGTGCTTTCTGAAAGAGCCAGTGCTACACTATGGAATTGCTTTCTGACAGCCTATTGTTTCTTATACTCAATGTAACTGAAGGGATTTTTACTATTGAGTGCTGTTCTTATATCTACCAGGGAGTTGTTATCTGGTTACGTTCCCATTGTTCTGCAAATAGGCTGCTAGGTGTGGGGGGGAGGGGTGATATCACTCCAACTTGCAGCGCAGCAGTAAAGAGAGACTTAAGTTTATCAGAGCACAAGTCACATGACTGGAGGCACCTGGGAAACTGATCAAATGTCTAGCCCCATGTCAGATTTCAAAATTAAATTTAAAAAAAACATCTGTTTGCTCTTCTTAAAAATGGATTTCAGTGCAGTCAGTGAAATCTGCTGGGGTAGCATTATTAACTGATGCATTTTGAAAAATAACATGTTTTCCCATGACAGTATGCCTTTAATTTCCATAAAGTAAAAAGTACTTTTTCATCTTCTCTCTTAGCTCATTTCTAGGGTAGGGAAGTGTACACAAAGTACCCCTTGTGTCCTTCTCCTAATAATCCAATTACAAGGAGCCATCAAGGGGATTGACTAGTGATTTGGACATAGTGGTTGGTTGGGTTATATTAAAAAGTTTGTCACAGAAAGAAATCTATGAAGATGTTGGATAGACAACTTTTAACTATCCATTAGAGTCTATGGGCATATGGGCACAAAAAACACAGAAAATATTTTGCTCATCCCTTTCTAATTACACTTAGGGGCAGATTTATCAAAGGCTGAGGTGAATTTTCGAATGAAAAAAAATTGAATTTCGAGCTACTTTTGTGTACTTCGACTAAGGAATAGTCCAAATTCTATTTGAATTTGAAAAAAATTAAAAAATTTGAATATCGAAATTTATCATGTACTGTCTCTTTAAAAATTCGACTTTGACCATTCACCATCTAAAACCTGCCAATTTGCTGTTTTAGTCTATGGGGGACCTCCTAGAACCCATTTTGAATTCAATCAAATGCGGTATTCCTTCGATTCATACGATTCGAATTCGGCCGAATACGGACCTATTCAATCGAAAACTGACCTATTCGAACAAAAAAAAACCTTTGACTTAATTTCAGTTTGTCTTTTTGAATTCAAATTTCGAAGTTTTTTCAATTCGAAATTTGACCCTTGATAAATATGCCTCTTATTCTGCTGCATTTAAAAAAAACAAAAAAAAAACAACAATGTCTTGATATTCTTAATAGCAGGGGTCCCCAACTTTTTCT
The DNA here is from genome assembly GCF_017654675.1 of Xenopus laevis. Taxonomy (NCBI): domain Eukaryota; kingdom Metazoa; phylum Chordata; class Amphibia; order Anura; family Pipidae; genus Xenopus; species Xenopus laevis. The sequence goes on from NC_054384.1 coordinate 62,887,885, forward strand.
ACCAATTAGCCCCATTTAAATATATTTGGCATGTACACAATATTTAAAGGGCCAGATTTGCATCTTAACTTAAATTTTTGCTCAGAATGGATATGCTATTGACTAGTTTGTTGGAGATCCTTCATGCCAAGTTTATTGCAGAAGCAATTTAGTAAATTTTTTTGAGTAAAGAAAACAACAGAAAAAAATACAAGAAAAAGTAACACTATACTTCATCACTGTACTGATTTACAGGAAAAAGCTTGACAATTGTATATGATTAGCAGGTACACATAACAACATGCATCGAGTAGAAAACATAGGCATTTCCTTAATTTGTGTACATAGCAATGAACTATGCAGTAACATGTTGTGGTTCAGCTGAAGTGATAATGTGCAAACATCAGGACGTTCAGTAAAAGCCATTATGGCTGCAGCCCCACAGGGCATGCTTGTGAAATAACAACAGATTGGGGGAGGCAGGATGCTGACAGAGAAATTAGCAGTTAGTAGATATGGACAGTAGTTCTTCACTGTAACTGCTTGAAGGAATGTTCCATAAAAGTCATGGCTATTCTATATCTATTCACAGACACGCTAGAACAAAAAGCTGTGTCTAGATCTACATGTTTATTTAACATCAATTCATTTGCAATAACACTTGCAAATTCTGGTTTTCTTTGCCATCCCATTTGTTTTGTTTAAAGAACTGCATGCTGATATTTAATGACATTGATCTTGTTTTGATGAGTTAATATGTCATATACTTTAAAAGAGGAAATTCTTTTAGCAGGGAATTAAAATTACTTCAATAAAACAACAAGCTTTTTTGCACCGATAAACTTTGTTTTTTTGGAACATTTAAGTATTTTTTATTTGGAAGCTGTCATTTTGATTGGCCTAGCAAGTAAAGTGATCTAGTATTTGTGCGCCAGAATGGCGCAACAGATTAATGTTTTACAGGGGCAGCATCAAGTAATGGCCACATCCATATAATCAAATCCTTACTATCTCTTCTAAAACTCTTAGACCAACACCTGTTTTGAGTTGAAAAGGCCACTGCTGATTTATTTACAATATAAGATATGGCCCCGAACTTCCTTCATGGGTGCCCCTAGGGTCCATGGTTCTAGCACCTGCTTGCGTACCTTCACTCATGCCCAGTGCACCTTAGATTGCGGCCACCTTTTGTGGCCTCACCACAAATATGTGCCTGATAACATCAATTTATATATGATCATTCCACAGATAATATTATAATAAACCACTTTCCAAATTGTTCCCCTCAAATTGCTGCTGAAGGTTGCTCTTGTGGAGATCACATGATTCCCCTCTAGCCTCAATCCTAAACTTCCACCACTGCCCCAGTGACTAGAGAAATACAGTAGATAGGCTGTGCAAAATAAAAAATGTTTTTAATATAGTTAGATGTAATGTATAAAGGCTCGAGTGACTGGATGTCTAACATAATAGCCAGAACACTACTTCCTGCTTTGCAGCTCTCTTGTTATGCCCCATGTGTGCCCCCCTTAAAGTTGCTGACTAAGAGCAACTGAAGAGCTTGACATCCAGTCACTCCAGCCTTTATAGATTGGCTTTTTTGGCTAACTAACTATATTAGAAACATTTTTTAATTATGCACTGACTATCTATTTGCCTAGCTTTTATTTTTACACTGAACATTTCCTTTAACCCCACCTTCCTGTTCAGTCCCCAATCTCACTTACATAATACTCTATTGTGTTTAAATGCAGAAATTCTTAATACTGTATAGGCCCTGGTTCATTTAAATAAGAAAATGAATTCCAGATTTAATAGAGAACTTTAATAGAGTTTTTAAATGATAGACAGTACCCAGAGCTGTTTTTATAACAATTAGATCCAGAATGTCAGTTTACACAATAAGTCAGTAGTGTCTATTGACTCATCCCAGATGAGATCCCTAGAAATACCTCCACATCAAGGATGGTGGTAATTCCAATGTTCATTTGCATCAATAAGTACACCAACAAGTAATTCACAAGCATGTGAAGGTGTACTAGTTCTCTACTCATATTCAAGTATAAGATCTGTTATCTGGAAACCCATTATGGAGAAAGCTCCAATTACGGGAAGGCCATTCTATACTCCATTATAATCAAATAATTAAAACTTTTCAACATTTTTCCTTTTACTCTGTAATAACAAAACAGTACTTTGAACTTGATCACAGTTAAGATATAATTAATCCTTATTGGAGACAAAACAGTATTATTTGGTTTATTTAATGTTTCAATGATTTGAAGTTGACTTCAAGTATGATGATCCAAATTACAGAAAAATCTGTTATCCAGAAAATCCCAGCTCCTGAGCATTCTGGATACCAGGTCCCATGCCTGAACCTTTTATTAATGCCGTTGATGTACATGTAATTTAGCATGCCACACTACTGGTTGCATTTGTAAATGAACACTTATGTGTAAGACAATGTGGGTGCAACTGTTTAGTCTATAGTGTCCTAGTGTGCATACTTTTAGTGTCTAGCAGCTGTGCCTCTCTGTAAATTAATTCTTTTTTTCTACAAAGACAGGATATATGTCTTCTGCAACAAATGGAACACTAATAATGCAAATTACATACATTTGCTACTGGTAAAACTACTACTATTACTAATAATTATATGTTTAAAAAAAGTTTGTTTTTTTCAAAATGTATTAGTATAAAAGGAAAAACAACCGCTGCTTTAAAAAACTAAGCAAAACATTCTGAATATTTTGTTCTGGTCACATTTTCTTTGTGTGAACAGAAAGGCCGAACATGCCTTTGTCACTAATTTAGCATAGAATTGCTCTAAAGGTCTAGCAACAATAGAACCTAAAAATATCATAATGGGTATAAACAATGAGGATCACCAAGTCTAAAAAAAGTTCTGTTAACCAGTAACTTTGCATTGCCTTCCTGCATAGGGAATGGGAGGGACTGCCGTCACTTCATCTCTAACAACACATTGCCAGTTAGGAAAAAGGAAATGACAATAGACTGCAGGCTGCTTAGAGTCAGGGATCATTGGGCTACAGGGGTTTAAGCTGAAGCCAGAAAACTGTAGTTGAAGAAATGTCCCTGAGCTGCATTCCCCTTCAGAAAGGACTGGGAATTTAGTGGCTGGTCTAAGAATCCTGTGGCTACACAAGTCTGAGTACAGGTTTTATATAAATTCACTTGGCAGCTATGGTTTGCAGGAGGATTTTATGCATGGCTGTAATCATCTGGACAGAAATACATTGGATGGAAGGTGAGTGTCATTTTTATGTACTATTGATGAATGTGATTGTATTTAAGCCTGAACGTAAACAGCAGATTTTAGGGCTAACTTTGACTAGCAAGGATAATATAGGCTTAAGAGAAAAGTAAGATGTTATAAGCTTTATACTATATATAATGTGTGTGTGTGTGTGGAAGGGAAAGCTATACTATTCTAATATGTATTTCCGTGATTACATATGCAGGATATAATAAATCACCAAATGTTGCCTTGCCTTATATGCTCCTATTTGCTGTTTCTTTGCCTCCGATAAAGTTTTATGTTTTTTCAAAATGTTTATTGTCAATTACAAAATGTAATTTGTGGCTAATAGTTTTACAATTTTAAATCAAAACTGCATTTTAGTTTTATAAACTCCAGATTACTCCCAGAGAGTAGGGTTGTATGAGCCCAAAGCCAAAAAAAACAGACTTTTGTGATGCTTACACAGCACTCAAGAAGCCTGTAGACAAAACATCTGTCAGGTGGAAGGCAGCAATTACACAACATTAGCATGTAACTCACAAGAATTTATCTCTCTGAAGAGAACTTAAGCAATCAAATACAGCAGTTCCAGTGCAGGTGTCCAAAATGTCCTTGTGCTGTGCATTATAATGCATTTACAATTGTACAACTAAGCACAAAGTATCATTGTATTTTGAATAATACATGTACTTTAATGTGCATCTCTGTGTTAATTCACTAAGGGAAGGATGGAGAACCTAGACATGTGGCAAAAGATGCACCAGCATTTTAAGTTGTCTCTAGGAAGTATACAATGCTAAACAATGGAAGACAGGACAATTGTTGCTCTTTAATTTCAGTACTATTCAGCTGCCTCCCTCTTCAACTAAAGTGTTTGCTAGGATGTTTTTGTTCTTGCCAAGTGGCAATCAATTATCCTCCATCTGTTATTTGGAAAGCATTTGTTAGGGCAAAAAACAAATATGTTTTATAAATCCAAATCTAAAATACTTATGTATGGCTCAACATATGACAAGGGGACTCCTCATTTTGACCTTTCACCTTGAGCCATCCCACTGAACCCCATTGTTATATATCTTAAAACCAGGAGACAGAGATGGGTATAAAATGGCCACAGCATTTTATCAAATAAATAGGACCGTACCAGCTTAACCCGAGGCAATATTCTAAAGCAATAATTTAACAAGAGATCGCAACTATGCTCTGCCACCAACACGAGAGAAGTTCAACAGCTCTGCTGTCAGACCTGCATCTGCAGTGTCTTGATGATAGTAAATCCAAGCAAGCGGCTCTGTACCACAAGAAGTACTGTAGTAGCGTCTGTATCAATCAATCCACCGTGCAGTCACAGGAGAGAACCTCCTTTCTCCCTCTTCTAAACTTACCTGTGCAGTACTCTGGCAAGGTTTTACTGCTGCTGGGACAAATAAAACTTAAAATATGTCATATGTGCACTGTTTTGATTCCCTGGATCAAGCATTTGCTATTCATTTAACATAAATTATTACAATGCAGACTTTCACTTTTATACTGTATAAAGACACAGAAACCACAAGGTAACAGCACATTCATACATGAAAACAGAAAAAAGGAAAGAGAAAGTACCCCGCTTAACCTACTCTAATGTCGCTTCACAAATTATACTCCTCAGTGCAGTTCAAGGATATCAATTAATTCCTTCAGAGTGATTAAGCAGCGATAAGATTTAAAAATTCATATCTTAGATAAATTAAAGCACCAATTCATTATAGGTTCATGATTTAAATAATTAGATATTTATACCAAACTAAAGTGCTGTGCAATAAATATTAAATGAATTAGATTGCCAAATGAATTGCAATAATTGATCTTATAAAGGAGTTTAAAAAAATCTTTATTTGACGGAATAAATTAAACAACCACTTGCTCAGAAAAAGAGAAAATGAAATGAAGAATGGTGGAGTTGTCCCAAAAACTACTGCCTACTTCTAAACCTGGGACACCACAAAGCTGGAGAAGGCGGGGTAACCATGACTGTGGTCTCGAGTTTTAAACTAGCCCTAAGCTGTGAAAAGCTATCTTAGCCTAAAAAAACACAAATCAACGGCCCCTTGGAACAAATAGATAAGGTTGTACTGAGAAGAAGACAGAACTAGAACTAAGCAAGCGGCACCTAAAAACTACCTTTACACATCCATCCCAGGACCAAAATTATACGTTAAAAAAACCAATAAGGTATAATGCCATTTTAAAACTAAATAGAGCACCACAATGCCAACGCGTTTCACTAGAATAGCTTTATCAAGGCGAATGGCGATCCTTTCGCGAGTGCGTGGTTTAAATCACTACTGCGTATGGCGTCATGTCAGCGATCTCACAGGAATTGTAAATCCCATACTAATGTCTTCCATGAATCTCATACTAGTCGTGTACTACGTCCTGACATCACTGTGTGCCGATTCTATACCATGCCTCACAGAGCCAATGAGATTCTCTTGTATTAACAGAGATTATTCTAGGATACTTGTTCCCGGCTCAGAGGTCTCTGTAGTGGACCGCCTCTCGAAATGTACTAATAATAATCACCTGTTAAACAGGCTTGGTTCTAATCAAATTCATGATCATAAAATACAAGTAATAAAATATTTATTTATTTGTATATAGCTCAATGAATTTAATTCTTTGTAAATAATTATTATACCAATGGATTTAAGAGAAATCAAGATGAAGGTACCCTTCTAGACTTGCACCTATTAAATTTCTTTATTTATAAATACATGATGAATTATATCTATTTATTATCTATTGCTAAAAAAAGATTTATTAAATATGGTATATTAAAATAAAGTGAAGTGTACCCTTCTAAATTGAGTGATTAAATAAAAGCTGTTAAAAGATTGTTCTCGTTGATTCCTTTAGGGGAGACTGTATGTAATTTAACAATCCAGTGACTTTCCTGCGTACTCCTTAATTAATTTTCTCTAAAGTCCAAAATTTAAGTCTTGCTGGATCCATACTATGACACTTTTTGAAATGTTGTGCAGCTGTAGAAATGGTCTTTTCGTTTTTGTTAATACTACCTGCAGTTCTAATTGAGCTACAGTGCTGTTGGACTTTCAGCATTTGTGTGGTCATGCCAATGTATTTTTATGGCATGGACACTCAATGCAGTAAATTACCCATTGAGTCCTACAGTTTATATAACTGTTAACCTTATGTTGGATGCCAAATCTTTCTTCAAAGGTTGAAATTCTAACCATCTTTTCACACATGTTACATTCCCCCCAGGGAAAGGAACCCCATTTTTTCTGGGTTTTGGGACAAGTGATTTAGAAATGGCTCCTAGTAAGTAAATCTCTAAGGTTAGGACTTCGTTTGTAGCATACAGAGACTTTTTTCAGGTAATATAGAGTTCAGAGTATTGTCCTCCAAAAGCACTGGCCAATGTTTATTGATAATTTACAAAATTTGCATACTGTTGGTATTGAACGTTGTTGTGAATCTAACATTATTGTTAGTTTCTTGTGCTTTATTTTTGATGCACTGTAATTCTGATCTATCTTGTATAAGGCTCTATGATAAGCTTTTTTAACTATTTTTCCTGAATAACCTAGCTGTTCCTTGTGTTTGTAGATAGAACTTACCATTAAAAGAAAAATAGTTGAAGCATAACACCAAATTCACAAGTTTAATTAAAAATTCTATCACTTCTTCCCTTTTTCCCAAGTGCTTCACCAGGAAATATCTTAGAGCTTTGAGGCCTAGTTCATGTTTAATGGAGGTATATAAGGACTCCGCGTTTAGTGTCATTAAAAACGTTTTACAAGTAACTTTTACATTTTCAATTTGAGACAGAATATCTAGCGTGTCTCTAGCATATGATTCCAGGCTCTCAACTATCATTCTGACTCTTGGGTCAAGGTACTGACTAGCTTTTTTGGTTAGGTTACAGTTACCCGACACAATAGGTCTTCTCGGAGGTTTCTCCAGGTTTTTGTGAACTTTTGGGAGAAGGTAAAATGTAGGAATTTTGGGTCTGTTTACAGTTAAGAACTGTTTTTCCTTGTTCGTTAGAAGGCTATCTTTAAAGGCTTCACTAACCATATTATCATAGTGTAATAACTCACCCTGGTAGTCTAGTGGGGGGACGACAGGGACGCCTGCCGCCCCCTCGGCAGGGACGCCTGCCAAGCTGAAATTCTTCAATGGCGCCGGTTCTCTAGGGCACGCGCCGCGTGCCTCTTTTTTAATTATATGACGCCAGCGCGCAATGGTGTGAAATTTAAATGTACTTAAAGGTACATTTTTCATTTCCACACTGCCCGTTATAGGAGTTTGTTCCTGGTGCTTCTGAGCTTTAAGCTAATCTGCCTGAACCTGTTTTGTATATAATTAGGTATCTAATTACCTGTTTGAGGTTGTTTGTATTACACTTGAAGCAGTATGGTTTTATATGTAATCCCCAATGATATTGCATTAATATGTCAAGTGTTTACTCCATACTTCAACTAGGCAGGCTAACCATTTTCATGGTAGGAGATAGTAGGTAGTTCTTCAGATATTGAATTTATTTACTAATTTGCAGCAGAGAAAGGACCAAACTGGATTATTTCCATCTATGCAGAAGACATAGCAAGAGGTAGGGATTTTTTCTGCCAGTTCTACTGTATATAAATAAAAATAAAGTTAATTTGATCTTTACATATTATTGTAGAATGAAAATGATTCTGGTAAGGTCTCCAAAATGAGCAGATCTTTGCCAAATTTAGCTACCCTGATGAGATTATTGGAATGCAGCCGCAAGTACAATCATACTTAAATGGATGCAAATACTGCACCTATGGATGCCATGCATGAAGGCTAGTGCCTGACAATGTGGATTTTGGCCTGCGGAGAACTGTAGGCTGAGAATCCACCCCTCCACTGCTCCATGCAAAACACAAGATTTTGAATTTCGCTCCAAAATCTGCCACGTCTGCCTGCACCCAAGCTGACGCTATGTATCCGGATGCACATTGAGCAGCAGAGGAGTGGATTCTTGATCTGCATTTCTGAGGTCAAAATCTGCAAAATGATGTGCGCTGGGTTATTGGCAATACCCCGAAGTTTTCAGGCAAAATTCTGAGTTTTCAGGTGAAAAATCCGAAAAAAACATCAAAATCAGATTTTTCACAATTTTCGGGAAAGTGTATTAATAAATATGACCAAAAAACCTGTTCAGATTTGGTTCCCACAGTGGGTTATATCAGTAGGCAAAAGACTTGTGGCATAAACACATGAAAATGTTATTTAACTCCAAGCACAGGAATAACATATACCCATTCTGAAGATGCAAGCCATAATTGCATATGATTTGCTAACCCATGCTCACTTAATTTATTTAATTTGTTTTGTTAGAATTATGGGGAAACACTGCATTATGGGTAAAAAAGATGACATAATTGCACTTGCCTATGTAACTACATACTTTCCTACACTCTGCATTTAATTAGGGAACATAAAAACAAACAAGGATGTACTGACAGATTTTTTAATTCACTGGCATCTAGACTGCAAATAATCATGTCAAACTTGTTCTGTTTATCTTTCATAGGCTTAAAATCAGATGATTTTCCACCCCGTATTATCGAACACCCTTCAGACTTGTTTGTGAAAAAGGACAAACCGGCCACATTGAATTGTCGGGCAGAGGGCAATCCACATCCCACAATAGAGTGGTACCGTAATGGAGAGCATGTGGAGACCAGCACAGATGATAAGAACCAACGTTCCTATGTTCAGTTGCCAGAAGGGCCACTTTTCTTCTTTAGTCTTATTCAACGCAAAGGGAAATCTGATGAAGGGGTTTATACTTGTGTGGCTAGAAACCATTTAGGAACGGCATATAGTCGAAATGCTTCTCTTTACGTTGAGGGTAAGTTGACAAGCTTTCCTTCCTTATATGCTCTTATTCGGTATTCCACAAAACTACATGCAACACATTGGGGGAAATTCACAAAAGTGATGATATTGAGACAAAATAAAAGTGGAGATAAAATATCCCTACCTATTCACAAACCTCTATCTCCACTTCTGTGAATATATCTTTTAAACAGAACAGTTTCCAGATGTTGTGTTTCAGACAACATTTAAAACTACATTTTGCCAACATATTTTCTGAATTTGTCTGTAGCTCTTCCTAAAGCTCTCAGGTGACTCTCGGCTCTACATTTGCCTTGTTCTTATGATTGTGCCATTCAGAGAAGAGATTCCCTGCAGCTTTGAAAGCGGAATATGGCAGAACACACACTTTATCACATACCCATTCCCTTTATTTATCTCACTTAGGAACATGTGCAAAATCAAAATCAAATCAACTGGACTTGCTGTTAGTTATTCATCCAACTGGCTTACTCAATTCAAAATAACTTAGAACATGATTTGTATGGGGGAAACACCAGACAACAGTTACACCAGCGTATGGCGCAGCTCAGAAGAGCCAGCTCCTCTGGTCAAGAATCAGCCGTGTACCTACATCTAAAAGAAAAAGGACACAGGTTTGACGACCAGGTCCCGATTCTAGACCGGGAGAGAGACTTGTGTTAAAGAAGCCATATATGTAAAAACTGAAAACCAAGTTTGAATAAAGGCGTGAGGCTGTGACATTGATTGTCTGCCACATACAATGCTGTGTTGGCACCTCTCCCTGGAAGGTTTAATAACACCTCAAAGCTCCAATCTTGCTAATACAATCAACAAATAAATTAGACAGAAACAAATTTGCAGTGAATTTCTTTGTTTCACCACAAGCTAATTCATGAAACTGCAGCTACAATTTGATGACAAAAAATCTGCCACATCAAAAAAAAATTGTTGCACGCATAAAAATTGTTGCACACATAAAAATTATTTGGACGCCCATTGACTTTAATGCATTTGGACCAAATAGTAGCACGTATAAAAATTGTTGCTGACGTCAAAATTGACGGAAGTCAAAATTATTTTGACGCCCATTGACTTCAATGCGTTTCGTGAAACGGCACAGGATCGCCCATCTCTACCACTAACTTCATGACATCCTTGTGGATTATGATAAACAGATTATGCTAATTGGAGCAACATTCCAGAGGATATATTCCTGAAAAAAAGATCCTATTTACAAGTTATTCTGAATTGAGAAAGACAGTTGGATGACCGGGGAACCGTCTTTAAGGAAAAAACACAGCAAGTCCAGGTGATTTGACTTCTACAGAGATACCATGGCCTGGATGAATGAGAATCTTCACAAACATACTTTAATATATAAAAATAATATATATATATATATATATATATATATATATATATATATATATATATATATATATATATATATATATATATATAAAGCATTCCTTGGCCAGCACTTCCCTTAGTAAAACAAGTGTCTTTTTATTTTATTTCACACACATCACAGTGCTCCAACCTTTCGGTCCCTCTTGACCTTTCTCAAGGATAGTATACAATGTGCAATAAAACTTTATATAGTGATCACAATACAAAATAGCGCCAAAGTGACCTCATAGGATTTAACAATTTGTAACCAATAGTGTTCTAATTTACATACAATCAATAAGTGCATGTGTTAAAAATTACAGTAAAAATTCTTTAAAATTTACTTAAATATGTGCAATATACCATGTTATCAGTAGGTGTCCCAATCTGCTCACTAAAATATACATATATATATTGTTTTTATTGTTTATAAACCCATTGTGATTAATTTCTGATTACACAGAAAATAGGTCTTGTACCCTGACAATAGGCTGCTAATCCACATGAATATGCTAATGAGCCATCCATACTGCACCTAAAAGTAGGGTGAATGAAGACTGAAGGAAATAATGCAAAATTAGAGGACAGGTGGAAGAGTTACACTGAGCCTTACTCCATTTTAAAAATGTCCGGAGAAAATGTAATTTTCTTCTCCGTTTTTGTCGTTTTAACGACACATTCACAAAAGTGTCTGTAAACTGTTGTTACTTTCACCAGAGTATAAAAAGTGGCAGTTGAGTCTGTATGTAGGCGGATTTCTGTTTGTGAACATGGAGACTGTATTTACACTATTTTTAACACCACTTTTACATCAAAAATATGCTTCATCCACTTTTGTGAATTCCCCCCATAGAATACTGAGTCCTTTATTATACATTTGGTAATAAATTGATAAAAGTCATTATTTTATTAAAACAACTTTGACCAAACGCCCATCTACAATTGTATCTTATTTATCAATAAATTAACTCAAAAAATCTGGTAAGGGAAAAGATTGGATAAAATCATGAATAAATCCAAATCGCATGATTTTGGTAAATATCCTCCTAAGTATGTTATACAATTGTTTATTTCTGGCAACTTTGTATTTGTTTTTTTATAGTTTTTGAATTATTTGCTTTCCTTTTCTGACTCAGGGGCACTGATCCCAGCAGCCAAAACAAGTGCTCTATAAGACTACATTTGTGTTGCTATTTACTACTCATCTTTCTATGCATGCCCTCTCCTATCCATAATCTAGTCTCTTGTTCAAACCACTGCCTGATTGCTAAGGTAAATAAGACCCTAGCAACCAGATAGTTGCTGAAATTACACACTGGAAAGCTGCTGAACAAAAAGCTAAATAACTGAAAAACCAACAAATTCAAATAAAGTCAAATTGCATACTTATGGGGGAATGTAATAAAAGTCGCTAACGGAAAAACTATTCGCAATGTGATAAGTTATGCCTTTGCGCAAACAAATTTTGCTTTGTGCGAATTTAATATAGCTTTTGCGAACCCCGGAAACTGTTTAGCGACCACTTCTGACAGTGGAAGACCGTTTGCGAATTTTATAGTTAAATGTAATAAAACTTCTTACTGAAAAAGTCGTTATGTTTGCTCCAAAAGATTACGACACATTTAAGCACTTCTTAAGAGTGCACAATTAAAATTTGCAATGAGCAATTAAAATTTACAGTGTAATAACAGTTTAAAGAACAATATTACAATGCAAGATGTCGATTTTCATTCTTATTGGTGCGAATTGTTTTGCTCTTTGCGACTTTTATTACATTCACCCATTAGAATATTAATGTCTTTTTTTTTTTTAACAATTCGTTTTTATTAAGCATAAATGTGTACATATTATTACATTACATAGCAAATGAGCAATCGTTTGTCGTACAACATATGAACTGTAGGTAACATTCCAACCCCAGTCAAATAATAAAAGAAAAAAGAAAAACAATAACGGTGCAGTGTAATCCATCACATTTTCCATATATATGTACTTATTCGTTCTACCCTTGATAAAACATTTTATCAACAGAGTTCCAGAACAAATGCTGTTTATATCATTCAATGTGAGATGGGAATCAGAAAAATGTTGGCTAATGATTCCTAGGTGGGTTCAAAATCCACCCAAGATGCCCATATTTTATCAAATTTTTGTGGGCACCCTCGCCGAATATAGGTAAGCCTATAAAGAGGGATGGCATTGTCAATCAGTATTTCCCAAGTCACCAGCTTTGGGCCATCAGCAGATTTCCAATGGATTGCTATAGTTTTTTTTGCATACATACACAGTAATATAATCAACATTCTCTGAGCTCTACTATGTGAAAGATCCTCAACCTGGTTAAGTAAGATTACTAGTGGGTCCAATGGGATGACTAAGCCTGTCCTATCTCGTATATGATTCACCACGTTCCCCCAAAAGCGTTGTGCCTTAGAAAAGTTCCACACCATATGAAAGAAATCTGCTGGAGAGTTCATTATGTGCAACCTATGAGGTGTAAGATAAATCCTATGTAGATATTTTAACTGAGTTAGTCTGTCCCTGCTACAAATAATCCCATCAAAGGTAGCCTCTAATACGTCTTCCCTGTGGAAAGATGTGGGATATCTCCCTGCCATTTGCTATACAGTTTAGGTAGTAAGGTGCTACCTGCTAGCAGTAATCTATTGTAAAATGTTGAGAGGGGTTTCTTAAGATCCTCAGTGCGTCCCAAGAGTTCCACTACTCTCGGAGATATGTCAATAGGCTGGGTAACAAACTGGGACCCCACTGCATGTCGCAATTGCAGGTATCTAAAGAGCATGTTATTGGGGAGAGAGAAAGAGTGTTTTAGTTCTGGAAAGGTTAGAAGAGTGCCTTCCGGCATAATATCTGAGATATATTTAATATCATAACGCGACCATAACTGAGGATCTAGGATAGTCTTAAGATGTTGAAGCTTGGGGTTACACCATAGTGGAGTATACTGCGAGCAGTATGGTTGAGGTTTAGGGAATAGTTGGCACACCATTCTCCAAGCTCCAACTATGGCTGTCATTTGCGGAGTAACCCTCTCTACAGAGGCCGTGCCCCGGTACAATAGATTTTTAAGCCTTTCCTGAGATCCCACAATCCCACAAATGGGAAATAGCTCATAGTCCAAGTTGATCCAGGGACTAGTCCGATTGCCATTTTGGAGTCAGGAAGGAATTTTTCCCCCTCTAAGGCAAATTGGAGAGGCTTCAGATGGGTTTTTTTTTGCCTTCCTCTGGATCAACTGGCAGATAGGTAGTTAATAAAAAAAAAAAAAAAGGTTGAACTCGATGGACATGTGTCTTTCTTCAACCTTACTTACTATGTTACTATGTTACTATGTAATTTGTGCCTCTAGCATAGTAGCTACATTGGTAGGCGAAGGTGACATCCATCTCCATGCCACCACCATTTGCGCTGCCAGATAATACATGTATAAATTTGGTGCTACCAGAATATTAATGTCTACACCACACCAAAACTTAATTTAAAGGTGAACTACCCCTTTAAAATTGATTATTTGTTACCAACTTTTTAACTAGGTGAATTATTGTCTGAGATTAAAGCAAAAGAAGGCGACGCATTCTTATAACTTTTGCCCTTATTGAAGAACTGTGTTACTTGTAATGAAAGAAATTTGTAGAAATTTTACACTGAACAGAAATAGTTATTAGGAAGACACAAGTAGCTGGTTAATATAACTTAACATTAATTACTGTGTGTGCCCCAAACATGTTTACGTGACCTATTTGCTCCAAGTGTGCTCTCTAACCAAAGGAAGTATTATATAACGGTGGTGTAATTGTCAGCCAGAGACACACATGCATACTCCATTGATTCTTTTTGTCTGCATCCTTTCTGGGGAATTCAATTTTATGGCTAATAAGAAAAAACACTGAATAACAGTTTAATTAGCAGTGCAATTAATTCCTGTCAGATATTGAGATGCTGAGCCTTTAATTAGCACTTCTTTAGTTGTCAGGTTTTTATCCATTCTTTTAGCCCCCACGGGTTTTCTATTGCTCCCACTGAGGGTCAGTGTTTATAAATATTCATATGGGCAAAAAAAATGGAAGACTCTTTTTTTATTGCAAACAACACAAAAATGCATTCAGTCAATAATGCCTTTTATAAACAGAGACAATTGAAAATAAAACAAATTTTGTTTTTTAAGTTGCAAATTCAAGAACTAAATAATTATGGGTTTATTGATGCCCCAGCATATTACAATAAAACAACTCAATTAGTTCCTTCCTTTTTAAAAGAGCAGCAAATATTATTAATATAATGCTCATTTGTGATCACATTAAGTAATATAATCTTATAAGTGAAAATAAATGGTTTGGTAACCACATTTATCTTTGCAAAAAAATATAAGAAACTGTTCAAATAAGATATGTGCTATAGTATAGTATATTTTCTTCTGATTTACATGGAAAAGAATATGACATTTTTCATGATGTCACAGGTTGTGATAGTGGGGATAACTGTGAGCACATTAAACTAAAAAAAGGGCTTAAAATGATAAAAAAAAAATCAAATTGCACTCGCTGGTGTGCATAGACTAGGTAGACAAGCGTGCAGTAAATTGGCCCCTAAGAGAGTGAGAGTAGACAGATTCTAATGGTTTACTGATAATAGGAGCACTGAAATATTTTCAAACTCTGGAATATTTCCAAGACCAGATACCTAAAATCAGAGTTGGAAGGGCACAAAGCTGGGGGGAGCCAGGCACACACCTTCTCTGCCTCATACCCCCTAGTCTGGTCCCGTCTCGGTGCTGTAGCCAGTGTCTGCATCCTCATGCGCACATGCACACGCATCCTTTTTGCAAGCACATGTCCTTTCGTACATGCATGGGTGCCTGGCCAACCAGGTTGCCTAGGGCACCTGGCCTGCCTGTCCCGGCGCTGCTTAAAACAACTGTCTTAGGGACAGTTATGAGCTTATCATTCGGTACATTAAAATACATGTATTTTGTTGCTAACACAATAAAAAAGAACATTGTTTATTATTTATTTATTATTTATTTATTAAACCTCAAATTTTTCTGGTCAATTTTTTAAAGGGGGAAAACTCGATTATTTTGAGGAAAAACATTTTTCAAGATTTATTATGCTCTGAAGATGCTAATAATTTGAATCCAAAAAAATACTCCAGCTAAAACCTGTTAAAATCATGTAGAAATCAAAGGCATGAATTAACATTTACCTTCAGGATTTTTGATAGTTTTGGGCTATTTCCACTGACTTTTGTTTGATAATCAGATCAATTTGGGTTTTTCTGGCGACAGCTTGATAAATAACAAAAAGTTGCACGTTTCAAATTGACACTGTATTTTGTTGCACTGATTTTGTCGAAAATAATTATTGGTAAATTAAGGGCATTCAGGTTTGGTCAAAAAATGTTTATAAATAAAGTGAGAAAAAGCAGAGTTTTAGTAAATAACCCTCTGTATGTCAGATTGTGTTTGCATTAAACATGAAGAGCAAAAAATAATTGAAAAAATACAATTTATTTAGGAGCTGAAGTGCAGGTGTATAGGTGCTTGCAGAAGATTGTGTATAAGCAGATGAAAGACTCAGCGAACACAAAGAGACAGGAAGGGAATTGTTTGACATGATCAGCCACATCATTGTGTGGACATCCTGCTCTTACTGGAGTTGTTTGTGCTGGCCAGTTTTAACTTACACTTGTCTGTATATATTCTGCCGAATGAGTGCAACATGGGGGATGCAATCATCAGTGTGTAAAGATAAGAGACTGGATAACATTGTATATGAATTTATCTTTGTAGTGTTTCATAAAAGAAAGTAGAAATGCTGACAAAAATTATACAGGTATCAAACCTGTTATCCAGAATGCTCTAGACATGGGCTATCCCAGATAAGGGATTGTTCTGCAATTTGGATATCCGTGCTTTATGTCTACTAAAGTATCATCTAAACATTAAAACCAATGGGATCATTTTGCCTCCAATAAGGATTAATTATTATATCTTACTGAGGACCAAGTATAAGATACTAATTTATTATTACAGAGAAAAAAGAAATCATTTCTAAAAATTCGAATTATTTGTTTAAAATTGAACCTATGGGATGGCCTTCCTGTAATTCCGAGCTTTCTGGAAAACGGGGCCATGCCTGTAATTGTTACCTGTGTAATTCTTTGTGAAATTTTTCTCTTTGTTAAAGACTATTTAAAATGCATCATTAATTACATACTAAAATGTTGTCTTGATTATAAGTTTATTATTATATTAACAAATTATTTTTAAAAATACAATAACTTTTAATTATATCACATGGGAGAGAACAAGCTATCCTAAGATGGTAGCAGAATTAAATAATTCAAATTATATTACATAGTAGCTGATTTTTGCTCTCTGGTACTAATGTAAACATACTTATTTTTTACTATAGTTCCCCTTAAATGTGTTATTTTTTTGATAAATTTAGTTTAAATCCCTGCTATAAGACTAGCTTATTCTTTATGTATATACATTGTTTATCTGCTTCACAGGCTTTCTGGAGAAGTATAATCTTTCAATATTTGCTAGCAAAGGCCAAGGAAAATTCATATATTCTGTGATGTGCTTGTTATCAGTTATTTTCCCTACAATTTGAAATCACTGCACTTTGAATCATGCATGAGGCAACAATAATCTGAACTAGGCATGGAATCAAAATACTGCATTTTATTAGACTGATTTTTTAGTATAATTCAAACACTGTGCAATAGCTTGAGGTTTTAAGAAATTCTTTATACCGGTGTTCAACAATATCAACATGGTTGTATGAAGGTCCTGTAGAATTCCTTTGATACTTAACCCTTTGCATGGGATTGGGTTGTCATTATACCTTTTCCACCTAATCTGTAAACTCTACTGTTGCGCAGTTTTATAACATCTCTGTCTCAGTAGAGGGCTGTAGTTATCAGATACATGCATTGTGGCAACTTGTGCTAACACATGAATAACTGCAGTATAAATCCCTTATCACTAGAGCTACAACAGATGAAGACATTAAGGCAAACAAACTGAAGGGTTATGTGGCTTGAAATTTTAAAGAGATGAAAGTATGCAGAAGCTGATTTAAGTTACGAGTAAAAGACAGATACATTCTAGGGTAAAAGTTAGATGTGAGCAGGATTCAATCACTAGAGCAGATTTACTAATGGGCAACGAAGCTGTCGCTAGCAGTCATTGACATAATATTCTGTATGCCGGAAAGTCTTAAAAGTTGTAAAAAAAACTTTTAAAATTTTTTTTTAAAGTGGTATTTCCTTCAAAAGTACTAACTATGTGTGTTTGAGGGGCATGCCACATTTGTTTCAGTGTGGGTTCATGTCTAGGGCATTAGAGAATCTCTTTTGTAATAAAAAGTTGGCACTTCAAGCATTTGCACCAACATCTCTAATAAAGGTCTATACAAGGTCTATACAACCTATATGTACCCGCCCTATTCAAATTGACCTAAGCGTAAGAATCAGTAGAAAATGTTTGACGAGCACTCCATTCATCCATAGAATTAAAAGAAGTACATTTTTATTTTCAACTTATTAAAAGCATCAATTCCCTGATGTGTTTCGTATCCACCGATACGTAGTCATAGGTATGATACGATACCTATGACTACATATCGGTGGATATGAAACGCGTCAGGGAATTGATGCTTTTAATAAGTTGAAAATAAAAATGTACTTCTTTTAACTCTAGGGGTGAATGGAGTGCTCATCAAACATTTTCTACTGATTGTGACTAACTTACAGCTACGGACTTGGGGTGATGCACCTGGGCCACCCGTTTGATCTGGTGAGTTCCTTCTGGTAAATTACCTGTAATACTGTTTTAGGCATTTGTGAACCCAGGAGCGGGACCCGGGGTTTCCACTCCCGGGTCACCACCTTTTTCAGGTGAGCTATTTCAGTGTAAATGTTGTAATTGGTGGCTAGAGTTGTAAAAGGCACTAAACAGCAAAGCTTTTGTATATGAATTCTTAGTACTCTAATTAGTGGTGTTCACTTTTGTAAATATTTAGTGAACGGAACCAAATTTAGCACATACATTTTTGTATTTAACCGTAAGAATACTTATGAAGTTTCGCTAGGCAGAAATGAATGCTAGCGAAAGTTCAATATGAAATGCTTGCACTGATGAATTAACACTAGCGAAACTTTGCTCTATTTTTAGGATCCCCAATCTTTTTCACTCTTGAGCAACATTGAGATGTAAAAAGAGTTAGGGAGCAGCTTAAGACAGAAAAATGTCCTGGATGGTGCAAAATAAGGGCTGTGATTGTCTACTTGGTAGTCCTTACGTTGACCGGCAGCCTACAGGTGGCTCTGTTTGGCAGTACACCTGGATTTTATACAAAACTTGCTTCCAAGACATTCAAATATAAGCATCTGCTTTGAGGCCACTGGGAGCAACATCTAAGGGGTTGGTGAGCAACATGTTGCTTGTAAACCACTGGTTGTAGATCGCTGCTCTAAAGGAAAATGAAATGCCCTTATGAATTTAACATGTCTAGGAAGGAATTTGGGAGCCAAAGACAAACGTATAGGCCTACTATTAGAGCAAGGTCAGAGAAAGGATCAAATAGTTTTTTAACGTCACTCACTTTAGGACTGCCACACAAAAAAAGGAAAAAAAAAAAAAAAACACACAAGCATGTATTGTTCCCCAAATTCATGACCAGTTAGGTATATTTTTACCCAATATCATCAGCTGTATTGTTAATGCCTTTAAACCACTTATGCACGAAGGACCAAGGAGTAAGTCTATAAAATAGTCCATTTGGAAAAAGTAGTTTGACATTTTATTTAAACTTAAGCATTTGCAATATTAACACTTATGTTTTCTCACGGGGGCGGGGTTTACTGCCGAGAGGATATGGCTGCGTGAGGTGAGAGCTCCTCGTGGCAAAAACCGGAGCTAGTCCTTACTGAGTAGCAGTAATGGGGAAAATTGGTAAAGGGAGAGCGGAGCAATATAGGACGCACCGCTCTTCGTTAAGAAGAAGCCGGAGCGCCTATCAGGCAAAATGGCGGCGGGACAAACAGAGTCAGTCAGGTATGCTGAGATAACGAGCGACACTGCAGAGCCTGACAGTGGGGAGGAAGAAGAACAGAGTTTTCATACCTGCCTCGCAAACCTGCCTTCACGTATGGAGGTAAAAACGATGCTGGAGGAAATGACTGCCGCCTTAAAAGAAGACCTGAGGGAAATTAAAAGGGACATGTCTTGTATGGCTAATCGTATTGACGATATGGAGAGTAACCAAAGTAAATTTTTGCACAACGAAAAACTTCTTTACTCCCAAATCATTGCACAAGACAGCAAAATCGTGGAAATGCAGAGGCAGCTCGAGGACGCAGAAAATAGAAGCAGGAGGAACAATATTAGGGTAAGAGGCATACCTGAATCTATTACAAGGGAAAATATTCTACCTACTCTGCAGCAGATTTTCAAGGGCCTACTTACCAGAGATATTGATTGTTGAAAGGGCCCATAGGGTCCCAAAGCCAAAAACAGCTCCTCCAAATGCTTCTAGGGATGTGCTATGCTGCCTACAAAGTTTCAGAACTAAAGAAGAAATTCTTCATAAGTATAAAACTGCGAGTAATTTGTGTTTTGAAGGCACTGCGATTAAACTTTTCCAGGACATTTCCAGGTCTACTTTAATGAAAAGGAAAGCACTTAAACCTATCATTGACGTGCTAAGAGAGCGGAATATTATACAGTATATAGATGGGGCTTCCCGTTTGGTCTTATTGCTTCTAAGGACGGAACACAGGCTGTAGTGAAAACACCAGGAGACGTGCAGCCCTTTCTTCAGAAGTTACAACTACCCCAGATTCTTTTAAATGGATGGGCAGACGAGATAAAGGAAATGAAGAAATTGGAGCTGGAACGGAAAGGAGATTGGACTGTCCAGAATGTACCTAAACCCACACCTAGGACACCGAAGAGTCTGGGACTTTGAGAAAATTTGAGAATCTCCAGAGGAAGGGCAACTCAAGATAAGCTAAACTTTCTATTTTGTTTTTTTTGGTTGTTTGGTTTTTTTTTTTTTTTGTTTTTTTTTTTTGTATGGGGTGTTTTCTTTTTTTTTTTCTTCAAGGGAGATGATTTCTTTGAGGGATTTTGTAGATTTTTCTGGTATTTTTAAATTGCACCCTAGTGAGTGTGCGGGTACAAGTATCTGAAAGACGGTAATAAGGGGAAATGCAACAATGATATAATTGAATTGTATAACTGATCTAGCTTAGAGCAACAAAAAGGTGATATTTTTTCACTGTATTATTTATTTATTTATTTATTTTTTTCTGTGGGCTCCTCACAGAGAATAAATTTGAAGGCAAGAGGATGTAGAGATGCTGAGGGTATAAGGATTTAAACACTAATTGTTGCCTTATCCGTAAGAGCGATTGGTCGCAGTTACGGAACAGAGGGTGTTATGGGGGTTGGAATGACTGGGGCACTTATTATGAAGTAATTAGGATATTATAATGCACATGGTATATGCTCATATTAATCACAATTTATTCATTCAGATTTGTCATTTGTAGAATAAAGGGTCCATAGGGATCAATCACAGAAGGGAGAGAATGGGTTATAATTGTACAAAACTTAAGTTATTTGCTTTGGCTATGTTGTATTTTTTGTATGTATTGATTGCCTATTTATTTATTTATGTGTGCTGTGTGTTCAAAACTGCATGATGGTATAGAAGGATTATTGAAGGTTCACGGAAAGCCACGGATAAAATATAAAGGGGAACACAGCTTAGCCAATGTAGTTTCATTCTACTAGGGATATAGGCTTATCTGGGGGTTTACCCCCATATGTATATCCTGGAAAGAGAATTAGGGGCTAAGGATTGGTGGAGTGATAATACTCACTCTGGGAGGTTATACCTCTCGCATCTAGGAAAAGAGTCTCTCTTCTTTTTTTTTTTTTGTGTAAGAGGGAGAGAAGGGAAAAAAAAGGGAAAAGTTGTTTATTTATGCAATTATCTATGTATGTAGTTACTTATTTATTTTTTTTCCCCTCTTCTTTTTTTCTTTTCGCCTTTCCTTCTCCTTTCCCTATCTTCCCCTTTGGCAAGGAGTTAGAATCTTAAAGGGATTAAGTTTTGGAGAGAAAATGTCCCGGGTGATAGGATAAGTCGGATCCATAGTGTAAAGGGGAATATAAGGGAATCAAATTTTTTTTTTTTTATTTAATTGTCAATTTATGACTGGTTGTGGATTAGTAGGGGGTGAGATGGCGTATTGTTGCCTAGCGGGACTTTTTGATCAAACACTAAAAGGTAAGCAGCCTTTTTAATATGCTATTTATATGAATACAGAGAATCCAGGTAGTTAATCCCCCATACCCTGTGGTACTATAAAGGGAAGAATAGGAGCAATAGGGAAGGTTTGGCTATTACTTACTGGGCCAATAAATATCCTCATTGGATATAAGGAATAGGTGATAGGGTTGTTAAAATTTAATGTAAACAGGGGAGTGGCTTGACGCGGCGCTGGCAGGTCGCGTGTGCTAAGGGCTCCGTGCCGAAAGACCCGATCCAGCTACTTGCAGCGGGTTATACAAATGGGGAAAACCCACAAACATAAGTCCGAAAAGGACAAACCTTTGGGCCGCAAATTGCAGGATACTGGCAGTGAAATTGCGCCGCTATTCTTGAGGAAGAAATCACTCCGTGCTGAATCCAAGATGGCGGCCGCCAGATCTGACCCAGAGGAGGAAGCAGAATCAGGCAAAGAGCAGTCTGATGCTGATAGTGAAGGTGAGGATGGGATTGATTTCCGCTCATATATGGCTCATCTCCCTTCTAAATCTGACATCAAAGAAATGCTGCACGAAGTCACCACTGTACTTAAGGTTGAAATCCAGGATATTAAGAGGGACATGTTAACCCTTGCAGCCCGCACTGATAGCTTGGAACACACTCAGAGTAAGTGTACCGATAACCAAAAAGCTATCTATAATCACATTCAGCAGCAGGACAATGTTATACAAGAGCTCCAACGTCAATTAGAAGACCAAGAGAATAGGAGCAGGAGAAGCAATATCAGAATAAGGGGTGTCCCTGAATCTGTCCAAGCTGATGATATACGCCAGGTGCTGCTTCAGATATTTAATTCTATACTCAAAAGAGATGCGGATACCGATATCAAAATTGAGAGGGCTCACAGAGTCCAGAAACCCAAGGCAGCACCCCTAAATGCGCCACGGGACATCCTATGTTGCCTACACTCCTTTTCACTGAAAGAAGACATCCTAAACAAAGCCAAGGAGGTTAACCAACTCACCTATGAGGATTGTAATATAAAACTGTTTCAAGACCTCTCTAGGACGACACTTATTAAAAGGAGAATGCTGAAGCCATTGACTGATATGTTAAGGGAGAAAAGTATTCTTTATAGATGGGGTTATCCCTTCTCTCTCTCGGCCAGTAAGGATGGGGTTACAGCTACCATAAGAAACCCGAGCGATACGGAAAACTTCCGGAAAAAATTCCACTTGCCTTCTATTGAGTTGCCAGGCTGGTTACCTAATGCTGGTCGAATTAAGGAGCTGGATTTTGTTACTCCAGGAGAATGGATGCATACACCTAATTCCAAAAAAGCGCCTCGGACCCCAAGGACCCCGAGGGACAGATCAAGGTGATTTTCTTCTGCGATATGGTCCATATATCGCGTTTTCCCCTCCGGCCTGCTAACCTCAACACTACCAGGTTTTACTACCAAAGCCTTGCCGTGATACAAGAGATCAACATGATCACGGTTACTTCATACAAGGTTGGCTGGTGGACGGTAATTAACATTATTGTGATCCAGGTGGTTGAAAGTTACTGTTTACTGGACTGATGTTTCCTATATTGCTTTTGTATTTGGTATATTTCTGCATTTTCTAGAGGTGTTTTACGAGGTAATCAGTTGTACGACTATTCCTCTGTTATGAATATATTATTAGATTGTTCTAAAGTTCACCTTGATTCTCTTTTTGTTACACTCCCCATTTGTTAACATACGGTGTAATTTTTTGCATACTTATAGCTGCTCGGGTTCAGGCATCACGTTGCTAGACACTTATGGTGACCCTTCTAAACCCCGCCCAACCACATTCCCCACACACTAAGGTGCGATGCACCTCGGCCGCTTTAACACCACCACAGCAATGGGTTTCCCCCATTATAAGTCTATGGCGGCAGTTTTTCTCCCCCTCTTTACCCCCCCCCCTTTCCAGGTCACTACAGTGGCCTTCTTTTTACCTCTCCCCTTCTCTTACCCCCACCCACAAGCAAACAGTAAGTGTGTTCCACATAAATCTAATCGATTTAGCAATATCGTGTGAATATGGCTAAAATGACCAACATAGAGGGAGTTGTTTACTCATTAAACGTTAATGGTATAAATAGTCCAAACAAAAGGGCCCAAATTATTCATCAATGTGTGAAGCAAAAGGCCAAGATTGTACTGATCCAAGAGTCGCATTTCAAAGAACATCACACCCCGGTTTTAAAGCTACATCACTACCCTCATGTATATTGTAGTAACAATCCGGTGAAGAAAGCCACAGGGGTGATAACCTTGATACATAAAGATCTTCCATTTACTTATATTGACTCAATTACTGATAAAGAGGGCCGTTATGTGATAGTAAAGGGGAAACTAGCAGATCAACTTTGTACGATTGCAAATGTTTACGTACCAAACGCGGGACAAGTAGGCTATCTGAAACGATTTTTAAAGACCTTGGATAACTTCAGCGAAGGTCTTCTTATTTTAGGGGGAGACTTTAATTTAACCCTTAACCCTCTTATTGACTCTTCCTCGAAAAAGACTTCCATTTCATACAAAGGTCTAAAAGAAATCAAGACCATGCTTGCGGAAATGCAAGTAGTTGACATCTGGAAAGTTCTAAACCCAACCAAAAAAGACTTCACGCATTTTTCTAAAGTACACTTAATTTATTCAAGGATAGACTACATTTTTATTTCCCAGCATTGGTTACGGTTATTTACAGATGCAGAAATAGGGAGCGCTATCTTATCGGACCACTCACCGGTTCTTACTACATTTTCAATTCCGGGTACATTAAGGGCAGAATACACGTGGAGACTAAACGAATTTCTTATTCACACAGAACAGAGGAAAAAACGTATACAGACATGGATAGATTCAATTCTCCAAAATAATAAATCCTTAGATACTTCTCCAATAACTCTATGGGAGACATTGAAATGTGTCCTCCGCGGTAGATTAATTTCCATGGGAAGCCATCTAAAGAGGGAACGTGAGAAAGAAATTGTTAACTTATTAAAAGATATCACCAAATTGGAACAGTCCCACAAAGAAAATATTGCTGAAAAAACATTGACACTTTTGGAAAGTAAACGGCTACAATTAAAAGCTTTATTAGTTCAGAAAGTTCAGAAAGCATACATGAGAATGAAACAAAGATCTTATGAGTTGGGTGATAAATGTAATAAATACTTCTCTAAGAAACTCAAGAAACTACATCCACATACACAAGTTATTTCGATCAAGGACGAGAGTAACATTATACATCATGACACAAAAGGTATAGCAGAAGCATTTCAAAGATACTATCAGACACTTTATAAATTACATCCCCAACCCCCCAGATCATCTAAATTGGAGATGATGGATTCTTTTATTTCCGATTCAGGGATTAAGGGACTATCTCCCGAGATTAGTAAAATTCTCGAGGATCCCTTCACACTCAAGGAACTAGAAGAGTGTATAGACTCTCTTCCTCCTGGGAAGAGCCCAGGCCCCGATGGATACACCGCTCTATTCTACAGAGCATTTAAAAAAGAGATAATTCCCTCATTACTGGATTATTTTAACGGGGTGTCACGAGGTTCTACATTTCATCCTCAAGCACAGGAAGCTCACATAACCATAATCCCTAAACCCGAAAAGGATCCTCATCTTTGCCCGAGTTACAGACCCATCTCCCTGATAAATATAGACATGAAAATATACGCAAAAATTTTAAGCAATAGAATAAAATCATATTTACCTGACATTATTCACACTGACCAAGCAGGATTTGTGCCGAAAAGGGAGGGAAAAGACAACACATCCAAGCTTATTTCATTGATTGCACATGCTAAACAGTTTGATATACCTTCTATCATACTTACTACAGACGCCGAAAAGGCTTTTGATAGAGTGTCATGGCCCTTCCTCGAAAAAACATTGAAAGGTTTTGGCTTTGGTCCCAATATCATCAGCAAGATAATGGCCCTCTATGACAGGCCTACGGCAAGAATTCGAGTCAATGGGGTACTCTCTCCTAAAGTCCAAATATTTAATGGTACTCGCCAGGGTTGCCCCCTATCACCAATTCTTTTTATTTTGGTCATGGAAGTCCTGCTCTCCCATATTAGAAAGGATCCAGATATTTCGGGTCTTATAGTAAATAGTAAAGAATCTAAATGCATTGCATTCGCTGACGATCTCTTGTTGTGCATTACGAAACCTATTCTTTCGCTGCCAAAAATTATTTCACTAATGGGAAAATTTGGGGAACTTTCCAACTTTAAGGTGAATTATTCGAAATCGGTGATTCTAAATATCAACATTCCAAAAGACAAAGCTGAAAAAATTAGAGCAAATTTTCTGTTCAAGTGGACAGACTCGACTATTAAATACTTAGGAGTTCAAATAAGGGCAGATCTTGGCAAACTCTATCAAGATAATTACTTACCTCTCTTAGCGTCCTTTTTGAAATTAATACAGCACTGGGAGAAAATACAGTTGTCATGGTTCGGGAAAATTCAAGCTGTTAAAATGATATTAATGCCAAAATTATTGTATCTTCTCCAAGTTCTCCCAATATTAGTTCCTCAGTCCTTTTTCACCTCTATGAAAACGTTAATTTCCAAGTTTGTATGGGGAGGTAAAAACTCTAGATTAAAACATAACCTACTCATCTCAAAGCGAAAAAGAGGTGGATTAGGTCTTCCAGACTCATATTTGTATTATGTTGCAGTTCACTTAGTGAGGATACTTAATTGGAAACGGAAGGAAAGTAGGAAAGATTGGTGTACCCTTGAGCACTCAATAGTTGACTTTCCCCTACTTAATAATCTTTGGATCAAAACAGAGAACATTTCCAAAAAATTATTACAACACCCACTTGTCGGGGCTACTTTAAGAGTATGGCATAGAAATAAATCAAAATTAGGCCTTACAAAGCTTCCATATACTTGCCAACCGTTAATGTTTAACCCGGAATTCCACCCAAGCATGGAAAGAGGTGCTTTTAAGAGATGGGGTACCTGGAATAATAGAGAAACGAAAATTGGAGATTTTATTAGAAAGAATAAAATTATCTCTTTGGCAGATGTCCAGAAGAAGTGGGGCACTCACCCGAGAGACACGTGGGGGTATAACCAATTACACGGATATATTCAACCATTTGTAAATAGTGATTGGGAGAGACCGGATACAACATGGGAAATTATTCTGCTAGGAAATAAAGATGTCACTAGACCGCTCTCAAAATTATATGATCTGTTGACCGAAAATCAGTCCCAAAGCCCTCTATCCGCATGGTTA
Organism: Xenopus laevis; assembly: GCF_017654675.1. Taxonomy (NCBI): domain Eukaryota; kingdom Metazoa; phylum Chordata; class Amphibia; order Anura; family Pipidae; genus Xenopus; species Xenopus laevis. The sequence goes on from NC_054384.1 coordinate 62,915,018, forward strand.
GAATGGGAAAAAGAACTAAAATTGGATCTGCCGGAAATTATAAGGTCTAGAATTCTAAATTCAGTGCATAGGTCGTCTAGAGCGATGAGAACTAGGGAAGCAAATTACAAATTAATCATGAGATGGCACTATACACCTCAAAAACTTAAAAAAAATGTATCCCGCTACTTCAGGAATGTGTTGGAGATGTAATTTGTCAGAAGGAAACCATACGCATATCTGGTTGACCTGCCCTGTTTTACAGGGATTCTGGAGCAAAGTGTTATCAACAATAAATCGGGTGACAGGGAGTAATATAAACATTGGTAATCCCGAAACGATACTGTTGAATTACTTCCAAAATACAAAAACCTTGATTACAAATCCTCTCACTATACATCTACTTCAGACAGCCAAATCACTAATTCCGAAGAAGTGGAAAAACCTTGAAGCTCCCACGTTTAACGAATGGCTAGCAATAGTAGAAAAAGTGAGAGTTCTGGAGGAAATTACTTATGTCTCACACAATCAAAGTACGATCTACTGGAAGGTTTGGTATCCTTGGCAGCTTTTTCTGAAATCTTTGATATAACCAACATTTGGCCCTTACATACCTGTTTTCAAAACGTGTTCATAGGTTTATGCTACTCTGTTTGATAAAAGGCTGTATAACCTTTCTACAGCAATATATATTTTGGCGTTAATATTTGGCGTATAATATAAATTACGTGAATATTTTACCATTACTCTGTTTTTAGATATGACTTACTGTTTTATGCTTGTATATTGTATTGTATCTATACTGCGGTGGTATTACTTTGTTCCTTCCCCCTTCCTTTTCCTTCTTGCTTTCTGTATCCCCCCCCTCCTCCATAAAAATCTTTATAAATAAAGAATTTCAAAAAAATTTAATGTAAACATTTAATATTATTTATTTATATAGAGTTTTTGTTCGGTCTTCATAAATTGTGTTTTTGTTTTTGTTTTTTTTTGGCTCTTGGGTGGCTGAGCCGATCCTCATTCCTCTTTGCCTTTCCTTGGGTTTTTTTTTTTTTTTGTTTAGTAGTAAGGACTCTCCGGGGGCCGGTAAGAGATGAAGCATTCTGCTCTACATCTCCCAGCTTCTTCTTGTCAGAATACCTCTGCCCCACAAGAAAATGGCCAAATTAAAAGGTACCCAGATTGGGGGTAACCCCCCTCAGATATCTGGTCCGGCATGGCGGGACCGAGTTGTCCCTAGGGTATCCCTTTTTATTCCCCCCCTTTCCTTTCCCAATCCCTACCCATCAAAAGGAAAACAGAGTATAGGAATAAGGGATTTTACTAGACTATTGAGTATAGAAGTGATAGATCAACAGATGTACTCATATATGGAAGTTAATGGAGGTTAAAATAGTTAGCTATAATGTTAATGGTATCAATAGCCCTATTAAAAGATCTCAAATAATAGGTGAATGCAAAAGATTAAAGGCTAAAATTGTATTATTACAAGAGACACATTTTAAGGAAGGTAAAATACCCCATTTGAACATAAAACATTACCCTATTGTGGTGACCAGTAACAACAGGGAAAATAAATCCAAATGGGTAATGACTTTGATACACAAGGATTTACCTTTCACAGTTACTGACCAGGTGAGAGATACAGAAGGAAGATACTTGTTATTGAAGGGCAAGATAGAAGACAGCATAATTACTATTGCTAACGTATATGCTCCTAACCAGGACCAAGTTAAATTTGTGTGTGAATTTGTATCCATATTGGAGAAATTCGCTGAGGGTATAATCTATATGGGAGGAGATTTAAATCTGCCACTCAATCCATTAATTGATACCTCAAATAAAAAATGCAACATTTCATATAAGGGGTTGAAAAGGGTGAAAAAAAGTTTGTTTGATTTAAAATTGGTGGATGTATGGAGATGTCTAAACATACATGATATTGATTATTCACATTATTCCAAAACGTATGCATGTTATTTTAGAATTGATTATATTTGCACATCTCACAAGCACTTGCAGTACTGCCTGGAAGCGAAAATAATGCAGAATACACTGTCAGATCACTCACCAGTAATGATAAGTTTCCAACTACCAAGAACTACTAAACCAGAATTTAATTGGAAACTTAACAATACAATTCTTTTGAAGGAAAAGAATAAGGAACAGATAAAGAAAATGTTAAGGGAGTTTTTTTTAGAAAATGACTTACCGGAAACAAATCCAGCAATGCTGTGGGAATCTCATAAGTGTGTGTTGAGAGGGCGGTTAATAGCACTATGTACTAAAATAAAGAGGGAGAGAGAAAAGGAGATTCAGACATTGTTAAAGGAAATTGCTAAATTAGAACAGTCACACAAACAAACAGTAGCTGAGGATACACTCAGTATACTAGAGATGAAAAGGATTAAATTGAAATCTATCCTAGATCAACACTCTTATAAAGCGTATTTAAGATGTAAACAAAAGACATGAGTTGGGGGATAAAAGCACTAAACATTTTGCCAGTATACTAAAGAGACTACAACCCAATTCTTTTATACCCGCAATAAAAGTTAAACAACAACAGATATTTAATTCTTCCCCGCAAATAGCGCAATGTTTTCAGCAATTTTACCAAACATTATATGGGCTGGACCAATTGGGTACTTCTGTCCAAGGCAAAATTGAGATAGACAAATTTATAAAGGAGGCAAGACTCCCGGTAATAACTATGGCACAAAGGCAGGCCTTAGAAGACCCAATTACCCATAAAGAGATAGTAGATACTCTACAAAGCATACCAACAAATAAGAGCCCGGGGCCAGATGGATATAATTCCTTATATTACAAAATCTTTTCAGAGGAACTAATTCCATACATGATGCAATATTTTAATTCAATTGATAACGGTAATAAGTTCCCGGCTCAAGCCAAGGAAGCCCATATAATAGTAATACCAAAGCAGGGGAAAGACCCCCAGTGCTGCGCAAGTTATAGACCGATATCACTGATAAATGTAGATATTAAAATCTATGCAAAAATTCTGGCTAGTAGGCTGAAGAAAATTCTTGCCCAGCTTATAAACCCAGACCAATCCAGTTTTGTCCCAGGTAGGGAGGGGAAGGACAACACCTATAAAATCTTGTCAATAATGCACCACGCTAAAAAGAAACAAATACCAGCAATGATTCTCAGCACAGATGCCGAAAAGGCTTTTGACAGGGTCTCATGGGAATTTCTTCGCCAAACTATAAAAGGATTTGGTCTAGGGGAAATAATAACCAACAGAATTTTTGCCCTATATGACGCCCCATCAGCAAGAATCAGAGTTAACGGAATCCTATCTCCCCAGATTTGCATTTCGAATGGAACAAGGCAGGGGTGTCCTCTTTCGCCCATTCTATTCGTAATGGTGATGGAAACCCTACTTGCGCACATAAGAGAAAATTGCGATATAGCAGGTCAAAAAATACAAAATAAGGAACATAAAATAGCAGCGTTTGCGGATGACTTGTTATTGTTTATTACCAATCCGAGAATAACTCTTCCCAATCTGATGCTTTTGCTATCTAGATTTGGAAAAGTATCACATTTTAAAGTGAATATGAGTAAATCTGAGGCACTGAGTATAAATCTGGGTAGGGAAGTCAAGGTAGCATTAGAAAAGAATTTCCCTTTCCGCTGGTCCCAAGAGAAGATCAAATATTTGGGGGTGCAAATAAGGATCCTCTAGCCTTGTATCAGTCAAATTTTATCCCTTTAATGAAAAAAATTGAAGACCAAATGAGTTCATGGAAAACCTTGGGATTGTCCTGGTTTGGTAGGATACAGGCCATTAAAATGTTTCTAACACCACAAATATTGTATTATCTACAAACTTTACCAATTAAGATACCAAAAATATTTTTTAATAAGGTGAAAACATTATACAACAAATTCATTTGGGAGGACAAAACCCCTCGATGTAAATATGATGGGCTTACCCTACAAAAGGATAGAGGTGGCCTAGCAATTCTGGATACATACTTATATTATGTTGCGGTTCACTTGACAAGAGTGCAGCAATGGTATTTGAAAAGTAAAAATAAACAATGGATAGAAATAGAACAGGATGTGTCCAATATCCCACTAAGCAATTTGCTGTGGGCTAGCCCGCTTGTTATACCTAAGGACATTTCATCTCACCCTGTAATATTAGTCACACTTTCATTATGGTATAAACATAGGAAAGAGTATAACCTGATTCCCACCTTCCCAGGGCTACAACCTCTCTTGAAGAATCCGGACTTTCCCCCAAGTATGGAACCTAAAGCTTTCGCAAGATGGGGGCGGTTTAAAGGAAGAGAGACAAGAATGGTAGGTTTTTTAAAGAATGGTAGAATAATCAAGCTAGAGGTGGTACAGGAAATGTGGGGCCCCCACCCGAGAGACATATGGTGCTACTACCAACTGCATAATTTTCTGAAAGCACTGAATATAAAGCAGGATGAGATGGAAATGTCTGCATGGGAAAAAATATTGGACTCAAATAAGGCACAGAAAAGCCCTATCTCCCTAATATATAAGCTTCTGTTATCAAATAAAAAAAAGTCTCATGCAAAATTCTTTGATGCATGGGAAAGGGAGCTAGAGATGGAGCTACCTCCGATGAGTAGGAGGATAATATTGAGAAATATACATAAAACTTCTAGAGCTTCGCGAGTGAGAGAAATGCTATATAAAGTTATAAGTAGGTGGTATTATACTCCTGAAAAGTTACACAGGATTTTCCCCACTACAACTGAGAAGTGCTGGAGATGTAACCTTGAAACAGGGTCATATAAACATATATGGTTTACTTGTCCGGGTATTATCCCATTTTGGACCGAGGTGGTTGCGAGGATAAATAAAATAACAGGATCGGAATTACATCACTCAAACATCAATTTATTACTGTTTCATATTGATAATAGACAAAATAAAATGATGACAGATAGATTAACAGTACATTTATTACATGCAGCAATTGCCATGATACCAAAAAAATGGAAGCTACAGGACCCACCATTAGAAATTGAATGGAGGAACCTAGTGGAAGAAACTATGAAAATGGAGGAAATTATGAGTTTACTGCATAATAATATACCACATTACTACCAGATATGGAGGCCCTGGCTAGATAACTTGAATCTGGGGAACTAATCTGTTGAAGGGTGAAACGGCCAATGGCAAAATCGGGCTGTGAATTAAAATATTGTATAAAAATGATGTGAGGTGAATCCCTGTTATTCAATGTGTCAATACTCTGTTATGATGGAACTTGTTGTGAAATGACAAATATCCCCATGTCCCCCTTTTTCCTTCTGTATCCATTTTAACATTTTTTGGTTTGTCTTTGTTTTTTTTTGTTTTTTTTTTCAAAATTAATAAAGAGAGATTATTTAAAAAACACTTATGTTTTCTTATTGTAGCTCTGAGGGATGATTTTCGTCTAAATCCATCTGATACAGTTGTGGCAGTAGGGAAACAACTTGAGATAGAATGTGTGCCTCCAAAAGGACATCCTGAGCCCAATGTTACTTGGAAGAAAGATGGGATTCCAATATACCATAACAATAGTCGCTATATGGTAATTATACAGTTTTTGCTCTTTTCTTTCTTTTTCTTTTATTTAGATAAGTTGACTTTTGTTATACGTGTTAAACTTTTATGGCATTTGGCATTTTTTCCACATGAGCTGGCATGGTTAAAGACTATTGTCCATGGTTACAAGCCCATAGCCCTGTTTATATATGTTTGTATAAGGGGTTTTATGGATAGCAGCAGCACAACATTTGGTACATCTTTATAAAAAAGTGAGTTTAGACTATATACAGTGACACTGGTGAAACAACTGAATTAAGTTATGCAAACCTATTAAATCAATATACAGGTGTGGGACCATTGTTATCCACAATGCTTGGAACCTGGGGCTTTCTGGATAATGATAGTAGAAAATCATGTAAACATTAAATAAACCCAATAGGCTGGTTTTGCTTCTAATAAGGATTAATTATACCCTAGTTTGGATCAAATACAAAATACTGTTTTAGTATTACAGAGAAAAGAGAAATTATTTTTAAAAAATTGGATTATTTGGATAAATTGGAATCTAAATTCTGAGCATTCAGGATGATGAGTTTCTGGATAATGGATGCATACCTGTACCTGCACAATTGTTGCCATTTTTTTTGAACATTGCAACTTGCCCCATTTTTATAAATGAGCCCGGATATATGATTTTCACATTGTATATGCTGCCAATAAAAGCAGAGAAGCCAGATCCCTATGCAGTTTGAAAGTGTCAAACCTATTTCTTATTTTTTCATTAACTGAAAATGCTGATTTGACGTTCCCTTGCATACTGCAAATTTCATTTTAAAGAATACGTTCAATAATTAATGCTGAAGTCAAGCATAAAGCATCAAACTGTTATTTGCATCTGCATTGCAGTAGAACATCTTAATTAGAGCAGTTTAGTTTGGTTTCCTGTCATTATTATTGTTGAGTTTTCACAGCATTACATCGGAAATGTCAAGCCTTCACATCTTCTGCGTGCTTTTAAAAACAAAGGGAAAGATATTCATTTTAATAAATTGTTTAAATGGGAAACATCATGAACTAATGTGCAAGAATTGTGACAGCTGGTTTACTCCTACCCCACTGCATTGTCACAAGTGCTACAACAAACAATAAAAAAAATGTTTCGGGGGAATAAACACTTTCTTATGGAATGATTATATGACTAAATTATCAAACCCACTGGCTCACATGAGGCCTGTCTAAGTTCATTTAGCAATGAGACTTCCCAGGGTCCCTATAAATGTTGCAGGTTTATTGGCAGTTGTGTTTTGGAAACGGTGTGACCATGGAGTATTTACATAAAATTATTGGTTGTGGTGTCGCTATCCTCTTCTTTTGCAATGATATGGCTCCTGGGTCAGAAAATTATACTATCATCAAGTTCAAAATCTGAAGCCTCACCAATTTGCCTCAGAGGGGGAAAAATTCCTTCCTGACTCCAAAATGGCAATTGGACTAGTCCCTGAATCAACTTGTACTATGAGCTATCTTCCATAATCCCTCACTTGCTAAAAAGCCATCCAACCCCTTCTTAAAGCTATCTAATGTATCAGCCTGTACAACTGATTCAGGGAGAGAATTCCACATCTTCACAGCTCTTACTGTAAAAAACCCCTTCCGAATATTTAGTCGGAACTTCTTTTCTTCTGATCGGAATGGGTGACCTCGTGTCAGCTGGAAAGACCTACTGGTAAATAAAGCATTAGAGAGATTATTATATGATCCCCTTATATATTTATACATAGTTATCACATCACCCCTTAAGTGCTGCTTCTCCAGTGTGAACATCCCCAATTTGGCAGTCTTTCCTCATAGCTAAGATTTTCCATACCTTTCACCAGCTTAGTTGCCCTTCTCTGTACCCTCTCTAATACAATAATGTCCTGTTTGAGTGATGGAGACCAAAACTATATGGCATATTCTAGATGGGGCCTTACAAGTGCTCTATACAGTGGAAGAATGACCCCCTCCTCCCGTGACTCTATGCCCCTTTTAATACAGCTCAAGGCCTTATTTGTCCTTGATGCTGCTGACTGGCATTGCTTGCTACAGCCAAGTTTATCATCTACAAGGACTCCAAGGTCCTTTTCCATAATGGATTTGCCTAGTGCAGTACCATTAAGGGTATAAGTGGCTTGGATATTTTTACAACCCAGGTGCATGACTTTACATTTATCAACAGTGAATCTCATTTGCCACTTAGCTGCCCAGATTGCCAGTTTGTCAAGATCATGTTGCAAGGATGCCATATCTTGGATGGAATTAATTGGGCTGGATAGTTTTGTGTCATCTGCAAACACTGATACATTACTTACAACACCCTCCCCTAAGTCATTAATGAACAAGTTAAATAAAAGTGGACCTAATACCGAGCCCTGGGGAACCCCACTAAGAACCTTACTCCAAGTAGAGAATGTACCATTAACAACCACCCTCTCTACCTGATCCTGTAGCCAGTTTCCTATCCATGTGCAAACGACTTCATTAAGCCCAACAGACCTTAGTTTAGAAAGCAGTCGTTTGTGGGGCACAGTATCAAACGCTTTGGCAAAATCCAAATAGATAACATCTACTGCCCCCCACTGTCCAGCATCTTACTTACCTCATCATAAAAAGCAATCAAATTTGTCTGACATGACCTATTCTTCATAAAGCCATGCTGATTGCTGCTTATAATGCCATTCACTAGGACAAATCTAGAAAATCAGAAATAGGGACTGGTCTAAAACTGAACTAAGCTCTCTTAGAACCTGGGAGTGTATGCCATCAGGCCCTGGAGCCTTGTTTATATACATTTTTATTAAAGCTTTATGAATCATATCCTGAGTCAGCCACTGACTAGATTGAGCTGAGCCATTAGTGCAGCTATAAAGTGAGCCTGGGAACTCAGACTCCTCTATTGTATACACTGAAGAAAATAACTGATTTAACACATTTGCCTTTTCTGTATCTGTTACAACCATACTGGTACCATTATTTAATGGAGCAACCCTCTCAACCTGCATCTTTTTACTATTAATATATTTAAAAAACTTTTTAGGGTTAGTTTTTACCTCCATTGCAATTAACTCTTCATTTCCTTTCTTTGCCTTCCGGATTGCTGATTTACAACATTTATTACAGTGTTTATATTCATTAAATGCAGCTTCTGTCCCAACAGATTTGTAGTTTTTAAATGCCTTTCTCTTCTTCCCTATTACCTTCTTTACTTCTGTATTAAGCCACATAGGATGATTCTTAGAGCTTCTACATTTACTTCTTTAGGGAATAAATTGAGAACAGTAATGATTTAATATCATTTTAAATGACAACCATTTCTGTTCTGTGTTTGTAGCTGAAAACGTAATGCCCCAATCAATGTTCTGTAGCATTCTTTTTGGGAAGCTGATGTTATTGTACCTAGAAATGTACTGTATATATCTAGTAACAAAATCCCCTTGGCAATCTGAAAAACAAAAGTTGTGTAAATTGATGCAGGAGTAGACTGGCACAACTGAATATTTGAAGCTTAAAAAATCCTTGAGCTCAAATTTGTTTTTCCATTATATATAAATAATTCAGGAGCCTTCCGGTATGAATCACTATCTAAGGACATAAGGACGTATATTGTATATTCATGATTTCTTTTATTGATTGATTTAAGGCAATGCAATGTTTATAAGCATCTTCTTATGTGTCTCTACAAAGTGAATAGTGTTCTTCAGACACTGGTAACAACAATTTGTGTTCAACAGCTATAGTTTTGTGCTTTAAAACTATAAAAGAACATATTTCTATCTTATAATATACAGGATTTTACTTGCTCCATTTCAAGTTTTTCAGCCAACTTATTCATTACAAGGAGTTATAGCAAAAGGAGTGGGGGGCGGGTCTATTTGACCAAAACCCAAAACAGCCCAAATTGCCCCTAATTCAATACCTTCCTGTCATGAAGAAGGCATTGTACCTTATATGTGTTTCAAATGCAAGCAGAAGTCCATTAATTATATACTTATTATATTATTATATACTGCCATTGCATAACCTTTCCCCTGATACAAATTTACTATGTGGGTAACCTGTACATGACTACTCTTGACCATAGACTTAGGGGCATGCTTGTTATTTTTGTTGTCATAACTCCAATAATTGCTCGGTGATATTCTACACTAAGGGTCACATCTTACAATTGAGTTTTTCTTAAATATGTAACACAAATCTGGCATAGAAATAAAATCAGTTTGTGTGCTGATCACTAAGATATAAAGAGTGTCTAATGTACCACTTATATGTACACACTACCACAGTCCACAAAAGATAACACCAAATTTCAATAATATAATTTTCAGATTTCTGCAGGCAAACTCTCTATTGGTAAAGCACTAAAGACGGATTCAGGACTGTATTCCTGTTTAGCATCGAATCAAGTGGGAGAAAGAGAGAGTAAAGCTGCCACAATCTCTGTACTGGGTAAGAGAACATGGGTCAGTCTTGTGTCATTTCTAGCCGTCTATATATATTCCTGAATTTTAATTGTTGTTCATGAACACAAGCCAGAGCCAAAAAGTTTGGTGATGGGGTCAGTAAGGTAAACTGAATTTTGGTTCCATACATCTTCTTTTGCCATTTAATATGTGTATGTTTTGCTGTATCCTTGTCTATTTCATATTTATTGCTTTTTTTTTATTCTCCATTGCATTTTTATGCAATGGAGAATATGTTTGTTTCTTTAAAATTCTACATGTATTTCATTCTTTTCTTTTGTCCATGTTTTCTAACTTCTATTTTCCACATTAAATAGTTCATTGACTACGTCTCTTCTCTCCATGCTGTAATTTTTTCTTCAGTAGAGTTTTTTTATTTTACGATCACATCTCTTCTTTTCCATCTCCCTCCATATAAGTTATTGTCTTCCCTTCAACATATTTTAATTCTACCTTCTTTTCTCATCGTTTTCTTTCATCCCATTGTATGGATAATTTTTTTTTTCATTCCATTTTCCATGTTAACTTTCATTCTTTCTTTCTTTCTTCTTTGCTAAGCTCCACCCACTTCCACCATTATGGCCAAAATAGAAATTAAAAAGATAAAAAATCAAATAATCAGATTTAATATCTGGCATGGATATTTAAGATGTTTTTAACTTCACTTTTGAAATAAACCCCTCTCTCTCTGCAGCAGCACATTCACCACATGATGATCTAAGTGAAAAGTAGTTTAAAAATTAAATGCACCTTCATTTTCCAACAATCTCAAGGGATCCACTGCCAGGAGGGAAGATGTTTTAGATGGGGTCAGTGACCCCCATTTGAAAGCTGGAAAGGGTCAGAAGAAGAATGCAAATAATTTGAAAACTATAAAAATTAATAATGAAAATGGAGAGAGTTTAAGTGGAGCAGGACAGAGTTAGAACACAGTAGTTGGGAGTTAGTGTGGAGTTAGTGTGGAACACAGCAAGGAGTTTTTTCTGTGTCTACTTCAGGTAGTTATACTACAGTTTAATAAACAGAACTAGAGTTACAAAAGAGAGAGAGTCATAGTTTTTTCTGATCTTAACATTACAAGACAGGATTTTTCATTTGTAATATTCAACTATTCCCACAATATAGCTTTACAAGGTATAAAGTGTTAAAAATCCTTTCACTAAATTGCACTTTTCTGTTGTTATTATCAGTAAATTAGTTTTATTAAAGTTTTATTAAGCTGCATAATAGGTTTTTAACCTTTACATGAAATGTGTAGATAGTGGTGTGCGGATATCATTGCGGAACATTAGACTACTTTTCTTGATTGCATGAAAGTATGTGACTGAAAAGCTGTGCTTTATTCTCAGAGAAACCCATGTTTATGAATAGACCCAGTGATGTGACTGCAAAGTTTGGAAGCACAGTGCAATTTGGTTGTGGAGCACAAGGAGATCCTAAGCCCATCATCCGATGGAGCAAAGAAAAAGGAGACCTTCCACAAGGGAGGTGTGTACAATTGTATGCTTTATATTATATTACGTAATATGTTGGCGCTATATAAATACATGTTAATAAAATAATAACTGTATATGTTGCTGAACATGAGCAATCAGCTTAATCCATCATATTGAGAATCTTGGATTGGTTGTTTTAACATTTGCTAAATGCTGGTTGTTTATATGATATTCTCATTACTGAACATATTCACTTATTCAATTAAAAATAATTTAAACACAATTCTGTTCAAACAGGTATGAAATTACCAATGAAAATACTTTACGGATCCGATCTGTAACCTTATATGACTCTGGAAAATATATCTGCACTGCAGAAAACCAGCTAGAATCAGTATCGGCCAAGGCATTGTTGACTGTTCAAGGTAAGAAGCTTGGCTGAAACACCCTGCATACTATGGAAGCTTGCCTTCCTTTACTACCTGAAAGTACACTATGGTAAAAAAAAAAAACAGTTTTTTTTTAATTAATGATAGAAAGCATTGACCAATATTGAATACAAATCTGCAGAAACCTAAATATGCAAAATTATGGTTAAGAAAACCTGTATTTCATTCTTTATCACGAGAAGTATATTTCCTGGTACTGACAGAACTACTATCTACTCCCCATAACTCCCTATACAAAAATATTGCTGTTTTGTACTGATTTAATATGATTCAACAGACAACACTGTTCATTAGCCTATAAGGAATTGTTCTTCTTGCTGAATCTTATCCTACACAAGAAGTTAAACAGATGAAAAAGAGCTAATTACTTTTTTTAAATATATTGCAAAGTGATAAAACATATATAGATAAATAATTTCAAAGGGGGAATGTACAGATGTAGATGCAATTGTAAATGTAAGAGCAGATGCAGTCTGGTGGGAGGACATTAGGCATCAAAGAAAAAATGGGTATCCAATAACACTTATTTACCATAAACCTTTTAGACTGGGTAAGTTCATAAATAGGCAATGTACATAATACGCTACTCTTAAACATAGTATGGGAATTAACACATGAATAAAGGGTATGGGTAACTAATGCAAATCTATTCTCTATTCATGCTTTTTAAAAAGCACAGACTAATCTTTTTTTCTAACTCAGGATATCATTATGTCAAACCTCCTCCTAAAACTACTTAATTCTTAAAGTTTTATGAATTGCTTGAAGGCTGATTTTCAAGGTTCCCACACCCACAGACCTTTTAAACATAACATGAATATTCCTTGGTTAAAGGCAAATGATGGTAGTAATTTCTATAGCAGTTTTTCCTTTTCGACTGCACTTTATATTGTAAAACAGAACAATAGGTGAATACTGAGCAAACTAGCTACTGGTATTTTCAAGAGCAGTAGACAGATATATTATTATTCTATATTATTCCTGAGATAAGCTACTTGTGAACTTACATTAAGGTTTTGTCTGATTGATCCTACATCCTTCTGTCCTACATGACCTCCCTAGAGTTTTCCTGGTAATATATACAGATAAATGCCAAAATAAATTAATATGGTTTGTAATTGACCAATTCACTGTTATAGTTTCCATACATTTGGCATTACTAATAAAGTAAGTAAGTACTGTTATTAGCAAATAATGGTGACCGTGGTGATATTTTAAAATGCTGGTCAGGCTTAGTAGCTTGATATTTTGGCTACAAGGACTATATACATAGTAACATAGTAACAGTAAGTAAGGTTGAAAAAAGACACATGTCCATCGAGTTCAACCTTTTTTTTTTTTTTAACTACCTATCTGCCAGTTGATCCAGAGGAAGGCAAAAAAACCCATCTGAAGCCTCTCCAATTTGCCTTAGAGGGGGAAAAATTCCTTCCTGACTCCAAAATGGCAATCAGACTAGTCCCTGGATCAACTTGGACTATGAGCTATTTCCCATAACCCTGTATTCCCTTACTTGCTAAAAAGCCATCCAACCCCTTCTTAAAGCTATCTAATGTATCAGCCTGTACAACTGATTCAGGGAGAGAATTCCACATCTTCACAGCTCTCACTGTAAAAAACCCCTTCCGAACATTTAGGCGGAACCTCTTTTCTTCTAATCGGAATGGGTGACCTCATGTCAGCTGGAAAGACCTACTGGTAAATAAAGCATTAGAGAGATTATTATATGATCCCATTATATATTTATACATAGTCATCATATCACCCCTTAAGCGCCTCTTCTCCAGCGTGAACATCCCCAATTTGGCCAGTCTTTCCTCATAGCTAAGATTTTCAATACCTTTTACCAGCTTAGTTGCCCTTCTCTGTACCCTCTCTAATACAATAATGTCCTGTTTGAGTGATGGAGACCAAAACTGTACGGCATATTCTAGATGGGGCCTTACAAGTGCTCTATACAATGGAAGAATGACCCCCTCCTCCCTTGACTCTATGCCCCTTTTAATACAGCTCAAGACCTTATTTGCCCTTGATGCTGCCGACTGGCATTGCTTGCTACAGCCAAGTTTATCATCTACAAGGACTCCAAGGTCCTTTTCCATAATGGATTTGCCTCGTGCAGTAGGAACGAAGAAAACAGGTACCGGCACACAGGTGCAATTCAAGTAGGGGACTAGCCCCTTACGTGTTTATTAAGTCGACACAACGTTTCGGGGGCAATTCCCCCTTCGTCAGGTAATTGCTCCCGAAACGTTGTGTCGACTTAATATACACGTAAGGAGCTAGTCCCCTACTTGAATTGCACCTGTGTGCCGGTACCTGTTTTCTTCGTTCCTGCTGTGTTGCGGAAGTGCCGACTTCCTAGGATCCGAGCACCGGGTCAAGTACTCCATAGGGCTCGGGTGTGCACGTGAGTGTGTTTGCATTTACCTAGTGCAGTCCCATTAAGGGTATAAGTGGCTTGGATATTTTTACATCCCAGGTGCATGACTTTACATTTATCAACATTGAATCTCATTTGCCACTTAGCTGCCCAGATTGCCAGTTTGTCAAGATCATGTTGCAAGGATGCCACATCCTGGATGGAATTAATTGGGCTGGATAATTTTGTGTCATCTGCAAACACTTATACATTACTTACAACACCCTCCCCTAAGTCATTAATGAACAAGTTAAATAAAAGTGGACACAATACTGAGCCCTGGGGGACCCCACTAAGAACCTTACTCCAAGTAGAGAATGTCCCATTAACAACCACCCTCTGTACCCGATCCTGTAGCCAGTTTCCTATCCACGTGCAAACTACTTCATTAAGCCCAACAGACCTTAGTTTAGAAAGCAGTCTGTGGGGCACAGTATCAAACGCTTTGGCAAAATACAAATAGATCACATCTACTGCCCCCCCACTGTCCAGAATCTTACTTACCACATCATAAAATGCAATCAAATTCATCTGCATGACCTATCCTTCATAAAGCCATGCTGATTATTGCTCATAATGCCATTCATTGGGACAAAATTTTGAATGTGATCCCTTAACAAGCCTTCAAATAATTTGCCCACCACAGATGTCAAGCTTACTGGCCTATAATTGCCAGGCTGAGATCGTAATCCCTTTTTAAATATTGGAATAACATCAGCTTTTCTCCAATCCATAGGCACCATACCAGATGACAGTGAATCTGAGAAAATCAGAAATAAGGGCTGGTCTAAAACTGAACTAAGCTCTCTTAGAACCCGGGGGTGTATGCCATCAGGCCCTGGAGCCTTGTTTACATTAATTTGTATTAAAGCTTTTTGAATCATATCCTGAGTCAGCCACTGACTAGATTGAGCTGATTTACAACATTTATTACAGTGTTTATATTCATTAACTGACGAAACAATTGTTTTTTAAAGAATGTTTGTGAAGATTCTCTTTCATCCAGGTCATGGTATATCTGTAGTAATAAGTCAAAGTCCACTGGACTTGCTGTGGTTTTCTTGAAGACATTTCACCAGTCATCCGACTGGCTTTGGTAATTTAGAATTGAGATTTAAAGAATGTTCTTCAATAGCTACAGTTTTAAAGATTGTTCAACTTGCTGATCTCTAGCATTTTCAAAGATGTTTCCATGGATGTCAGATGGACAACTGGCAACAAAATGTCAAGCATAACTACAATGCTACATTAGTATAAGAGCTACTTTTAATCAGTGGTTTGGAATTTTTATTATATTGTTATATGTTATTACTATCTTTGCTTTGAGCAGGTCCACCAGCACATTTCTAAATGTTGTACTGCATGTAACCTAAAAAGGCTCTTTTGTAAACAAACAGGCCTATTATTCTCTGAATAATAGACCTGAGCAATGATTGAACTGGAACATAAGTGGAACTTAATAATACTAGGACAAAACACTTGACTTTTTTTCTGCATGATAGATGCTTTCTTTTTTCATCTAAGAAATCTCTATTGATCAGTAAGCCAATATGAAATTGTATAAAGGATGCACCTACAGTACGTAAGTATATTAAGCACTTTCACTTCATATTCTTTTATTAGATCCATTGGATACTGGTCAGATAGAGAGAGAGAAACAAATACATAAAGAATTAATGGGTGTTCATGTTCATTTAGACAACATTACGGCACTTCCAAGTTCCTCAGTCTATGTGCACTGGCAGGTAAGACACCATTCTTGTATACAAAGAAGACTTTTTTGTATTCCATTGTCACATTAGTGAAGGTTGCATATCATTAAACATTAAGGTAAGCCAGCACAGTGTGCCTATAATGCTTTGGATACATTATTTCTTAAATGCCATAAAATAAAGTCCTCGCTTAAGGAGGTTAATACAAGATAACAAAACCTTTGTGTTATTACAATATTCCTACTTAGCTATTGCTTCCAGGAAAATCATCTATCTCTCTGTGAATCAAATGTCTCATTTATTACACTCCATTTCAGGTGTTAACAGAATCTCCTTTCACTGAAGGATATAGTGTATTTTACCGCACACTTACTTCTTCTGATACTGAATGGACAGAATGGACAAAGTCTAGGATCACTGAACACAGCACTGTTATTCCATCTCTGAGGAGGGGACAGAAATATGAGTTTAAGATCCGACCTTTCACTGGGAAAAACTATGGACCTGATAGCAATATTAAACATCTCAGAATACCCGAGGAAGGTAAGTTTGTGTTAAATCTAAAAGACTGATAATAAGTTGGAATCAACTCTGACAAAACAAATGAGCAAAAGAATGCCATTATCTTCACAAGAAGAGTACATATTGGTTATTTAGCAGAATCACAATCTAAAATAAATATCAAGGACATATAATTGTTAAAAAAGCTATATAATTATAGTAGCTGAGGTTGAAAAAATGCATACATCCATCAAGTTCAACTTTTAACTTTATATTCAAGGGCGAGTTGGACAGCCCAATCTAGGCCATGCTATACAGTATCTAGTGCAGATAAGTCTAAAGAAACTTTCTAAGTATTCTTGAAAACATTTCACCACTGAAGAAGCCGCTTATGTAAGTGTTTTCAAGAAAACGACAGATTTTTTCATCATTTTTATACATCACACAGAAACAAATGCTAAAGTTGAATAAAATGTGCTTAAAATATTGTAAATTGCTCTTCTTGATTGATTTATTTTTATATATTTTTTCAACCTTGTGGCAATGAAAAAAGTAATATTTCTTAATTAAAGAAAAGAAGAAAAATCACTATTGCTGACATATTTTGATTTGCAGTTAATTAATGGTAATATTGCCTATGCATTTTCATGTTAGCCTTTTATATGTGATGTGTTAATAAAAGCTCAAGCATCAGCCAAATGTATTCATCCAGTTTAATGTTTAGAAATAATGTAAAGCAGTTTCTTGACTATGTTACAGTATGGTGTGGTTAAATTTTAGTGACTTTCACCACTAGGTGGCATGAATAATCTACTTACATAAAAATTTGCTGAATAAGGAATGTAGTGTTTGAAAGACAAAGGGCAAGAAAAGGACAGCTAAAGCAGGAGTCAGCATAGGTTGACTTACCTGAAATTTATGCAGAATGGGCATAAAAATGACCCTAGCCTTGATGTCTTTGGATGTATCCCTATCTATCGATCTATCTATCTATCTATCTATCTATCTGTGTAATAAAAATAAATGCAACACGTATGTGACTCTCTAAATGAATTTAAAAAACGAAATTAGAAAAACAGATTTATTCAGACAATGGTTCAGTCCCTTATAGTGGAGCTACAGGACTAAAATGTTCACTTAATAAAACTTTCTTGATTTTTTTACCATTTATAAAGTACTCTATTTAGAGTACTCTTATTTTTCTTTTTCATGATTCTTTTCTCGATAGGAACAATTTCACTTTGAGTGTAATAATTAGTTTGCAACTATGAGTGTGCAATTGTGTAAGGTTAGTAAAATAATGCAAAGCCAGGTTACATTACAGTAGGCACAGTAGCAATGCAGCATTTAGTCAGACAAGAGCTGAACCCTACATAAAAAAAAACACTTTGATGCTTCCCACATTCTCCCTGTTACCCCTGTTATAAGAAATTTATACAGTTGTTCACCTCACTTTTTATCCCTGCCTGTCTGCTTGTCATTGATAATTGTAAGGTCTTTGTGATTGGGACCTCATTCAAATTGTTTATTGAAACGCTTAGATTGTGTGCAGTTTTCTCATTGTTTAATTTACAACAACTGTACCCCTCTTATGTTTGCATCTTGCAAAGCACTACATCACTGCACATCCACATTTCTGTATTACCCTGTTACAATTTGTTGTAATGCATTATCTTGAACCACTGAGGTGTATCTATTATACAGTATGCTTTTATCTGGTTAGGTATAATAAAGCAAACATGTTTTGGGTCTAATTATGGATTTACTCACTGAATTTCTTATCCCTCAGTTCCACTTTCTGTTGGATTTAATGCCACTAACCACGTCACCTACTCTCTAAGCCTCAAAGTAATAAGTCCCATCAGTCAACATTAACCCACTCTTTCAGATCCAAACAGATTTAACACATCACTTTCAATAAATATAATTTTTTACTAATCCTTCTCAACAAATTGCTTGTAAACAGGAAAAACAAACATCATTATACTCACATTCATTTTATTTCTTTTAGTTCCCAATATTGCTCCACAGAACATCAATGTGACTGCAGTGGAAGGAGGAAACGGTACAATAGTTGTGAGCTGGGAACCCCCACCAAAAAATATTCACAGCGGTAACATAAAAGGTTATAAGGTAAGATGCCATATTTTATGGTTAATGTAGCTTCAAGTAGCTTCATGCAATAGATACAGTAAATCTGGAAACAAAATGTACCTACATAAAGCAACAACGTTTAATATCGTGTACGTTATCGTTTTAAGTACAATTTTATTAAGAGACAGAGTTCTATTAGAGCTCAGAATTTAATGATGTTAAAAGGTAGAGATCAGCTCCAAAAGTAGAGATCAGCTCCAAATACAAAGTATTTGATTTGGCCTGAAATGTTATTGTGTGAGCCACTGCATGTGCCCTAAGGGCAGTCTTATGAAGATGTGCTCTTCAATAATATTGCTATTTGTGTAAATTTTCTTATCCCTTCTGGGATCTATAAAGATCCAGGCATGAATGTTAAAATGACTGCAAATTTTTAGGCCATTTTAAACTGTACATGACAAACATTAAGTAGTAGGCATTTCTTTGGATAGCAAATTATGGTATTGTTCTTTAAAATAGTCATGCAAATTCTAATATCCTTATTATTATTAACATGTATTTATATACCGCCAACATATTACGTATCTTGTCACAGTATCCTAAACCGAACATTCTGATCAGAACAAATAATTTTTTTTTTTTTGTTAAAAAACCCAAATATAACAAAATCATGGAAAAAACTTGTCTTTTACTCATTATTTTTAGTGAATTTACAAGCTCAAAAACAATATGAAAAACAAAAAACTTGAATGGAATAAATAATTTACATTTTGGCTAGGACAGCTCCCATTAACTTATACATGCCTTTGTTAACTTTTAGATGGCAAAGTGTTACATTTGTTTTTTTGTGATTTTTTTTTCACATAATAAATATAAAAAATTCCTGGTTTTTAAACCATTATTCAAATTCATGGCTTTGAGCACAACAAAATTCAAATCACGGAAAAATGCAAACATCTATAAATAATCCCCATAATGGTAAATATGTCATCATGTAAGGCTAGTTTTTTGTGCCCCAACAACTTCCTGGCACTGTGAGCTGTATGCAACTATATGAGCATTAATGGAGAAAAGGATCACCACACTATTTCTTGTCCAAACTCCTAAGGTCAAATATTGAAGTTATGGGTTTTTTTTAAACTCTAATAAATTTGTATGTATTCACAACTCGAATGGGAGGTTATTTATGAAAAAACTTGAATGTCTAATATTCGATTGAATAGGAACGACCCGAAAATTCAAATCAAATTTGAATAGAGTTTTCCTCTGGACAAAAAAAACTTGTCTTTTGCGCGTAAATTTTTTTTAGCGCACAGCATTTTATTTCTCCCATTGGAAGCTATGGTTCGTAATTTTTGCAGCAAAACTTGGCAAAAATTTGGCTCATTACTACTATTAACATCTTCAAATAGTTCAAGGGACCTCTTCTATTGATTTCTACATGAATTTGGCAGGTTTTAGGTGGAGAATATTCAAATTAGAACTATTTCCAAGGTTGAAGTGTGATATATCTCACATTCAAATTGAAGTCGTGGTTTTAAATTCAAAATTGTGAGTTTTGACCAAAAAAATTTTACCATTCAAATTTTAGTAAATCTGCCCCTTAGTATCCATTGTAGGATTAGATATACTGTACATTCCCCATTATATGGGAGGTAATTGCCAATATTTTGTCCTAGGAGTATAGTAGTTCGGGAAGAATTAGGCCCAGTAACCCTCTATTTGGTTATTATACCGTTAAATTCAAAAATTTTAATATGAATTTACCATTCAAACTTAATAAATCTGCACCTAGGTGTCCAGCCTAAGCATAATGGCTCTAGCAGTCAGTCAGTTGAGTCCCTACTCTGGTGGGGGTCACTTGGGGGAACGATCTCCTCTATTCTTGTCACCAGAGCCCACTTGTGCTAGCTACCCTGTTCCTTGCTCTTACTCCATAAGTGATCTACAATATGGGCTTGTCCACATTCTAATTGGTGCTCAATCATAGAGTCCTTTTTCCCTGGCTCTCAGTGAGTTAGTCTCCTATCTGAGGGTCCACTCCTTCCATAGGCTGCCCTCTGACCAATAGGGAACCTTACCCTTCCACATGGAATGTCTTAAATAAGAATATCTCAACTGCTTTATTTGTGGACAAACAATTACAACAGATGTAAAACCAAAGGACATTCTAGCAAATATTGTTATATGAAAATCCTGCAACACAATTCCAACAATCTGTCAATAATATAAACCATAATGCAGCCTTAACAAATATCCAATGAAAAAGATTTTTCAGTAGAATTCAAGACACCAATCAAAATAAAATGAACCTCTTAGGTATCAGTGGATTTGTATTTGACTCTTTTGTTATTTGAAAGTAAAAGGCACAAATATTAATGTTCTATTACATTTTAGAAATATATAAATCTTTAATACTTTTTATACTACTATCGGCTGTACTCTTATCAAACTGTCTTTTGTAAAACAGGGATGTCAGATTATCTTTGCATTTTTTTTTCAAAAACACTCAGTAAGAGCAGCAAAAGCTTTTAAAAAGCTTTTCAGGATTCTAAATGCATGAAATCATTCTAATACAAGATACATTTGTGTGTTTATTACAAATTCTAATTACTGTATAATATGACTAGATGTGACACCACTCCATTACTTTCCACAGATAAAGCTTTATTAATTACTTTGTAATCTTTTCTTCAAATTAATATATACTTAGCTTGATGCATCAGTCGATAACAGTAGATGCAAATGCTCGGCCAGTAGGAAATATTTGAATCCGAGTATGAAAATGTACAGACATCAAGAAGTGGATGTTGTGTTACAAGTTGTTATGGGTTACTATGTCAGAATTTTATTGATCAGAATTCTGTTATGGGAGAGGTAGAACATCAATATTTTTCAAAATCAATAATCAGCCCCAGTCAATATTAGGCCTGATATTCCCATGATATTTTAAAAATATGAATGGAATGAATGGTAGGCACAATGTGTAAATTAAAATAGTAAATTTATGAAGCTGCTGCTGACACAAACTGAACAATGTATTTAGACATACTCAAAATATGTTCTCTTCTCTAATATATTTTACAGATGTTAACTCAGAGGGTTTTGCTGTAAGGACCTCTAGTTAATCTTAATCCCAAATGCCCATACTCCGTATCCATTATTGTCTGTCTTCTAATAATGTTAGTAAAATAGTATTCTTGCACTCTTGTTACAACATAATCATACAGTTTGTCTCTGGAAACAGCTGAGCATAATAACATGGACTATAGAAGTTGCCAAATATTTCAAGGGGAAATCTCTCATATGAAATACATAACAAATAAGTATACTAAAACATATTAAATTTTTTCTATTCTTGTTTAAATAAGAACTTGCATTTCTGGGAAAAGTTTAGAAAGTGATTATATTTGAAACATTCATTATTCATATCTTTGAACATTTAGGGGGTTATTTATTAAAGTCCGAATGCAAAAAAATCGAAAAATTCAAGATTTGTTTACTGTAAAATCTGAATTTTTAGTGGAAAAAATTAAATTTTTTTCAAGATTTACTATACTCTGCGGATGGTAAAAGTCAGAATAAGAAAATCCTCCACCTCAGACCTGCCCAGGTTGTATATAAATCAATGGGAGACGTCCCTATCCTATTTGGAAGTTTCTGTGGTCTGAGCTGGATTAAGCCTGAAAACCCAACTATTTCAGGCTTTTTGGGCAAAAATCCAAAAAAACTTGGACTTTTTTGGGAAAAAGACAGAAAAAATTGAGTGAATCGGGAAAATTATTTTTTTATCATTTTTATTCTTATAAAGTAGGCCCATAAAGTATTATAGTGCTATACAATTACTGTATGTATTGACAAAACAAGAGATGTATTATTGGAAATGGCAGAGTTGCCTTTGTATTTTAACAATAATTATTGCAATAAACAAAGCCAAGAGCATTTGAGCAACATTGTAGTAGCAGCAACCACAATAATCAATAAAGTCAAATAAAGAGCTCCTTTATTAAGGCATACTGTTTCTGAAAAATTCCTTTATAGGCACACATATCATCTGAAAAGTATATTTTTGCCAGACAGTAACAACCCATCCACTTGAGTGGAAAATAACTGACAGCACCAGTGCTGTTGCTGCTATATTTTTGGAATAAATAGAACCAGAACCAGCATTGTCAAATGCTTCTTCTGTGTGATGTCAGTCTTGCATTGAATCAAAAACAAACCTTTTATAAAGTGTTCCCTGAGGGTTTTACCTTTCCTATGGTATAAATAACTATACAGCTATTATTTTGTGACATTTGATATTGTATTTTCATTACAAAAAATAAGCTAAATCAAATCAATCCAGATTCCTCTCCTGCAAATAGTCAATTGTTTGATGCTTTTAGGTCTGGTGTTTTGAGAATGAAACATATCCTAAAGCAGACTGGATAGTGGATGAAGAAACCAAGAGTCTTGAAATCCCCATGTTGACTTCCGGGGTTAAATATCAAGTCCAGGTAGCGGCTATAAATGACGCAGGAATTGGAATGCCAAGCAAGCCTAAATACATAATGATAGGTGAGAAAGTTTCATTATTTACTGAATAATACAATGAAAATGAATTTAGCAACCTTGAACCCGATGTAGTGTAAAGTGGGCACTATAAACAAAGGATACTAGTAGAAAACTATGACAGTGGTTTATTAAGATGAAGCAGGGGTTTACATATGAGCTGTTTTAAGTAATACATATTTATAGAGACTTACTTTGTTGGGGGTGTAGGAGATGTGCTTGTAATGATCATGGTTATGTGTAATTTTCATCATTGTTGAACCTGGTACAGAGTAACTCCAGGGAAAATCTATATTGTTGCAGCAAGCATGCCTGTGTTTGTGTAAATGCTTGGAAAAATCCAGATAAATGGGTCCCTGGACTGAATGGAGGAAAGCAGTGTGGGCCCTCCATTCCATACTCCATTTGCAGATTTGCAGTTGCTCAGCTAGAGGTAGCTGTGTGATTAGGCTGCAGGTGAGCAGCAAATAAAAGTGGTGTGGGACTACATCTCCATGCCCCCTGGATACCTCCTTGTGCTGGAGGATGGTGTGAAGCTCCCTGGAGACCTCCTTGTGCTGGAGGAGTGTGTGAGACCTCCTTGTGCTGGAGGAGTATGTGAGACCTCCTTGTGCTGGAGGTGTGTTAGTAGCTGGAGAGGAGACTGTGTTTCCACGCTGAGCTGAAGTTCTGTGAAAGCAACAAGTGACTGGATAGAGGAATACAAAACCTTTCCGAAGACACTATATGCTAAAAGTCTAACAAATGACTCTTGGACTTATTACTTCCTAACCTGTAAGTGCTGGATATATATTATTTCTATGTACACTAATGTCGGTGTTAAATTGGGACTGTTAATCCTATGTTGACACAAGTGTGCTAAAGCTGTTGGTTTTGTTAATAATAAAAGCCAGCCAAGCTTTTATAAGGTGGCATCAGACTCTGTTGGTGTGCTTAAACTGTGGCATGGCTATGGTCCCTGCTAACCTGAATCTCACAGGGGTATATCTTTTCTTTAAAATACATGCATTAGTAGACACTGAAATCACCCTAGTTATTGTTTTGTCAATTGAGCTGACCATATTTTGGCCAATATTATTGGCTTTATATGCAAAATATCAATATATTGTCCCACAATAATCTGATTTTCTGAGATTTTGATCAACCAAGTCTGATAACCTCTTCAACCCATGATCACAGCAGTCTTTTGCCCAATAGTCTATACAGGTATGGGACCAGAATGCACAGGACCTGGGGTTTTCTGGACAATGGATCTTTTTGTAATTTGGATCTTCATACCTTACGTCTACTAGAAAATCATGTACACATTAAATAAACCCAAGAAGCTGGTTTTGCTTTCAATAAGGATTAATTATATCTTAGTTTGGATCAAGTACAAGATACTGTTTTATTATTATAGAGAAAAAAATTGAATTATTTTATTACAATGAAGTGCATGGGAGATGTCCTCTCCCACGTGAGTGAGTCTGTTAGCTTAATGCTGAAGGATTGGATGTGAAAATGTAAATGGAACTTTCATCTTTCACGTGTTGATTGTGAATTGCATTAAAGATATAGATCATTGATCAGTGATTGGTTACTAAACTACATTATTTTATCTGCTTTTATCAATTAGTCAGACAGAATAAAAATTCTCGAGTGCATGTTTAGATTTACACCTGTCACACAAGCAGCTACTAATTGAAGTAGGCTCCAAATAGTCATGATTTCCAGCATGACTTTCACATGGGGAAAACAATGGAACACCTATTTCTTGGAGTTATTACCATAGTCCATGTCCTTAGTACAGATATGTCTAAATAAAACATTGTTTTGCTTTTTGTCTCCAGACTCACCAGACGTAAAGGAGGTAAAAGATGAAAATATATATTTTGAGCTTATCCTGCAGGTTGTGCGCCATCCAGCATTCATTGGAACTGTAGGAACTGTGGCTTGGATATTATTAATGGTTGCAGCCGTGTATGTGTGCCAGCGGCATTCTAAGCGATATAGCAAAAAACAGCACAGCATATTAGGAAACAGTAAGCATTTATTATTTCATAATTTGTTTTGAATGTCATTACTTGCAGTCAACAAAAGAATAGTTGTAAGCTGAAATACTGTATGTCATATATATACAAGATACATTTGGACTTATGCATTTATGGAAACTCACAATATGGGAGTTAAGAAGTAACACAGGCTTTATGTGTGCTGGCCCAGTAACCTATCACAGTCAATCAGATACTTAGTTGGTTTGGGATACTAGACATTACATTTATCACCATTCCCTATTTGTCTATGCCTTTACCACACACAGACAGTGCACCCTTGGGAATGTGATAAACTAGGGCGATATTTCCTAGAGTCCACAGCTCCACAGCACAGGTCTGGTTTCATTTTTATAAATAAAGAGGCATCTACAAAGAAATTGTAGTTTTAAGGGGGGAATGTATTGCAAGTGTTATTTAAAATTGGTGTTTTTGTGAATGCTTAGCACTGCTCGCAATGTAAAATCATAAGCTGGCAAAGGTTAGTGTTTACACCAGGTCTGGAGTTTCATTAAATACTATGTTGCAAAATACGTTTTACGATTGCGAAATTTTATTACATACACTGCATATGTTTGCAAAGCCATTTATTTGGTCGCAGACTTTTGAGAGGAAGTTGTTGAGGTCTGTAATCATTCAAAAAAAGACATAAACATGGTCGCTAACATTCGCAATGATCTTGCAAACTTTTTTGCACTAACAAAACATATTACATTCCCCCAATAGTCTTTGAACTTCTATATCTGATCTGTCTGCCCAACCAGAATATACTTTTTTTCACTGAAAGAAGATAAATGGCAGAAAAATACTTACAGCAAAGAGCTCTGCGCTGTGAAAGCTCTGATATAAATCTACTGATGAACAGCTCTTCCAGGCAGCAGTGGCACACAGATGGCACACTCGAGGGCCTCTTTGTCCTTCTCTATCCCTGTGATTTAAATGCACATATCCCCTACTCTGTATGACTTTGGTGTGTGATTGCAGCATTAGTACTAATCTTCAGGAGAAAGGTGAAATGCACCACTAGGAAAAATGCATTTAAAATATACATGAAAATGGAAAAAAAATAGGAACTTTTCATCCATATTTTATGAGCAGGATGAAATGAGTCCACGTGAATTGGCCCTTTGTATGTATTTGTGCCTATTGCATCTGTAATACTCACAGATTCATGTGCAAGCTGTAAAGTGCTATGTAAATAGTGAAACATTGTCAATATACTTACAAAATACATAAGGATAATCTAATATTTCACTCCAAACTTCTTTTAGCTGGACTTTTAGAGGATTTATTTTATTTTATAATCCATTCTAAAGGAAACACAAACGATGATTTTGTTTACTTGCAGAGATAGCTTTCCCCCCAAGGCTAAGTATATCAAGATTTTTTTCAATTTCTCACTGGATACAGAAATGCTCTGATGTATCAGCAGGAAAATGGTGTGCTTTGTGCAGAAGTCAACAGTTACAGATTTAGATTCTTTGCACATGTATTGCAGAAAATACCCATAAGGATTAATGCTTTCTTTAATTCGATTAAACACTATGTTTTTGTTAGTTTGTTTTCCCCATTGAGCAGAACATGATCTGTTTATTTACTAGGTATATTAACATTTTAAAGTGCCATGGTTTTTAGTGTTAATTACAAAATCTGTGATTACAGCATAGCCTTATCTGCACCATGTTGTGAATAAAAATTAGGATAACTGCTCATTTGTGAGTAAGGTGTAACAACAGAGACAGCATTCCCTGAAGCTGCTGGGGGATCTGGAGTGTATAGGGACCCAAATGAATACACAATTAGAATGCGTGCTCTGTTTGATATGCAGCATCAGTATCACACAACACATTATCTTCTGATCAGTTACACAGAATCCTTGCTTAGGTCTGGAGATCATTTTAATGTCCAAAGTTATCAAAACTATGCTCTGAGTCCCTGTAATATCAACTTATGACCATATAATAAAAGATGGAATCAAATAATATCCATGATGTATATTATGTATACAATTGGACAGCAGGCTCTGGATTCTTTCTTTGAATTTTGACTGCTTCCATCAAAATAACAACGTATTATCTCAGTAAAGAATCAAATGATGTTTTGCAAATGTTTGGCCACTTTTTGAGTTGCTTACAGAACACAGAGCAGTTTGGTTGAGTGAATTACTCAATATGGGAGTTTCTTAGGTAACAACATGACTGTTGTGCAAAATATTATCTGCTCTGTCTGGGCTGAAAATATTCTCAGTGCCATCATTTAGCATCTAGGAGCAGAGCTGCTTCTGCCAGGCAAGAACTTTGTCTCAGGTGGCAGTGAGCAGCTAGTTACCAGGAGGTTGCAAAAAGTCACCTTTGGTTACTTTAAGAGCCACATTTCCATTTTTTTAAATGGAAATTCAGCTCTGCTAGAGCAGAAAGTCCAGTAGCACTAGGCAGTATCTGCATGGCACAGGAAAGCCTATATTTACTGACTGCCAATGGCAGGCTTTATGCACAGGACAGCCTTGTGACAAGTGCTGCACCTTGCAACTTATTTTTAACCAGGCATTATGACATTATAGCATTATAGATGTGAATATGGATTTGCATCAGGTGCAAAAGTATATAGACCTTCAAAAGTTGCATTTCTTTTTTATTATGTAATTATTTGCTTAACTAATTTCATATAATGTCAGTTTGTGAAATATTTAATTTCTTTGCTTCTCCTTTTTTTTTACACATCGTAGAAATATCCCCCTTTATAATAGCAAATTATATTTTATAATTTTCCTTAAAAACTTCCGCAGTTTTCACAATACTGACACTATAGCAACTAAATTTTAGAATGATTGCCCCAAATATTGCCTGTTTCTATATTTTGTTACTCAAAATTCAAACTACATTCACCCCAATAGAAACCACTGCATGTAGCTGCTGCGCCATGGCCCTTTGAAGATGTGTTTGCCTTCCAGCAGACTGGATACAATACAAAAAAAGTGTGTCTATTTTCTAAAATATTTTTTTTTTGCCTAAAGCTTTCCCCTTCCCTTGATGTAAAGAATTATGTTTCTTATTTTCCATATAATATATGTCTATTGGACTGAAACAGAAATCAATGTGGCTCATTTATCAACACTGGACAAATTTGCCCATGGGCAGTTACCTATAGCAACCAATCAGTGATTTGCTTTTAAAGCCAGCTGCAAGAAGAACAATGAATCCAGCAATCTGATTGGTTGTCATTGGTTACTGCCCATGGGCAAATTTGCCTAGTGTTGATAAATGACCACCAATGTTTTTCAATTTATAGGTAAATGGCAAGAAAAACATTTTTCCCTAGTGGCAGAACAGGAAACATGTTTTATTGGACTTTATAATGCATCAATTGCAATTATGGAATACATATTTTTTAATGAAGTAAAACTGTTTTGTTATTTACATTTTTAGGTCTCTACCGGTTTGCAAGTGAAGATACTATAATAAAGCACAGGTAAATTTATAAATGTTATATATTCATCCCTTGATGAACTCCTAGGGATTATTCTACAAGAAGCGGGGAAATGGATTGTTGCAGCTAACCACAGCAATGTCAGCTTGGCCAAAAACAAGTGTAAATGTCCCTTTAAGGAAACATTTACTTTATTTTACAGTAAAAGGTTTCAGCTGTGCTAAAGGTCACATTTTCCCTTAAGATATAAATAGGCAGATCTTGAAGAAATGATCACATGCATGATCAATAATATTATATATGTTTGTCACCTGAGGTTTTCCCCAATGGTATAACAGGACTAGTATGAGCAGTATAAATGCTTGTTTTATGTTTAATTATTAACTAAATACCTGCCATCAACCCATCCCATAGTGAGAGGTAAGAGAAAATTGAAATAGTTCCCTCAGGGTAAGGTATGCGTGCTGTAAAATAATGATTCTTCAGTAGGAAACCCATTTTATAAAAAAAAACATAACTTTAATCAGCAGATTGGCTTTGGCTTTAAGAAATGGGTTTGTTTTTATAACTCAGAGATTGTATTATGTAAAAAGGTTTGCTCATCAGATTCAAATTATTAAATTACACTATATAGCCAAAAGTATGTGAACACCCCTTCTAAGTGTTGGAACTAGCTATTTAATCCAAACCATAATGAAAAGTGCATCAACAGAATTAGCCATGCCTCCAATTCCTGTCACCCATATTGACTAGAAATGACCCAGGGTTTGGAGAGATAATGCCACAAATTGCTTCACATAGTTAACAAATACAACCATCTATAACTAAGAGGCTTATTTATCAGAAATGGTGTAGTTTTTAGAGGTTTTCTCCACCACGAGTAGACTTACATTTAAAAAAAAAACATGAATGTCTATTTATTTGTTCAAAAATCCCAATAAAAATAGCAAAAATGAATAAAAATGTGGAATGAATCCGAATAAGAAAACAAAAACCTCAAAATTCTTATTTACTCCAAATTTTTCATGCTTTTGCAACTCCCATTGACTTCTACTTGACCTTGACAGCATTTTGATGGCAAACTTTTGCATTAGAGGTTTTCATGGTTTTTGCTCTTACTATAACAACACTTAGGGGCCCATTTACTTAGCTTGAGTGAAGGAATAGAGGGAAAAAAACTTCGAATTTCGGATGTTTTTTTTTGGCTACTTCCAACATCGAATGGGCTACTTCAACTACGACTTCGACTTCGAAACGAACGATTCAAACTAAAAATCGTTCGACTATTCAACCATTCGATAGTCGAAGTACTGTCTCTTTAAGAAAAAACTTCGACCCCCTAGTTCGCCACCTAAAAGCTACCAAGGTCAATGTTAGCCTATGGGGAAGGTCCCCATAGGCTTCCTAAGCATTTTTTGGTCAAACAAAAATTGTTCGATCGATGGATTAAAATCCTTCGAATCGAACGATTCGATCGAACGAATTGTGCTAAATCCTTCGACTTCGATATTCGAAGTCGAAGGATTTAACTTCGACAGTCGAATATCGAGGGTTAATTAACCCTCGATATTCGACCCTAAGTAAATCTGCCCCTTAATATAATAACGAAAATGTCTGTTTTAAAGCCAAAGTCATTCTTCACATGCAAGATTTTTAGCACTAGGAAGTTCAAATCATGAAAAAATATGAATGTTAATAAATCAGCCCTTTGCTCTAAACTCTTTGTACAACAAACATTAACCTTAGCAAAACAATGCCGACATATCATCCAAGAGGATTGATGCTGATCCAGAGCCTAAAGCCTGGTTCCTGCCTTCTTTCTCACGTCACCCATCTGAGGCTGACCACCTTTCCCAGGACCCCAAACCTACCCAAGCCTCCCCTTTTTCCAAAACCTGGGAATCCCACCACCCAATAACAGCCACTGGGGGGAGGGGTCTGGGTCATTGACCAGACATGCTTCCCTATGTCACTATTCGAAGTCGAAGGATTTAACTTCGACAGTCGAATATCGATGGTTAATTAACCCTCGATATTCGACCCTAAGTAAATCTGCCCCTTAATATAATAGCGAAAATGTCTGTTTTAAAGCCAAAGTCATTCTTCACATGCAAGATTTTTAGCACTAGGAAGTTCAAATCATGAAAAAATATGAATATAAATAAATCAGCCCTTTGCTCTATACTGTTTGTACAACAAACATTAACCTTAGCAAAACAATGCCGACATATCATCCAAGAGGATTGATGCTGATCCAGAGCCTAAAGCCTGGTTCCTGCCTTCTTTCTCACATCCCCATCTGAGGCTGACCACCTTTCCCAGGACCCCAAACCTACCCAAGCCTCCCCTTTTTCCAAAACCTGGGAATCCCACCACCCAATAACGGCCACTGGGGGGAGGGGTCTGGGTCATTGACCAGACTTGCTTCCCTATGTCACTATGGGCATTTGGGTGCCATTTCTATCATAGGTGCCACTACACCATGCAATGATGTTCTTGAGAATTCTGTTTTTCCTACTCTACGGCAAAGTTTGTGCAAGATCATTTCTTTTATCAACACAATAATAACCTCACAAAGTGAGGCCATACAGAATTGGTTTGTAAAGATGGGACTGGAAGAACTTAACAGTCTGCACACATCAGTGCTCAACCTCTTGTGTATGAATGGAAGCGAATTATTAACATTTTGAGAAAAATGTCCTATAGATGATTATTAACACAGAGGTTTTAAAATAAGATGTTGGACATGCAGGTGTAAACATACTTTTGGCCATGTAGGATACCTCTTACATTTGGTAGCCTAAACAGCACAAGTATAAGTAATTGTTAAAGATATAAATGGAAGGAGAATTTCTTCCTTTAAAAGGACAAACCAATGAAAGCATTGTGTGAAAGGGACCGTTTCTAGATGGCTAGTATTGATACACCCTACTCTGTAATAAGGCATCATCAATCTATTTTCTCTGCCCATTTCTTAGCAACACAAACGGTTTGTTCTTTAGATAATATTTTTATCACTTTGTGTGTAATCTGTATAGAGTAAGGACATAATCTTGCCAAAAATGAATTAGCTTGTAACATTATATCATAGACTGTAAATAGTAATAAATTGAATGTGCATTTTATGGGGAAGCAACAAATACAAATGAAGCAGTGGGATTGGATTGTGTCAACGCTATTTAACTGCTATAAAATTGTTTTATCTCAGCTATTCCTCACCTTGATAAGGCTCATTTGAGTTTGTCCTTCACAGGGGATATACATTTTAATTTTAGGCGATAAACTGCAAGCTCCCTCCTTCAAATATATTGTCTAAGCAGCTACAAATCAATCAAACAAAATTCACATAAAATATTTGGCACTGGCTTATGGCAACAAAATATACAAGCACTTTATAGAGATTATTTCTGCATGTCCAGCATCTAACTTGTATTTCTTAGCAAACATATCACAAAAAAAAAGTTACTTAAGTTAAAATTGGGAACATGATTGGAAAAGTAAGGAGTATGTGCTCTTGGCTGAGGCTTGGGGTGCTTTAGCATGTTGATGCATGACCCTGATTCCAATGCTGGTGATACCTGCCCTCTTGTTTGCTCTCCTATATCCCTACCCCACAGGGGTAGGATATAGGACAGCAAAAGCACTATCCATATATTACTGCAACCTCCTTTTCTAATATAGAAGTATAGAAACTGATATCTATGTATACTTGGTTGCATATAGCTATTTTTGCATTTAAAACATTCTTGTCTGATCATTTGTTTTTTGAGTAAAAACATTATCTTAACAAATAGAAAACTTTATTTATTTACTTTTAATCAGTCTGACAATTTATATTTTTTCTGAATACTTTTCTTATTTAGGCAATGTGTATAAAATGTCTCAAATCATTTTTGCATTTCAAGTAATCTTTTTTTTTCCCTAGTGCAGTTTTACTATGTACTAGAATTACAGTCCACTGTACTATACAAGGTTTTACAAAATTTATGGCAGCTGCTTTGAATATAAGTGCAGAAACCTGTGCTTCTTTTATCAAACAGGATGGACATTAGTGATTCCCCATGGCTTTCACACACATGGAAATCCGCCTCCTGCTCCCGAAACTACAGCAGCACAATCAGTATGAACAGCCAATTACTGTGGTCTGAAACCAAAGACACATCAGATTTCAATAAATCAAGTAAGTTCAAATATCCCAAAGATTAGGGATGGGCAAATTTGACCCGTTTCGTTTTGCAAAGATAATCATCAGTAATGTTTGTCCTCGGCAAGTAATTATCAGCTGTTAATTAAATTCTTTTAAATTTGGGCGTGTGTTATATTTTCAATTATATAGTGTCACTTGTAAATGATATGCAATATTTCAATAAAGTAATAGTACAAAGGAACAAACATTGCATAAAGACATATGCAGGTATAAATATTACACATATTAAGGGGG
This sequence comes from Xenopus laevis, assembly GCF_017654675.1. NCBI lineage: Eukaryota > Metazoa > Chordata > Amphibia > Anura > Pipidae > Xenopus > Xenopus laevis. Next base: position 62,948,108 of record NC_054384.1, read on the forward strand.
TTATTTAATATATTAGTCTTGAGTCAGAATTTATCTCAATATTTTCTGCTACAAACTTCAATCAGATCTGCTCGGGTCTTTTGCGCTATATTTATTTGGGGGGAAAAAATAGATTTTCCTGTTTTTTTCTGATTTTTCACCTGAAAACTCAGATTTTTGTCTGAAAACTCAGAAATCTTCAGGTATTGCACGAAACCCAGCACACATCAGAAAATCATTTGGACTTCTCCCATTGACTTATATGCAACCTTGACAGGTTTGAGATGGATTTTTTGATTCAGACTTTTCCATCCTCAGGGTTTAGCAAATAACCCCCTAAAAGCATTAAATACATGTTAAGTGGCACAGGAGAAAGGAGGCCCCTAACCTGTAAAATTTACAATCCAAAACTTTTTTTGCACACTCACTTACAAAACAAGCATTAACAGATGATAAGTGGATCATCTTGGATAAATCTACACTACAAGGAGCAACAACCATTTATAAAAATAGTTTTTCCTTATGTATTTGTCCTTTATAACTATTTAGTAAATAATATATAATGAGATTGCTGCTATGAGACCTTGATTCCATAACATGTTTACTACTATAGTTTTTGCCTTGATTTATGTGATACAGGTATGGAACCTATTTTCCAAAATGTTTGGGACCTGTAGTTTTCCAGATAGCAGATCTTTCTGTAATTTGAATCTTCATAAGTCTACTAGAAAATCATGTAAACATTAAATAATCCCAATAGAGGTTGGTTCTGTTTATTATTACAGAGAAAAAGGAAATTATTTTTAAAAATTTGTATTATTTTGTTAAAATGGAGTGTATGGGAGATGCTTCAATTGAAGTAGACTCTCGCACACCCGTTGTGCAGCTATAAAGATTAGCTCGGTGCTCAATGGATGGAGGATACGGTAACCTCCCGGTAACTGGAACAAGAAAAGAACACACTGGCACACGAGGCTTGTATCTGCAGGGCGAACCCTTGCAAAAGTTTTTACTGCGGTGGTGCAACGACAAAGGGGCGGAGCCCTGAAACGTTGCACCACCGCAGTAAAAACTTTTGCAAGGGTTCGCCCTGCAGATACAAGCCTCGTGTGCCAGTGTGTTCTTTTCGTGTATGGGAGATGGCCTTTCTGTAATTCAGCGCTTTGTGAATAAAGGGTTTCCCCGATAATGGATCCCATACCTGTATTGAAAAAAACATCTGTTGAATTTTAGGATATGCAGCCAATTGGGCCATAGGACAGTTAGTTGAAAATTGTACATGTGAGCCACACTATGATGGTCACATTGCATGAATTGGCCAGTCAGTTGGATCCCTAGCCTTGATATGATGCAACATACTTTTTTTTCCCCTCTTACTTTAGCCTTCTTTTCCTTTCTAAAGAGGCAATTGTTACTTTTGTTGTTCTGTAATTCTCATTAAAATTATCTAGTAGTATAACTCGATATTTATTAAATAAATAGGGTACTTTCTCATAATACCTTGGCAAAACTATAATTTACCTGCATGGGGACTCAAACCAACGCAATTAATTCAAGAAACCATATATATATATATATATATATATATATATATATATATATATATATTTATTATTTTTCATAATAATAATAATAGCACATATTTTTAGAGCACCGACATATTCTGCAGCTCTATAAAATAAATATGTTTTTACTAAGAACATAAAGAATGCCATACATAACAACCAATAATCAATACAGAAGGTGAGGAATAGAGCCTTATTTCCACAGAGTTAGAACATTAACCTCTGCCTGCAATAAACTAAAGGCACATTCGTAAATACAGTTCACACATTTTGTCATGTTATGAGGGTTTAGGGCAGGGGTCAGCAACCTTTTCTTTCAAAAGAGCCGTTTTGCCCCCAATTCCACTATTGAAAAATAGTCTGAAGCCGAAAAACATAATACAGCTTATAAACTTTTAAAAGTTTTAACCTTTTCTTAATTTTAACTGTTATCGAACGATTCAAAGGATTTTAATCCATCGATCGAAGGCTTTTCCTTTGATCAGAAAAATCTTAGAAAACTTATGGGTAAGGTCCCCATAGGCTAACATTGTAGCTTGGTAGGTTTAAAGTGGCGAAGTAGGTAGTCAAGTTTTTTTTTTAAAGAGACAGTGCTTCGACTATCGAATAGTCGAACGATTTTTACTTCGAATCGAAGGTCGAAGTAGCCTATTCGATGGTCGAAGTACCCAAAAAAAACTCAAAAACAAAATTCTAAGTTTTTTTACTTCGAATCCTTCACTCGAGCTTAGTAAATGTGCCCCTAGGGGTTTGTTTGTGTGCAGTACTCTTTTGTCACTGTTGGTGACCAAAACATCAGACTTGTTTTATATACTGTATAGGCACACATATATGTATATATTACACATCGATCAGGGGCTGATCTTTTCTGTTGCACCCAAATTAATAATTTACTTTGTAAGTCTACTACATAGATTATTTAATGAATACTTTAATACAGCATAGCTGATAAAGCATAGTTGTATACTATATCTATGAATACACTTAGGGGGTCTATTTCTGAAGCCTCCAATACTGCTAAAAATCTGAATCCAAAAATACTCCAGATAAAACCTGTCAAAGTCATATAGAAGTTAATGGCAGATGGTACCTTTAACAACTGGAAGATGTTTTTTTGCCTTCATGATTCTCAATAGTTACGGGCTGTTTGGCGCTGGTTTTCGGTAAAAAATTATATAAATTTTAGTTTCTCTGGTGACAATTTGAGAAAGTCGAGTTTACCGGGCAGCAATTCAAAAAAGTTGCAAGATTTAAATTGTTGCACGATTTTTTTTAAACTTTTCCTACACTGACAGTTTTTGACTATTGTTTGTAAATTAAGCCCCTTATCTTTGGACCAAGATACTTTTCCTTTAAAGAGCTAAGTCCAGGGCCGGAACTAGGGGTAGGCAGAGTAGGCACGTGCCTAGGGCGCAAAGCTGGGGGGGCGCCAGGCACGCGCCTCCTCTGTCACCTACCCCCAGTCCAGTGCCCGACTCTTTGCGGTTTTTATGGATACCTGCGCTTCTGCGCATGCGCGCAATTACATTTCTCTCCGCAAGTGCACATTCGTACTAATTCGCGCATGCGCAGAAGAGCGAAAGAAGAAAAACCACCGCTTCTTGCGCATGCGCACGCGAGCGCCACATTGCGCATGCGCACTTGTGCTAAACCGGCGCTGCGTCCGCCGGCTTGCCTTGGGCGCCTGTGCGGCGCGGCCCTGGCTAAGACTGTCTTTGAATTCTGGGCTTATGTGTCTGTAATGTCTTTTATTGACCATAATAAAACAACCATATAATAGAGTGTATTTTTAGATGTTCTAAAAAACAGCAGATAAAGATGGATCCTCATGTAAGTCAGCACAGAGTCTCTCAGGGGATAAACAGTGGAGCTATTTGATGAGATATATTGGGGAATACTGGCAGGCAGGTGTTGCACATAATTTTCATGCCTGGGTTCCCATTTTATCTACTTAATGAACCCTAAAGCATCAGTGTTTAAACATAAATATGTCTAATAGTCTTCAGTCAGTAACCCAAATGTAAATGAACCATAAAACTATAATTAAATTAAAGAATATAACATTTGATAAATTGAAAAATATTAAGGTGCTATGAAGCCTGTAAACAGTTGCAACATCATGATATAAATATGCAGTTTTTCATGTAGTGGTCAAGCATCATTTAACTTAACATGTATATGCAGATGGCAATTACCATTTACATTGCACATAATGATTATGAGATGAGATGTTTGACTTGGGTATTTTTTCCCAGAATGATTTCAAGAAACATCTCAATGTCACACAATCAACTATGTGTGCATGTGGTGCCACATGTACAAATTCAGCCAAATTAAATCTTTTTGGTGCCTGAAGATCACTGACTTGGAATAGTTTCTTGCAATTTTATGACAATGATCTATTTTTAATTCAGTGAATGCAAAAGAAACCAGCATTATACATTTTCAAACCTGAAAAATTATCAATAAGTATAATAAAAGTTGAAAAGAATTATATTAAAACGATCAATCACAATTAGGAATACAAATTTAGCTTGCAATTAAATGCTTTGTTTGATGGATACCATATTGCAAACTTTTCTAGTAAGATGTTTTAGTAATAGCATTGATGCAATTTATAAAATGTGCACAAAATAAATATTAAATAACCATGTGCTTCAGAGAAATGTCTGCTTTATGCACAATTTTCTATTGAAGGGACAGTATACCCAGTATATGAGTTATTAAGTAATAGGGCTTGCGCTAATCATAATTTTTGGCAATTCACAGTGCACAGATAACCCCACTAAATAATTGACCCCTGCTAACAAAATAGTTACAAAGGGTGAAGGGATTTGTATACTGCTAATTTACATGGAGTGGTTTCAGTTTCCCTGTTTGCCCTGTTTAGCTCAAGAATCAACAAAAACATAACTTTTCTTTATTAAGAAAATAGTCAAATAGTATATGCAGCACAAACCTTATTCATTAAACTCTGCTAAGCAAGGGAGTATACTGATCTTTATATGATCTGATACAGTTCACAACTACTTCACTCCAAAAGACTTGCCTTTTTGAATGATGTTTGAAGGACAGCTTTAAACCTGCATGTTGAGAAAGTTGAATTTCATGGTGCTGCTCTTGTACAGAAGAGGGAAATAATATTAGGAAGAAAAGACAGATGCATCTTTTCACAGTACTCTGTGTGCTGAACTGTGCGTTGTTTGCCTTGTGTTAGGATTTGGCATGTGGTAGAATAAGTGGGCAGAATATTAGGAGGGACTGTGAACAATCCAGGGTTTATTGATAGCAGTGACTAATTCAGAGGAAAGATGAGAAGTCCACAAGTTTTCATAAAATTCCAAATAGAAAATATTTTCCCTTTCTAAAAAAAAAGTAGAAAAGTATCTCTTACCCCACCACAACTGCATCTGCATCCCATTAGACATTAGAACGTAGATTCTTTGCTTTTTCACTTTTAAAAAGATAATTTACACCCACACAAAACAAAGACACCTTTTAATATGGCCTGGGTACTATGCCATTATACTGTACCACATTGTTACACCACATTTTTGTAGCCTCATTCAGCCAAATACATTTGGATGCTTATCAGGTGTATATAAAAGTCTCAATACATATGTCACCAAGTAGTGAGCATACTTAGTAATGTCGATATGTGCCCACTAGTGATGTGCGGGCCGACCCGCGGGTCGGGTGGGTTCGGGCCGACCCCTGGACGGGCAGTGCGGGGGCGGGTCTATAAATAAAGGGGAGCAACGGGTGCGGGTAGGGAGCGGACGGGTTAGGTTCGGGTGTGGGTCGAGAAATTCTCGACCTGCACATCACTAGTGCCCACTGTTTCATAATAACATAGTAATACAGTAAGTTAGGTTAAAAAAGACATGTCCATCAAGTTCAAACTCGATGGACATGTCTTAACTAGCTTGATGGACATGTCTTAACTAGCTGCCTAACAGCTAGTTAAACTAGAGGAAGGAATAAAAAAAGCTGTCCATTCCCTTTTTAAAGGAGATGGAAAGGCTTTGTGCACTTGGGGGTGCCAAATGTTAGGCATCCCCAAGTGATTGTATTGACTTACCTGAAACCCCAGGCCGGGGCTCCTATCAGCAGAAAACTGCACCAGTCCGGGGTTATACCAGCAAGCACCACGGAGTGATCCTCTTCCGTCTTCCTCTTTCTTCGCGCGGTTGCACATGCGCAGTAGAACGAAAAGTCTGCTATTTCATTCAAAAGTGCATGAGTTTGCCCCAGGAAATTTAAAGAAAGAAGAAGCCAGAAGAGGATCGCTACGTGGTGCTCACTGGTATAACCCCAGGCCGGTGCAGTTTTCTGCTGATAGGAGCACTGGCCCAAGGTTTCAGGTAAGTCAATACAATCACTTTGGGGTGCCTAACATTTGGCACCCCAAGTGCACCAAGCCTTTCCTTCTCCTTTAAAACTACTGTATCTAATATATCAGCCAGTACAACTGATTCAGGGAGAGAACTCCACATCTTCACAGCTTTTACTGTAAAACACTCTTCCCGAATATTTACCTTCTTTCTTCTAATCGGAATGGGTGTCCACAGGTCAGCTGGAAGGAACTACTGGTAAATAAAGCATTGGAGAGATTATTATATGATCCCCATATATATTTATAAATAGTTATTCTTTCACCCTTCAAGCACCTCTTCTACAGGGTGAACAACGCCAACTTGGCCAGTCTTTCCTCATAGATTTTCACCCTCAGATTTTTTTCCCGCAAAGCAAAATTTCAGGAAAATGCAATCTTTTTTTTAATAATAAATAAGTGCAAAAGACCCGAGCAGATTTGATCGAATTTATAGCAGAAAATATTGAGATAAATTTGGACTTTGATGAATAACCCCCTTAGGGGCATATTTATCAAGGGTCGAATTTCGAATTGAAAAAACTTCGAAATCCAATTTAAAATAGGTCAGTTTTTGATTGATTAGGTCCGTATTCGGCCGAATTCAAATCGTACGAATCAAAGGAATAGTGATTCGATCAAATTCGATTTTCAGTTTTTCCCCCAAAAAAAACTTGATTTTTCAAAGTCTACCAATTGACTCCAAATAGGTCATAGGAGGTCCCCCATAGGCTAAAACAGCAATTCGGCAGGTTTTAGATGGCGAATGGTCGTAGTCAAATGTTAAAGAGACAGTACATGATAAATTCTCGATATTCAAATTTTTTAATTTTTTTCAAATTCAAATCGAATTTGGACCACTCCCTAGTCGAAGTACACAAAAAATAGCTTGAAATTCGAAATTTTTTTCATTTGAAAATTCACCTCGACTTTTGATAAATCTGCCCCTTGGTGTATTCATTCTGACCCTGGCGCTTGTTCACATAAACTGTTAATAAAGCTTTATGAACTATATGCCACTGACTAGATCAATCTGAGCCAACAGTGCAGCTATGAGGTTGGTTTTGGAACTACTCTATTGTTTCCTGACCAAGAATAATGGGGGAGGTGTAGTATGCAAAAGCTGAAAGGGAAGTGGATTGGACCTTCCTGCTTTACAGGAGGTCTAGTTCTAAATATGTGCAAGAATTTATTTCTAAAAATAATACCAATCATTCTGAAGGAATATCAGTCACCAACACAACATTTGAGATTGATCTTTTCCATTAAAAAAAGAAAAGCAAGTACAGTGATTATTTTTCTCAAATGTTTTTTTTCTGCTATAAAATTTTCAAAAACCTTCAGTCTGAAAGTTTATCATTTCTGGCATCAAGGAATCCAGAAACATTTGAGCAAATACGGTGTTTCATAATTTAAACATTTCCACTGATTACAGGATGCTCAGTCTTACGCATCAGGGAAGCCACATCTTGTGGAGCCATATTGCTTTATTCATGTAGATTAAAAATGTAAAGTAGCATCTGGTTTAATTTCAAAAAAATCTAGCTTTTGTGGTGCATGGAATAGAACACAAATCTCACACTGTTTTAATGATATGCCATTAATAATATTTGAAGTCTCTGATTGGATATCTTGTTCATAAACAACAAAATTGCTTTACTCATAGAAGCGGCACATAATTATGTGAGCAAGGAATTCATGCCAGCTCTGTAATTATGCATCACACACACCTCTCTAGGATGAAATAGGTTTGTTAGTGCTTGTGTGCTTAAGTAGCAAAACCATTAATTGAGGTCAAAACCTCAAGTCATTCACATGCCCAGAGTTGGAATGCATTCTCTATTTTAGTTCCAACAAAACTTGAAGTTTACAGCGTGCTATATAAATCACTCGTCTTTAATCCCCTTTGCTACTTAGAACTGTTACCAGTTAAAATAATGTATGAGGACACTCAGGGATGCACAGTGTAATTGCTCTTACCAGTTTAATACACTGCTGACAGTTGCATTTCAGTCAGTGGTGCAGTCATACGTTGCTGAGAATTATATAACCTCTGAGTAATTTGTTGTCTAAAATAAATTATAAGGTTTATGTGAAAAGGTATAAAAGGGCATTGTTGCAATACAGACAAAAAAAAGCAGCAGAGGTTTCCAAATTATTTTTGTAGGTTAGTATTTATTGGTCCCTTTCTGGATATTGGAATGTTGCTTAGAATTTAATTCTCTTTCTTTAAGCAAGAAAAAAAAATTGGTTGGACATTACCTTGCTTTGAGGAAAAAAAAACTGTAGGACAGAGGAAGTTAATTCTGTTAAATGTCCAGGGGTCAAAATATAAGCCCTATAATTTTTTAATTAATGATGACATTTATTAGTTGGTACCAGTCTAAGCAACACTGGGACTAAATGGAGAATGACTTTGCTGAGGCTCAAGGTTATATTCCCAGTCTTGTAGCTGTAAAATTTCAAATACAGTTGGTAGAAAGGGTTTCACCATCATGGGAGTCAGATGATGGTTAGGATACCCAAGCATTATTACTCCACTCAATTTATTATTCATACTGAAATTTAGAAGCTGAGATTAACATTTCTGAAATCTTTAGGTGTATTTACTTACCAGGTACAGTTTTTTTAATGCAATTCAACTTGTTTTGTTCTCACACTGCAGCATTTGTTTCCAGACTTCCATAATTTTCATAATTGCAGCTGTGGAGCAAGGATTTGTTTTTGTGACTCAGGCACAGATTGGGGCAAATTTACTTGCCTCCGAAATTGCGCCAGCGACAGCTTCGCTGACACCGCAACATTTCACCAGGTGTAGATATGCCAGGACAATGCTGGGTTCCGAACACTTGCGAAGTTGCACTATCGATAATACGATAAGCAGTTCCAAGTTACGCTAGTGATGCCTAATTAGTTTATGGCGTGAAGTTAAAGTACAATGGACTGTATATGTTGCAGTAGCTACATTACACTACACAAGGCTAGGAAACCTTAATAAAAGAAAATAGAGTTGTTATAATGCCCTACACATGTGCCCACTGTATAGTTTATGTGCCATATGTTAGGAAAAGTAGGGGGAGGAGGAAACCCAAAAAAAAATTACGATCTTTTTTAGCCTATCACCCTGTAAAAAGTAAAAGACGTCAGCGTTTTTTGGGACTTTAGAAAAATGTTTAACTTTTTTTTGAGGAACTCCTATACACTCTATTAAGAGTAAAATCTGTATCTTAGTGAATTTGCGTAATTACGTCCATTCGCCAGAGCGAAAATTCACCTGGTGTTACAGTGCGAAGTCATGCTAGTGTCTATCTCCTTCGCTAATGAATTTACACCAGTGCCCATTAGTAAATTGGCGAAGTTCCAAAATGATGTCACGCTGGTGAATTTTCACTTCGCCCTTTAGTAAATTTTCCCCATTGTCTTCAAAATTCTCAGGCGTTAAAATGTCATATCTTTTGAGCCTATCAACGTAACCTGCTGTGGGAGCCCTGGAATTACCACTTGGTTCCAGGCAGAAACAATGGGTCATTTATGACAACAAATGCAAGTACAGTTTCACTAAAATGAATATAGCGGGGGTCATTTATAAACACTGGGCACATTTGCACCTGGGCAATAACCCATAGCAGCTATCCAGAGATTAGCTTTTTTCAGCCAGCATCGGGTTGAACACTGAAAGCAATCATCTGATTGGTTACTGCCCAGGTACAAATTTACCTAATGTTTATAAATGGCGCCCACTGTGTGACACTATTCAGTAAATGAACTTGCATCAAAACACACTCCTTACACCCGCAGATAGTATCACTGACCGTTATTTGTTCCAGCCTGTCTCTTCTGATTAATCAAAACAAAAGGATCATATAAGTGAACAAAACGAGTGTGCATATTGACTGTATTTGTTATTCCAAACTTGATGTCAAGCCATAATTACGCAAAAATTGTGGGGATAAAATGTTGCATCATAATACATTCTGAATTGTGTCTGAAAACTGCACTAAGCTTGGTAAATAAATATTTGGTAAGATAAACATGACTTATGTTATATAGGATGCATTCAAAATAATGAGATTCCATAAAACTATATCAGTGTCCATGTGTTACTGGTGACTGGGGTGGGGTAGAAATTTAAATATATAAACATTTGTGTAATACTTTTCTCCATCAGCAATGTCATTTGAGCGCAAAAGTGAAGGCAGTCGAAGCCAAATCATCCCACTGGTGCCAGACAGCAGCAGCAGCTTATATGGAACCCTGTATGTTGACCTTCCAGGAAAAGATATGACCACATTTCAGCGTCCATCTTCTGACAAATCCCAAGGCATGGGGCGATATTTTAAAACTCCTGACCCTCTTGGATTGCCTCATCACAGGCCAGTGCCATCATATTTGAATGATTTCAGTGGCAGCAATGGCATGTATGGAGGCACTAAAAGCAAGTTGCCATGGCAACCAAATATCCACAATTCTCCTGATATCTCACTCAAGGAATCATGGAGCAAAAATTACAAAAAAGGTAATGTTCTGTGCATATCCACTGCCTCTATAAAAGTCAAACAGTAACTTGCTGTAGAAAAGAACATTTTTCAGGTTGGTTTATAGTCTACTGAACTAATACTGCTCTAATAAGAATAATGGGGATCACGGGGCAGGAAAGGTTAGAAGCTGCTGGATGCAGTTAGTAAAGACAGTGTTAGAGGAGACACATAATTTTTATTTTAATGATGATAAAATTATAATAATTACAAACGGAGAAAGAGGAAAACCCTATACAGAGATCACATTGGGCCTCCAGTGAGTTAAGTATTTGTCCTAGTTATTTTATTAATTGAAGGTACAAACCTCAGAATCCTCCAAGCAAATCCACTTTTATATAATCTGATTAAATACAGCAGAGTAGAGATGGCAGGTAAAGGTCCAAGGTGCCTCTGAAGATTGATGCTTTTGACTGCAGTATCATAATTACTATCATTGTTTGGATTATAGGGAGTAACTGCTGTACAAATTATTCATAACTGGATATTTAAGTGCTCATTAGTAACACGTATTCTACTGTTCCATTGTGGAGCCCCAGCTGCTTCTTCCCAAATATCAAATTACAACATTGCTGCTGCAGAGAATTTGCAAGGTAGTTGAACATCTAAAACTGTATAGCCAATTAAAACCTCCTACAGAGAGTGGATATTAGAGATTTTGTTTATCCAGTAAATGTCACTTTGAACAATATTAATATACAGAGTGGCATTATTAATATTTCTTTACGCACAAGTATCTTGATTTCCAACATTTATGCATAATGATAATGCTGAGCAAAATTCTTCTATATTTAAAGAAAACGTTCTCCATAGAAAACTATTGAACCATTACATAGTTAATTTAAAGGGAATGCAAACATTATCGTTCAATGAAGAAAAAAGTAGCTGATGGACTGAAAGTGGTAGCCCAATAACATCAGCAAAGAATTTTTAAAACAAACCTGCCACTAAAATATTTTCCCAGCTCTCCTGAATGCACTAGAGCCAGCAGTTTATGTGATATAAATGGCAACTCCAATGAGAATGCTAGTGTTCTGTAAACATCTAGCTTCCTGTTCTTTCTACTGCAATCAGAGCAGATTGATAGCAGACAATCTGCTCAAATTGATTTGCTTCTAGTAAAAAGATGCACAACATTATTTAAGTGGCTGAAGTCATTGGAACATTTGCAAACTAGGCAGGTTGTATAAGACATCTATGACCTAGAACAGCCTGCCTTTGGCAGAACCATTGACTTAAAGGGCACCTGTTGGGCAAAAATAATATCCACAACCAAAAGTCTGGGCTAATAGAGCCTGCACTCCAGTTGTGGGTAACTAGTTTTTTTTTTTTTAAAAAAATTGCCTCCACCAGGATACTCACACTGGGAGGGAACTCCCAGTGCGAGCGGCCATGTCAGTCAGAGTGTATAGCAAATCCACTTTTTTAGTCATGCACATAATGAGCAAGATGCAGCACTTGCTAATTATGCATTTGTCCCAACATGGCCACTTGTATCTAGCACTGGCGGGGGGAAATTGAAAAAAAAAACCTTCTGGTACCCCAATATTTTAAATAAAACATAATATTTTTGCCCAACAGGTGCCCTTTAACCTTCATGTACCAAGTGCCCGCAGTTATACCCTTTATAGCTTGCCTACATTTAGTTATAGGTTTAAAGGAACAGTTCAGTATAAAAAATAATGTAATGTTTTTTGCAATTTGCAGCCTTGCAACCTGTAAATGAGGCCCAAATTGTGCATATATATATATATATATATATATATATATATATATATATATAATATATATATATATATATATATATATATATATATATATATATATATATATATATAAAATACATTTTCTTCCATAGAAAAGCAGAATTATCTAGTTAAGGGAACAGTCCAGTCACTCCAGCCTTTATACATTACGTTTTTGTTTTACGTATGTTAGAAAAAAAAATTTATTTTGCACATCCTATCTATTTACCCAGTTTTTATTTTTACACTGAACAATTCCTTTAAATCAGCTGCTGGGATCGTGACTGATTCATACAGTCTGCTTTGGCATTGTTCTGGGGCCTCAAGGAATTTACATAATGTTGGTTGGGTTAACAGATCTGGAGAAAACTAACACCTTTTATTACATTATTTTTTTTAAAAATGCTGTATGTCTTCACAATTGCTCCTCGATTGTATTATAGTTGTCATTTTCAAGATGCCACTGGGATCGCTATTCTGTATGATATAATCATTGGTCACCTATGTAGCATTACATTTATAAATGTAGACTAAACTGCTAACACACAGATAACATTATTTGCACAAAGTTTCTTGTGATTATATTTTACATTGATTGTTCCTCTTTGTATCTGCAGAGTTACAACATGCTAATAGTGCTCCTTTGTCACCTTATTGTCAAGCAATCAAACTGGGTAACAGTGTACCAAGCATTCAGCATTTAAACATCAACAAAGTAGGAAAAGGTAAAATATTTTGCTATGTATACCTTTATAGCCTTTATATCTGCATGTTTATGCACATACCTGTTTGTGTTAAAATAAATTTGAGCATGAATCTAAGTCTGTCTCATATAACACATTTGCACTGTTGATATAGATTCTATTTGATGGCTTTAACAGTTGTTGATATTGCATCTAATGGGTTGTTCACTCCTGTATGAAGTTCACAATTTGGGGTGATTTGGGGCCTTTTTCATCAGCATTTGGATTAAACCCAATCTAAGTGTCTGGCCGAACCAAATATGAACTCTTAAAATGACTGTAGAAGCCAGGCAGTATTTTCGGTGAGGGACTAGAAAATAAATAGAAGAGGGCCAGAATTGAAAGATAAGAAATAAAACGTAACAGTAGCAGTACAATTGTAGCCTCACAATAGTTTTTTGACCACTGAAGTCTGTGACCCCCATTTAAATTGAAAGCTGGAGGCAGAAGATTCAAAAAACAACTAATAAAATGAAGACCAATTGAAAGGTTGCTAAGAATGACATTGTATAATTATAATTAAACTTTACGATTATCTAGCCATTTGTCTGATGTGATTGCAGGTTTTTTTTTTTTAAATAAGAAAGTAGGGCTAATTTATGTCCTCAAGTGCAGTTGCATACATTTTTCTGCAGTCAGTTGCATGTAAAACATTTAAAGGTACTCATTTTAAAACGGGTTCCTTGCACTTTTGTATAGCTGCCCTTAGTGCCGCTCAGTCCTTTGTGCCGTCTGTTCTTAATTGAGTGCTGGTGCACCTATTGACACAGGAGAATCCTGGAGCTATAACCACCTCCTGACCAGACAGTAGCTCCAGGGTTCCCTTCACACCCAGCATCATTAGGTGCAACTCACTTGTGCCTAAATAATTGCATGCAGATTTTACACACAGAACACCCAAAATAACAGCAGGGGAATTTCCATGCAATTAAAATGCACATGCAGTTACATTCATTTTGGTGAATCAGATGCAATTATGTCAGGCACAGCAGAATTGGGTTAGGCACAACAACCCCTTGCCACCTCAATGATGCTGGAATTCTGGGGGAAAAACTCTTCATTTTGGAAAAAGAACATGGTGATTACTCTCAATTGCTCACTGCTTCTGTGGGCGTAAATGATCCCTAGCATGTTTAAAAATTCTATGCTGTGAGTTCTATTAGTATTTCATTTCTGTATCACATAGTTGTGTTAAAGAGTACTGCAACTCCTTTGCTTTGTTCTGTACAGGAGACTATGCTCAAGTAATGAAGACTTTCCGTTCTCCTAAAATCCTCCACTACACCACTTCTCTCCAAGTGATGGATCATCTACCATATACACCTTCTCTTCCACCGCCTCCAGTTCCTCCTCCAGATAAAAATCCAATTCATCATGACAAGGATAAAATGTAAGGTGTTTTGTTTTCATATGCCACGAATAATTCAATGAGATATTCTGATACATGCTTATTGCTTAATTCTCAACTATTAATCAAAGTTGCAGAATTGTCCTCATTACCTAACCATTGTAGCTCAGTATTTAGCTCTGACTTATAGGGATGTAGCGAACGGCGGAAAAAATGTTCGCGAACATATTCGCGAACTTGCGACAAAACATGCGAATAGTTCGCGAACGTCGCGAACCCCATAGACTTCAATGGGAAGGCGAATTTTAAAAGCTAGAAAAGACATTTCTGGCCAGAAAAATGATTTTAAAGTTGTTTAAAGGGTGCAACGACCTGGACAGTGGCATGCCAGAGGGGGATCAAGGGCAAAAATGTATCTGAAAAATCCATTGTTGACACAGCGCTGCGTTTTGTGCTGTAAAGGGCAGAAATCACACTACGTCACTCAGGTGATGTTTCTGGACACGGAATGTGAAAAAGCTCACACAGCTAGGTGGCACTTGGTTAAAGACTGGGCAAATAATGCCTGCAAGGTCAACGTATACACTACAGCCGTTGGATACGGAATATATTATTGCTGCTTGAAAAACGTCACTCGGGTGGTGTTTCTGGAGACGGTATTATTATTGATATTTAGACAGCTAGGTGGCAGTTGTTTGAAGAACAGATGCAGATGAGAGATCAGCAGCAGGACAGCTGCCCACAGCAGCTACATACAGAGCACTGCAGTAGAAGGTAGATTACTAGCCAGCAAAGCTACCTAACCTAAAATGTCCCTCAAATCCCTGCAGAGTTCTGTCCCTACAATACAGAGCAGTATCAAGTAGATTACTAGCCAGCAAAGTTACTATCAACTGTCCCTCAAATCACTAACAGCTCTCTCCCTACACTAGCTCTTCCAAGCACACACAGGCAGAATGAAAAAACGCTGCAGGGCTTCAGTTTATATATGGAAGGGGAGTGGTCCAGGGGGTGTGGGGGTGGTCCAGGAGGGAGAGCTTCCTGATTGGCTGCCATGTATCTGCTGGTCTGGGGTGAGAGGGCAAAAATAAGCGCCAGCTAAGGCGAACCCAAATTGGCGAACGTCGCGCGACGTTCGCGAACATTCGCCGAACGCGAATAGTCGATGTTCGCGCGAATTAGTTCGCGGGCGAACAGTCCGCGACATCCCTACTGACTTATGCTACCTCCCCATTATTAAATGGCATCAAATAATGTTATCACATTATTATCCATTGTTTATAGAATAACAACACAGAACTGTATATAAAGCTTTACAATCAGTCATTGTTACAGACTAGGTCAATATTTCCTTTTCAGGGATTGTTCATCATTCACATCAGTCCCTGGCCCAGTTTTATCAGGAACCCATTAACCTGCTGGCATGTTTTTGGCATCTGTTAAAGTTAAGTTAAAGCACCTGCATATAGTGCCAGGTTGGAAATAAACTCAGTACCCCCATGCTGCAAGACCTAGATACTGTACATGTAGAAATTTACTATAGTAGTAATGTCTTATAATGCAGCAGTTTTTATTAGTTATTACACTGCAAATTTTAATTGCACAAAACACATCTTTTAAGACCTGTTTGAAGGTAGAGGAGTTTTTTTTGGTACAAATACATTTTAATTGCATACACTGTCCTTCAAACTATAAAATTCACAACTTTTCCCACTAATAGTTGGATTGTGAAATACTTTTGGATTTTCAAAACATTTACTAAGGGTCGAATATCGAGGGTTAATGAACCCTCGAATTCGACCCTCGAAGTAAAATCCTTCATATTTGAATATCGAATTCGAAGGATTTTGCGCAAATCGAAGTAATCGTTGGACCGATTCGAAGGATTTTAATCTATCGATCTTCGATCAAAAAAAGCTTAGAAAAATGATGGGGAAGGTCCCCATAGGCTAACATTGTAGCTCTGTAGGTTTAAACTGCTGAAGTATGTAGTCAAAGGTTTTTTCAAAGAGACAGTACTTCGACTATCGAATGGTCGAATAGTCGAACGATTTTTACTTCGAATCGTTTGAATCGCAGTTGAAGGTCGTAGTAGCCTATTCAATGGTCGAAGTACCCAAAAAATACTTAGAAATTCGAAGTTTTATTCATTCGAATCCTTCACTCGAGCTTAGTAAATGTGCCCCGTAGTGTGTGTAATTCACCAATAATTACACACACTTTTATTGCCTTCCCCCATAAGTATGTTTAAGCACTCACCATATGCTGCCGTGCAGAATTTGAGGTTGAATAAAGAGCATTACTGAAACCACTTGATGCTCAACATACTTTTGCCATTAGAATTCAACCTCTGATTTATACCTTGGCCAGCAATATAGCCAAGAGCAGTTCAATGTATTGGCATATGAAAACACTATGAAAACAGGAAGCTAGCCAAAAGAGCTATTGAAAGAAAATGTCCATTGGGATGCAAAATAGGAGCTTGAGTCTGCAAAACGGCTGTGAGATGATGAAAAAGTACCTGTCAGGTTTAAAAATGACCTGAAACCATTTGTAGAAAATGGAAACAATTTAGTAGATTAAGAATGTAATTCCAGAGATATCTCATTTATTCTTTTGCAATCAAATCTTTTCTTAAGGGAATTGATTTCTCTTGCTCCATGTTGAATTAATGAAAACCTACAAGCATATCAGCATATAGTTAAAGCTAAAACCTTTAAACCCGTCTCTGGGAAGGCAGATGCAGAGAAAACTAGAACACCTAAGGTTCAACAAAGCAAAATGTCGAGGATTTACTCAACATGTAATCATAGCCTGTATAAAAATTTCTTTGTACTCCTGCTATTGTTCAGGGTACAGACACCATAAAAATCCAGACATTTAAACATATCATCCGCATCAAATACATGGCTCATCTCTGCATTTAGTTCTTGCTTCTACAGACCAAAAAAACATCTCCTGGTTCAGTCCATGAATCCATTATAGTCTCTGGATATATCAATTATTTTAGACCAAACCTGGGTGACAGGGTGAAGGTACTGGCACAAGCAGGTATAGGATCTGTTATCCAGAACTCTTGGGACCTGGGGTTTTCCAGATAAGGGATCTTTCTGTAATCTTGATCATAAGTCTGGTAAACATAATTTAAATAGGAAATAAACCCAACAGGGTTGTTTTGCCACCAATGTGAATTCATGTAGCTTAGTTAGGATCAAGTACAAGATACTGTTTTATTACAGAGAAAAAGGAAAACATTTTAAAAATTAGAATTATTTGCTTAAAATGGACTCTATATGAGATGCGCATCCATTAATTCTGAGCTTTCTGGATATTGGGTTTTCAGATAGGGGATCCAATACCTGTTTCCAGAAACAGACAGATAAGGCAGTAAGAAGTGCAAGGCCCAGCAGGAGTAACAAGGTCCAAAATACAGGTAATAGTTCAGGGCAGGCAGTGAACAGGCATAGTCAGACAGGTAAGGTCAATAACAGGATCGGTAACAACAGCACTTACCGTTGACCAACTAACTGATGAAGCACATCATTATCATTAGGCCTTTAAAGGCAATCCCCCCCCCCCATATATATCAGTGCTGTCCAACTTCTGTTGTACAGAGGGCAGGAATTTTTCTGGCCTACATGGTGGAGGGACAATAATGGAAGGCAGTGTTGAGCACTCCCTGTTTTTAAACCACACCCACTTTAAACCACACCCATGTTACCACAAGACCATGTACACATTAATGGTGGTAGCACACCAAAAAACCAAATGGCTGGTGCTTACTGCAGGGATATCACTCATCACTCATATGTGAAAAAAGTCATATTAAGACTTACCCTTAAATTCATATGCCTCCTTCTTCCCTGTGGATAACACTGCACCCCCCAGCACATGATTAAACACCTTAGATGCCCTAACAATAATTTTCAAATGCTAACAAAACCCCAGAACAAATACCAGGCTTGTGTTCCACAGGCAGAGCACAACCAGGCAGAGTATAGGGCAGTCAGAGTATGGCACACACAGGGAGCATAGGGAAGGCAAAACAGAGCAGGAGACAGGGAAACCTATCAGGACCACTCTAATATGTACTACATACAGTGACGCAGTGCTGGTGCCCCTTCAGCAGTTTGTATGAAGTGTGAACAGTTGAACAATGTGGGCAGTTTCAGTCTGGATCTCAGGTGTGAACAGTACAGGGCTTTAGGGATGTGAACAATAGAGTTGTTACAAGTGTGAACGATGCGGGGGGATTACATCATGAAGAATACAGGGAATTACAGTTTGAATTTGAGGTTTAAACAATGCAGGGGTCAATTAATCTCTGTAGCGATACCTTGTAAAGCTCACACATGGTAAGCAGACAACAGGCAAACTTTCATGTGGGGGGGACACAAGGGGGGGGCCCATGGGCCGCCAGTTGGACAGTCCTGATATAGATAATAAAATAACAGAATAATCCTTATGCTATAAAGCCGTTTCATCTAGCATACACATGTTGGAGTTTTATTGCTTACTTTTATTTTTCATTGTGGAGACCTTGCCCTACTTCATTGTTTGCACCCATTCCGACTTCTCAAGCGACTGCCATTAACCAGCTTTTCTGTTGATACACATGTATGTATTTCCAAGATTGTAAACTCTATGGAGAAGGGCCCTCCTTCTTCCTATCTTTTTACACCTATTATCGCAATGTTTCTACCCTCTGAAAATAGGCACAATTATTTGCATATTCTGCAAAAAAAAGTACGTCCAGACATAGTTCTGGTCCATCTCATATGTTCAGTTTTTTATTTGTCGTTTAAAATCCTGAAACTACTGTTGCTGACACTTTCCTATAATAACTCACCTTTTGATAAAAATAAAAATATATTTTTTTCTGTTTATGGCAAGAAATGTATTAATAGCTCTAGTAAAACAATTTGATCACATTTGCTGAGAATGTGAAATCTGTTGTGGATTAAAAAGAGGATTCATAATAAAATTTATAAAAGAGACTTTTGAATTACATTTAAATTCAGAAATTTGAAAACGGAATTGACTGCTGGATGGACCAATAATCGTTTATGCATCAGCAGCACAGATACACATACAAAAAGTTAGCATGTACTGCACAAATCATCCATACAAAATATAATTTCTTGAGGGGGGGGAGAGTAGTAACTCAGAAACAAACTTGAGATGTTCTTTCTATATTCTAACTGCAGTAGACAAATAAAAACTAATTGTAGCTTCATTGCTACAGGTTCCTGCACTGGTGCAGAGGTTCTAAGGTTAGTAAATGAGTCCCCATGTGCGTTAACTAAATATACTCCCAGTTACCCATCATACAGCCAACACTCAGCTCATACAACACTCAGCTCAAGTATGTCTTTTATCCAGACTCCAGCATTAATAATAGTACATCATTAAATTTAACTGCATACAGCTCTAATAGCTGGTAAATATTCCCATGGATTTCAGGATTTATAAGAAT
The DNA here is from genome assembly GCF_017654675.1 of Xenopus laevis. NCBI lineage: Eukaryota > Metazoa > Chordata > Amphibia > Anura > Pipidae > Xenopus > Xenopus laevis. The sequence continues at coordinate 62,967,871 of NC_054384.1, forward strand.
GGATATTCCACTTACTCGGCTTTTTTACTTTTTGACTTTATTTCCACATGGTCAGACCCATATCTGACTGGACAAAGATCAGCAGCAAAGGGTATATTAGGTCCTAGAATATCCATTATACAACACAGTTAAGCAGAGATCATGATTTGAATGCATTAGTGACACAGACAGATACAGCTAAATCTACTGAATGTTTGAATCCAAGAGTTACACTTCTATGTCTAGATGTAACATTAAGGGCCTTATTTATCAAAGTCCGATTTTATCTAAGTATTTAAAAAAAAAAAAGTCAGACCAATCTAGAATCCGCGATTGTACCTTATTTATTATTAAAAAAGCACGATTTAATCGGATCGGGGACAAACTTGATAAAATCTAGTGAAAATTCGAATCGTATGATTTTTTCTGATTTTTTTTCAGAATCGCTCAATTTTATTCAGGCTTTTTCCAGAAAAGTCTGAATGTTTCGGATCTTTACCCAAAATAGTTGGATTTTAGAGGTACATCCCGCATAGACCACAGAAATTTCCAAATTGGATAGGGACCTCTGCCATTGACTTATATACAACCTCGGTAGGTTTGAGATGCCACTAAAAATTAGCATTTTACTGTATAGTAAAAAAAAAAAAAAAACCTAGATTTTTTTTGAGTTTTTTTGGCATTCGGACTTTAATAAATAACCCCCTTAAACAAACATGCCCCTGAAGGCGTTATACTGTTCATAGTTATTTATCACTTGGGTCCTGGGTAAAAACTGTATCTACGGTATATATAAAGGACAATGCTAATAATGATTGGTAATGTTTAACTTTTTGAAACGTGGTACCCATCATTACTGTTCAGAAAAGAGTTAACAATAAAGACTTGTTTTATGCTGAAGAAATTTATTTCAGTGTGAAAAAATAATTGTCTGAATCCTTTCTCCAGGATTTGGATTTAGCAAGAGAACTTTTCTTATAGTCTTATAAATCAAAAAACATTAATAAACACATTTTCATAAATTTTGAGGAGTCATTTACAAATGCCCAACACACAAGTACTAGAGATCTAAAGGCACAAAATACTTCCCCTTGTTGCTCTGTTTCCCAAAATTTGCTTTTGGGGAATCAATCTTTTCATGAACGGAACTGCACATGCGTAAGAACATGGCAAGTTTTATGCCACGGGAATATTTTTAAAATAGCTACAAATATTTGAAGCAAGAAAATTAGGGACATTTTACCATTATGCACAAATACAAATTCTATTTATGCTCATTTCAACTTTAGATCATGTTTAATTACCTTAATGTTTCTTTATGTATTAGCAGTGGTTGCAGTGCCTCTTCATATTATGTGGCCAATCCAGAAAAGCAGAGCTATAAAATCAACAGCAAGAAAAAGATTCCTCCTGACACACTGAACATTAAACCGGCGACAGAATGCTTCTCCTTAAATGATGATGGTGATAATGTGTTGACTCCAGAAGATGTGGCACAATATCTTGAACTCAGTGATCAAGGGGAAAATACAAGGTACCACATAAAGATTGCATTGTTTATGTTATAGAGCCACAATCAATTCAGTATGAAAACGTATCTCCTAAATCCATTCCATATTTTTCCATAGAGCCAGGTGTAATTCAAGAAGAAAAACATCTGTTTATCACATGAAAACTCTATTGAAGTCTATGGGAAAAACTGGAACTATATATCAGAAACATTTTTTCTTCTTGAATTGAATCTCACCCATATGTTTTCATGTGATAAATCACAAAATAATGCTTTCTCATTTATTTGAATCTGGCCCTGTGTATGAATGTGAAATGGCCTATTGCTTTGCAAGAAATGTACTACACTTTTATGAAAAGCAAATATACTAACAGTGTGCAATTCCTATTGGAACAACCCATTGTAGGAAACCTGGAATCACTGTCACACTCAGTGAGTAGTAGCTTCCAGGTTCCCTAGCATCAATATGCGTGCTTGCACATGATTCAGCAGAAGAAGGCAAGATGGATGGAATGGTGCTCATCTGAATTATATGGAAGTGCAAGGATGCAAGTACCTTTAATGAATAGCATCAGTAGCAACAAGATTTGGGCAGCATGGGACCTTACTCAACTCTTGAGGGCCTGTGCTGCTGAAACATTCATGTGGACATATTCTTAAATACTACTAGAAGTCATTCTACATTTGTTCTTGATTCTTTGTGAGGGGATTACATTGCTTTGGTGGGAACAACTAGGAATCATTCAGCAAACTGACTTTAATCATTCATGGTAAAGTGTGTTACCTTACAAAAAAGCCATGTTTTTATAATGGTAGATCAGTTATCTAGGGGAGGTAGCCTGTCCAACAGATGAGGTAAACAAAGTGTGGCACAATGTTTTCAGTGGACCTCTTTTTTGTGGTATTAAATTTTAAAACATTTACAAAGCTGGTCACACATCACACCAGAAAGATGGGCTCGTTGACCTCTTGCTTAGTTATTAGGAAAATGTGCAACCATGCAATTCTGGCTAAACTTGATGACCCTATCATCGGGCTTCTCAGCCTTCCTTATTGGACAATGAGCTTTGGTACAATCAAACCAAATTTTGAAGGTTCAAATTGCTCAGCAAAGAGGCCCAAATGTCCCAAGGATCATTGTCATAAACTGGGCAAACTGTATGAAATATAGTTCAATGTGTAGCCAGTCTAACATAGGGGGCACATTTACTAAGGGTCGAATATCGAGGGTTAATTAACCCTTGATATTTGACTATCGAAGTTAAATCCTTTGACTTCAAATATCGAACGATTCAAAGGATTTTTTTAATCCATCGATCAAACGATTTTCCTTCGATCAAAAATTGACATTGGTGCTCGGTAGGTTTTAGATGGCGAAGTAGGTCGTCAAAGTTTTTTTTAAAGCGACAGTACTTTGACTATCGAATGGTTGAATAGTCGAACGTTTTTTAGTTCAAATCGTTCGATTCGAAGTCGAAGCAGCCAATTCGATGGTCGAAGTTGCCAAAAAAATACTTCGAAATTCCAAGTATTTTTTATTCTAATCCTTCACTCGAGCTTAATAAATGTGCCCCTAGATCTCAATCTATTCATGAAGGGTGTCATGCATCTGACATTGGGTGTGGAATGCTTGCAACCATCATCTCTAATTATGCAACTTATCATAACATAAAATCACCTAGTAAATTACTGAGTATTTTCACAACAATGATATCAGCAAGGGTTAAATATATAACAGATTACATGTAAACAAATTATAAATTGTAAACATCATGAAAAATTAAGAACTGTCTGATAAAACATGAACAAAGTTGTCCACTTCTGTACTTTACATCACATTTTTACATTGTCTGCTACAAATATATTTTTCATGAAAACCTCTGGCCTGCATATAAGTGAAAACTATCCAGTTTATCAAAGAATCCAACTATTTGCATCTTTTCATACTAAGGCTAATATCCATTCCACATTTCTTTTGCAGTGGAAGTAGAGAGCCTAGATTCATCCCATGTTTCCATCTATAGCGTGCACTTAGTCTTCTCTGTCTACATTTATTTATTGCTTCTTTTTGGAGACTGGACAGAGAATAATATAGTGTATACAATTAATACAAATAGGAGCACTTAGATAAACACTCTTCTTTTGCCAGAATCAATAAAATCTCAGGTTAGGAATTAAAATGGAGCAACAAATTGTTTTCAGAAATGCATATTTCAATAATGGTCTAGTTGACATATTTAAAGCCTGATTATTGGTTGCTGTCACAAATAATATATGGAATATACAGTAATTGATAAGCTGGCAGTTTGCATGTTTGCATTGATCCTGATTCAGGTTACAAAATCCCTGTTCTATGCATTCCACACCCAAGAAGAATTATGGCCATGTTTCATCATGGTGCAGATAATTCAGTTTTTTTATTCCTATTTAATCATCTCACTCTACTTTGCATAAACTTATCAATATGTCAAATCTGCCTTTCTGCTCTGCTATTTGGCTACTCAGTGAATGTCTCTATTAAGAACTGACGTTTTATCCAAACTATGAAGATGAAGATTATTACACTGTAATAAAACATTAGACAAGTAAACATAGTGCTTCAGTAATATGTGAAAAGCTTATTTTAAAAAAAGCCTCCTCCAATTATCTTATGAATCAGGTGGGTTCAGGGTATACATAACACAGGCAGGATGTTTACATACTTTGCATAATTTTGTGTATTCTATAACAAGCTTCTATTCCTAGTTTTACAGCGTACTAGCAAAATATACAAGGTTCCAGCTCTTCTAACCTAGTTCATGTAGAAGTCAATGGGAGATATCCTGATCTGTGCTGGGTTTTGTGCAATTAACCGAAAAAACAATTGAGTTTTTTGGTGTCAAATCTGAAGAATACATATGTTCTAATTTTTTCACCGCACACGAAATTTTCAGGAAAATGAATTACTAAAAAAGGGGAAAAACCCGTACGGATTTGGTCGTGGTAGTTTTCCAAAAATGATTAGAACTTTTTGGATTTTGATAAGTAATCCCCCCATGAAACTGCAAAATATCACCAAAATGCATTGGAGTCAATAGGAAGACAAAGTTAAATTGTGTGTTAAGGTATATCTAGATTGCCCTAGCTTGATAGAGATGCTCCTTTCCAATATGCTGCAACTGTTTATAGAAAACATATCTTACTATTTAGATATCCTTTCTCCCAGTTGATTTTCATTTTACATTAATAATACACTGTGCTAAAGGTAGCTGACTCCCAACAATATAAAGAAGCAATAGATATGGAAGGCAAGGGGAGGAAACAACCTACTGCAAGCAATTTTATTTTTCCGACACAACATGAAGAAATTTTAGCGTGGTTTTCTGAAACTATTTTCCAGAACCCAACCATGAAATTCAATCATACCAATATACAAGTACACTGTATAAAGTTACATTTTGTGCACAATTTGCCATGCTTTTTACGTAGAATGCAGTATTTTCATACACACAATTTGAATTTTATGGGACCTGTTATCCAGAATGCTCGGGATCTGGGGTTTTCTGGATAACGGGATCTTCATACCTTAAGTCTACTAGAAAATCATGTCGATATTAAATAAACCAAATAGGCTGGTTTTGCCTCCAACAAGGATTAAGTATATCTTAGTTAGGCTCAAGTACAAGGCAATGTTGTGTTACTACCCAGAAAAAGGAAATTATTTTTAAAAATTTTGATATGGATAAAATGAAGTCTATGGGAGACAGCCTTTACATAATTCGTAGCTTTCTGAATAACGGATCCTATACCTATATATTAGGACTTCTCAGCCAGGTGCATTTCAACCAGCTAAGAAGCACCACAGACCTATTAAATTAAAGTAGAAGCATGTTTAAATAAAATATTATAACTGCTAGAAATGAATAAATTAATTTCAAAGTTAAGAAGATATATGTAAATTAATTTTACGATGCCTTTCAGCAGCTCTCTGGGAAGTTTGCAGTTAATTCATTGAAGGCATATTCCAGTTAAGCAGGTTGTGAATTTGCTGTGAATGTTGGTGCAGCAGTTTGCTCTAGGATCTATACATCACCAATAAAACTCATTCCATAGCCTTCCTGTTTTACTTGATGAAGTACAAGATGTCCCCTAAATCAAGAAAATCATTGGAAAATTGCAGAGGCAGCAGAGATACTGATAATTGCTAGATGTAATAATTTAACTGGCTACAAATGACCCTTTATGTCTTAAAGCAAAAAAATAAATTAAGAAGACTTCTAGATCACCTTGCCTTCTTTGTTTTCATCATTTAAAAGGGTCATAAAGCAATAGCACACAGTGGGGCTCATTTATTAAAGCAGCGCAGCGCATAAGTGGACGCAAAAGATTGTCTGCGCCATCACGAGCGTGATCGCTAATATATTTGCGTGATATTGCGCATAACAGAGAGCTTTTGCGATGGTTTTGTTTATGCGCATTGCGCAAAAGATTGGGCATTTATGTCGCAAACGATGCCGTGGTTGTTAGGGGCGTGGCTGTGGGCGTGGCTACAATGCGCTTGCACTGCGGCCGTCGCAGATTTGAGTCTGTATATGTGCAAAACTGCACCCGGGCAACAGCACCACAATTTTTACGACTGCCTCTTCGTGGCGTAATAGTAACGCTCTTCAAAATGCGCATTCCTGCCCAGCTGCGCTAGTATATTCACATTTTTGCGTTTCATGTTGCTTAAAAGAGAATTTTATATATGTGTGCAGAGCCACACTGCTAAACTGGGTTCTGGCAAATACAATGGTGCTGCTGTTGGTGGGGATGTTTGTTAACTCAAAGTTTACTCAAAGATGAACAACCCCTGTAAAGTGCATATTAACCACGCCTTCCACCCAACATGTTTATATTGACCAAGGTTCCTTTAAGGGTATCAGGTAGGCTAAACACCTTTGCAACCAGACAAATATTAGCACAGAAACAAATGCAGATGCGTCTAAGTGAACGCAATATGCGCAATATGTGACGCAACTAATTAAAGCAGCGCATTCATACATGAGCACAACTAATCCTTACCTTTGCGGTATCTTCCTGTGCGCACAATTTATTATAAGCACTGCGACAGCTGATACGCAGTTTCACACGTCGCACCTGTCTGTGTCTACATTAGCGCACAAATCGCACTGTTAAGGTATCGTGCGCTACATTATTAAATACTCGCATGCGCTGGGCAAATGTCAGGCCACTGCGCTCTTTTTAGCGCTGCGCTGCATTAATAAATGAGCCCCAGTGTCAGGTATGGTTGGTAGGTGAAAATAAATATGGATTGTGCACAAATCTACAAATGCAAAAGGTCTTGGACTGCAAAATGCTCAAGAGGACTGATGAACTCATTAAATAACCATTCAAAGATACAATCTTAAGGGAGGTCATTATTGTAGACTTGAGGCAATTTATTTAATGATACATTTAATGGTAAATAATAACTGGGTTTTTTTCAGTAATTTAACTCAAAATTCTCCCAAATAAGCAATATACTGTACCAGAATAAGTAGACTGTTAAAGGGAAAATTCACCTCTAACTTATGGAGGTGAGGCTTAAAAACTGATATTGATAATATGTCTCCATAATAGGCACCCTAGATGTAATTCCATTCTCCCGTAAGAATTACCTTCACTCATCCCATTGTTACTTAAAATATTGAGATTCCTGTGTAATATTTGTGTAATATTTGTGTAATCCGAGCTTTAAAGTTAAAAGCCTTCAGTGGCAATTGTAAAAAATCAAGAAGAGAATCAAGTGTAAACATTGCAGAAATGATTCTTGTTTGTGAATTCTCTCACATTAGCTAGGCTGCTGGCCATGGAAATCTATAACCCTTTCCATTCCCGACTCTTTGATCTTGGGTGCCACGTGTTTCCAGAAAAACACAAGACTCGACACAGATCAAAAAAGAACTGCAACTGTATCTGACACTACAGAGCCACCATGATGGTACTTTTAATGCAGGCCATATCTAGGGTTGTTAGACTACAGCCTCTATACTTTACCTCTACAGCCTCTATACTTTATGTCTTGAGAATAATGGAATTTTTTTCCCAATACTGAGTAGGGTATCACTTTAAATGTCCCCTTTTAAATGTTATTGTTATTTTTACTGATTGTCTTTAACAGGGCTTTGAAGCAAAAGCCACTTTTGAATTCTGCAGTCTCCGTCATAATAAACTTAGGGAAAACTATCCTCAATGCCTGCAATAGCTCAGGCCATGCTCCTGTCCTAGGATAACCAAATCATTTCCACCTCAAATAAAATAGGGTCTTAGGAGCTATTCTAAAGGGAAATGTTTTACAAGCTGAAACTTGCCATGACCATCCAACCACATTACATACTAAATGTTATGTAGATGAAAGGGTAGGAAATAATTAAAAAGTCAACATCAAGCAAAATACAGTTTTATAACACTAACAACACACCAGCCCATTAAGAATAGCATTCCAAGCTGCATTTCCCAACATTCCCCAAAATCCAGGAACTGTGTACAATGCAGTTCAGGGGAAAGAATGACATTTACTGATAATCACATGGCTTCCTGGGAAAAAAAGCTGTTAAATGAGTTTTTGTGCCACAAAGAAAAGGAATTTTATAGTTGATTCTGTCCCTGTAGGACATCTAACTTGCTGCTTCAGAGTAATTTCATATAAAAAGCATTACATTTGGCAGCCGCATAACAGTATTAAAGCAGAAAAATGAATGTGTTAAGCTGCATTGATTAATCATTTCAGTGCTCAAAGCTGCAAGCCATGACCATCATAGTTGGCAAAGTTTTCGTGCCTGGCATTATCCACCATATAATTCTCAGCAAGGATATTTGACTGAAGATTTAGAACACAAAATATCTTTCTGTTGGCAAACACTTGTCAGTCACAGTTGGATTTTGTTTTTCTATATGAGTATTTCTTCCTGTGTGTTGGCTCCAACAGTACAAGCATATGTCTGTATCCAACAGAATGAAACAAAATGGGCACAGCATGTGTTGATTTTCACTTTAGGCTTCAACACACAAATTGGATGCATGATCAATAGCCTCGCAGCTCTCCAGTATAGTTGTGATGTGGGAAGGAAAACTAATGTTTTTTACACTCTTTCAAACAACTTGCAATAATGGAAATAAATACAGTATGAAGCAGAGAGCTCATTTAAAATGGAACTAGATAATTGAACCCATTAAAGAGCACTTTGGCATTAATAAAGGAGCATTATATATACCCTCACCATGGTTTACTGTCATTGATGGAAAATATACTTTGATTTCTGTCTCCCTGACATCATTTCAGTTGTATACCACCCACAATAATAAGATCATAGAGTATATTTTCTGTAAGTACTTATATTTTTCAGCAGTAGAAGAGCCCACAGTAGAAATTGTATTTGCCTGAAAATGAAACCAGATAGTTGGAATTTGGTCCCAGCCTAGAACCTCTGTCAAAGCTAATTGTACCAATACCACAAAGCCACTAATATCTGGAGTTCTATATGAAAAATATTTAGTACAGCCATACTGCTAAACCCTACTGTTCTCTCAGGTGCATACTGTACCATTCATTTCTAGCTGGAAATGCTTAAAGGGTGGTTTCTTTAAGGTTAACTTTTTTTGGAAAGCCACTCCGACCAAATCCGACTTTTCCCCCTATTTATCATTACATTTTCCTGAAACATTCTTATGCAGGAAAAGTCTCAATAAGATCGTAAAAAATCAGAACCCATGACTTTTTCGGATTTAATGCCAAAATACCACATTGACACTGAATACCGAAACTTTTTCGGAAATCCAGCACAAATCAGCATATCTTTGGGACATCTGCCATTGATTTCTACAAGAAGTCGGCAGGTCTGGGTTGGAGTACTTTTTTATTCGTAGTTTAATAAATCACTAAAAATTGGAGGTTTTTTTTTTCTATGTAAAAAAAAAATTGTGTTTTTCCCCTTTAGGGTTAGTTCACACGAGGAGATTCGGGGAGATTTTGTCGCCTGGTGACTAATCGCCTCGTCTTCTGAGCGACTATCTCCCCGAATTGCCTCAGCGTTTTTTCCCATAGGCTACAATGAAAAGTCGCCTGTGCTAATGCACACGCGGCGATGCATTTTCTATAGTCGCCCGAAGTTGCCTCACACAGGTTATAGACGGTTATAGAATGTCATATTCTACCAACTTTGCAATTTGTCATAATTATTTAATTTTTAGAGTTTTTAATTATTTGCCTTCCCTCTCTCTGACTCTTTCTAAATATCAAATGGGGGTCACTGACCCAGGCAGACAAAAAAAACTATTGCTCTGTGAGTCTTCAATTTTATTGTTATTATTTATTTTTATTACTTATCTTCCCATTCATTCATTTGCCTATTGATATCTCATTAAAATCACTGCCTGATTTCTAGGGTAATTAAGACCTTAGGAACCAGATAGCTGCTGAAATACCAAACTGGAGAGTTGCCAAACAAAAAGCTAAATAACAGAAGAAGAAAAAAATAGAACATTAAGACCAATTGCAAATATCAATATTTACTTTAAACGGTAACCACTCCTATAGTTGAAGCCTGGTCTAACTGTAAAATATATATGATTAATAAGCAGAGAGATAGACAGAGTTAACATCTACAGTATATAAATGGCGTTAGATATGAATGTGGGCTAGAGAATTTCCTTTAATATATTGAAATTAGTATAAGTAGTATTGTAACTTTGTTCTCTTTTATTTAAGGCATACAGCAGAATATGATTCTTCCCTTCCAAGGCCCTTTTCACCTCCTCAAACATATGGCTACATATGCAGCCCGTTACCTTCAGAAGCTGATGCAGTTGATGAAGATGATGATGACCTTGATTTAGAGGACATCAGTTCATTAAAGTCTTATCGCAAGTACTGTGAAACTCCAACCTCCAGTATCAGTGAATATGAGAGCTCTATGGCCGGATCTCTTGTTAATGGCTGGGGTTCTGTTTCAGAAGATAATTATACCAGTGCTAGATGCAGCATGGTCAGCTCCTCTGATGGATCCTTCTTAATGGATGCGAACTTTGCCAAGGCTCTTGCAGTTGCAGTTGACAGTTTTTGCTATGGTGGATCTCAAACTGAGACTGCTGGAAGAGATAAGTTTTATGCAGGTAAGAATTTTTTGTTACAAATTACAGTCCAATTAAGGGGATTAGGTAAAGGCACTGGCCTAGCCACTCGCCAGTAATATATAATCAGGAAAAAAGAGAGCCGATACCTTGTCTGCTACAAATGGGGGAATCCCAAACTTTATTCCATGGTGCTCACAACACTTCACAGTGATCAAACGTTTCGGGACCGCATGGCCCTTCCTCAGTGACAATCAACCAGAGAGACTATACAAAATTTATAGGCAAACTAATTGTGACCCCTAGTGGTAGTCATCAAATATACATAGAAAAAGATTATTAACCATTTGTATCCATTGTGTTAAAATCCATAAACGTGTATACATCAGTACATAATAATAAGATTATACTGTATAAAATATAATCAGTAAAAATCATAGCTTTTACTGGTAGTTACTCACTGACTAAAAAACAAGAATAAGAAGGATATAAAGGGTGTTTCTACCTTACTCGAAATATGTGGATTTCTACTGCAAGAAAAGTTTTAACAATTAATATATTATTACACTTGTAGAAGTACAGGTATGGGACCTGTTATCCAGAATGCTTGGGACCTGGGGTTTTCCGGATAACGGATCTTTCCGTAATTTGGGTCTTCATGCCTTATGTCTACTAGAAATTCATGTAAACATTAAATAAACCCAACAGGCTGGTTTTGCTTCCAATAAGGATTAATTATATCTTAATTGGGATCAAGTACAAGCTACTGTTTTATTATTACAGAGAAAAAGGTAATTATTTTAAAAAAAAGTTGGATTATTTGGATAAAATGGAGTCTATGGGAGACAGAAACAGAACACACCGGCACAACATGGTTACTGCTAGCAGGTATAACCTTGCTCGTTTATTGCGGATGCAACGTTTCGGGTCGTGACCCCTTTCTCAAGCAAGAAAGGGGTCACGCTTGAGAAAGGGGTCACGCCCTGAAACGTTGCATCCGCAATAAATGAGCAAGGTTATACCTGCTAGTAATACCCATGTTGTGCCAGTGTGTTCTGTTTCTACGTTACTTCTGAGGTTGCCAAGTTCCTCTATCACCGTGCACCTGGGATTCGTGTTTTTCTGGACGGCCAGGATGTGCGAGTGTAAGTTGTTTCTTTCTGTCTATGGGAAACAGCCATTCCGTAATTCGGAGCTTTCTGGATATCAGGTTTCCGGATAAGGGATATTATACCTGTACCATCAATTAATATATTATTACACTTATACTTTGTTTATAAAAAGCAGTTCAAGCCCCAACTTTCATGTAAACCCTTCGGGGACATAGTATCTAACTTCCAGATCCAGAGGCACTCTCTTTGGAGTAGTTTTTTGTCAACATTGACATAGTTAGTTTTAACTTCTTCTAGGACCTGCCATCGTAGTTGTGCCACGTTATGTTTACATTCTGCCCAATATTGGCTAATGGAAGTAGCCTTTATCTGTATATTATGGATTGAGCTGCGATGTTCATATATACGCACCCTCACCATTCTATTGGTTTTCCCTACGTAACCCTTTCCGCACGCACACTTTAGGTAATAGATTACATTCTTGGACATGCATATAAAGTATCCTTTTAATTTAATTTTAGTGCCTTGTGTCGGATGCAACACTGTATCTCCTTTTATGACACTATTACAATTCTGGCATGACATGCATGGAAAAGAGCCTACTACTGGCTTCCCTAAAAATCTTGCTTTAGACGTTATAGGGGGTTGCAAATCTGTATGTACCAAAAAATCATTTATATTTTTCCCTCTTTTATATGCAAAGAAAGGGTAATCTTTGAAAACCTTAGATGTACTTGGATCTGTCATTAATATCAGCCAGTATTTTCTCACCACTTTCCGTACGCCTTTTGAGTGTATATCAAAAGTGGTCACAAAAGGTATCCTTTCTCTAGTCCTTTCACTTTTCATGCTAGTCAATAAAGTTTCTCGGGGTAACGCATCTACCTCTTTCTCTTTTTTCCTGATTAAGATTTTTTGTTAGCAGGAACAACAACATACAAGCAGAAACAGGAGGGCAGATGTAGACAAAGTTATGGTACAGGTATGGGATCTGTTATCCAGAATGCTTGGGACCTGGGGTTTTCCGGATAATGGATCCTTCCTTAATTAGGATCTTCATCCCTAAAGTCTGCCTAAAATCATGTAAACATTAAATAAACCCAAAAGTCTGGTGTTGCTTCCAATAAGGATGGGTTATATCTTAGTTTGGATCAAGTACAAGGTACTGTTTTGTTATTACAGAGAAAAAGGAAATCATTTTACAAACTGGATTATTTTGATAAAATGGAGTCTATGGGAGACAGCCTTTCTGTAAATCAGAGAATTCTGGATAATGGGTTTCCGGATGACGGATCCCATACCTGTATTATAAATACTATATTCCTCTTTTTAGAAAAAAGCTAAATCCTATCCTATTAGAAAAAAAATAATATCCTTTGCATGCTGTAGAGCAGGGATCTCCAACCTCCAAAAGAGTTGGGGAGCAACACAAGCATGAAAAAAGTTCCTGGGTGGTGCCAAATAAAGGATATGAATGGATATTCAGTTGCCCTATGTGGATTGACAGCCTATTGATGGCTCAATTTGGCCATAAACCTGGTTTTTATGCAACCAAAACTTGCCACCAAGCTAGTAGTTGAAAAATAAGCACCAGCTTATTTTTTGGTTTTTAACTATTTGATGTTTTTGTTCAGCAGCCCTCCAGTCTTGAATTTCAGCAGCTGTCTGGTTGCCAAGGTTCAATTTTCCTAGCAACCAGGCAGTGGCTTGAATGAGTGACTGGGAAATATCTAGGAACAGGCCTGAAGAGAATGTTATTGAAATATTGAAAAGTAACAATAGAATTTTAGCCTTAAAGGTAAGGGATTTTTTTGCCACCAGGTTTATTGAACTCTGTTTAAAAAGCTGAAAATATGCAAGAGAAGGCTTGTATATGCACAGTCGGGGGCACACAAAGTAAAAAACAAAAAGTAGCCACGATAAAAAAGTAAGTTCCTTTTCAGATACAAAGAATATCATGTAACTCCTTAAATAACTTGTTTTTGTAGCACTTTTTATCTTGTGTACATCTATTTTGTGATTACAGTTTATCCCCTCCCATTACTGTTTACACATTACAGTAAGTACAAACCCTTCATTTATTGCCTAATTATTTTCAAGTGTACCTACTTGAGAGATGGCTACAGAGCCAACCAATGAGATCTTTGTCCTGGTCTTAAAGGTACCTTAAATCAGCCCTAATAACCCCTTCAGGCACAAAAAGCAGAAATCTCTGTATTTTATGGACTGGTCAAGGCAGGTATTAGGTACAGGACTGTTGTCAAAGCATATGTTCTGCTTTGTTGCAATTTTTTTTTAAGAATGGCAATTTACTGGCCCCTATTCTGCAGCTTTTTTTGTGCCTAGAATTGCGTATAACAATCACAACTCAACCCTAATGCTAATCTAATGAAAAATGATGGGCTCAGTTGTATGGAAGTATTGTCAAGCAGAAGAAAAACAGTTACACTGTAATCAGTTCGCTGAGCAGAGTATAGAATAGAGCTGCATTCTGTCTGCTAAGCTGAAATTAAATGTTTGCCTTATTAATTAAGAGTAAATTGTCAGGCATTTAAGTTACCTTCAGTTCCAATTTTGACGTACCCGATAAAGGATACATCCCAAAGGATTTGTTGCACACAAAGCCAAGCATGCTTTCTAAAATTTCTCAGTAATTGGACTGAATATGTTACGGTTTATAATACAAACAGACACTGCGCTTGAGTAGAGTGCACAGTCACACTTTTCTTTGTTTTGGCCTTGCAGGTTGAGTGACCAAAACAGTATAATTTACCTAATATTATGGCAAAGAGTCATAGGATCGGAACACTTGAGTCAACAGTTGGCACGTGTGTGGTGCCTTTATGCACATGATTTGATTCAGTATCTGGTGCCCCATTTAATACAAAAAACTTAAATAACACAAATAGATAACTTAAATAAACTTTAATAACTTATACACAATAAATGCTTAATTTATTTGGAATTGTGGGTTGCATATGGCCTACTTGTTGTGTGATAATGCACCACAAAGCTTGGTTAAATACGAAAAGCACATGAATAAACTGTATCCAAAACAAATGTATGTATGCAAAAAAAACAACTGCTCAATGAGCCAGTGCTTGTAATCTGCACATAATTCAATGCCCTTTTTTATGGCACCCAGGCTTGCTTCATTTGCATTTCAAATAAGCAAAAAATGATAATGAGTAAATGTGATTATTACATGGATTGAAGTTTTTGTTTCCATTTTCTCATTTTAAATGGAATTGCATGCCTTCACAGACTACTACATTATGTACTGTCAAATATCTGATGGATAAAAGGCAGAGAGTAAATTAGTGTTAACGCTGTATGATTCTCACTTCTTTCACAACAAGTAATCAGAGTACATCAATAAGAGTTGCATGTATGTTTTGTATGTAAGAATCGCTAGAAATTGCTAAATATTTCATATTTTTGCCAATGCCCACAGAATATTTTATTCATGCTTTTACTTGATCAATGTCATAAGTATATTGAAATATGCAGCACAGCAGAATTGATGCCTTTTATTTGTTAACCAGGTGATAGTCAGGTAAGCATGCTGTGTTTTGTGAAGGAACAATTAAAACCACTGAGTAAAACTACTTTCATTCCAATCTGGCATCTAAATACTAATTTCAGTCAACAGTAAACATTGTCATGATTACAGATTGGGAAACCACTACGATGCCAAGGAATCTAGAAGGGCCAGTGGCTGCAATTTCTACAAATACAATGTAGCATAATGTTAGAAAATGTCAACAAGAATGTGTGCATTGGTACAGCATGCATTCTAGAGTGTAGCATGCTGGTATGAATGTTTTTAGTGTTGTTTGTGTTATTCATTATAATCAATCACTCTCTGTCTGAACCTTTCCTACACTATTTCATGGCAGCTTGTACTGTATGTGTATTGCAATTCATAGGGGTAGATTCACTAAAGGATGAAGTGGCAATTCACCAGCGTTGCCACCCGCAGGGACATCGCCAATTCACTAACAGGCGCAATCGCCAATTCGCAAGCAAAAGAGACCGTCGCAAGCGTTCATTCGCACTCTATCGCCAGGCGACTTTTTGCTCGGCAAAAGGTCATTACTCCGCAAATTCAGTAAAGTGTGGATTTTACTGAACGTTACCTCTTTCACCAGAGTTGACATCGCCACCTCGAAATGCTAAAAAGAAGCTAGATCTTCCTCAATCTTACATCATATCCTGTGTGAGGAAAATGCATTAAAGTTCCAAAAACACTGGCAACTTTTCCTTTTTTGAAGTAGAATTGCCTGCAAAAGTCCTAACTTGAACTTTTTTGGGGTAACCGGTTTTCTCCAGACATTTCATAACATATGGAATATATGGAACATTTGCACCAACATTTATAATAAAGACCTCCATACAGCTTTAAATTACCAGCCGTATGTAAATTGACCTAAGCGCAAGATCACTAGCAAATTTTCACTAGGCACAACGCTAGGGCATCTTCACTATGAAATGCTTGCACTGCCGCTAGTGAAAATTCGCCATTGTTTGGTGCCCAGGGCGCACCATCGCATATTAGTGCATTAGCGTAGTGGTATCGAATTTGCGCCTGGCGAAGTGGTGTGATGTGTGCGAATAGGTCGCTGGCAACAATTTGCCCTTTAGTGAATCTGCCCCATAGTGTCTATTAAAAACAGACACTACATCAACATCCCTGCTACTATAATGTACTGTTCTTTTACTAGATTCTGTTAACAAAATGGTAATCTAGTCTGCTAATTGAAAGATGTAAAATTACAAAGCCCTCCAAACAATAATATAAGTCTGTATTGTGAACCCCCAAGACTCATTATGTGCTATTAATATCATCTAAAGTGCAGAAACGATTACCCTCACAATAATATGATGTAACTAGAAGTCACAGCGCCATTGCCATTTTACTGAAAACAATTCAGAATTACAAGATTCAGTATACAGTATTGCTCATAACAAATTGGGTATTATTTTATACTCTTTTATAGCACACTTCATGTTATCTTTTCTAGGACCAGATCAATGAGGATGATGGACCTGCAGTGCAATTACAAAAACTGGCCAATCGCATTTTGTGCATAAGGATCATGGCACATTGGTCATATTAAACACTGGTGTTTTTTTAACTGGTGGAGGATCACCCAAACCTACCTAAGGAGGCAGTCCTTCATTATATTTAAAGACAGGCTGCTCAGGGAATTGTGGGATCTTTCCTTCCAGCTGAAAATATGTCCCATGTGCCATGAGCCTAAACATCTAAAAGGTCCAGGAACAGGTTGCGTAGTCCAAAACAAATCATATTATTATGTAAATTACTGGACTATGTGACTCTGTTGGCTGTCTTTTCAGTGTGTTGCAGTAAACCTGTTTGTATGCAACTGAATATGCCTCCAAGCCAAGAATTCCAAAATAAGTAACTGCTTTGTGGTCACTGGGAGCATCGTCCATGGTGTTGGTGAGCAATGTATTGCTTGTGAGCCACTGGTTGGAGACAACTGGGTTATACCAATGTGCTGTAATATACATGGAGATGCATTCTCCTTATCTGCTGCAAGGTTTTTTCTATAGTTCATATTCCTTTTAATAGAAAAATCCTTCTAGCTCCAGCATTTTCGTTTTTGTTGTGCCAGATGCTGCAAAAAGTTGGTCTCCTGGCTATTAAACATGTACATTAAATATTCTACTGGGTAGAGCATGCACAGAAGCACACACTTCTCCTTAGAATTGGTAAAGGTAATGTGATGTTGTCCTTGACACCTGAGCTGCTGGCACAACAAGAATGAAACATGCTGAATGCCAGAAGGGAAGGAGTGCAGACTTTGTTAAAAGCTCAGCAACTCGGGTCAACTACAAGAAAACACCACCCTAGTTTTAACCCTTTCCTTGTCCTTTCATTTTATTGTGT
This sequence comes from Xenopus laevis, assembly GCF_017654675.1. Taxonomy (NCBI): domain Eukaryota; kingdom Metazoa; phylum Chordata; class Amphibia; order Anura; family Pipidae; genus Xenopus; species Xenopus laevis. The sequence continues at coordinate 62,985,479 of NC_054384.1, forward strand.
AACTACAAGCATTGTCTAGATTTTCCTTACAGTTGCTTTAAGACATTATACCTTCAGTCCTATTGAAAGATAAGAGAATTACAGGGTAAACATATTTCTGCTCTAAACCAGAACCAATAGTATAGATCAGGGCTGTCCAACTGGCGGCCCGCGACCCCCCCTTCTTTGGCCCCCCAGATGCTGTGTCTGTTTACCATATGTAAGATTTAAAAGGTATCACTGTAGAGATAAACTGCACCCTGCATTGTTTAAACCACAAATTCAGACTCTAATCCCCTGTATTGTTCACACCTGTGATCCCCCTGTATTGTTCACACTTGTGACACCTCTATTGATCACTCCCCTAAAGGCCTGTACTGTTCATACCTGAGACCCAAAATGCTAATAGGGCACCAGCACTGTGTCACTCTATGTAGTACATATTAGACTGATAGCATTACTAGTCTACTGCTCTGTTCTGCCTTCCCTCCCTGCAGGGCTGGAACTAGGGGCAGGCAGAGTAGGCGCCCACCTAGGGCGCAATCATGGGTGGGGCACACTTTTAAAGGGAATTTCCTTTCTTTCTTTTTTAAACCCTGATTTGCTTGGCCTTTAATAGTTTTTCAACTTTATAAACCCCCTGTTCCAGACAGAATCACTCCCAGCTCACTTTTGGCTGCTACTTGCACAGGTAAACAGATGATATGATGGATATTTGGCTGCTGCTGGCACAAGTACATATATGGAGGCAATAGTGTGTATTTTTGTCTGATGCTGGCACAGGTACAGATTGGGGGCAATATAAGGGATTGGCTGCTGCTGGCTCAGGTACATGGTGCAATATGGTGGCTGCTGGCACAGATACACAGATGTTTGAGGGCAATATGATGGATTTTTGGCTACTGCCGGAACAGGTACAAATTGGGCAATATGATGGATTCTTTTGGTTGCCGCTGGCTAAGGTACAGATTGGGGTGAAAATATGATGGATGTTTTGTCTTATGCTGGCACAGGTACAGATTGGGGCCTGGGGGCAATCTGAGGGATTGACTGCCATTGACATAGATAAAAATGGAGGCAATATGATAGGTGCTGGCACAGGTACAGGGGGCTATATGACTGGTAAGGTGGGAAATGGTAATGCAGGACTGGGTGGTGGGGGCACTGATTGAAGCCTTTGCCTAGGGTGCAAAAATACCTTGGCCAGCCCTTTCTCCCTGTGTGTGCCATTCTCTGCTTGCCAATAGAGATGTCGCGAACTGTTCGCCGGCGAACTTGTTCGCGCGAACATCGGGTGTTCGCGCTCGCCGGAAGTTCGCGAACGTCGCGCGACGTTCGCCATTTTGGGTTCGCCATTGTTGGCGCTTTTTTTTGCCCTCTCACCCCAGACCAGCAGGTACATGGCAGCCAATCAGGAAGCTCTCCCCTGGACCACTCCCCTTCCCTATAAAAACCGAAGCCCTGCAGCGTTTTTTCACTCTGCCTGTGTGTGCTGAAGAGATAGTGTAGGGAGAGAGCTGCTGCCTGTTAGTGATTTCAGGGACAGTTGAAAGTTTGCTGGCTAGTAATCGTTTTGATACTGCTCTGTTATTGGAGGGACAGAAGTCTGCAGGGGTTTGAGGGACATTTAAGCTTAGGTAGCTTTGCTGGCTAGTAATCTACCTTCTACTGCAGTGCTCTGTATGTAGCTGCAGTGGGCAGCTGTCCTGCTTCTGATCTCATCTGCTGACTGCTGCAATAACAGTAGTCCTTGTAAGGACTGCTTTTATTTATTTTTTTGTTGTTTTACTACTACTACTACTACTACTACTATAAGAGCCCAGTGCTATTAGTCTAGCAGTGTTGGGGAGTGGGACTGGTGTGCTAATCTGCTGCTCCTAGTAGTTCAGCAGCACCAACTTTAATTTTTTTTTTTTAATATTCATTTTTTTTTTATTTTACTTTTTTTTATTTTACTACCGCTGTAGTAGTGTATAAGTTGACCTTTTAGGCATTATTTGCCCTGTAGGCATTATTTGCACACTGTTTTCTTCAACCCGCCATCGAGCTGTGTGACCTTGTTCACATTCTGTCTAAATATCCATAATATTACCGTCTCCAGAAAAAACACCGGAGTCACTTTTTTCAAGCAGCCATAATATATTTTACGTAATCCGTATCCACCGCTGTAGTAGTGTATACGTTGGCCTTGTAGGCATTATTTGCACACTGTTTTCTTCAACCCGCCATCGAGCTGTGTGACCTTGTTCCCATTCTGTCTAAATATCCATAATATTACCGTCTCCAGAAAAAACACCGGAGTCACTTTTTTCAAGCAGCATTCATATATTTTACGTAATCCGTATCCACCGCTGTAGTAGTGTATACGTTGGCCTTGTAGGCATTATTTGCACACTGTTTTCTTCAACCCGCCATCGAGCTGTGTGACCTTGTTCCCATTCTGTCTAAATATCCATAATATTACCGTCTCCAGAAAAAACACCGGAGTCACTTTTTTCAAGCAGCATTCATATATTTTACGTAATCCGTATCCACCGCTGTAGTAGTGTATACGTTGGCCTTGTAGGCATTATTTGCACACTGTTTTCTTCAACCCGCCATCGAGCTGTGTGACCTTGTTCCCATTCTGTTTAAATATCCATAATATTACCGTCTCCAGAAAAAACACCGGAGTCACTTTTTTCAAGCAGCATTCATATATTTTACGTAATCCGTATCCACCGCTGTAGTAGTGTATACGTTGGCCTTGTAGGCATTATTTGCACACTGTTTTCTTCAACCCGCCATCGAGCTGTGTGACCTTGTTCCCATTCTGTCTAAATATCCATAATATTACCGTCTCCAGAAAAAACACCGGAGTCACTTTTTTCAAGCAGCATTCATATATTTTACGTAATCCGTATCCACCGCTGTAGTAGTGTATACGTTGGCCTTGTAGGCATTATTTGCACAGTGTTTTCTTCAACCCGCCATCGAGCTGTGTGAGCTTGTTCACATTTTGTCTAAATATTGATAATATTATCGTCTCTAGAAAAACCACTTGAGTTACTTTTTTTCAAGCAGCATTCACATATTTTACGTAATCCGTATCCACCGCTGTAGTAGTGTATACGTTGACCTTGTAGGCATTATTTGCACACTGTTTTCTTCAACCCGCCATCGAGCTGTGTGACCTTGTTCCCATTCTGTCTAAATATCCATAATATTACCGTCTCCAGAAAAAACACCGGAGTCACTTTTTTCAAGCAGCATTCATATATTTTACGTAATCCGTATCCACCGCTGTAGTAGTGTATACGTTGGCCTTGTAGGCATTATTTGCACACTGTTTTCTTCAACCCGCCATCGAGCTGTGTGACCTTGTTCCCATTCTGTCTAAATATCCATAATATTACCGTCTCCAGAAAAAACACCGGAGTCACTTTTTTCAAGCAGCATTCATATATTTTACGTAATCCGTATCCACCGATGTAGTAGTGTATACGTTGGCCTTGTAGGCATTGTTTGCCCAGTTTTTTTGGCCACAGCCACTGAAGCACAGAGGCCAGAAAAAATATGCCATATAAATGCTGAAAATAGTCATTTTTTGCCATACGTTGACTCAACGTATATGGCAAAAAATGACTATTTTCAGCATTTATGTGGCATATTTTTTCTGGCAACTGTGCTTCAGTGGCTGCAACCAAAAAAACTGGGCAAACAATGTCTACAAGGTCAACGTATGGCGAAAAATGACTATTTTCAGCATTTATATGGCATATTTTTTCTGGCAACTGTGCTTCAGTGGCTGCGTCCAAAAAAACTGGGCAAACAATGCCTACAAGGTCAACGTATGGCAGTTGTTTAAAGAGAACAGTAGATTACTAGCCAGCAAAGCTACCTAAGCTAAAATGTCCCTCAAATCCCTGCAGACTTCTGTCCCTCCAATACAGAGCAGTATCAAGCAGATTACTAGCCAGCAAACTTACTATCATCTGTCCCTGAAATCACTAACAGCTCTCCCCCTACACTATCTCTTCCAAGCACACACAGGCAGATTTTTCAGATACATTTTTGCCCTTGATCCCCCTCTGGCATGCCACTGTCCAGGTCGTTGCACCCTTTAAACAACTTTAAAATCATTTTTCTGGCCAGAAATGTCTTTTCTAGATGTTAAAGTTCGCCTTCCCATTGAAGTCTATGGGGTTCGCGAACCGTTCGCGAACCGCTCGCGTTTTTGCGCAAGTTCGCGAATATGTTCGCGAACTTTTTTTCCGACGTTCGCTACATCCCTACTTGCCAAGTGCTGCTTGTGTGTGCCATTCTCAGTTTGCCCCGTGCTACCTGTGGAATGTAAGCCCGTTAGGGGTTTGTTCTTGGGGTTATTAGCATTTGGAAATTGTTGTTAGGGGCCCCTAAGGTGTTTAATCATGTGTTGGGGGGGTTGTTGTATTATCCACAGGGGAGGATGAGGCATATAGATTTAAGGGTATGTTTTTAACATGACTTCAATTTTTCACATATGAGTGATGAGGTATTTGCCTGCAGTGAGCACCAACCATTTGGTTTTTTGGCATGTTACCACTGTTAATGTGGATATAATCTTAAAAGTTCTTTTGGTAATATGGGTGTGGTTTACAGTGGGTGTGATTTAAAAGGGGGAGTGGCCAACACTGACTTCCATTATTGGCCCTCCTCCACATAGGCCAGTAAAATTTTGGCCCTCGGTACCACAGAACTTGGACAGCACTGGTATAGATTATAATCAAATTAAAAATGTATTTTGAGTAACAGGTCAATCAATCCATGATGTGCTGTATAGCTTTTTGTGTTTATATACTTGTATCTGTTTGTTTGTTTCAACTTTCAATAAAGGTTATGTCTGGTATAGATTTCATGTGCCCTACAAATGGTGCCTTTGGTAAGAAAAGCATGTATACACTTTATAAATAGGATTCAGCAATTTGAATCTTGCTTCTTTTGTCTGTTGCACAGTGTATTTTTTATCCCATATCCCAATTCAGAACACGTTCTGTTTTTTCAGGGTTAAGTAAGGTCATTGAATCAAATCCTTCCTCCATCTGTTCCATTTGGGTGATATTTACACTTGTATGTGTTTCTGTTGCATCAGAACTATTTATTATGTTTATTATGATGATTATCCATAGAGGCTGGAATTTAGGCAATCAGCTTGTTTCTACAGAAGAACAGTACCAGTGAGTAATCATACAGAAGTAATCAGTAATCTCAATGAAACTGAGAAGCATTTATGACCTTTGCCACACAATATGATTTATAGTAGGACTAGGCAATAAATAGGATACAAGAATACACTTGATAAAAAAATACATTTTAGGAGATCTATCAACTGATATTGTTTAAGAGGCTTATGCATTCAGTTTGATTTGACATGGCTGCTTATGGATGTGCTTCTTCAAAATTACACATTGTTATGTTGCATCTTGGCAGCTTTCTTGGAAATGATTATTTTTCACATTATCTGTCACCTTGCAAAGATAACCACATGCAAAGGGGCATTTAGAAAAATATTGACTTTCCTAGAAATGGCATATTTAAAGGAGAAGGAAAGCTATGGAGGCATTTTATTGCCAATAGATTAGTTGCAATAGTGCAAGCTAGAATGCTATATTTATTCTGTAGAATGTTTTACCATACCTGAGTAAAAAGCTCTAGAAACTCTCTGTTTGTTTAGGATAGGAGCTGCAGTATTAATGTGGTGTGACACCACTTCCTGCCTGAGTCTCTACCTACTCTGGGCTCAGATTACAGTAGAAAAGGGAGGGGGGTGGGGAAGAGGAGCAAACTGAGCATGCTCTTGCCCAGGGCAATGAGGTTTAAGCTGAAGGCAGGAAGTCTGATAGAGAAGCCCATGTGTACACAATAGAAGGAAAGAAATGCAGTGTTTCTTTTGACAGGGGACTCAGAGCAGCATTACTTTGGGGGTTTACTGGTATATTTAGATGGACCTTTCTGATAAGGCTAACTTAGTTTTAACCTTTCCTTCTCTTTTAAGTATAATTTTTGCCATAGATTCAGCACTATCTCAATGTCTAAATCCACAGGAAAAATTTATCGTCTACTTTCCTTTCAAAAACAGGGATATTGCAATATACTGTATGTACAGTAAGCTGGTTAGCTATGAATATCCAAAAACTATGTTCACATGCTAATTCCCTGTCTACCTGTCTATTTCCCATCATACCAAGTCCATTTCACTTCTACAGTATAACACTTTCTGGTGTCCTTCCATTGGTTCTGTTACAATATAATGTATATAGCACTGAGCATTCCACTTCTATCATCACACAAAGCTGAAAAATATGTCTGTATTGGAGTGAGTTTAGTTATTATCATATACAAGATGAGACTGCAGCCAAAAGGGAATTGAATGAGAACCATCACTATCCTATAAATCTGCTGTACTGTAGTGGATGTTTCATTGTTTCACAAACAGTTTATTTTTTTAGGGTTATTTATATATTTATCAGTTTTATGATATCTCCCACCTATCATTTTTCTTTGGGCTTCAAATGCACGCATGTTGTCACTGGTAGATCCCCCTGTTCTAATTGGCTGATTCCAATATGAGCCTCTGCATCAACCCAGGTGCAGGCAAGATGGTTCAGGGCCAAGATGCTTACATGTGCGTATTGGCGATGAATTACGCTCTGTGTGCTGGCACCCTGCCTGGCACAGTGGTTCTGGGAGCAGTCACAGGAGAAGACTGATGCCAATGGAGCACAAATAGGGTTGCCACCCAGCCGGTATTTTAATGGCCTAGCGGGTAAAACACCTACCAAGGCCGGGGTCGGTATTACAAATTTACTGGCAATGTCAGAACGTACCTTTTTTTTTTTTCAGGCTTCTTGCCATCGCGCGATGTGGCTCCGCCTCTTTTGCATCACGGTTTGTGGCTCACACCATTTTGAATTGCGGACCGCCCCTTTTGTTCCTGCCCATCCACTGGCCGGTAAAACCTTTGAGAAAAGGCGGCAACCCTAGGCACAAATCAAAAGCAGAAATTAGCTCTTGTGGACTTTCTCTTTCTACATACTGAATACAGCACCACCCTATAAATTCCAGATATTCTGTAAACAACAACAAAAACATTTTTTTAAAAATCTTTTCATGCACATTTAGGGGAAAATGTAATGTAATATCAAATTTGCAACGAGCAACACTTTGTGAATATAAATTTGCCTGTCACAATGTAATATTCTTCATTAGGCTTTTATTGCATTATGAATATTGCGAACACCTGCTCTGCAGTTTCATTAAATATTTTGTAGCAAAAAACGGTTTGCGACTGCGATTTTATTACATACACTGCTAAAGTTCGCAAACTGTAAAATTTAGCTAGTTTTACATTCCCCCTTAGAGCCTTATTTTCATTGCTATCTATTAATATTACTATGTGCAATTTCAGATCATTTCGTTATTACACCATTATTCTGGCTTCAGATCATAGGGCATTGTATCCACCTATATTATCAGCGTGAATGTAATCCTACCTAGGGACCGTGAGATGTACATGATCAATAACTGTATTGCATAACAGAAATAAATTGCACACGGTTCCTACCATCTGACTCAGCAGCAGGAATCTCCATTAACCCTATTACATTATCCATAACGTAATTATATTATATTGTCTGTATGACAACCGATGCATTGATTTGAGAAACCCACCACCCCCTTGTGAATGTGAGGATTTTTGTCAGGCTGTTATCAGCTAACAGGTTAGTTTGCCTTGCTCTTTATAGGTAAGCTCCCCAGGGGTTTCTAACATCAATAAATCCACTTTGTGGATGTGTAGATCTTTTTCTTTATTGTACAGTAGTTTGTTTTATTACAACATGAAATCTGTAGTATAATTTGGACTGCTTACTTTGGGCAACTGGGAGGTACAAAAGGAAAGTATTATATAAAATGTTCTTCGGTTAGATTCAGAAGTGGAAGTATATTGCCGTTTTAATCCACTGCAATTTGTGAAATAACTTTTTTACTATAGGTTTATTACAGTTTTACCATAAGGACCAAAATTAACATTTTGACTTAAACTCTTGCATGGTTCCTTCCTTCGAATACCATGGGTGCTGAGTATTTTATCTTTTTATGGAAAACCACTCAGGAAAAAAAGGAACTACACAAGAGTTTAGGATGTAGGGAATTGCGAATCTGACACATTTAGCTTCTCCGTCATTGTTGTATCACATGTTTTAAACTGTGTGCCTTTTTTTTAAACCATGCAACATTTTTTAACTATACATCAGAGTCTATGGGCATTGTTTCATGGCAAAATATTTCAATCATCCTTATAAAGAACTCATTTCAATCATCCCTATAAGCAACTCTTGCATGGTTCGGACCAGATTGCTCAAGCCCGAAGTATTAAAAGAGTGGTGATTTTTTTTTAGGATTTTGACCCCCCACTCTAAAATCTACAAAAAAAAAATCAAAATCGGACAATGCATAGTTAATTGTAAATTCTTTGCTGCTCCCTTACACCAACAGGTTTTACGTTTTAGCATCTAGCATCTGTGCTTAAATGTAAAAACATTGGCAACAAAGCTGTTCATATAAAAAAACAACAAATATTTCATGATACAATGAAAATCCTTATTTATCATTTGAAATCTGATTATTTATAAGCCTCTTTTCTTTTAACATCTGTCTTTACCAGATTTACTCTGCTGTGCAGTTCATTGTTGCCAAGGTCATTAAAGATTAGTGTGGAATCAATAATTGCGTAGTGAGCAACCAGTAAAAATAGTATCCAGGATTAAACTCTTGGAAGTGCAGTTTTAGTAAAGTAAAATAAAAAAAAAAAAAGCAAAATGAAAATCTGATATCTAAGAAAAGCTGAAGTTTTTCTTAACAGAATGACCTTGGATGTTACAAATTGCTTTTTGTAAGTCAAATGACGAAAAGCATCAAATTATAAACAAATCCCAAAGTTGCCTGTGTTAATTTAGGGTCAGTAACCATGGTAAACTTGAACAAAATTGTTGTTCTACCCACTGGCGTAATTATAGAAGAAACAGACCCTGCAGGGTCCGAGGAAAAGGGGGGCCCAAACTGCAGGGTCTGTTTCCTCTATAGTGTTGAAATCCCCCTCCCCATCGTTTTCTTTTAAGTGACTCGGGGAGTTGGGCTGTGCGCAGTAGTCCCTATGTGCGCTGTTGTTATGCCCCTGCTTCTACCCCCATATATAATAAAACTAGGAGCAGTAACCCATAGCAACCAATGAGCAGGTAGGATTTACTGGTCACCTGCTTAAAAGCAAGCATCTTATTGGTTGCTATGGGTTACTGCTACTGGGCAAACTTTGTGTCTTATATTACAATCTACCCTACCTCTACCCTAGTCTTTTTGCCATTTAAGGTAATAGGCCCAGTACCCAATACCTTTCATGTACTCAGAAGCAAAAGATTACTGGTGTAGAAAGAGAATGGAGCATTTTATATAAAATATATTATATATATATATATATATATATATATATATATATATATTTTCCCCAATAAGTCCTGAGCAGTGCGGCCTCTTCGGTGGAGATTATATATATATATATATATATATATATATATATATAATATGTACAACAAAGCATGAAATGTGGAAGCCTTTGTTCACCTTACATTATCTAATAATATGTGAATTTTGGCACCTTATTGCTATTTATAGCCTGGTACTAGGGTAATTGTACATGGGGTGCTGAAAGCGCTGTGTTTTTAAGTATCCCAAAAGTGTACTGACACATCTCAAGGTTTATATTTCCCTGATAAGTACTGGTGAAAGTGCATGTTAGTGATTCCATTATAAATCTCTGGAGAGGCAGGGTCTGTGCACACTTTGGGGCACATTTACAAAGCTCGAGTGAAGGATTCGAATAAAAAAAAACTTCGAATTTCGAAGTGTTTTTTTGGCTACTTCGACCATCGAATGGGCTAGTTCGACCTTCGACTTCGACTTCGAATCGAACGATTCGAACTAAAAATCGTTCGACTATTCGATCGTTCGATAATCGAAGTACTGTCTCTTTAAGAAAAACTTCGACCCCCTAGTTCGGCAGCTAAAAGCTACCGAACTCAATGTTAGCCTATGGGGAAGGTCCCCATAGGCTTGCCTATGTTTTTTGGATCGAAGGATATTCGTTCGATCGATGAATTAAAATCCTTCGAATCGTTCGATTCGAAGGATTTAATCGTTCGTTCGATCGAACGAATGTTCGATCGTTCGATCTAAGTATTAGCGCTAAATCGTTCGACTTCGATATTCGAAGTCGAATGATTTTAGTTCCTGGTCGAATATCGTTAATTAACCCTCGATATTCGACCCTTAGTAAATCTGCCCCTTTGTGTGCCACAATTTGACACCATTCAAAAGAACAGTAACATCAAAAAATGAAAGTGTTTTTATGTAATGAATAAATAATGTAGTGTTGACCTGCACAGGTAAAACTGGGGTGTTTTTTTTTTCAGAAAGACGATTATAGTTTATATAAACATGTGTTGTGTAGCCACGGGAGTAGCCATTCAAGCACAAGACAAAATAGTTGATAATAGATAAGCTATGTAAAATCTCTTTGTATACTAGAGGGCTTATCTGTTATCAGCTGTGTAACCTGTGCCTTTTATCCTTTTTCAGCTTGAATGGCTGCCCCCCCCCCATAACTACCCAGCAGCTTGCTTAAATAAACTATAGTAGAGTTGTTGAAGCCAGTTTTACATTATAACAATCTAGGCATGCTGCTGCTTTCTCTATTTAACAACCTTCCATCTACCTAACATTATCCAACGGTGGTAGATCCTAGCCCCTCAGGCAGAAGGATTCCGTCAGTGTGACTGTGCTAGCTAGTTAATTCCATCCGACAATGGATACTGATTGTTCAGGCAAACATGCCTCCAATTTAACACTTTGATAGATAATCATTTTTATCTTTTTACACAGTGTAAGCGCACTCTAGAAAATTAATTATGTGACTAACGAGCTCAGAGAAGTAGGGATTTATCATAAAGAACAGCATAATTATCATTTATACAGGGATATGGGTCTATAGCAAATTAAGTACCATTTTTACTTTTTAAAGCCCAATAAAAACCCTTTGCATATTTAGCACCTAATTATCTGGTTTTGATCAAAATAACTTTTTTGAGGTCAGCCAGTTGCTAAATGATCCCAAGCTGTTAATGTCCTTTCAGACAAGGTTCTGAATCTCCCAGACCAGATTTCATTTAGTTAATCTCTTTGCTGGCAGTCTGCTGTACATTTTCTCTTTAACAGCTTCATCAGCAGAACAGGGAACATATTATAAAGCTTTAAAAGCTCCAAAAGCTTTTACTGCCTGGCTTGTGTCTAATTTTATTTTAGTGCAAGTGTCTTCATTAATGTAATGAGTTCTGAGGTAAGTTTCTAACAAATAAAAGGCACCTTCCTATTCCTTCATCCACATGGCAAAATGTACATTATAGTGCTGGTATAAAGGGTGGGTTTATATTATTGTGGAGGTAACCCCTCCCCCCAATAAGAAAAGCCCCTACCTACCTACCTACTACCCTAGGTAGTCCCCCCTCCCTACATCCCCCCCCCCCATATAGTTTGTTAGTTTGTAAGAGTTTTTTCAGTTATCGGGGCAGAGTAAGCACAGCAGAGCTCATGAACGCCATCTTCCAGATCTCCGGTCTTCTTCGGGTCCTCTTCCTTTCCTTCACAGAGAAAGGGTTTTCTAGCTGTTATCCTACAGTGCTGAGAGCCTAGGTCTCGAACAGCCATATAACCCATCTCTGTCACTACTGCTTCAATCATGCATCTAACCTTAAAGGCATTCTTAAAGGGAAAATGTGTTATTTTACAAAATGCATCACTTGATAGCACTACTCCAGCAGAATCCTGCATTAAAATCCACCCAGCTACGGCACTTGTGCTCTGAACTTCAGTCACTTTTTACTGCTGCACTGCAAACTGGAGTGATATCACCCCCTCTCTATCCCTCCCAGTAGACTATCAACAAAACAATGGGAAGGTAGCAAGATAACTACTCTCTGACACCTGCATTGCTAAAAATACTCCAATGCCCTTAGTGGAACATATGATAATACCATTAACAGTAAAAAGCCAAGTCTGGTTCACCCAAACCACCACTTCTCCAGTTGCACTGAGTAGGTGAAACAACTTATCTAAAAGCAGTTGCATTGCGAAGTGCTGGCTCTTTCTGAAAACACAGGATCAGTAGCAAAGACCAGAGATGGCTGCATACTCGCCAATATTACAGCTAAAAATACATCTAATATTTCAAGAATAACATTTCAAATGGTGGAATTAATGGAATGGTTTCAAACAAACAACATTACTACAGTATGGTGAAAATCGTAGTTTGCTAAACTTTGCTAAACTTCTCCCGCACAAGTAATGTGGATTTAATATATTCTTTCTGATTCTTTTGTGAATGTATCATGATTATTTTATGTATTATGGATTTAAATTCTTAAATTGTAGAGGATAGCAATGTCACACAGGAGGAATTGAAAGTTTTGCCTGCCCAAACATGTGACATGCAAAGCTCCCTATGTGCCCTTGTCCTGATTACCAATTATGCAGCTGATATATTACATTACATTAATTACTTCTCTTTTAATTTTTTACAATAGGAAATGCATGTTGAATTTTTTTAGAAAAGCACAGCTTGTTTTTTAATTTTTTTTAAACAAAATCATAAAAAATTTGCATTTGAACCACATGCATTCTTCTATAAAAAGTTTAGACTAAAATACAATCTGCAGGATTCTCTTTTAAAAACATTGCGTACTTTATATGTTTACGACTTTTTTTATTTGCAGTTTTATTTCGACTATGCTTACAACACAACAGAGAGTTTCCATGGCAACTGTTGTTAGTTATCCTCAGTGGCTCCCCTGGCAGCACTTCACAAGTTTTGATGATAGATGCTAACTTTCATAGGCAACAAACATAAACAGATAATAGTTATTCTTAAGGCTAATTCTATGGATAAAAAAACAGTTTAGATTAAAAAAGTAATAACAGTGTAAAAGAAATGTCTAATAACATAGACAATAACTTTCTGAAACAAATTGAAACATGTATTGATGGCCTTTACAAAGTCATAAAATGCTACTATGTTCCCATTTCATTTGTAGCCAGTGTTTTCTTAAGCACAAAGAGAGCACAGCTAGAAGTGATCACAAAAGTATTTCCCTTTATTAATATTTTGGCAGTTATTTATTAAAGTCCGATTTTTTCTGGCCAGACTTTTAAAAAGGAAAAACACAATTTTTTCGGAGAAAAAAACTCAAATTTTCTGAGATTTATTAAACCTTGATGGTGTTAAAAGTTGAATAAAAAAGTACTCCTTCTCAGACCTCCCGAGTTTATGTTGAAGCCAATGCTCCGTTGATATCCTGATCTGCGCTGGGTTTTGTTCATTAATCGAAGGTTTATTTTTTTTTTCAGTGTCAAATTAGAGAGATTCACAGATTTCGTGACAAATTTGAAAAACTCATACAATTAGTTTTTTTCACAATTTAAATTTTTTTTCCTGCACAAGAAATTTTAATAAAAATGTATTGAGAAATAGGGGAAATGTCCATGCAGATTTGGTCAGAGTAGTTTTCAGAAAATAGTGAGAACTTTTCGGATTTTGATAAATAAATTGTGCTTTAATTGTGATTTATTTTATGATTTTCAGATGGTTAAATATACAATCATCAAAGAATAAAGAGCCTCTCTGTATATGCCATTTTTAACCCTAATCTTCATGTGCCAATTAATGATCGGCGAATTTATTTGGCAGGTGCAAATTTGTGGTGAATTTCCACGTTTCCCCGTCGGCAAATAAATTTGCAATTTTGCAGCGAAAATGGGCTTTAATGGGAGCTGGCGTCAACTTAGACGCCGGTGCCTATTTTGACGCCAGTGATTGTTAGCAGCCGCCAAAATTTGTGTTTTGGTAATTTTTCGCCCATTTTGGGAAATTCGCAAATTTCGTGGCAAAACGGGACAAATTCGCCCATCACTAGTGCCAGTTTCTTCTTTCAGCCTTATGCAGTAGCTTCATGTCCTTATCAGGGTCAACCATTGGCTTGTCAGTACCCTCACATAAACCCTACTAGATACCTGGCTGCAGTTGTTCATCTGAACATCCAATACAAGAAGAAAGTGTTGTGTGTGAGTAAACTAGCATGTAGAAATGGCATCAAATAATATTATACATTACAATATATATATATACTGTATATTTGGCTACACATGGCAAATGTCCACCCCTACCTTTACCGCTTATTATCTCAGCAGGTTATCTTTGCTGACTTACACAGATAAAAAAAACACTCATCATATCTGACAAGACAGCTAAATTTGTATGAATGAAAAGGCAGAATGAAATATGTACTTCAAAATAATCAATAAATCATGTTTTCAACTCTGATGCAAATAAATCTCTCATGTGAAGGGAAGATTTAACTTTCATCTTTATATCCCTGTCACAGTGGAATGCCCCTTGTTCCTGACCTATATTAACAGTAAAAAGGTTCTGTTTGCAATTGTTGTAAAATGTTATTATTCTATTTGAGTTTACAGAACTGAATATGTGTATGTTCCTAGTATATATGCATGCCTATGTTGCTCTACATGTAAATTATATATGTGTTGTATTTGCTGTGGAGTTACCTTTAGGAGACTCGTCAGGAGATTACTCTCACATGCTTTCTTGAAAACTGAGTACATTGGTGACTAGAGAACAGTGGCATCAATAGCGCATCCGAACATTAACTTAATGACGGAAACAATTCAGAGGTGACAACTAGTGATGGGCGAATTTGTCCCATTTTGTTTTGCCGAAAAATTCAAGAATTTCCGCAAAATTCGCGAAAAGCTAATTTTGATGCCCGCGTCAATCTTGACGCCCGCATTAAAGTCAATGGGGATCTGAATAATTTTGACGTGTGACAGTTTTTATGCGCGCCCCTATTCAGACGCGTGGCTTCCTCCAGCAGAGGTACAAGCTGCACAGCATAGTCCACTTGTATATATTCAAAAAATTTTGTTTGTATATACTGATGAGAGGTGCACAATGTTAGCTCTGCTGCAAAGAGGTTTCGTAAAGTACACACAAAAATAGGAACAAAGGAAAACTCACTTTGATGCTTCTGCAAAAACTTCAAATTCTTTTATTTATGCTGAGAAGTGAGTTTGCCTTTGTTCCTATTTTTGTGTGCACAGTAGTCCCACAGCTTATGGCAGTCTCTCCTCAAGATGTGCCAATCACGTGGGCACTGCAATGTGTGGGCAATGTCACAGACTTGGCACAGTTGCTGGTACATATGGTGCTGGTAGCAGATATCCCAGAATGTGGGAAAGAATGCAAGGGGAATGCAGCACTTTGGCATTATTGTGGTTTCATATTAGGATGATCTGTGGGCTTCATGGAGCAGCCCAATACTGGCACTGAGCTTAATAATATCCAGTTTCCCCTGTCACACTCTTGTGAGTCTCTGTTCAGCATGGGACCAAGCCACTCGTGCCACTGAGTATCCCACAGCCTCTTTGTGCCAACAACACTGCCCACTTCCTCTCTCTGGGAGATGTCACTTCCCAATTGTCTTTCCCCACCCTCAGGGGGCTGCCTCTCACTGGGATAAAGTCCTTTTTAAGTTCAGGGATAAGGTGATGTGACTCTGTCCAGGTAAATATCTCATTGGCAATTCAGCAAATGCTGGTGGATTTCCTTGTCTCATATACTTTCTCTCAGATGCACACCCACAGGCAGAAGTCACAAAGCTTTTGCCCAGGAATTGTAACAGGAGTCTCAAAGTGAAATATGGCCTACCAGTATTGGCCTTTTTAACTGATAAATCAAGCAAATCCTACATGCAATTCCTACTTTGAAGGCAGTTTTAACATACTATACTGCAATCCAGTCTGAACATGGTCATCAAGTCTTGGAAGACCACACAATAAACCATTACCCCCAATAAAGCATTGTTATGGTAGTATGCATGTCCATGACCTCCAGAAGCATGGAAGCAGTGAACAACCAATGAAAAGCTCAAGGGATATTTATTTTAAAAAGGTGATTTTTTTTTCAATTAAATGCATGTATATTAGGACCTCCAAATGCATTTTTAGCACCCACAGCATGTTCTTGCTCATACTAAAGCTATATGCAATCTTTATTCATACAGAGCTTTCTCCATCAGTGTCACCTTTGGATGGCATATTAATGCAACATAACAGTGAAAATATAGATGCTACCAAAAACAAATCCAGAGTTAATCACTTGCCTGTATTAGACTGGAACATTGACTGGATGGATGAAATGGAAGCCAAGTACAGCCGGAAAAATGACATGAGACATAACTTTCCTTTTGATAAAAAGGTAATATGAACTTGAATATTTAGGTGGTAACATACATGTAAATATGCAGATAATTGCAAGGTGTGGTTATTATTATTTATAAAGCACCAATACCTGTATATTCTAATAAGCTGTATGATATATTGAATAGAGACATAGATAACTGAGTATGGCAGATTATACTAATGATGGGAAAAGTATAAGTCAAGATACAAGAAGGTGTGAGAGCTTACAAGAGAGCTTACAGAGTTCAAGCTTTCTTTTCTTTCTTGGAGTTTGTTGCCCTGACCTGGCATGGTTAAATAGTCTATAGACCTCTTATTTGTTCAGGCAGTTTGTCTGATTTTGTCCATGCTTTTTAGACATCTCAGCAAGCTTCACCTCATCAACAGGGGCGATTCTAGTGTTAAAGCCACCTGAGGCCCCCCCTCGCCACCCACAATTACTTAAACATAGCTGGCGGGGTCTAGGGGGGTTGCATTGCTAGTGCAGAGATTGCAATAGTGCTCTCTTTGCTATAAAAGCTAGATTTCTGTGTAATTACTGGAAATTCATCTCTAAAAGTTACGCCCCTGCCTGGTAATCATCCACCACAATGCATTGCGTATTCATACAGTAATCATCTGTTTCGCCCAAAGGCCATTTAGTCAGATCCTGGTCACTGTATTGTCACTTTTAATTTACAGTGTTCAGAGAAGGAAAGGGGAATGCTGTACTGTATGTAATGTTTTGGCAAGATATAACACTAAGAATGATTACTTTGTTGCATTATATGCAAAATAAGAGAATATGTAGAAGCTATAGGTTACAAGGAAGTCTCATCCGGTCATTTATTTGGTTAACAAATGTGTGTTATTAATTGCTTTTAAAGGAGAAGGAAAGCTACGGAGGCATTTCATTGCCAATAGATTAGCTGCAATAGTGCAAGCTAGAATGCTATATTTATTCTGTAGAATGTTTTACCATACCTGAGTAAAAAGCTCTAGAAACTCTCTGTTTGTTTAGGATAGCAGCTGCAGTATTAACATGGTGTGACATCACTTCCTGCCTGAGTCTCTCCCTGCTCTGGGCTCAGATTACAGTAGAGAAGGGAGGGGGTTGGGGAAGAGGAGCAAACTGAGCATGCTCTTGCCCAGGGCAATGAGGTTTAAGCTGAAAACAGGAAGTCTGATACAGAAGCCCATGAGTACACAATAGAAGGATAGAAATGCAGTGTTTCTTTTGACAGGGCACTCAGAGCAGCACTACTTTGGGGGTTTACTAGTATATTTACATGGACCTTTCTGATAAGGCTTACTTTGTTTTTACCTTTCCTTCTCCTTTAATATAGAAACAAAGCTTTACTGTATTGCTTAGAATTACAATCAATACTCAATTACAGATTAGCGCAAAGGTAATTGCATGTAATTATTGTTATTATTAGATTTCTTTCTAATGTCCATTCCCTTTAGAAAGATCAATTACCATGGATATCTGCAACAGCAATGATTGAATTTTCAGACATTTCATCTACGTGTCAGTTATGTGCTTACAATAGGCATGTCATCAAATCAAATAGAATCTTTAACTCATCAGATGCATTTATGCGTAGGAAAGCAAAACCTGATTGAAGACAGTATAGCCAAGAATACACATTTTTAACAACACCTTTCTAGTTGAATGGCTCAATAATATGGCTGAGCTGGTTTATGGGTAATTAAATCAATCTTTCTTCTGCCTGCCAATTTAGGTTTAAATCACAAAGCCTCCTTTTGACCTCCTCGTGAAAACTAGTAGATACTGTTATTTTGCTCCAGCCAACATGTGCTGGTTTATAGACTTTATATCACATAACACTTGTGAATTCTACAAAAATAGCATAATGCATCTCACTTCACACATCAAAGGTAAAATACAAACTAGATAGAAGTACCATCAAAAAGTCAGCATATTTACAATTTATTTTCAGGCAACTAGTGCTAGTAAAAATATATTTTTCAAATCCACAAAACTGTGTATTTTGTTGCAAAAATATAGATAGCGATATAGGCATTTTCTTCTCCACCATTATACCACATATGTACTTACCCCGTAGCATAACATGAGCAGTATCATAACTACCTTACAGCATACCTCATGTTTGCAGGGGGGGTGAGACAAGAAGGCCTACATTGTAGTCTGCTGTACAGCCACTTCATACTTGCCACCCAGTCGCTGTTTGCTGCTGGTGGGCGACTGCAGAAGAAAAGGAAATGTGGGGAGTAGGGGGTTGGGGCCTACTCATGTACACTGCCCCCCCCCGATGATTTTTTGTTGTAGGAGCCTGATGTGCTGAAGTTACAACACTGAACATAAGTCAGCCAAGTAAAACTATTAGGCTGCCTTTCAACTCAAATTACTTGCAATGACCTGCACCCTCATCAGCCCTACTGCAATCTGAGACCCTCTGCTGCCCATTTGCTTCCCAGGGAACAACACTGGTAGATGTAGTGTAACAGGGGCAGGCAGTAAGGTTGGTGCAGTGGTGGAATATAGGGTCCCATCTCCTCTGGGTCTCCCAGTTGTGACATCTGCTGCCTGGCAGTCACACACTGTACCCATGACATGATCAACAGCTAACTTTGTGTAAGATTAGAAATTGTGAACATATTTCAATGGAAGGTAATTTTGGCTAAGACTGACTTTATTAGCTTACAGTATGTATACCCAGAATTCCTTTCACTAACTTTTGGGTAAATGTATGTATTTTTCAGATGGATCCTTTCAAGTAACCATATCTGATGCATCACTATCACCACTACTGGAAATTCACTTGAGAGAACCCATATCCTGAAGACTGTGGGTGACTGTGTTGTCTAAATTCCCCAATAAGAACATCAGGCATTACATCTCTTAAGGGACTGAAGGTTTTTCATAAAGCCATGGGTTTTGAGAACAGAAATGGGGAAGCAAACTGACTATTTGATGCATAATTATACTGATGTTATCATGTAATGGAATAAAGATGTTATTATTTTGATAATAGAAAATAAGTAAGTATAAGTAAAAAGTAAGTAAGTATAAGAGTGTGGAGTACACTTTACTAGAGTTGGGGTATGAGCATGTACTTGAAAGGCTCACTAATGGCTTAATTTTTGTCATCCTTCCCACACCTAGCACTTGCAGCTACCCTACCGAAATGACCCCCGGGTACCTGCAGTTTATATTCTGTCTGTTCCACAGATTTTGTTACATCCCTTTGTTGAAGGGATGTATATTTCCTGTGCATTAACATACAGGGGATCACTTTATAGTGTCCTTTTTAATCCAGTATATTTATACTAACATAGTACGGATTACTCTAACATTTCCATTAAATATAGCAAGACATTTCTTAATATTATGTCAATGAGGGTCACATTTTAATAATATATTAATGCTATCTAAAGCAAATACATTAGATGGTTAATTTTGTATTACCAGGTGATGTGGGCCATCGCCTCTAGTAAAATTAAATGTGTTGCCTTTAAATTTGGACTTATTTTGTAGCTAGAAATATATAAAATATTTTTATATGCTTTTTTGTTGAAACTGGTTTCATTGAAATGCCTCTGTTGTAACATACAGAAAATAATAAATTCTTGTCATTGACTAGTATTTCATCTTATTTTTTGTTTTGATTTATTTTATAAATAAAAATGTAATTGATTTTATAAATTCCCTGAATCCTTTATAAATGTATTGCTGTTAATGACATTGTGTTACTGGTGGGTAGAAATATTGTACTTAGATTTCTACACCGTGTTAGCCACTTAAAGAGAAAAAGTAGTTGGAGAATGTAATTATTTATAGACTGGTGCTTACTGCAGGGGTCTCCTGTTAGATCACCTACTATTAGTCCAAAATACAAATTCTAGCATGGCACTCATAAGTTTAAAAAATGATTTTTATTTTTACAAATATACGTTACCCAATGTGTTTCAACCCCAAGTCAAACAGAGGGTCTTCTTCAGTTTGATAAAGTTAGTAATTATGTGATAGCAACAAAAAATGAATATAAATAAGGGGCATATTTGTTAATGTTTGAGATAAACATCTCCATTGATGTTGCCCATAGAACCAGCAATTAGATTTGAACTGTTGCACGCGAGCTAGAAAACAAAAACAAATATCTTATTGGATGCTATGGGCATCATCACTGGTGATGTTTGTCTCCGTTGTTAATAAATACACCCAATATGTAATGTAAGTTTTCTAATACAAAGAAAAAAGGGTAGGCACTTACAGGGACCAGTCTTCAAGGCAGGTTTGTTAAAGCAATTAAATCCTTCAAATCGAACGATTCGAAGGATTTTAATCCATCGATCGAACGATTTTCCTTCAATCAGGACCTTCCCCATAGGCTAACATTGTACTTCGGTAGGTTTTAGGTGGCGAAGTAGGTGGTCGATGTTTTTTTTAAAGAGACAGTACTTCGACTATCGAATGGTCGAATAGTCGAACGATTTTTAGTTCGAATCGTTCAAGTCGTAGTCGAAGGTCGAAGTAGCCAATTCGATGGTCGAAGTAGCCAAAAAAATACTTCGAAATTCCAAGTATTTTTTATTCTAATCCTTCACTCGAGCTTAGTAAATGTGCCCCTAGCTGTATTATTTATAATACCAATTAGACATGCTCTCTCTGTACATAGAAAAACATTAGATGGGTCACTCCTATAATCTGCTTCCTGTTATGGTTGTCAATAATGCTAGTCGATTATTAGCTAAAGTAAAGGTATCGGATCCATTATATGGAAACACGCTATCCAGAAAGCTCAGAATTATGGAAAGGCAATTTCCCATAGATCCCATTTTATACAAAATATCATGATTTAAAAAAAATATTCCCTTTTTCTTTGTAATAATAAAATAGTATCTTGTACTTGATAGAGAATAAGATAAAATGAATCATTATTGGACACAAAAACAGTCTACTGGGTTTATTTACTGTTTGCATGATATTCTATGAGATTTAAGGTATGAAGATTCAAATTACTAGTGATCAGTGAATTGTGGTATGGGCTCTTGTAAAAAATAATAAACAATACAACTTGTGCTAAATTTCATTCAGTAGTCCTTAACTTTTTGAAGTTATTTGATATTTACTTATTTACTGCCTGCCACTGACAATCTCATTGCTGTCAGCAACAAGAGCAATAGTGAGATTAGGCACTGGTGTTATGGATCAGACTGGACCCACAGCTGACATAACAGAGAAGGAAAGGTTAAAACTAAGTAGGCTTTATCAGAGGTCTATGTAAACACCCCAATACGCACTCACAATGCTGTTGCTCTGAGTCTTCTTTGAAAAGAACCACCAAATTCCTTTCCTCCTATTCTTTACACATGGGCTACACTAGCAGATTGCCTTCTATCAGCTCAAACCTCCTGGTCCTGGGCAGAAGCCTGCACAGCTTATTCTTCTCCCCTTCTATTCTCTCCCTCTATCCCCAATCCCTTCCCTCTTGCACCATTTCCCCTCTTTCCACCTTCTCCCTCTCTCCCCTTTCCTGCTCTAATCTGAGCCAGCAGTGAGAGACATAAGCAGGGAAGTTACCTCACAACAAACTGATATGGCAGCGGCTATCTTACACGTACAGAAATTGTTGTGCTCATGACAAATGATCGGCAATTGATCATTCATTAGAACAGTCATTCTTAATTAAAGAAGCATAATTCTTTAATTTGACAGAGAATGATTGTTAAAAAGTAAAAATTTATGTTAAGACAACAGTCGGGGAATACGAAATTTAAATTCTGAAAGTCACATAAGATTGCATGGGCAGGTTAGACGATATGTAAGCAGTATGTAGTTTATGGTACGAATGTTTGTACCATACAAAAGAAACCCACAATAAAGAATATCTATATAATGTCTCTATAAAAAGAGGAGTATGTTGTTTATGTTATGAGTCTTTGCACCATAAGCAGAAAACCAACCTATCAACAAGCCCCATACGTACATGACCTTTATATATCCACTGAATTTCAATTGACGTAAGTGTAAGTATGTTAACGAAGTTTCGGTAAAAGGAAAGTAATGCTAGAGAAAATTTGCTAGGATATCTTTGCACCAGCAAATCTTCACTGACAAAATTAATTTCTGATGTAGTTGAATGATGATTTGGATGTAAGTAATCTGCCACATGAGTATTCGCACAATAAACTTTTTTCTCACTGAATTGAATCTGGCCCAATGTGTGCAAAGATTGCTCCTCCAATATACACATTACGAAATTCAACAAAACCTCATATTTGCCAACAATATTTTTACGTCTATGGCCATTATTACACAAACAGAGAGAGCTTCTATGGCTGTTTACTCAGGTATGGTAAAGCAGTTTACAGAATAAATATAGCTTTCTAGCTTACACTATTGTGTATAATACATTGGCAAGAAATTGCATCAGCAGTTTTCCTTCTTTAACCCGCTGGACTCTTTACAAGTCACATTCATTCCTGCTTCAGCAGGAAAGATCCCTTCAAAACAGTTGCCAGGAATAAGGAATCCAAAATTGCTAAGAATGTAATTGTGTGGGGCCTAAATTGGGAAAAACTGGGACCAGTCTAGGTTTCTTTGGGAGAGAAAAGTGGTACTAGGTGATTTGCCTCAAGTATTTAAAATTACTTAGGATCTGACTACCCAGAATGTCGAGAATGTGGTCGAGACAGGCAGCAATCAAGCGTAAATCTGTGTATCAAGCAGTGGTTGAGACAGGCAGCCGTCAAGTGCAAGTCTATGTATTAGGTGGTGGCCGAGACAGACACCAGTCTAGAGTACAGTCTAGAGTACAATAAGAGCACAGGCTAGGAGAAAAGCAGGCTGGAGCAAGAACACGTTTTCAATGATACAGCAAAGCAAAGCAGAAAGGGGCTGGCTTAATTATGATTTTAATGACTGCATTATATATAATTGGCTTTAAGGAAAATGTGAAATAGTGGAGGTAGTAAGTGTTTACCCTCAAGGGTAGTAAATTCACAGACATCCAATCACAATGGTTCCACTGAACCCAGAATGGTAAGGATGTCAAAGTGGCATTGTACTGTATGTACCACAGACGGTATCACAGACTCACTCGTCTGTCCAGTGATGATTGCTTCATTTTTGCATAAATTATCTCCTTCACACCTCTTTCAAACCATGTCTTCTCGGTCCAAAATATGCATAAATGCATATCCTCAGCAGAGGGAATTAAAACTATGAGATATTGGCTGAAACATGACACCATCCAACCACTCTGCAGCAGAACAAAATTGAACCCAGAACAATTTGGTTCTTTACTGGACCTATGTCTAGGGATGGGCGAATTTTTTCGCCTTGTTTCGCTGAAAAATGATGCCCATGGACCCGTATGGCTTTGTGCGTCAAAATAAAAAGACGCGCGTCAAACAAATTTTTGGCGAAATGAAACGGGTCAAATTCTCCCAACCCTACCTATGTCCTAATACCACTTACTTCAAACATATGGAAGCTTTTTATAGGCAAAAACATGGCTGTGCCTTGGGTTTGCTGGGTTTGCTGGTGTCTCCCACAGAGAAAATCCAATTTTGAGTGTAGACAGGTCCCTCATACCAAACCTACAGCTGGTTGTGCCTGTTGTCAGTGAGCAGAAGCAGGAAGCAGCAAGAGGTACTTGTCTTGGTCACCAGTACCGCTTGGCCAAGCCATGTTAGTGAAATACATTTGGCATTCCCCTTATAGCAAGCAAGTCCAGAAAGAATTATGTTACATAACATGGAGGCTGTGCTAACAGGTTTTCAAAAATATTTACCACATCACCAGTATTTTGCCCTTGGTTTAGGTGGATATGGCAGCTCATATCTTGCAATCAATTTGCAGATGCCTGTAGAATGACTTTCTGTAGTGTAGGCAACAGAGACTTCTATAGACATGCCACCAAAACCATAGGGTAGTCTATAAGTGATAACAACATGAAATGCTTTGCTGTAGATGTATAGAATTAGTTGTAATGATACCTTGTCTTCAGAACATTCAAGGTTTACTGCAGCAACAACATTTATCAATTTAATTATTTACTTCCTCCAAACATAACAAATTATGTTTTTCTCTATTATAGGATATAATGTGTATTTATTATTGTGAGGAAGAATAATGTAGTGAGTTTTAAGAATGGGGTGAGCTTTATGAAGCTTAAACATTCATAGAGATGATTCACTTAGAATTATAAGCCACTTGCATTCAGGCATATATCAGCTCAAATCCCATATATTTTTTTTAACTATGGTGCACAGCTGTCATTTTGAATATTTCTTTATGGTGTTTAATTTGACTGTAAAATGAAGTGTAACGTATGTATATATGTTATTGTAACCTTTAGAAGAGTGTTGTCTAAAGGAAACCAAAGCCAAACTATCTATAACCCTGTTCCAGCCAGCTAAATTAGTCTGAAACCTAATTTTGTTTCCAAGTTGTTGCCATTTTATTGCATACTGTATGAGATAGGTTCTCTTCATCACATAACTAAACCTATTGTGGGTGAAAAATAAATGAATCTGTGTTCAAGCAGTTTATACTCATTGTACCTTTCCGTGGGATTTCTCCCTTTTTTGTCCATACTTGGTTATGTGACCTAGCTGGTCAGCTATGGTCTTTATTTTATCAGTTTACCCTTAAGGATCTCACACACACTTACGGTGGATCTATCATGCTTTCCAGTGGCAGAGTGAGTACAAAGTCATTGAAAAGAACAGGCTGTGGTGGAAAGCTTGAAAAATCCACTGCAGGAAAAACACTCCTCTGTAAGAGTCTTAAAGGAGGACTTCTGTAACGCTGCTATATGCTAACAAATATTTACATGACAGACAATAAACAAGTCAGTCAGTTTGTAGGCTTGCATCTCATGACACCTAATTATGGCCCAGTGGGGGAGTATTTAATAAAAATATATGCATCAAACAGAGAATGAAAGAGTAAAGTAGAGAAACATATCATATTTTAATATATATGTTTAACAAACCATATAATGGCCATTGCAAGACTCTCTAAAATATATCACACTAAACAGCCCAATGTTTAAAACAGTGTTTAATATAAATAAAGCTAATACTGGAAGATCCAATAATGAAACAATGCTATTAAAAGTATCATGCTAGGTTAAATGTACAGAGCTATGTCTTTTACACTTATATTCCGATCTGTATTTCTTTCTGTATTTGTTCTGTATTTCTTCCTATGAAGGGATCAGTGAGTAATAAAGAAAATCACAAGGTAGTGCAAAAGGGTAATACTTTCATATATGTCAATTTGTTATGATTAAGAATATTAGTCGTCTATTTCAGCATATTGTTTTTTAAAGAAACAGACAAACACATTATTTCATTTGTAGCTTAAAAATGAAACTGCCACTCTGAATGCAAACAAACCCATTGCTCTCTTACATTTCCAGCCACACTAAAAGAAAGGACCATAATGCTTTGCTCTAGGTTGGTGTGTTTTAATTGAACAGTTCAGATTCAATAGTTAATAACATAAATCAAATGTTGACAATGGAACTGGGCAGTCATATCCACTATCAAATTATTTCCTTTTAAATCAGTTGTTTATTTATGTGTGCTCTGTATTTTGTTTGTGATTCCTTGGGGAGATATGTAGTGACAAGAATATTAATGTCTGTGGCTTTCAGTCTATATCCTGTCATTAGTCCTTGCAAACTGATCAGCTTTAAACGTAGCAGGCACCTGCGTTAGTGCTGCTTTTCCTGTTACATAGATGCTTCTGTCACTCCCATTAAAAATGTTGTCAACAAGTGCACGATGTTAACTAAATGTTTACATAGCATAAACAAATGTAACCAAGCAGGACTGTGTTGGAATCTGTTGTATATATTCTGTGTGGTTCCTTGTACAAAATATGCCTTGGGGTATTTCTGCATTCACAAATGTTGTCATCGCATATATACATTATGTGTTTCTGGCTTCAATTCTAGAGCTTAAAGACTTCAAGGCCAACCCAGCTGAAAGCTGATGGTGGTATCTTAACTATCATTAGCGATTTTGCAAAAAGGGCAGATTAAACAAAATGTAATGTCAATGATAATAATACAAAAAAAGAAAGATAATAATTCTCCTCTTAATCTGTACCACCATTTTTGATCTGCTTAATGGAAAACTATACCCCCAAGCAATGTAGATCTCTATAAAAAATCTATTGCATAAAATAGCTCATATGTAAAACCCTGCTTCATGTAAATAAACCATTTTCATAATAATATACTTTTTATATGTAATATGTGCCATTGGGTAATCCTTAATAGAAAAGTGCCATTTGAAGAACTAAGGGCCGGCCCCTGGGATTCTACTATTAATGGGGCACACGAATAAACCATACATGTGAGGTCACAGGAGCCAGTTAAAATTTGCTTCTTTCACTTCTTCCTGTTACAGTTAGAGCTGCAGTATTTCTGAGCAGGTAATGTGGAGGCACCACAGAGAATATCATACAATAGGGGCTTAAGGGAAAAGATGTAAGAAGGCAATATTAACTTAACTATATACTGTACTGCATTTCAGTTTGTAAGATTCTTTAAAGGGGACCCGTCACCCAAAAAATAACATTCCAAATCCTATTTTATCACATTAGTCAAGCAAAATGAACTTTAATTACACTATATAAATTATTTGAATCTTTTTTCCTTCAGTCTGGGAATTCATAATTATAGCAAACAGGAAGCAGCCATTTTGTGGACAGTTTTATTAAGGCAAGCCTTGCATCATCTCAGAATCTTTGTGCACCAGAATGAGGGACCTGATGTCCATTTCCTTGCCCTGGCTACACAATTAAACGGTAAAGAGAACGGGGGAATGTGTGGAGAGCAGTGACATCTAGGAAGTGCTGAGTGGAAAGTGAAAGTAATTGTCTGCCCCGCCTCTATGCCACTGGCATAGAGGAGGGGCAGACAATATTTGATTGACAGCTGAGATTTTTAAATGAGCTTACAACAGCTATGAATGCTTTAATAAAAATAGAAATTGGATTTCATGTTTAATTTGAAAAGGACTTTTATTATACAGATTTTTGTGTCTGGGTGACAGGTCCACTTTAATATGCCCCTTAGTATGATTAAACTATCTGTTGCTTAATTATTCATTTTGGGGTTATAGGTTTCCTTTATTATCTGGGTTTTTCCTAACATCTTATATAGTGCCCGTTGAGCTTGGAAGCAACTAATCTAATTGTATTGAATGTTTAGGGGAATCTGTTATTATTTTTGTACTTGTTTTTCTAGTCTTTTCTAGTCTGTGTCATAGCCTACAGTGCTATGTGGGTGTAAGGGTCTCTGGCAATATTTACAGCATATTGTTATTAATATGACACATACTTATCTCACTATTCTTGCCTTCCTCTTTATCTTCCAGTTTGTTGTGTGGTTGCTAGGGTAAATGGTACCTTAGGAATCGGGTAAGAATTCATATTCTAACCTAGGAAACCTCAAAATGCGAAACATTTTGAAGGAAAAAACTGTAATTGACATCTTAGTACTATCTACATGATAGTAAAATGTAGCTTAAAGGGAAAATAATTATTTTTTTCTAAAATCATACAAGGTAGCCATATGTTGATACAGATTATACCAATATTCTTAGTTATGTCATTCTAATACTCTCACAGTTGACTGGGTGATAGATCAGCAGATCATGCTCTTTGCATGTCAGCAGTAGGGCATTGACCTAACAGAAATGAATGGAAGAGCTCATGACAACAGGGTGTAAAAAAATGTGCAAAATGTGTAATATTTGCAGCCATCTAGATAATGTGCTCTGTACCACCTTCTTTATTGTGGCAGCCATTTCTTTTTGAACCATCCATTTGGTGCCTCCCCATTTTATGAACTATAAAAAGTAAAAGTGAATTTTCCACTGGCACATTCATTGGTCATAACGGCTTCACACTTCAGAGTCAGCTCCTGTATTCCCTCTAGCCTCTGTATGGTTCATATAATTTAATGGCCAAGCCCCATCTCAGCAACTTTTCAGAACAAATGTTTCACCCTAAAAAGACTTTATTCCATACACATGGCTCAGACCTTGGACATCAGCGCTAGTTCAGGTGCCACTGACCTTTTCAAGTTTGCTGTTTCAAGGCACAGTTTGTTCAATATATTTATTAAAGGGTTTTTAAACATAAATATGTTATTTTTTTCCCTATCAGCTATAGCTTTATAGTAGATGAAAGTTTCAGGCTCCTCTAAATCATTTTATAGAAAACCTTTTGATTACTAAGTAAAACTACTACATGAGTACATGAGTATTTGCATATAAATGAAACATAAAATGGTCAAAAAAGTAGATTTGTCTACCTGTAGAAATTGCTGAAGATGAAAAAGAACAGGCTTATATTTTAATCGAGTAGAGCAAGAAAAGAAAAAACAGCAGGAAAAAGAACTTAGAAAGGGTGTTTACAATCAATCACAAAATCATGTCAGCTCAATGGGCATTTCTTCTAACACAAACAAACATTAACTGGAAACAAGAGCTGGTTGCGCCAATGCTTTTCCTGTCTTCACATCTACAACAAATGAATGGAAGAGAACAAACAAACAATGATTTATAGCTGCATTACAAATTACGAATATATCAGTGCAAGCAAAATTCTTGAAAAAAAGTTTATAGATAAATAAAGTTTTTCCATTTCTCTTCGTTAAAATAATGTTTCTGTTACAGTATGTGCATCAGTTTGAACAAAATAATGATTTTTGTCAGAATCAATAGACAGCTTATATTAGATGTGACATTAGTTATTCAAGAAACAGTTTCATGATTGTCATATGACATGACACAGCTTTATGGGCTTTGTGTTATATAATAAGACCAGACATTTTGATTTGATTGTATAGGATTAATATACAGAACAATTTTGTTACAGCTGCTGAAAGACTCTTGACTCTTTCCTTGCCTTCTACAGCTTATGTTGATTATCAGTATGCTAGCCAAATAGCTTTCACACAACTGTAAATCCGCATGCCATTTATATAATGGTAGAGATTTATTCATGAAGAGACATGTTCAGTGCAGTTGCAGTAGGGCAAGGCAGTTATGTAGGGGTATGACCACTAAAACTACTGTGAATATAAATGCTTAGGTATAAAATAAAAAGCATCTTTACTTCTAAAATGTTTATTTGTGCCTGGCACCCAAGGATGCCTATACTAACTCTTTTATTAAAATATTGTAATATTCCACTTATGCAGTCAGGAGGTTTTGGGAGGGGATAAGGGTGACTAAATAATTATGCAAAAAACAGGAATTTTTAAAACTCATTTGATCTCTTTAGGCAAAATGAATTTAGCAGGCAGCTTGTAATCGTAGGAAACATTTCAAAAGCAATTATTACTGGTAATATCAGTACATCATTGTTTTAACATATTAATCCACTTGAAATGTAATTTGAAAATTTGAATTATGTAGACAAATACAAAGGGAAACTAATCACGTGGAGGGTTATTGGACTTAATTATTCTGAGCTACTATACTCCTGGAACAAAATATGGCCAATTACCTCCCATAAGATGGGGAATGTATATCTACACCTACAATGGATACTAAGGTTCGAATGGTAAATTCAAATTTTCGACATTTTATTGGGACAAAACTCACAATTTCGAGTTGAAGACCACCATCTTGAATTTGAATTCGAATGTGAGATTTATCACACTCTGCAAACAGTTCTAATTTGATAATTTGCCACCTAAAACCTGCCAAATTCATGTAGAAGTCAATGGCAGAGGTTGGTTGAACCATTTGAAGATGTTAATAGCCTTCCTGACATTCAAGTTTTTTTTGGGCGGAAAACTTGATTTGAATTTAATTCAGATTTTCTGGTTGTTCCTATTCGATCGAATGTTAGACAAGTTTTTTTTTTTCAAAAAACCTCCTATTTGAGTTGTGAGTACATTTGAATTTCTTAGAGTTAAAAAAAATTCATATAACTTCAGAATTCGACCTTTGATAAATAACCCCCTAATTCTTATGAGAAGGACCACACAGTAGCTGTCTCCCAACTTAACTCTGTCTGATGTAGCTCTGGCAACAAGCACACTGTATTGAGTCTGGTTATCAAGCATTACTCTTCTATCTTCTATATCTATACTTTTTTATGAGCCCATGGCATTACCAATGAATTCAAGATAATTTCAAATGTGGTTGGTCACATTAGACAGAAAAGCTTAATTCCTTTGACTTTTTGTTTGGGTTTGGGTTTGCCAGGTTACAACAACTAGATTATACAAATGTTCACATGCATTATTCTAGTTAATGTCTATATTTTAGGAACAAGTGCAGTCACAAAGTATGTGATGTCCATGGAAAAATCATGAAAACATAAATAAAGTATCACAAATGCCATTGAAAAGCTAGTAGTATAACAGTTAAGCACAAACCCTGACATGGATTCTAACTGCACACTTGTTATCAATATAAACACCATAACTGAGGAGCTAATGCTCTTGTCTTCAAAGGAACTTGCACTTTTATCATGCTATTAGGAAAATCTAAGCAGAATCATATGAGGCAAGACAGAAGACTATATAAAAAAATAACACTACCAAGCTCTCATTTTACATAATTAGACTGTTAATATCACACATGCGTGTGCTGGGTTATAATAAACTTCATTTTTCCCTAGAGCAACATATTAGTCCAGTGTGTGATTAGTCTAAACTACATGCACAGTTACATAAACTGGAGAAACTAATTGGAGCAAATTTGCTAAAAGGAGAAGTGACCAGCGTGACGTCATTCAGGCACTTTGCCGATTTAAAATTCGCTAGTGAAAGAGACAGACGCTAGCGATCATTCCTACTCTATCGGCAGGCAAATTTTCAATCTGGCGAATGGACTTAATGCCGCAAATTCACTAAGATCAGGATTTTAGTGAACGTTACCTATTTCGCCAGAGTTGCCTTCGCCAGCTCAGACCAGACGAAGCGCAATGGAGTGCATAGGAATTCCTCGATTTTTAGTGGAAAAAAAAAGCGCTGGCGTCTTTTCCTCTTTTCAGAGTGATAGCTTGCAAAAGTCTGTAAAAAACTGTACAGTGGGCTGATGTGGAGGGCATTAAAACAACTATATTTTCTATATCAAGATTCCCTGGACTTGTGTGAGAACGTACGCATGCGTCCTGTTCGGCGGGGGCGCGTTAATGCGCGTCGGCGTCTGACGCGGGACGCTGGCGTCGGTCGCGGGCGCGGAGGCGACGGTCGCGGGCGCAAGGACGTAGGCGGAAACGCCTGTGACGGACGTGCTGCGTCAGTTCCGCGACGTCAGCGTAAGGACGCCAGTTTGGCGCCAAAGTATCTGTATTTAAACCCAAATCAGTCTAAGATGCATTGCCTGGTTATTAGGTTGTTTGAACTGAAACCCTAGCGTCTTGA
Source organism: Xenopus laevis (assembly GCF_017654675.1). Classification (NCBI taxonomy): domain Eukaryota; kingdom Metazoa; phylum Chordata; class Amphibia; order Anura; family Pipidae; genus Xenopus; species Xenopus laevis. The sequence continues at coordinate 63,017,215 of NC_054384.1, forward strand.
ACTTTTGGATTTCTGATTATCGACCCTTGCCTGTACCCGGATTTGATTACTGCCGCCTGTCTCGACCTTCTTGCCTGTCTCATCGTTTACGAATCTTGCTGCCTGCCTTTTGACCTCGGACCTCCTGACTACGACTTTGCCTAATCCCTTGTACTTCGCTTATCGTCTCACTGGCTACTCTCCACAACCCTGCTCCCTGTTCCACTCCAGGTGGGTAGCGGTTGTGTGAGGCGCTTGTTGGTTCATTATCTTCTGCTCCAGCTCCTTCTACGACTGGATTATACTGGTAAATCTTGACAGACTTGTGTAATTTAATGTATTTGCTGCAACATATACGTCCATGTAACTTCATCATTTCCTGGCATATGCAAATTCGGCAACGCTAGCGCATCTTCGCTTTGATTGCCGAAATAACGCTAGTGAAAATCCGCCACCGTTCGGTGCCCTGGACGCAACTTCACTTTTTAGTTTAGCGTTGTCCTAGCAAATTTATACCTGGCTAAGTGTTGAGATGGCTGTGAAGCCATCACTGGCGAATTTTCGCCAGTTAGGGAATTTGCCCCATTTAGTGGAGCCACTAAAAATATTAGCTTATACTGTACAGTGGGCAGGGGACACAACAAGAGATAAGACTCTTCCCTGTGATTAGCTTATACAAAATCAAAAAACGTGTTTCATGAATTGGTGGGCAACTGTAGCTTTAAAAAAAAACCAGCAAAGACCTATTTTTTTTTTCACTTAAATACTGTATATGTTTTGAGCTTGATACGCTGCCATTACTGAGAAAGAATTTACTTGATACCTAAAGGCACGTTTTAAATCAGTAACACTTTTGGTACCTCTAAACATGTATGTGTATATACCCAGTAAAAGTCACCTATACAAATTATGTGAATCACAAAAAAAGCTGACAAGAAAGTCATAATGTACATTATACAGTATAATCAAATTACTCATCTTCATCACTTATTTATATAGCTCCAGAAAATTATAAAGTTCCCAATATAATATTATACTAAACAGGGGATTTAATAGATTAAGAATAATGATTTATAGTTATATTATAGTTTTACTGTATATAGTAACTATACAATATGCTGTTTGGTCAGTTGCATTTAATTGTAACACTGTTTCTTACGGTGTTTTTTTTTTAAACTGAGTCGTATTTAGAACATATAGGATCTATTTCTATTCAAAAATCTTTGCCTCTATTCAATAAGATTGGTTTCCACTAAACCAGGGTTAATGTGTCACATAATGCTGTATTATATCATAATTTTATTATGCTGTAAATATATATATATATATGTCATGTGGCTGTTTTTAGAAAGGATAATAACCAATGTTCATGCAATGTTATTGTTGTCCTCTCACATTCCAGTAAAAGAAACAGTTCTTAGTAGAATCAGTATTCTTAGTATGGTGCAAATTATAATATTCAGATTTGTAAACTATCTTACTTACTTTAGTGGGATTTTCTCATACAGGTATTTGGTTTTCTAATCTTTCTTTCTATAATTAAAAATTTAAAATTTTACATGGCTGCCAGGGACAGTGAAGCTCTACAACTATTATAATTTGATTTTTTTTCTACTTACCTTTCTATTCAAATCGTCTCCTATTCATCATTCAGTTTGTATTAATATTGAATATTGTACTGGAAGTTTCTTTAGGTAATGAATTAAGTCCAGTGATGTGTGAGTTTCTCCCATTTTGCTTCGCCGAAAAACATGGGAATTTCCCGCAAAATTCGAGAAACATGGAATATTTTCGAAACACGTTTTTTGACACCGGCGTCAAAATTAATTGGCCAACGCCTGTTAAAGTCAATGGGCACCTTAAATTGTAATTCGCGCCAATTTCGCAAATTCATTCACTGGTGGTGAAAGGCAGAAATTCTCTGCAAATTTGCGTCTGCCAAATAAAATTGCCCATCACTAATTAAGTCAGAATTTATTTTAGTTTATTAATTTTTTACTTAAAGCACTTGCACTTTATAATCCAGTTGAGATTGAACTTGATGGGATCATTTTCAGAATTGTCACAGCAGAGTGAACTTTATTTACGCTGCACTTATTACTATAGTTGTAAACTCAAGGTTGGCAAGGAATTATATAATAATTAGAATACAGTATTGTATTTCAATTTTACTAGTTAAACAAACTTGCACTTTAGACCACAATACGGAGCATTCCATAGGGCTTCTTTTTTATCCACTTAAAATCCAATGTGCTTCCTCAATCCTCTGAAAGTGGTATGCAAGCATCGCTGCTGGGTTATATACTTTTAATTCATTATGTTATAGGCCGAAGCATGGTGCTGGAAAGAGCTGAACAGCACCACAGTGAAAAAAAACAGCTGAAGAGCAGCATGGGGCACCCATGGGTGTGGGGCCTGTTCGGTGCCAATCAGCCTAGGGCCAGCACTGAACCCCGACTTGGGTAGTTGGATAACTAGGACCTTAGCAACCAGATAGCCCTTTACATTTCAAACTCAAGAGGTAAATAGCAAAATGCTAAATAATCAATAAATCACAAAAATATAAAAAATGCCACTGTCTACATCATACTGAAAGCAATTTATAATGTTTATACCCATATTATAAAGAAATTTATAATGCTTATACTCATATTATCATTCTTCCCAAAATGCGACTTTTTCTCAGAATACTAAATACCTACCATATAAACTAAACATATACAACAAACATTTTCCAAATCAACAGCATTACTTTTGCCTTTGAAGATGCTTTTATTATGAACCCTTGGCAGTGCTCACATGCCTTCAAAGGAATTTAATATACTGTATGGCCATATTAGAGAGAAAAGCAAAAACTCATATGACTTTATGTTTGGATTTTGCCAGGTTACAACTGTGATAGATTATACAAATGTTCACTCGCTTTATTCTAGATCAGGGGTCCCCAACCTTTTTCACTCGTGAGCAACATTCAGATGTAAAAAGAGTTGGGGAGCAACACAAGCATGAAAAATCTTCCTGGGTGGTGCCAATAAGAGATGTGATTGGCTATAAGTAGCCCCTATGTGGACTGGCAGCCTATTGGAGGTTCTGTTTCGCAGTGCATCTGGTTTTTATGCAGCCAAATCTTGTCTTCAAGCCTGGAATTCAAAAATAAGCACCTGCTTTGAGGCCACTGGGAGCAACATCCAAGAGGTTGGGGAGCAACATGTTGCTCACGAGCTACTGGTTGGGGACCACTGTTCTAGATCATGGCCATATTTTAGGAGCATGTGCAGGCACCAAGTATAAAGAGCCCCACGGGAATGTAACAAAAACATTATAAAATATCATTAAAGGGAATGTTGAACCAAAAATAATTTTTACCAATAAATGAGAACATAATTCTAAGCAGCTTTGCAATATAGATTCATTACAAATGTTCTTTGGTTTTTAAGTTATTTTTGAATTGCTATTGAAAACAGTGTTTTGTAGTTTTCTATTCTCTGCCCAATACCTCAGACTCTTGAAATAATTTAACACAAAACAATCAGGAGTTAAGCAAATTATGCTTCCAATAGCCATTGTTTTTACAAATAACTAAAAAATGGACTGAAATGTATATTGTAAAGTTTTATAATTATGTTCTCTTTTATTAGGCACATTTTTATTTTGTGGTTCGCTTGTCCTTTAATGCCACTATTGTGCTGTTTCTTTTATAATAAAGGAATATTTTGTAAACTGCTGATTATGTCTCATCTAATGTGTCAACTCTGACACTGGTTAGCAACAATCTAACTGACTAGTAGGGGGAACACACCAGGTAACCATATAGGCATGCTTCCTAATGATTGTGTAAGTTTTAACGTAACTTTATTCAACTTTCGTGACATGATTGGGCCCAATTCCTAGGCTGATTTCCCTGGGCCTTGAACAACAGTAGCCCTCTCCCCTTCCTGATGGGTAGGGGAGAGGTGGTTAGAGTATTTTTACCAATGCTACAGTTGCAAATGCTACAGTGCTGGGGAGCACACAATTCCCATTGTTGACCAGTATATGGAAGATTAGCAACTGTAGCATTAGCTGGTGCAAGATTACAAAATTCTAATGTGCAGCTTCCACTGGATCAAGGGAGCCCTCTGCCCAAAGTGCCCAATGCTTGCCATAAGCTTCTTGTACTCCCCAGCTTGAGAATTCTGAATGGCACACTTTCAAAGGGGTTATATATTTACCCAATATTAGACATATTAAACAATACTGTTTATAACCATTTTTTCCATGTATCATACTTGTAATAATGACAATAATAGTATGGAAATGAGAATTAGTGCTTTTTATTATGTCAGAAAATATGCAGACTATATGAATACATAAATTCGTCTTTTATTGCACCCCTTCAAATAAAGGCTAAAATGAAAATACATTGGCTATAATCTTTAGGCGTAAGGCTATGTATTGATCTACTTCTGAAATAAAGTTTTCAGTTCTTTTCCAAGCCTGTCTGTGGAATCTGAGAGTGCCTTCCATTCACTTTTTGGTTGAATACCAACTCCCTGAGTTGTAGGTCAGGGGAATGTGCACCCAGACCCCACGTTTATACTGGTGAGATTATAAACGTATTGGCAACGCACCGGTAATGTCTTTCTTTCTAAATTAAATCTATATCTTTAGCAATATGTCTACATATATTTTGCTATCAAGAAACCAGTAAAATAATTCATCATATACTGTATATAGTTAATTGTGAGTCCTATTAGACAGGTGATGAGTGTAAATAGTGTGCTCTCAGGAGCAAAAGCAAATTAGAAACTCTGCTCTTATGTTCTTTATATATTGGTAAAAAGTCTATTCCTGTTCCAGGCCTTTCAGTGTTTATGGTAGCATTGGTAACGTTGTTAATGCTTTGTTGAATAAGATTCAAGAGCTTAAACATGTCTCACGCTATCATGGTGGCTCCTTAAAAACATTTATACAATTTCTTCAACTGAACATATACGAAAGGTTAAACAAGTGTGTTAGTGAATGCTCTGCTGCACAATGCATTTAAGGGTAAAATGCTTCTGTAGCTCAGAAAACAATTTAATGGCACTGTGAAATTCTAAAGTTTGGTCCAAGGACAAAGGGCTTCCAGTCATTATTTGCTACGAGGTCTGTTTAGCAGAACAGTAACCAAAAGCCTGTATCCCACATCGATACCCAGTGGATACATATCCAGTGACCATGCAGACAGAAAGGTCATTGGAGCTCATATCTGTCTTCTATCATATAATGTTTCCAATCCATTTAAAGATATTTTATGCTGCAAGACAAGCATTTATTGGGTCTGTATTTGGAGATTTTTGCTGGGAAAATACAAGAAAGGAAACAGGTCATTCTTATCTGCCAGTCTGAAAAGGTCATGAAATAAAGGGAGTTCAAGCGTAAATGTGGATGTTTTGTCAGCTCCTAAGTGGTCCCAGATCACAGACTAAGAAGGGAAGCAGACGATTATGCCTCTTTTCAATGCCCCCTCCTTTACTTGATTGTTTTAAAATTTGCACTGAAAGTTATAGCTCAAATAGAATGTAGCTCAATGGCAAACTCACATTTTACACAATTCATTATTTTATGACATGCCATGAATGTGATGCAATATTTTGTTTGAACAATTTGCTAATTCCTACTATAGTATTTAGAAGTGCCTCTTCCGCCGAACAAGAGTAATGTAATCCTTGTAATTTTTTAAATCAATAAGCATTTCTGCACTTGAGCAATTAGACAAAATTGACTCGAGTGTTTTATGGAAACATTGCAGAAATCAAACAACTGAGAAATGCCTCCATGTATTGGATAATATATATCTTCAGATATACAGTATCAGATCATCATACCTGAAATAACTGAAATACTAAAAATTCATCAGCTGCTACTCATTATTCATGGGCTTTATGAGTTTGCACCATTTGCCCTATCCCCTTGAAACGAAGGTCTATTCTTATTCTTAATTCAGATGTGCAGGTTTGCACTTAGTGTGCTTGTATTTGTGTCAAGGCAATAATGACCTCTTAGAACTTTTTCAGATATTTAAAGTAAAAAATAAACCTCAAAATCTTCGTTTTATCAACCATTGAATTCACACCATTAGACCTACAATCCAGGGTTTGGGAAACAAAGTTATTTAGGAATTTATGTCATAATTATGGGAGCTGCAGATTCTGCAACTGCCCTGAGGGCCTTCTCCTGGAGGCCATGCAGAACGTCTGGGTTTCGTTTTGTGCACAAGGTCCCATAGTAATGTTACTTCACAATGCAGAAAATAGGGGAAATCCGGGTTTTGGGACTATTCTGCAGTGCAGTGGGAAGTAGCCACTGGAGAAAAAGCACCATTGTGAAGTACTAATTATTGTGCTAAATAAATCAAAACATGGCTATCTGTCATAGACTGCTTACCATTGACATTAATGGGATAAATTGCTGATCATCCTGTACATATGAATATTGCCAGAAAACACAGAATATTTTTGTCAATTTCCCTGTAACCGCCTACTGAACCAATAAGAGAAATATAGTTTTACATGTGTCCATTAATTTTTCCACTAGACAAATGCAAAATAGAAAAAATGAAAAGTATAGAGCCTTTTCAATCAAAAGACTGTAAAAAATATAGGACGTTTGGTCCAAATAATTGTTTCAGCTATTAGGTCTATTCTTGAATATAAAGGTATAGGATCTGTTATCCAGAAACCATTATCCATTAGCTCCGAATTACAGCAATGCTCCCACAGACTGCATTTTATCCAAATGTTTAAAAAAATACTAATGAAACAGTACCTTATACTTGATCCAGACAAATATATAATTAATTCTCATTGGAAGCAAAACCAGCCTAGTAGGTTTATTTAATGTTTATGTAGACATAAGGTATGAAGACTGACATTACAAAAGAGTTTGTAAAGAGCCCATTTTATTCCATTGTTCCTCCTACTTTAAAAGGTTGTACAAATGTGGGAAAATCCAATCCTTTGGTGTTAGCAATAAATTCATGACTTGGGGTCTACAGAGACTGGTCTGGAGATGAATGACTGTATCAATACACTTATGCTGTCCTCACCTTTTCAAACCTGCTTGATCAATATCTGAATGATATCTTTTGGCCAGATATCAATCAATCAATGGGCATGACATCCCAGGAATCACAAACATTGTCAGATAATCTGGCATCTCGGTCCGGAGGGGCAGAGTAGTCAGTTTCTATCGGCCTGTGTATGACCAATTCAACACTAGGAGGATTCCTAGATTTTGAAAACACACTCAGGCATTAGGCATATTGCAGCATTGGCCCTTTCTGCCCTGTGACATTAATGTACATTTTATTTCCAGTTCCCTCTTATGTAATATAAGGCACACAATACATCCTTCCTGCTGATTGGCTGCTACTGCACCTTATATTACATAGCACCCTAAATGCACACATATAACTGCAGGAATAAGCACATGCTGTACCCGAATGTACCTTTTTAAATATATACACAGAGGGCACGTCATAAAAAGTATTATATTATTCACAGTTTGGTTGAATGACAGAGGTCTGCAAGGGGGATTTATTTAATCACTTTCAGGAATATCACATATGAATCGTGAAAGAGGATTAAAATTAATGATACATTATGTTGTGGCACTCCAGGGAGAAAGGCCTTGGCAATACCCCAAAAAGAAAATGGATTCCTATTATCTTTGTTTGAATTAATAAATGTTTAAACTATTTCAAAAATCCTATTTAGTTAAAAAATAGACCAAATAATTTCCATAGTCCAAGAAAGAAGCAAAACATCATTAAGTTTAATGCACTGATATAAATTAATCATTCAAAGCTATTACGGAAAGGGAGAAGAGAAGTTGTGTACATGGGAGTAATATCTTGATATATATGTATAACAATGTTCCATGTTCCATTCAGGTTGTATATAACGTTTGTGGTTTAAGAGGGTGTCCATCTTTATAAAATTCTGCTGCACAAGACAGTTTCTGCTCTGTTCTAGGGAATTCTTCATTGTATTGCTCTTTAATTTTACTGCAGAATTGTGGGGGGTTTGTTCCTTTTTATTTAATTGAGTTTAAATACTGTTTAGACTGTCCAAAAAAAAAAAAACATAAGGAAAACGCACAAAATCTAAAAGCCACTAACTTATAGGGTTTTTATATAATTTAATTTGATTCCTTGGTTTTTCAAAGAAGGCATCCCAGTTTTAAAGGGAAAACATACCTTCCATTGGAGTGTTGCTCAACCAAGCAAACACTTTCCAAGTCCTATGTTAGTCATCTCATTGGTCTCTAACATACTGTGAGGCAATTTACTGGGGAAGCATATCTTGTCTGGATAAAATACCACCAGGAAGGAATTGACAGAAAGCCAAGCTTTAATATTCCGGTGGAGAATACAGATGTAAATAGAACAATGTACATAAGTCTTCCAAACTCACATTATTCCTAGCTTATTTTATAACCACCCATGCTACCTCTTATTCCAAAACATCCATCTCAGTCCAATACTTAAACCAATCAATGTCCAGTGACCTTGTTTACCAATATTTTAACTAATCAAAGTTCAGGTTTTTGTTCATATCAGTTCATCTTCTTTGTTATACATTAGGTCTGCTTGGTCTTTGGTTATAACACTTGACTATTCCAGGCATGATGGTGGCTGATATGATCCCTTTTTAGATCTAAAAAAACTTCCATAACTTATGATAAACATCAGAGACTGCATACTTTTAGCTGTAAATAACAGTATGGCTGAAGTATGGCTATTTCTTTTCTGTCACGTAGGCCTCTATAAGCCTCTATTAAGGGCCTAGCTAATTACCTCAAAACTATAAACCTGCTGAATTGCTGTTTTAGCCTATGGAAGACATGATCCTGGGATCAATTCAGAGTTGTTTGCAGATTTCCTGACATTAAAGTTTTTTTCAGAGATAAAAACTCAAGTTTTGAGAATTTGCGGGTCAATCCTATTCATCCGATTTTGTAAAATTAGATTTCTTTTTAATAAATTGCAATTGGTCAAATTTCAAGTTCACTCCAATGAACTTGAAATTCAACCCTTGATAAATCTGCCCCTTAATAATATGCTAGAGTATGCTGTAGTCCAGCACCACTTGATTGGAGCGATATTGCTATTGAAGGTACATGTCCCCATCAACATTTGGGCAAAATATTTTCAAATGATTTCCATAGTCAACCGTGGCATATATATATCTCACCAGTACTGCGTGTGAATCACAAAGGTGTAAATAGGAAACATAATAGATATTAATTTTCATTTTAATTGTTAAGACAGAAAAAAACCTTCTGCTTCTTATGTATTCACTTGTAATGTCATAATACTTAGCCTTCTCAGACTGGCATAGTTTCAACTCAATTATTTTTTTATTTTGCAGATATTTAATGGTTGTCAAACATTTAACTGCTAAAATGTTCAGTAATCTGATGACTATTTATACTCAGAAGGAAAAGACAGAACAAGTGGAAAGTTAACAGGGGATTGCTGAGACAGTTTCCAGCTGGACCTTTAGACAAAGAAGGGAGTAAAGAACAATAATGACTATACGATTCTTATACCCTACAAATCTTTCACTCCTTGAAAATGGATCTCCCATCCTATTAGCTCTCATTTTACAGATCACAGATGACAGACTTACTGCTTGTTCACTCATTATCCGGTATGTTATTTTTGGATGTGCTAACATCCCAAAGTTGATGAACAATTTATTATCTGCCATGTTTCCACTTTGTCTGAAGTTGAATGGTGTCTGATTGCTTTAGTTTGCCTGCGTCCAGGTGTCCCTTTTCAGGCTTATTGGAGGATGTACAGCGAAATTACACTAAAGCTGTTTAACCATTAGAAACCTAGCATCTGGCACCATCTGTAATACAAATAAAGCATGGAATTTTAATTATCTAGCTTTTCTTCCCCTGGAATCTTTTGAGCCTATAATTTCAGAAGTTACAATACAGGCATGGTGTTAGAAGATTGAACAAAAAGTCTACTATTATTTTAAAAGATATCATGATTTTCAACAAGTGGATCATGTCTAACATCTGCCATCCCTAATAGGTTGTACATTCCATTCCTCCGTGAAATCAGGTGAATCCTATTTCAATGGAAAAAATAAATAATGTCTTATTCTAGCCTTTGAGCATTTATTGTTCACAATGAGGCTCATTTATAAACTTTGTGCAGGGCAGAATGGTTTGAACAGTGAATATATTTGCCCTGCGCATGGTTATATTAATAAAGCTGAATAAGAGTTGTGTATGTAATGTGCAAACAGAATTGATAATTTTTTTTCCCACTGCAAATGTCTATAAGACCTTTTTAATTATGGCAAAAACCTCAAGTTTAGAGTATTTATGCATACACTTAAGCCACGACTTTAGTGGCGGAGAAAATATTTCCAAAACGGTTTTGCAAATTGCGAATTTAAATTGCTGTCAACGCTATTTTCACCAAGAGATTGTTTATAGTTAACAAATATCGTAATTCTACCCTTATTTTTGTAATCTTTACACAAGTACACAATGAAAGGAAAAGATGTCACAACAATAAAATATGCCTTCATTAGCCATTTTCATTCACTGGATACTATGCTTAGATTGATGTGGGCCCTTGCTGTAGTCATTCTACTTCGCCTTGACTTCAGTGCTATGTTGTGCAAAACAAGGCCACATAGTTCTGGGATTTGGGCACAAAAATGTAATTCTGCTTCTTCAAAACTAGAACATTGCCTATGACTCTCTTTCTTTGCAGACAGCAAAATAAGTGCATGCAATACATGGGAGCACAGACCATAGTTACCAACTACTTTGAGGCAGTCGCAGTATCCCAGCCCTGTATTTAAAGAATGGCAATAGGGCTACCCAAGCAGATTTGATCAGTCCACCTTATCCTATTAAAGGGATTACGATAGCATTGAACTCAGTACTTATACCACTAAGCTAATGCTACTTAGATATATTATTCTTTACTTTTTTACTTTATATACTACTACAACCCTCTTCTACTTCCCTCTCTCTCACACTACTACAGTTAGGCCCATAAATCTTTGGACAGGGACAATTTTTTTCTAATTTTGGTTCTGTACATTACCACAATGAATTTTAAATGAAATTTGCAGCTTAAGAATGGCTTGTTTCACCTGCACGGAGAGCTCCTGTGACCGCATGTTGTCTGTTCACAGCAAAACCATCCACATACAAGCACCCTCCCCAAATCAACTCCAGGGCTTTTATCTACTTAATTGATAATGGCATAACAAAGGAATTGCCCACACCTGCCCTTGAAATCGCCTTTGAGTCTATTGTCTAATTACTTTTGAGCCCCTGAAATGAAGTGATTGTGTTAAAAAAAGGCTTTAGTTCCTCACATTTTTATGCAATCTTTTTGTTCAACCCACTGAATTAAAGCTAGTGGCACTGCTGTATTCATTAGAGGCTGGAGTAGGAAGCCATGTAGGTGTCCCACCTCCTGCACCCTAACTGTGCCCTAACTTGCACTTCATTCAGATGCAGCAGCAGTAAGGATAGGGCTAACCTGCTCCCTCTTTCCAAAGTAATTATTATTACTATGAACATATTAATATTTGTATAAATTATAGTGCAAACAAATTTGGCAGCACTGTACAATAAATTATTGTATGCCTTGAACATTATATACCAAAATAATGATAACAATAACCGATACAATAAGTAAACAAGGCTCTGCCAAAAAGGCAAGAAAATTCTTCTACCTAAAGGGCATCGATTGCAATAAACAATAAAACATCTGTTTTTTGTTGTTTTTTACTTTATCCTTCAGGTTGTTAATGACTCTTATGGAGCAGTGCAAGAATTGTTCTCCCCCTCCCCCCAAAAAAAAGTATAGAAAAGCTTCTAGGAGGAACCCAGACATAACTCACCTGACTAAACAAGTATCAGTTTGGTAATCTGATACTTTTATCCCCATAAACAAGCAAAATGGGTACCAGTGCCAAATTCACAAACTATTAATAGGGATGTTTGTGTTGTTGAATTAAGATATGCCCATGCTTTGTAAAACTCTCAGCATACTTTAACAAATAATCGGGATGCATAATTTAGGGAGCCAAATGAGTGGCATGCTTTTGTCACTCTTAGGCACTGAGGTGCTGAGTAGTGATGAGCAAAATTTTTCGCCAAGTTCGCTGAAAAATTAAACCCATAGAGTTTAATGGGTGAAAAGATTTTTCGCACGTGTCAAAAATTTGGTGCGCAATTTGTCGCGCATCAATAAAACATTTTGATGTCTTAAATACATTTCGGCAAATTTTTGCCGAATTGAAACAGGTCAGATTTGCCCATCACTAGTGCTGAGGTTTCAGTTATATCATGTGGAACTTTTTTTAATAGGGAAGGGCACTGTAAGAACTGTATGTCTTAGATGGTATGTAAACTCTCTATTATTAAATTATCTTGCTGTCTTCCATACCAGTGCTGTCAGCCATATTACTGTTTTTTAACTTAGACAATATACACTGCAATGAGACACCTAAGAGGTGTACATTGTGCTGTTGAGGCGTTTGTTGGTAATTAATGCTTTTATTACAGCTCTTAAGAACCAGAAATAAGCCAACACAGAGTAGGCAGCATTGTCAGCAAAGGACACTTTTTACACCAACTCACCTACTGGTCCTGGCGATCTGGATAAACCCTTTATCAAGCAGTGTTTCATCACGTTAAGCATATTGTTATATATATTGCTTGACTCTTTAACTCTTAGCACTAATCTTTAGTATTTATTATTTTATTGACTCCTGTTTGATTCATTAATGTTTGATTCATAATTATTCCTCTGTACAGTACTGTGTACACAAGTAGTGCTATAAATATTAACTTATGGATATGCACACAGAGAAAGTTGAGGGAAAAAAAGCCTTTGGAATGTTTAGCAAAAATCTTTATTTGTAGCATACAAAATAAGTTTCCTAGTTACCATAATGCAATCATTACATGCTGCCTTAAAAGCAGCAGATTGCAACTTACGGTACCATAAAAGGTTGTGGAGACATCCCTGTCTGTCATACAGCAAGCTCATTTTCATCACCATCTTTGTAAAATGATTACCAATGTTCATGAGTGTCTCTTCTGTTTGCCGTGGTCCTTTCCCAATATTTCAGGAGCACCAACATAAATATCAGTTCATAATAATGCCGAAATTTTGATTGCAATAGAAAACTTAGCATCCCCAATCCTTAGTTTTCTTGTATTGTAAGCAAACCACAATAACTTTAAGTCAAATGTCCTTGATAACCGTAGGTCTGGTTCAATTCCACGCACCATAAATTGATGTTGGCTTTCTCCATAACACATTCTTTGAAGGGACAGCATGCAACACACAGCCTTGTGCTTTCGTCATTCTTTAAATGCAAGAGTGCAAACGTATCCGACTTGTTATAAAACTTGGCACATTTAAGACAGCAACATTTCAATGTACAATTTGCCTTTTAACTTTTACTGTTTATAAATATAGTTCATTTCCTGGATTTCAGACTCCGCTTATTCGCAGGAAACAGGTGTATTTACATGTAAAATAGGAAAAGAAGTCCCAAAAAAGGTCATAAATAAGCAACGAATGGAAAATATTTTGAACAGTTTTAAAGTGTCTTTAACAAAGAATCTTCTTGCAGATCTTAACAGGAAACCTTAACCAACATGATTCCTTAATAGCCATTATGGGGCTTCTTCATCTCTTTTCCTGGAAAAAAAACAGAAAAACTTATTTTAATACACAAAACATATTATGTGTTTCTAACAAAAATCTGAATGTGTGTTAATTTTATTTTAAACATTTTAAAAGGTGCAATCTATAGATGATTTTGTGATAACAAAATATATCCCGAGTTAGGTTAACGTTGTAATCATTCAATTTTCCTTTAAATAATACAGGTATTGGACCTATTATCCAGACTACTCTGGACCTGGGGCTTTCCAGTTAACAGATTTTTCTGTAATATGGATCTTTATACCTTAAATCTACTAGAAAATCATAAAAACATTAAATAAACCCAATGGTTCTGCTTTCAATAAGGATTGATTATATCATAGTTGGGATCATGTACATGGTACTGTTTTATTATTATAGAGAAAAAGGAAATAATTTTAAAAAATGTGGGTTATTTGGATAGAATGTAGTCTATGGGAGATGGCCTTTCAGTAATTCGGAAATTTCTGGATAACTGGTTTCCGGGTTAATGGATCCCATACCTGTACAAAGGTTTTTTTCCAAAAACAAGATTAAATTCAGGGCCAACCAAATGGATATAATTAAGCTGCTTAGGTGTGATGGCATCTCCATGCATTAACAAAGAGGAGAACTAAGAACAACTTGAGGGTTGAATGTATTTGCTCACTAATGTGCTGATCCATGGACATTAGAGCATCCCTGACCCCCTCACAAAACAAACATGGAGTATTTTACTCATTACCTAAACATTTAAGCTATGTGGCTCATTTGTCTTTAAAGGCAAGAATCTGAAAAGACACAATAAAGCAAGGCCAAATGCATGCTCTGTTCCTGGAAACCAATCTCTGACTATAACTTCTCTAATAAAATCATGCTCGTCAATATTCAATGACATGTACTGATTGATACTGTTAAGGCTATTGAAGTTCAACAAAACTATGTCACCTAAAGCAAAAAAAGTTCAGAAAAAGTAGATATTTTCTCCTGGGAAAAAAGAATAACTTTCATGTCTCATGTCTGCCTTGTGATAGTGTTTCTTAAACTTGATATTTGATTCTTTTATTTTTCTGCTGCTATGCACAGGCTAGAGGTGCTCCTTTCAGGATCTTTGAAGTTTAGTTGTTGAGATTTTAGTGAAGATGTAAAAGGCATTTACTGTTGGGAAAAACACTGGGAAACCTGAGCTGATTTAAGATGTCCCCAGGCATGCTGTGCAAGTCATGTAACCAAATCTTCTATTGAGGGCAACTCTTTCTTTACAAAGAGCCACTAAGAGTAGATCCTTGTTACATGACTGAACAAAAAGGCTCCCAGACAACAGTTCAAAATAAAACCCTTATAGATTCTGCCCTTTACAGAGACAGGATATATACATCGCTGTATGAATTGACGGCAATGATAGAACACCACCTAATGTTAAACGAATAACTATTCACATGCACAGCAAGCTACAAACTTTTGTCTCCAGGATAAGAAAGAAATGATTGTTAGTTCTTGCATTTCATTTGAAATGCTTATACAGTATGTAAAATATATCCTGATTTCTCCCCATCTTTACTGTCAGTGGCATATGCGTTCTTTTTAAACCCAGCCCAAATGAATTTCTTCTAATTAACTTTGAATTGCTGTTTACATTTTGCTAATTTGTAAATCAGAAACAGCTATTTTAGCACTTGATCAGAAGTTTTCCAATGGTAATTTTATTTAGATTATCCATTAGGATGATGGAAGAGATGGCAGAACATGTTTTACAGCTGTTGCAGCTCTCTCCCTCTGAGTTAATTTGTTTCTCAAGTGGTGTAAAAGGAAACATTTTATACACTTTTTTTTAGCTTAACACTGTGTTGAATGAAGTGCTTCTGCATAACAATATGCACTGTATTAAAGGAGACATATAGAATGCAATTTTAAAAACCCTAATTTTCTAGGGGTTAATGAAGAGTACATAGTGCTGGTTTCACTTTGGGCCAAAAGTTTAAAAATGTCCCCTATATTGGAGCTCCCCCTAGATGTTCACTAGTCCCTGCCCATGTTTCAAATGAGGGTGGACGTGTCCTAATGGTCCCTGCCAGAAGCATAGTAGGAGGGGGATAGCCAATCACAGCCCTGCCGTTAACTATTAATTTCTTAACATCAGATAACCGCTGAAGGCTGCAAAGAATTGTACCCAAGAGCGAGGGGCCCGTCTGCTGTCCTTCCTGGACAAGGTTTCCTCCGTAACCGACGCCCCTTCCATCACTTTGGCCTCAGGCCTAACTCCTGTTACACCCTACACTTGTTACCACTATCACCGGCTCTCCCCCAAGGTAGTCTCTCCCACTATGACAGTATGCTAACAGTTCCCCCTTACCCAGCTACCTCCTTTTTCTGGGGAGGGCGGGTCGGAGCTGTTCAAGGTAAAATAAATGTGCCCTTCACTTCCTGCCTCATTTAGAACCTTGTGTCTCCACCCATGCTAATAGTAACTCAAGAACTACTACAATCATAATTCCCTAACCTTCTCTTGTCCCTCGTCAGAATAGTCATGCGCATAAAATTATCTCTTAGATTTGTTTGCCCTTGAAATTATACTGACTTTATTCAGTCTTCTCCCAATCTCTCTTTATGTATACAATGAAGAAAGTGCTTGTGCATTGAGGAAGCTAAATGGGAGCACTTAAATTCTAGCATATAATAAATCTGGATTGTGGCAAATCCCATACTGTAGAAATGCCTGTCATGCTCTGTATCCAGATGCAAATGCTTGGGAAATGTAACCGTGCAGTGTAGAATTTAAATATAGATACAACATAAAATACAGAAGCAATGTATGTGTTCCAAAAATAAGCCACAACGGTTGGAAACTAATAAATGAATCTAGAGATTTGCATTATTATGTTCCAGGTGTTATTCACATATGGTTTAAAGGGAATTCGTTTTTTTCTTTTATAAATTATTTTGTAATTAATCAGTGTCTTGTACTTAAAAGAAAGAAAGTAGATAAACTGCATAAATCCATAGTAAAGCAATCCTCTTGGATTTTTTAAAGGTAAAATATTTTTAGTAGACTAAGGGGGTTATTTATCAAAGTCCAAATTTATCTCAATATTTTATGAAAAAAACTCTGACCAAATTCGCAAGTGTTTTTTCGACTTATTTGTTAATACACTTTATTCAAAAAAAATTTGCGGGAAAAAATCATGATTTTTCATCAGATTTTTCACCAGAAAAACCCGAAAACATTTCTTATGTTTTTTGCCCGAAAACATTGGGGTATTGCACGAAACCCAACACATCAGAAAATCATTGGGACTTCTCCCATTGATTTATATGCAACCTCGGCAGGTCTAAGATGTCGGATTTTTTGATTCTGACTTTTCCATCCTTGGGGTTTAATAAATTCTAAAAAATTTGTGATTTTTTAAAAGTTCAATTTTATAAAAAGAATGTACACATTTTTCATTTGCATTCGAAGTTTAGTAAATAACCCCCTAAAAGTATGTGATCCAAATGATGGAAAAACACAGGTCCCAAGCATTCCAGGTAATTCTGTATTATACACACACACACACACACATATTTATACACTTAACACATATTTTACAGTTTAACAAAGAAGTAGGTGCATATAGAAATATAGTAGAAATTGTGCAGATTATGCTTTGGGGATCTTTGCCAGCCCAAGGCGATCACAGCCATTTAACATAAGGAAGATATGTTCCTCCAAATATGCCCCAGTAGCTCCCTATCTTCTTGTCTGTAGATTCCCAACAGATGTTCTGTGCTGCTGTCACTTACCTAAGCTTAGGGGGCTACTCTCAATATATTGTATATAGAGAATATAAAAGCCATGATACAATACTTTTTATTGGATTAACATCACATGGCAGCTCAGAAAATATACGCATAAGAATTTAAAAATAATCCCTGTAGCATCAGCTTCTATGACAGACAGTTGACAGCCTGGTGATTTGCAGCAACTGCTAAATTTAGCTTCTCCATAGTTACCCAAAACACACTAAAATGGTGAGCTCCTGTATGTACTCTAACTCTAAAGGCCTGGATCATTACTATTACAAGGATGCTGAACCTTTAGGCTGGTGCAACGAGTTCATTATATAAAGCCATATTCCTTTGTGGGGTTTAGTTCTCCTTTAATGCTCACCTATAGACACTAGTGATGACACTATAAAAAAATAAAAAAAACTTGCTGCTTTCAAAGCATCACATATCACAAGTTGGACTATCCTGAATTAAATAGATCAAGATTTGTATATTCATTTCAAAATGTATTATTTACCACTATACAGTCCATTCACTTTATTATGAGCAGAAAAGAGATCTGAGAAGTAATTTACTTGCTTGTAATTTATATGCTTACTAACAGCATGGCTGTTTTTCTTTAAATCAGAGTTTTAGGAACCCTACCTCTTTCCGTTCTCCTGTTTTGCTCCTTCCAGATGCCTGACCTCTAGATCCAGCTGACCCTCTGGAGGAGCTGCTTCCTGTTGTGGAACAATTACTTGACATCTGACTCCGGGATAGGAAGTTAGGTTTACTGTAAGGAATTATTTCTTCATCTGTAATGTAAGTCATGAATGATTTAATGCATTGCATGTAAAAAAAAAATATCTACACACATGCATATTTTAAATATTTTGTAAAACTGATTTAGAATTTTGGCACTGATTTGTCCATACCAATATTTGCATATGCCTGAATAAGCTTTATATATATATATATATATATATATATATATATATATATATATATATATATATATATATATATATATATATATATATACATTTATATAGATATCACATGACATATTGAGGAACATAATATATATCTCACGCTTTATCTGAAATCTCACAAGGCACATAAGTGTGTTAACTGGCTGAGCCTTGACATACTCATCTATTTTCTGATTAAATATCCCTAGGAAAGAGACATATGTATAGGTTTCTTATTATCCCACTTATTGTCGTAACACCTAATGAACAAGCTAATAATTATGTCTTACTTGCGCCTCGGTGTTGTAATGCCCCATTTCTCCTCTCCACCGAAGAAGTACTTGTATCTCTTTCCAAAGACGAAGCTGAACATTCCATACGTGGTCCATTTGTGTATGAAGAACATGGTTCCTCATCCGGAGGAGGCTCAGGTGGTGGTGGAAGATCTGCAACGATTCATTAAAAAATGATGTGTCTATGGAAACCTTTGGTTGCAGTGAAAGTGAGAGAACTAATTTATGTTGAGATTAAAAGAAAGCCTTCAAACCAATGCACATTTATTTAATGGGGTACTTTTCTTCTATTCTTTCATGCTAAAACTCTGCAAGTGCAAGCAATGCTTTAATATACAATGAACATTTTCAATGAAGTCACAAACGTTCTTTCTATATAATAATAAAAACATGGTACCTGTATACATATATTTATACATACACCTGCATATAAAAATGTAGGTATTCAGTCCTCAACCATTATATTTTGCACATGTATCTCCTCAGTGCAAACTTTATTTTATCCAAGGTCAACATCAGTAAATCTGCATTACCAGATCCCCCACTGGTAGGAGATTTAATCCCCAAAGAAAATAAATCCATAAAATCAGAACTGTCCAAGCAAGCTAATTACTTTTTAGACATAACAATTTCGAATGATTTTAATTATATTTCTATCCTTCTCATAGACTTAAAAAAGCTGTTAGTGTTTTGAATTATTTAAATCTGGCAAATGACCTGCTCTGCTGGCATATTTTATCACGGATATTACATAAACAAGCTGTAACAGTAAATTAATCCTGAATGTCAAGAATGCAATGCAACTGTGCAGCACAGATTTATTTTTCACTGTTTACCTAAGTATACACTACTGTTCTTAAGAAGGCACTTCCCTTAAAATGGAATTATCACCAACTCAAAAAATGTACATTTTGTCTTATGGAAATAAGAAATGTTCTAAATGTAAGCAATTTATTATTATTATTATTATTATTATTATTATTCATCATCATCACCATCATCTTCTCTGTTCCCCTCTCAGCAAACTAATGGACATATAACCCTCACATTAAATTTCCATGAACTATAAGTAAAAACACTGGGCCTGCAGGTCCATGGCTTTATAGGCATGACTTTTAGCATCCATATATCTTATAACAGGGGAAAACTATTTTGGTAAGAAATTTAAAATTATTTTTAATCTATAATCTAATGCCCTGTGTGTAGTACTGTCTTGGTTTCAGCAGAATGGTCACTCGCATATACTGTAAGTGATTTAAGAGATATACAGTATCCTGCTGTATCCCAGTAGAGTCTGATATATGATACACTGCAGGGATGCTAAGGCCTCTTTACAGTAATCAAGCCACAAATATAATTTTAAGCAACTGTTTACTACTGGGAGCTAATATAGGGCAAGGATCTCATTTTCTGCTTTTCAAGTTATGACCTGCAATACTGAGAATGTTTTCTATCAAGGAGACATCCTGATGGCCTGAAAACCACTTTGTTTGCTATCTGTCATCAAAGTGTGATGCAGTTAAACCTATCCAATACCCCAATGACTTGGGAGGGATAGGAAAACCAGGACTACTGAGTATAGACACAAGGGATTAATAATTTATCCTTCTGTGATGTTTAATCTCAGCATGAATGCAGCTAGAACTAGTGAATATGTATGGGATCTACACATTTGCATTTAAGCAATAAAGATATGTTTATTGGCAATTATTAAACCATTTTAAAAATAAGCAATACTAATAAGATGGACCTATACAGTAACGCTCCCAATGCACGAGTACATTTGCAGTATATTGTTTATTCTATAAATAAATGCATATTTAAATATGTTATGTAAAATTAGCTATGCAGTCACTCAGGGTTCAACAACACTGAAAGATTATGGAATGAACTGACCATTCACTGCTGTGGTACTAACCTCCTTGTTTTGCTTCCCTGCGATAGTGACCTGATTTTGACTTCTTCTTTGCTCGTGATTTCTGTCCTGGAGGTGTGCTTATATTTTCTCCTAGTTGTGACTTTCCTGAAAGAAATTAGATTAAAAGACATTAAAATAACAGAAACAAGTTTTTAATTTCATTCCTAACCCAACGAGTTTATTTTTTTAGTTGTAATATTGGTTTATAGCCAGCCATCTCCGGTCATTTTGCCTGGTCACTTGCTTTCAGAAAGAGCCAGCACTTCAGGATGGAACTTTTTTCAGGTGGGCTGTTGTTTCTCCTACTCAATGTAACTGAAGGAGTTGCAGTTGGACATGGATTTTTACTATTGAGTGTTGTTATATCTACCAAGGAGCTGTTATGGGGGGGGGGTGATATGACTTCAACTTGCAATGCAGCAGTAAAGAGTGACTGAAATTTATCAAAACACAGGTCACATGACTGGGGTTACCTGGGAAACTGAAAATATGTCTAGCACCATGTCAGATGAATCAGCTTGTTCTTTTGAAAAATGGATTTCAGTGCAGAAGTCTGCTGGAGCAGCACTATTAACTGCTATTAAATATTTCCCATGACGGTATCCTATTAACCGAGCTTTACAAATAAAGTTATACATACATACATACAGCTTTCCTTGACATTCTTGATTCATTATCTACAGTACATATATACACCCGTCTATATAAAATACATTATGTCAGTACTAACCACTACATATATACACCCGTATATTTAATATGTTAATTAAATATGAAGTACATTATGTCAGTACTAACCACTATTTGGCATGTTGACATTTTCAACACTTATATTAGGATTTTGGCTTAAATTCCGCCTGTGTCCCTGCCATTGTGCTTCAGAACCTTCCAGGGCTGTATGTAGACTAGGATTTGATTGTGTCAGAGGAGGACTTGGAGCTCTTGGGATTGGTACTGATCCAGCTGGCAGTCGTCTAATAATTTGAACAAAGAAGTTAGTCAATATTAGTGGTATTTATATAACATTATAGCTTTATCAGTTAAACTTCCATTTTTAAGATATATTTATACAGTATATATAATCAGTCTAAGATTGCTAACCTGGGATGAGGCAGCATCTCAAACTGATGTAGCCTTGGAATATCTTCTGAGGCATGCATCTCATCCCGGGGAGATGGTGTTAGAGTGGCTGTTGACTGCTGACCATAGGAATGAGAAGGAGATGAAGCCTCACCCCGAGGTGGAGGAGGTGGGCAGCCTTCTTGAATGTTTTCCATAAGGTAAGTTCTTTCAGGTAATGGTGGGCACCATTCTTCTGTGTCGGAGCTATAATATAACAAATAAGGTTTAATAATGGTTTGGAAGCACAGAAAATCCATATTAAACAGTAACAACAACAAGTTAAAGTAATTAAAATATGATGTAGTGTTTTGCCCTGCACTGATAAAACTGGTGTATTTGCTTCAGAAACACAGCTATAGTTTATATACACAAGCTGTTGAGTAGCCATTGGGGCAGCAATTCAAGGAACATGTTAAAGCAGATACAGTAAAAGATGCACTCTGCAGAATACCATTGTATTCTATTACAGAGTTTACCTCCAAGAAACACAAGCTGCAGCACTCTGAATTCTGTGAAAGTGGTTTATTGTGCCAACAAACTAGGCGACGTTTCAGGCCAACGCACTCAAGCCTATTACAGAGTCTACCTGTTATCTGCTAAGTAACCTGTGCATTTTCTCCTTTTACAGCTTGAATGTCTGCCCCCATGGTTACACAGCCACTTTTTTTTATATAAACCATAGTAGTCTTACTAAAGCAAAGATACTGTTACTGTTCCTTTATGTATGCCCCAGTTTTGGATTGAAAACAATTTTGACTTGAGATGACCTGAGCTTGCTTTATTGCTGGCCATTCAGTACTATTTAATATACTGACATTATATATGTATATACACCAAGCATACAGCATAATTGCTTTCAGTAATATATAAACATGATAACAAAATCTGGAACTGGAAGAGAAGAGGTGGAGCAGGGTGGGAAATGTA
This sequence comes from Xenopus laevis, assembly GCF_017654675.1. Lineage (NCBI taxonomy): Eukaryota > Metazoa > Chordata > Amphibia > Anura > Pipidae > Xenopus > Xenopus laevis. Next base: position 63,039,883 of record NC_054384.1, read on the forward strand.
ATTACAATAAATAAATCTTATTTTGTCCACCCTCCAGCGGTGAGACATATAACCACTCCTGCATTAATAGTCTGGGCTTACAAAGAACTATTTCCCTTTTGACGTCTCACATGTAAGAGGAAAGGGAAATTATAAACAACCAAATTCACAAAACAGCTGTCCACTGACAGTGAAGGAGAGCAATGTATAGGTATGGGATCCGCCTGCCTTATCAATGTGCTTGTTGGAGAAGGTATGAATAAAGCAGGCCTTTAACATACCTCTTTATTATCATTATTCACATGGAAAAGACTGCTTAGGAACTTCAAGTGAAAACTAGACACTTTTACATTTTGGAATATAGCTGTATATGTATATGTAGTTTAGCACCAATGCTAAAAATAGATGGAATGGTTTAAGGTAAATAATGGTTGTTAATGGGAAGGCAGTTTGTGTTTTCTAATAAATAACCATACCATATAACCATGTGAACACAAAGCAAGATATGCATGGCAATAGTCCAGATATCCCGATACTAAATGGATTACTCAGGATCACCCATACCTCATATCTACATCTGTATCTCCTTCTTGGTATTGACTCAGCACATTGGCAGGCGGGGGTGGTGGAAGGACTTCTGTCCAATTTAGCGATGGTGTTTTTACTGGCTTTCCCATGGCCTTCTGTTTTCCAGATTTGGAGGCTGAAAAGACATGCATCCTGCTTTATAATGTTATAATGTTGAAAACTTGTGGTGGACCTGATTCTAGGTAAATATCTGATACATTTTAATAATTTAAGGTGAAGCAACATAATTTTGGCATGCGTCCATTACATAAAGTAATTTGTATTTTACTTATTTTAAGAGTCCTGTTGGCTATAATGAGATACAATTTACATGCAGTACCTTAGGAATATGAATGACTTTTTTAAAACTATTTACCAATTACCAATAAAATGTAAGTACCATTCTCTGCTTTTGTTCGTTCTGGTTGTGCATAAAGAACACCAGAAGTCCCAGCCTGTACATTCCATTGGTTCTCTTCTAATTCAGGAGAATGCAAGCTTTGGCCTCCATATGGTACAACAGGTGTCGTTGCATAAGGTGTAGTATGCTGAGAGAAAGCACCATTAAAAGTTCGCATGTCATCGGTTGTTGGATCAATGGTACTGTAGATAGGACCATCTGAAACAGCTGTTCCGAACTTCTCAGTCTGAGCAATATAGTTGGAAATGCCAGCATCTATTCAAACCAAGTTGACAATATAAATATTAACATGGACAACTAGCAATACATAGAATATTTTTTAAATATCTCTACAAAATAATTGGATACTTTCACATAAAAAATTATTTAAAAAAAAAAAAACAATTTAGATTTTAGGGATGTCCCAAGAACCAACTTTGAATAAGATGAATCCCAAATGCCTTTAACCAGTTAGAACTGAATCTGCAGAGTACATGATTTCAAAGAATTATTTCATAAAGAAGATGAAATATTGACAACAATGTATATAACAAATGACTTGCTAAACTAACCTAAACTCTACAACTAAAAAAAAAACCACTGCTCCTATCAGGAAGTAATGAGGTATGTAAAAATATATGGCTTTACCATTATAATATCTCTCTGCAGGATTGTGATTTCCTGGGCAACAGTTCACTGCAGGTTCTTTTGGCTTTCCATTTCGTAGTAAATTGGTTGCTGGCCATGAATCTGCTAGCCAAGGGTAGTTGGATGCACTTGTCGCTAGCATTCCTGGTCTGTATAGGAAATGAAACAAGTGACGTTAACATCACTGAAAGCTGTGATTACCATTTTTCATTTCAAGCTATGCAAATCTTTCTTGGAAACTGATGAAACAGTATGTGCTGGAAAAGAAGGTGACATTACTGTTTATATCTGCAGAGCACGAGGGGTTTAAAAGATCTATGAAAAGGGTTTTTTTCAGCTTTCAAGCAGGGGGGACCTATGAATAATTTTATTTGGCCTCAGCCAACAGCTTAACATGTGCCTCTTACCTTGCAGTAATATGTCCTGAGCTTTCTGGAAAAGATACTGTAAAATGGAAAAGAATAAAAAGTTACTTTTATAACATTATTACAAATAAACTCCCATCTAATCCCAATCCCATTTTAGTATCTGAAATTGAAATATTACCTGCTGGTGTGTATGCAAAGGAAGCTGAAAGTAGAATACAAAAATAGAATACAAAAGTAAATGTTAGTTATAAAATCATATTTTTAAAGGGTTAAAACCATTATAAAATCATTATTGGATAGATATTAGATATTAGATAGATAGCTAGTAGGGTTCAAAGAAGGTCCCTTCTCTGCATATTTGAATAAAGTTTTTTCAGTTGGCGCTTTAATATTGCCTCTCCAAGTCTCCACAGAAAGTAAATGAGAGTTTAAATTCATAATTATAAATCCCAGAAATAGTGCATTTTATGCATACATTAAATTAAGTTTTGATTATTTTCTGTTCAATGGGGATGCTGGAAAAACAGCAGTTGGAGTTCTGGGAAAGATGTTGATAGGAAGAGGAATTGTGGTGTAGGTGGACGTAGATAAAGAGGAGACAGTAGAGAATTGGGAAAATAAATAAAGGAGGTGGGGGACAATGAAGCAACAGGTGTGAAGAGAAAAGAGCATATTATGTAGAGGTGAAAATTGATGCTGTATGTACTGTCTCCACCCAGGTTGTGTCTCCCACCCACCAAAAGTTGCCTTCAGTTATAGATTTAAGGTAAATTCTAATAAAAACATATTTTCTTTATAAATTATTTTGGATGTTCCATAAATGTTGTCTATGATGTAATATAGCATTAAAAAGACTTTTCCAAATAAGCTTGCCAAAGGATGAAGTGCTCTTGCCCATTTAAGTTCATTTCTGTTACTCACCGGTATAATGGCTCAGTTCTTTCCTCTTCTTCCTGCGACAGTAGATCCAGACGCTAAAGCACATCAGAATTACCCAGCATGCTCCACCAATGCCAGCTATGAATGCTGGTTGTTTAACAACATCTGTGATTTGTTCAGTCAAGCTGACGTTTTCTCCACTGGCAACCGGAACATGATCTGAGGTAGGCTCTGAAATTGAGTGACAAATTTTTGCTAAATATACTTATGTATTTAATCATTCCAACTCTCTTTGATGACCCACTATTAAGTAAAATTAAATGTTTAATGCAAATTATAATTGCTTATTGTATTTTACATACATTGCTTCTATTAACTGAACAAATGTCATATTCTTGCTGATTTTTTCATACATGAATTTAAACTTAGTGAATCTTTCTTCTCACTCACTTATCTGGATGGTGATTGGCTGGCTTTTTACACCAAATCCAGCACTTGTAGCAGCGGCCACTTCCACACGGTAAAGCACTCCAGGAGTGAGGCCTCTTACTTCAGTTGAGTGGACAGTACCATCTACTGTTCTGTTGATATGATAGCGTGTTTCATTTCCCAAGACCCAAATCTAAACATGAAAAGCATATATTTGTTAGTATTAGCTACAATTACATTTAAACATGTTTTGCTCTCTACCATACATTTTTAATATGCACAACATATTAGTTTAGTATTTTAAAAGCATAAACACCACGTAAACAACAGGATGTTGACATTATATTATTAAAATAACATTTTCTTAGTTTGTGAATACATTATTTTATTTTTGATCAATCAATCAAGATTTTTTCCTAGGAACAAGTATGACTTTTTTTAAATTAACCACAAGAGCCAATAAATAAGCCATCATGATTAAGAATATAACCTTTATTAGTTTAATGCAATTTGAAAACATCATATACATGTTTTTCTTTTAGAGACTATACAGTAGGTATCTGCTAAACAGGAAGAAGCAGTTATAAAAGCTATGGTAAGAAGTTGCTCCTAAGATTCAGGGATGTGACAAGCAAAACTCTCTTCTTGTACAAGAAGCCAATTTCTAACAGCAGGCTTTTAATACTGTGCCTATGCTCATGTTTTCTGGACTCATGCACAATTTAACAATTACACTTACGGCTGACTTTGTAATCCTCTCATTTTCTTTCTGCTACCATTATATGTGCTATTAGCTCACTGTAGGAAACACAGACGTGTGTAGGTAGCAGACTAATGGTTCATTTAATGAACATTTTGGAAAATAGCGCCAAAAAAACGTCACTTAAGAACAAAATAAGTATAAATTAAAGCCATATAGAAAACATACGCTTAGTGAACCCCAAAAGTAGCAAAAAGCCAAAACCAATAACCTTTTAAAAGATATGAATAATAAAACGTTTACATTTTAAAAACCTAAAGTTATCTTACCCGATAATCTTGAATAATTCCATTTTGATGTTCCACTAGAGGAGGTTCCCAGGATATACTAATATTTGTGCTGTTATTTGTTCCTAATGTAACAACTGATACTGCTTGAGGAGGAGCACTTGGAACTGTTGAAAAACAACAAGGAGAAGCAATAGTCAGATACTATATAACATTTAGAGCTAACACCCCTGATTTGTTAGCCAGTAGCAAAAATAACAAATAAAAAACAAACAAATACAAAAAGTATTGTAGAAGTGATACCTATATTGGCTAACAATAAAAATACATTGCAAGCTTTCAGAGCACCAAGGCCACTTCGTATTTTGCCTGACGAAGGGACCTTGGTGCTCCGAAAGCTTGCAATGTATTTTTATTGTTAGCCAATATAGGTATCACTTCTACAATATTTTTTGTATTGTTTGTTTTTTTATTTTTCATTAAACAAACATCAAACACCAATTGTTATATAAAATAAGCACTTCTAACTCACAAATATATGATATAAGCTTTTTTGACCTATAAAGCCTTATGGGACCTATAAGGCTTGGATCCATTTATGCTGACATATATGCATTCTTAAAGGAGAACTGCCCCCCCCCCCAATAAGAAAAGCCTCACCTACTACCCTAGATAGTCTCCCCTCCCTGCTTCCTACCAGCACAGTGTATTATTCTAGAAAGTGCCCCTGGACAGCATGCTCAATTATTTATGCAGCGTATCGCAGCAGAGCTCATGGGTGACATCTTCCGGGTCTTCGATCTCTTGTAAGGGTGCACCATATTTGGTGCATGAGCAGTTGAAGCAGCTGGTATTCATGACAACTGCGCTTGCTCTGAAAAGTTCAGTGTCCAGTGACCAAGTCCCAGGGACAATTTCTGGAATAATGTACTATGAGGGTAGGAAGCAGGGAGGGAGGACTATCTAGGGTAGTACATGGGGCTTTTCTTATTTTCTTATTTAAAGATACTGCACTGAACCTTTCCAAGATTAAAATGCTGTGAAGTAGAGATGATTATTTATAAATATATATATATATATATATATATATATATATATATATATACAACTACATAAATACGAATAAATACACACACACACAGTCCATTCTATTTGACATATTATCCGTTTCATATGTAATTGTAAAGGTATATGGCACAAGAGACAGATAAGATATAGTTAAGCAAGTGTAAGCCATGGAGAAAGTGTATCCGAATATACAGTAACGTAGTGCTCTAAATTTCAATCATCTAGGGACATTTAAGCAAGTCACTTTGCTTCACTGATTGAGCTTAGAAATCCTTCTCACCCAAACCTGTCAAACTGAAAGCAATTACCATAGATTTTCCATTACAACAGAGTGTATATAGTGTTTTTCATTGGCAATTGCAGTAGAAGGACCCCATTACATGCATCCCAAAATATATTCATAGAAAGACTGATGGCACAAACCACATATCTCGGAACAAAAATGTAAATTAACACCAAAGCCACAGATTGTTCGTTATTGTCTTGTTACATAGTAAGCCAGTTCTTTCAACATTGTATGTTGCATTAAAACCACACATTGCAAAGCAACATGATAAAACCTGTTTTAGGCCTGTTTTTATTTTTCTATATTCTGTAGATCTGTGTGTAAGAAATATTTTATGCTCACTGAATACAGCTGTCCTATTTTTTTTTAATAAAAGTGTTTATAAACGTGCTAAAAATCCCAGCAAACTTTATAACTTTCCCCTAGCTCTTAAATGCAGCCAGATAGATGCAATATGTTCTCCTGACTTCTTTGTGTCAGTTTTGCTTCTTGTTTTGGTTGGATTTAGGAGCACCTTCTTATGCCCACCTTACTGATTACTTGTAATACTATCAAGCAAAAACTGCATTAATCTGATTTTGTATTAGTGCAAGATGACTGACATACTACTAGTAAAAAGGATTTCATTAGAGAAACTTCTTACATAGAATTAATAAACCTATTTTACAAAATGGACAGTATAGCCAAAAAAAATCTAGTAAACCTGTGTTACGACGTGCAGCAATGTGACATTCACAGGCTTTTATATTGGAAAGATGCAGAAAACAAAAACATGTTGTAATCACGTCCTTTGTTTTGTGGATATAGAAGGAAGAAATTACATTATTCTGGTTGCTAATCAGCTTCATGAACAATCGAGTCAAAGTCATGAATATATAAAAACAGTGTATAAGAAGTAAATATTGTGATGGCAAGGAAAATGTAATATCTGATTAAGAGTAAACACTATAAATTTTAGATATTGCAATGACATTCTATTCCTATAGGTAAAAAAGTTTTATCTTGCTTTCTTCCTACATTCTCTCAGCAGCATAATTCTTCCAACCATCAAGTCTTTTCATTGTAATCTTTGACACATTTGTCAGGCTGCTTGTTACTTAAGAATGTATAATACAGACTAGATCCTCAACTGCATTCTTTGTGGCTTTATAAAACTGCATGCCTCCTGAATAACAGTACCTTCATAAAAGCAAGCCCTTTGTAATATTCCACAACATTTACTTTAATTGCTAAAATCACATATATTTCTGCAAATTCTAAATTCTAGTAACAGAATGTCCTGCACTTTCCTACACTAATTGACAGCATTTTTTGCTTGAAGGCTTTAGTTATTAGGTAAAGTAGCAAATTTTCTACTGGTAAAAAATAAGTGTTTTCACTGTGCCATGGCTTTTAGATTTGACCCTATATTAATGATCAAAGGAAAGAGAGTTGATGAAGCACAATGCATTCATTGTATTCTAGTATATACATTTAGGGGGTTATTTACTAAGCTCCGAATGCTCGAAATTCCCCGAAATCCGAAAATTTTTTGATTTTTTTGTGTTATAATTTTCCGGAATTTATTAAACCCCTAGGGCTAAAAAGCCCAAATATAAAACCATGGCATCTCAAACCTGTCGTGGTTGCATAAATGTCAATGGGAACAGTCCCATTGATTTTTGGTTGTGTCGGGGGTTTCGGCAATTTTACGATGTTTTTGGATGAAAAATTCTGAGATTTCGGGGAAAATTCATGAAAAAAATCGTGAAAATCTGAGCTTTTCCTGCAAAGGTAATTTTCGGGAAAATGTAATAATAAATAAGCGTGGAAAACCCGAGCGGGTAAGATCAGAGTTTGTAGCAGCCGATATTAAGATAAATTCGGACCTTGATAAATAACCCCCTTGATGTGTTTTTCTCAGTGTATATAGTATATAGTCAGATCTCCATTGTGTGCTGAGAAACTGAATAGCTTTTTGTAAAAAAAGGATTGCAATGAGGCACTCTATTGAAGGATTGCTAGGCACTTTACCTTCTTCAGGTGTTCGGATCAAAAGGACATCACTGTCCATGCCTTGGAATTCATCAAAATAAGGACGAATCTTGATTTCATACTCTGTGCCCTTTTTGAGGTCCACAAGGATAGTATTCCGCTCAGAGGGAGATTTCACATCCTGTACAAGCCAAACACTGGACTTTGGACGGTACATCAACCTGTACCCTTGGATGAACTGAGCTTGCCGATCCACCTGAAAAAGGAAACCACATTTAACGGCAAGTAATGTACAGACAGATTTAATTTATGTGTCATTTGTGACACATGTAAAATAGTGCTCCTCATTGCCCTAGGTCATACCATGTGTTGCTAATGACACTGATGATTCCTCAGCATTAGAAGATGCAGGAAAGTAAAGAAACACAGAAACTCCTTCAAAGAACACAATAAACTAATAATATACTAATAAATAAGCTGCAATACAACCAAAAATGGTGTGTTACAAATCGAGAAATCAATAAGCTCAACTCAGGTAGAACACCTCTCTCTATGGAGAGGGATTTAATTGAATTGTTTAATTGAAATCTGATGCAAGAGTAATACAAATGCAACCAATTCCCTAGGTATTCTAATCTGATACTTAGAAATGAATAATTTCAAGGCAAAAGGTCAGAATTAGATCAGTGGAGAAATTTATTAACTAGAATTTGGCTAATTTCAATTACAAACATGCAAATGGTTACAAACCATTGTTAATTAACCATTGTTAATTTTAACCAATGTTCTCTAAATTAAGTGGCAAATGTTATAAGACCATTCTGACAACCAAAATTAGAAGTCATTAAATGGCAGAGAGTGCATAAAGATTTTATGGGTTTATAATTTGCTTCTCCTGCAATGTAGGAGCTACTCATTATGATTTCCTGTACATATGGCAGCAAAGTAAAATTATATTATTTGGATTTCATTATGGTGCACTATAAATATATATTTTTTTGGTATTGGTAACCAGAAGCCATAAGCGTGTGTGTTTAAGGGGGTCAGTAAAGAGCCAGATAAAGTAACTCATTTTAATGTGGTTATTCCTTACTTGATGATGACTAAATGAGAGGGGGATGTTTTATTATTATTATTATAATTATGGCATTTGCTATCTGATTGGTTAAAACTGGTACTGGTTGCCGAAAGCAACAAGGAATGAAGTGCCAGTTTCCCATGGCAACCAATATCATTCTACAATATTAATTTGAACTATCCTTTTAAAATGTTTTTAATTCGGCATTCTATATCAACAGCCACATAAAATCAAGTAACATCCTGTGTGTGTGATTTTAAAATCAGCAACAATTACTACATTGTAATGGAAAGAAGGCTGTGATGGCATAATGGTAAATGGCATTGTCACTAGTGACAAAACTAGCGACCTTTACATTTTTTTTATAACACAAAGGAATATAGGCTGCTTCTCTATTGTAATACAGCAACACATATATCATATATATATATATCATAATACATCAGAAGCAAACATCTAGTTGAATATAAATGGAGCATTGGATTGCTGATGTTCAAGATACACAGCAATCCAATGCTACCTTTAAAAAGGATTTATGGTTCAACCCACATTTTATTACATAAGGATTAAACCTTCTACATGTTTCTAAATGTGCATGAGTAATGGAATTTGAAATATGTGAGAAATGAAATCCAGTTTAAATTTTGAAATTCAACTTACTGTCCATGTAACTTGCACTGTAGAGGATGTAAGTGTAATCGGCTGCTGAAGCTGAACCACCACTTCCCCTAGTTGGCGCTGGACTTGCCTATGATCAACACCTTGCCTTGTAGGACTGACATCTGAAATGACAGACATAATATATTTCATTAGGCAAGCACACATAACACATATTTATGTTCAATTTACATCTTTAGGGTGCTTGTTAATGAAAGGTGACACTGCATTCAACTATAAATGCTTTACTGCATGTAATATGAACGATTTTGACATGCAGAGAAAGTCACTGAACTCACCTTGTGTTCGAACTGGTTCTGAAATTGGGCTGGGGTCACTGATTCCATATGAATTCACTGCTCGTATGATGAAAAGATAAACAGTATTTGGGTTCAACCCAACTACCGTGTGCTTCTCTACTTTCACACTGTCAGCGACAGTTTGCCATGTGCTTCCTGCTGATTGGCTGAATAAAAGAAAAAATATTTATTGATAAGAGTTTTTTGGCTTCTTGTCTAATAAAATGATTGTAGTAGGCGTATATGCACAATGCAGTATAGTACATACTGTTCAATTCCTCACTAAGTCATAGGTAAAAGGCTGCTTTGGACATGCATGTTATGCACTTTATAAAACTACAAAATAGTCCTGTAATATCAGTATTTGCCTAGAAAGTTCCATGCGTAAGCACACAATTTAACCAGTATAACCTTCTTTTATAGAGAAAGAGCAGTAGAGGTTGTCAGGCAGTTTGCACATGATAATGGCATCTTGGTGAGCATGTTGATTCTTCTGCTGGAGAACAAATAACTGTCAGATCATGCTCCTTGATAGTGTATGTGAATAATACTTATATGTGCCTTCAGTGACAGAGAAATCCATACAGATCACTCTTACTGTCTATATGGCAGCACATTTTCATTGCTATCTTTTTGGCTCATCCCTCCTTTCAGTTTGCTGAAGAAAGTGACCTTTTCCATAGAAAAATGTTGAGACACTGCATGATTATCTTTTTAGATATGGCATAGTTTATTCTGTACTAAGTTAAAGTACTAAAAATCATGTTTCGTAACATTGAATCTTTTACACTGGAATTGAATAACGGGAGTAAAATCATGCAGAATAGTATCAGTGCCAGGTTTAACTGAACAGTGATGGTACATTCTTAACATCATAAAAAAACACACTCTAGGCCTCATGTTTATTGAAAACTGAATTATGAGCTTAGGGCTGAAGCCATTATAACTGTTACCAGCTAAAAGGAGCCAACCCTGATAAAGACAAAAAAGCAGCAACAACTACCCCCATGTTTTCTCATGCCTCAAATATAACATAAAGAATGTTATTTACCCTATACTAAACACAGTTAAGCATACAGCGAAGACCAAGTAAAGGAGAAGAAAGAAGAACCATTAGTTTGGTCACATTGTTGGTTGGGAGATACCATAAATCTATGTTTAGTATACATATTAGCCCCCTACCAAGCAAAATTACAGTAAAAATGTTTCAGTTGGGCTAGCTAAAATGTTGGAAACTCCTAATTTCAACCCCAAGCACAAAGGCCAGATATTGTACTATTGATCAACATAAGGACTACAGAGGTCTTAAATATGAGGGAGGGAATTGCTTCTTTTAAGTGCAAAACAGAATATTTAACTGTTAGAATAAGGATCCACTTGCAATAACTATGGCAAATGCTATATACCTATATAACAATATATCTACATAACATGATTGCATTTAGGGTATTTCTAACTGCATCATTAGAATACAGATGCCTTTATGTTCCCCTTTCTGATGCACTGTGTGACACTGTGTAAATTGGTAGCCAAAAACTTTTCCAACAGAACAGAAATCTACATACTATCTACATACTATGTAGATTTTGTAAGAAATTGTGCTTTTTTAAAATGGTACTTCCTTATGAAGAGTGAAAACTACTTGAGGCTCAGTTTTATGATATATTTAGAGGTTAGGTGAATATACCTGTAAATTCTGCATATGTGTTTCTTAACCTCTCTATGATCCAGGCACGGTTTCTGATTTATGGTTTAGTTTCCTTGCCTCAATGTTTGCAAAGAAATTTTCATTGCTTGTTAAACTATTCACCACCTGAGCACTCTATAAATCTCAAAAAATCATCTAAAAAGAGGGATTTAGCTGTCTTTGTGATATACAGTATATATACACCAACACCCTAACAAAATGTGTAAAAATAAAATTAAAAAGGGGGTAGATTTGAGTGTGTAAAAAAAAATGGGTAACTGCTTAGACTCAGCATCACTATTGCAATTTATCATTTGCCAAGTGTACAGTGTAGGCTCAATAATTTATAATGTGAACTTATTTACATTGACAGTTTAGATATAACAGGATTGTAGTGCAAATAGAAACACATCATTAAGCACAAAGAATGAATGGAGGTGCATTTAATGTAAACATAGTTATGGGAAATATTCTTTCCCACTGCAATTGCAGTTATAATAGTTTTTCTTATGCTACATTCCCAATATACAGTCCTATAATCTCTTTAAAATGGACATTCAATTGCTAATGCATTCTGCCAACATGGCAATTGTTTTGTATCAGGGATGTCAATTTGCCCTCAGTGATTTATCACTGCAAGGATTCCACTTTAAAGGTGTACTCCAAATTGGCCAGCTATTTGAGAGGCATGTGAGAAAGACATAATGGAGACTAGCAGCCATCAGTTATCCTGCAGTGGCTATTTTATTTTCTATAATGTAAGAATGATCGCTGCTAGTGTAACATCGATACCTGAGTTAAAATGGAATGTGAAATATACTTGACTGTATGCAGTATGTGCTCAACTGCTGAAAAAGCCAGGAGAGCGTTTGTCATACTGTACTTGATAGCTAATGTGTAGCGCACCCAGGGCTGTCAATATTCTAATACCAAACATTGAAAGAGAAATTGAAATCTTTAAAAACTCTATTTAGTGCAAATGGAGGAAATTCATTTAATTACCTGAATGCTTCGATGATATAGGAGTGAACCTGTGTGTTTCCTGCTTGCGGATTAGGTTGCCATGTTAGAGTAACACTGTTTTTGGTGACATCGGTGACAAGGGGTTTGGAAGGAGATCCACGAAAAAGGCTGGGCTCAGAAAGCTGCACGTGTATCAGAGATCCCTTTTCTAAAGAGATATAAAAGCATTCATTAATATGAATATACTACAGATATAACCATTTCTATATCTACATATCTACATATCTATCTATCTATCTATCTATCTATCTATCTATCTATCTATCTATCTATCTATCTATCTATCTCCAGAATAATTCATAAAGCTTCCCTTACATGCACACATAGCCCCCTGTAGACCTAAAGGTGAAGGGAATATCTTCTACATTCCACTATATTCTATGGTACTGCTATCGCCCTATTTTTCATTAATTAATGGCCGAATATTTACTAGTATACCTATTGCATTTGTGTGATGGAACGGTTAAGGTTTTTTTATTCATTTATTCTATTTTATCTAATTCTTTTTCACTAGAGTGTTATTACTATTGATTTAGCTTGCAGATTCAGCCTTGGATAAGACTCTGTTGGTAAACTGCTATTTGTTTATGTCCTCCCATAGCTGTTCTGTAGATAATACTTTGATATGAATTCAGAAAGAGACAGGGCCTAGTAATATGAGGGCATGTTCTGACACCATTAAGACAAACATAAATCTAAACTTATGGAATCAAGCAAGCATAGCTGTGTAGTCTTAGTGAAAGAAGCAGAAAATAGTCAAAGAAGATATCAAATAAATAGAAATAAATATAAACTTCAAAATAAATAAAAACCATAATCAACTAACCAGAAATAAACACTATTTATTTACATTAATATTCAAAAATAAAATACACACATACTAATTCTCTTCAGCAAAGAATGCTGTAATGTCAAAAGAACAGGGTAATGTAAACAAAAAATCTTTGCCCACATCAAGCAACCCATAGCACTTCATCAGATATTTACTGATCAGTAAATGCTACCTGCTGATTGTTGATATGGGTTACTAAACCAGTAGCAAACTTAAGACCCTTTCTTACATTACTCCCTTTTGACTGCATAGTACAAAGCTATAACTGCAGTAACTTTTCAACAGATGACAGAAGCCAGTTTAGCCACAATATGACATATTAAGTCAGAGTCTAATACATACCAACCAATATATTAGATGTGATCACCATGCAAATAATTGGATAAATGCCTCAGGAATCTAGGCCCTAAGTCACAATATGATCGCTATAAAAATATTTCTAATACATCTATTCCAAATGCACTATAATATATGTTATATTTGACAACATAGCATTAATATGCTTTACCTTGAACTTCAATAAATCCACTCCATGTAGTTTCGCCAGTTGAACTAGTAGCCACACACGTATATACACCCGAATCAGTCACCTAAAATTTTTATCAAATTTAGTATACTATGACAAATGACTATCAAATATAGAAAAAAAATAGCAGATAATAACATAGTGGTAGTTTTTGGTTTGTCAGCTCCATAACCACCCAAAAACATGAGGATATCATAAAAAAAACATTTGCTTTACAGCTAACTGTTTAAAGTGTTTTTTTGTTTTAAATATAATGTTTTGAAAAATGTTTTCTTGTATTATTTTGCATGCAACATTATTTTCTCAATAGTACAGGGAGAACACATTACTCTGCTTGTGACTCATATAGTCAATAAGAAAAGGTATAAAATCAATGATATGGAAAAAAAAATTCATGTAAATGAAGCTTACTAACTTGTATTTGTAATGTAATGTAATATCTGTTGGGAAGGATTGTTGTACAAGTAGGAAATAAAAATAAAGCTTACTTAAACAAAGATTTGATGTTTTAGCATAAAACATCAGTAAAGTAAGGGACATGTGGGACTTTGTTGAAAATTGATCTGCATATTTACATTTATATGTGTATATGAGGGAACTTATTGCTTACTTATGTCAAAATGTTTCCTATAAAGAGCCAGAGAATGACAAAAGCCTATAAGATCACATGTAGTGTGATTGAGTTCAAACAATTCATAAACATCACTGAGCATGACAGTTGAGAACAGCTGACAGTAAATATTTTTTTTTAATCCTTATATTTACCCATAGAAAAAAACACTCTAGTAAGAAAAAGAATAGTTAACAATGCAGCCATTTTGAGTACAGTCATAATAAATCTTTTCTCAAACTTCATTTTGGTGCCTAAGGGGCAGGGTGATTAGTGACTTAACCACAAAGCATCTAGGAAATCAATGAATCAGTTTTGGTCTTATAAAATGAATCCCTTCTGCGCACGTGATACTATTGTGAATTACAATGAGTCATTTAATATAAAATACATTGATTTAATATTTAAACTCATTAAGTCATAAATAGCTTAATGCATACTTACTGTTTAACTGTAATTTAGCATGAAAAACTCTTATTTTAAAAATGCCTTGCCTGCTTGGGTCCATTCCCAGTTGAATCTAATCTTAGACGCTACATACAACTAACTGGCATGAGTGGGTGCCACATGGTTCTCTCCACTTCTTCCCATGAATCATAGCAACCTGATGTAGAATCTTTCCTTAGGGACCATTAACTCATAGTAGTCCTTGAATCCACATGACAACTCTCATTTTTTCTGGGCAAAGAGCCACGGCTGCTATAAAATGATGCTATTAGCTGCACAGGGACACGGTAGTTGCATTAACCTTCTGACTCTTACACAATGAAGGAGCAAAAATAACGTGAAATATTTCACTCCCCACTGACTTTCTGCATCAATTTTTAAGCAAATATTTAGCATGTTGTATAAGAAATTTATGAGTAACCTCCACATTACCTCACAATCCAATTCCAAAGCAGTGCAGAGAAGCAAAATCTACATAAATTTGTGGGGATTAAACAATGCAAGGGCATGCATATAATGCTTATATATTTCTTTTTCTAACTGCAGTATTGTATAGTTCTTTTCAAATTTTACAGCACAGTTGAAAATGTGGAAAGAAAAAAACTGCAGTGCTTAGTTTCAAAAAATATTCCTCTATATCTCAGAAAGCTGCTAATTGTTATATATTACAGTTCAATGAAGAACTATTTCGATTCACAGTAGGATGGAACATCTTGTCACTATATCATTCTATGACATGTCCCTGGAGTATCTTTGACATGATTTAGCTTTCATTTGTGACTTGGGCCATTATAATGTGGAGGTCAGGGCAACATTCTCTTCAAACTGCAATCAGAGGTGTAGCTATATATACATAAAATACACCTGTCATTGTGTATACAGTTCCACTGTGCTGCAATCCATCATAAACCACCATAAATGAAGTGTGGAGCCTCCTGGGATCACACTAACTCTTTCCCTTTTGGTATTATCCTCTTTGATGCTTGTAACCCGCGTATGTGCTAGACTGCATTCTAACAGTGTGAAATGTTTCTTGCCCTAGTGATGATACACATGTCCACGGATACAAGGAACTTCATTCATTAAAACCAGTTTGTTCATGACCTTGTTGACAACAAATATGTCAGAATGGCTTTCATCCCAGGAGGTGGTTTTTAAGGGAAAATATAGGTCCAACACAAAATAGTATTTCAATATATAAAATGTTTTCATAATAGTGATAGCAACATTTGATTAAGGAATATTTACAAGGCAACCATTTGGTTTGGTGGTGTCTGCAAACAAAGTCTTAGCAACATTACTTTATTAAGTAGAAAATACTTCAAGTATATTTGCTAGTAAAATACTGAACTCTGGCTACACATAGACCCACTCCAGAGCGATAATCAAATTACAATAATAAAATTGTCCAGCATGCAAATTATACAGGAAATATAAAGGCATGCAACCCTGCCATGTTTGGTGATTCTGGGTCTACCCCATGTGCCAATGGAGATTATAAACCAACAAACCCAAGCAGATGAGATCTCCTGTAAATAAATGCTTAAGAGAGGCCTCATATGGATTGATGGTCAGTGTGTTAAAATAAATCACAGAAATAGCTGGCTACATTGTATGTTAGCACAGCTTATTGCATAGTTAGTGACTGGGATTAAACACTACCCAAGTGAAAATATTCTTTCTTCCTTATTATTTGTTTATATTGTGCTGCTTTAATATATACCATGTCAATAGATAGTATTCATACAAAAATACCCTATCCTTACACAATTCAACCTATTTTTAGTGATGCATTTTCTTTCAAACTGTGCTTTTACCATGTTGTGATGAAAAAAGAACTGCATTGACTTGAAAGCTATTGAGTCTCACTGCAAATGTATACCAAGGTACCCTGTGCAATGGATTTATCATGGTATATTTCCCCTTTAAAATAGACATAAACAGGCTGAGGTTTTTCCTAGAAGAAAAAGATTCTTGTTGTTTCAAGTTGTTCAGGATTTCACTGGACCAACAAAAATTTGTTCTTTGAGGCTTCTTTGTTTGTTTAAACAAAGTCTTTGAAGGCTGTAAAAGGTTCATGTTCAGATGAGTCACACATCAAACAATCCCAAAACGTGACAGAACATTTCTAATTCAAGGTCTTTATGGTTTGTGGCAGTTTTTACATCTGAAGACATGGGGGGGGGGGTGGAAAATATATTTACAAAGAAAATTTATGAAAAGGGCCAATGTTTACTGAATACATTTAGAAGGCACTTTCCTTAAAGTGAGTCAAGAAAACAGGATATAGAAATAATCCTTTCACAAAATTCCATAAATAATTTTTAGAATTTTATTTAAATTGATCTCTAAAGTTTGTTAGTAACATACTAAATTATTCTAAACAAGGATGTCCAGCCAGAAAATAACTGTTGGTTTCACACAATAAATTACATATCATCTTGGAAGCAATCTACAATAATAAAAAGTATGTGTATGGAATTAGCTCTTATACAAAACAGCTGATTAATCTAAAAAGTAAAATTCAAGGTATGTTTACACTGAAATCATGATTAGCATGCTAGATAAGAGTAAAGATGTGTCTTTATGTACTGTTTTCTTAGTAAAATACCTTAAAATAAACGCATGTAAAATTTCTTAGTAAAATACCTTAAAATAAACGCATGTAAAATTATCTCCAGCAAACGATGTCTTGATTTCTTTTAAAATTTTAATAAAGTTTCCATCAGATCAAGCACTGAACAACACTGAAACCATTTGCAAGTACTGAATTAAATATGTATGCAAGCAACTGTGATAAAAAAAGAGTGCACTCAGAGTTCAAACGTTCCTTCCATATCATGAAAAATGTAGGTTTAAATGCATTAAGTAAAAAAAATATGCAAATACCTATGTTTGATTGTATGATTGTCTGTTCAAGTATGGACAAAAAAGTTGCAGCCACCTTGTTTGTCTAATCGGACCAAGGGATTACTGTACCATAATTTAAGTATAACCTCTCAACACAATGTGACCCTATTGTTTTTCCTATCGGAGGAGGCAGAGGCTACATATAAACAGGATTTTCATTAAGAAAAAAAACAGTTGGTCCAATGGGTCCTATACAAAATGGTTATTTGCCCCTTGTGATTTACTTCAATTACATACATTTGCTTATCCGGGCCCAATGAAAGGTTGTGCAACATTGCAATTAGGGTCACTACATAGGTTGCTGCATGATTGTGGAGTGCTCAACCTGGATAGTATTCACTTTTGAAAGTGCAGGGTGCTTTACCATAAAACCCTGTCTTTGCATGAGTCAGTACAGAAAAACCCAGAAGCACCCCATTATATTAATCAGTGAAAATGATGATTTATTTAGCCCATGAACATTTGCAAAAAGGGCCTTGACAAAGGGCCCAGAGGGGCCCAAAACATTGTCCTTTTTGTTCATGGGCTAAATAAATCACCCTGGCCCGAAACTTTTTGCTGATTTTCGTGGGCTAAATAAATCACCGCTTTCACTAAGCAATTTAATGGTGTGTTTCGAGATTTTTCTGTACTGCATTGGTTGCTGTGATCTCATTCATCATCAATGGTTAACCTATAGAACTACTTTTATATGCCAAGAAACAAGCTTGTGACTTTTTCTCTGTGATTATTTGTTTAAACTATAATATACGGTACTATGCTACCCCAGAATGTAATAGTATTTAACTACAGAGGGAGAAATAAACTATTAAAAATAAATCAACAGCGCAACAACAAAAACATTTGCATTATTCTTTGTATCTCTCCATGATACTTTTTCATAATTTTATATGAAGACTCTCCTTTAAAAGGCACTGTAACCAATTAAATCTCTATTGATTCATATGAAGACTATAGACTGTTTATCATACTAGCATGGTCTATTTCTTCACTTTACAAGAGTTATGACTTGCCTAGTTAATAGCACAACAAAAACAAAATTACATAGCTGAGTGACAGCAAAATATATTGGCTAATTACATGTTAATTATTGGATGCCTGTAGCTTTTAAGGTCAGTGAAGTGGACAGGCTTGGCAATTATATGATCATTCCCTTTCTGCATGCATAAGTTATAGATGTCTGATTGAAATGTTAGGAGATTGTCTGTATACTTCTTATATATGACTGATTATACATATTTGTAGCAAATCATGACTTTTCACATGCTGTAGACAGTAGAAATGTGAATAATTTACTCTTCAATATACTATTCTTCCTTTACTAAGTTAATTAAGAAAGAGGCAAATATATAACAGTGTTTATTCAAAATACCAAATACAAACACAAAACTTACTGGTCACCATGGCAAGTAACCCTAAAGGTTCAAATCAAATCACTCAGGGAATGATCAGGCAGTTCCATGAATAATGCACTATATGCCTCACAACAGATTAGGTGAAAACTTCACTTGGTAAGAACATACCTGTAAATGGGTGATCTGTAAATTTCCACTGTCCAACACTCCAATGCGAGGGTCACTTCCCACAATCCTTTGACCATCTTTGAGCCAATGTATACTTGGCAGAGGATTACCAGATACCTGGCAATGCATCTGCACTGTAGAGTCAACAGCAAGAGTTTGATTGGCTGGTCCTCTACGGATTATTGGAGGAATCTTATCTGATGTTGCTAAAAAAGAAAATAATAATATTTATATAATTTGTGGTAGAAGAAAGACTTTAAAACCTTAGTCTAGTCCTTATATATACCAAATATGGCCATGGACAGCAACCTACTGCTGTCACAATGTTCAGGGATAGAACGCTAACTATGTTTTAAATATATCTGAAGTAATATAGCTTACAGGTAAAGTGTTGCTCATGGGACATGAAAATTGCTGATGACTACTTTTAAAGCCTTTTATTCCAATCAAAAAATGTGTTAGAAGGAAACTGCCAGTGACATATGTTTCCACGCTTCTATTATAGCCCATCCACAATGCACTTCTGATTTCTCATATCTAAGTCACATTACTGCCATACTACAAATGAGTTTGTTTAAGTACTACAGATTTGTCACTTCCATGTTCAAGACTTTTTTGTACACAGGAGAATGTTATCCAGGTTTCTAAAGTTAATGCACATTCAAACTAGAATGTCAACATTTTATAAAATAGTTTTCCAGAGGCAAGGCACAGGAGCACCCATGCTCCAAAAGAATATTGTAAATAAACTTATCAACAGCTAATCTCAGTCAAGCCTCCAGTTATTAAGCCTTCCAGGAATCAGCGCTGTACAACAGGGAGCGCCAACATACCTTGCCCACTTTCCACCAGGTGTGCCTTGAAGCAGGTATGAATCACTTTCCCTTCACCAGAACAAGAATTATATCAGGCAAAGCAATTCAATTTTATAGTACTCTAAACTGAAAATACTTATTGAATCATTTGTCTCTTTTAATTCTGAAATGTACAGATAGTAATCCTCAGATTGCACTATGGAAAACCAAAAAGGCAATTTGGTTGAATTAAAAATTCTATGTGTTTTACTGTCTACCATAAATATAAAAAACACAGCATACCTAATGGAACATGTTCTGATCAATGGTTAATCAACAATTTGCTAAAGCGTTGTTTGTGCTAGGTTTTGCTGCCCTGCAACTCTTTATAAATAATTGATAATCTCAATGGTGTGACAAACTGTCCAGTATACTGCACAAGCAGAGGTGGTAAGAACATATTAATCTGTGCTTCTTGCACACCCTAATTAACTGAAAAGTGATAATAATTTGATGCTAAAAATGCTGAACACTACCAACCAACTAGTATTGCTTTTTTTCTTCATTCAAACACTTCTGAAACAATGTTAATATTGCTTCTAATTTTCAAGTTAGCTTTGTGAAATAAGAGGTGAAACATTCTGCAGTTGGGGTGAAGTAACAGAAGGTGCAAGTTTGACTCTTGCTTTCAAATAAGTGCCCAGTAAATTTTTTTATTTCTTGGATGCCAAAGGTTACCAGACCTGCAGCAAACTTTTATTACCCACCCCCATAGTTTGATTTTAAAAGAAAAATAATATAATTAAAAACAGGGTTTAAGTAAAGGATAAAGTGACAATTTGTTAGCAAAAATGTAGTTACAGCTACAGTTTCCTTTATTGTAGAAACTAATATTTACTTCTATTCAATGGCTGGCTTGCAGCTACAATTATTTCTAAAATCACCCTGTTTTATATAGTTTTGCCCGTTGGCTGTGGCTGGTTTTATTGCAGATCAATACATTTGACTTTGCCTATTGCTGGAAGGTTTGTTCTGACACTAAAAGATGATTTAGAATAATAGCCTTATTGAGCGGACAGGAAACAAAGATAAGACACTTTGTGGTGTTGACAGAATAAAAGGACATCTTTTTGCTAGACCTATTTTTTAAATTAGGCATGCAATGTCAGGCTGAAAACAACCAGGCATCAGAAGCATCTAGGTACATTATATTGTTGAGAATACAAAACACAATTTTATCAGCACTCACAGGATGTCAGATTAAAAAACATCCAATTTTATTGTATAAATAAAGCATTTTTGTTCTAAACTATATCCTGTGAGTACCATTATTTGTACACATTATTTGCTTTTTATCTTCGGCTACCTATGGAACATTATGGATATATGATTTTAATAAAAGCCAGTACCACATACATGGTATCGACAGGCATGTTCTTAGCTGACCTGGCACTAACTCATATGGACATATGCAGGCATACATCCTGATTAAAACTGGATAAAGACTGGTAACGTTAAACAAATTATGTTAGAATGACACAACTGAATAATAAGAAAAATTTATTTAAAAAATAATTGCAGTTATGACCAACCAACCCACTTCTGATACTCATTCTCTTTTCCTACTAATAAAGGATCAGAGCTCACCAATCCTTGAGTGAATGTCATAAATAACACTGTGCCTTTCCCAGACATTCCTGAATTCCAATGCTCTAATAGCACAGAGTACTTCTGAATAGAATTACCACCCATTCTGTAAACAATGAGCATTTTCTAATGATCATTTCCATCCAGTAAAAGTCCAACCACTTGAAAGATATCCACTTCACTTTTGTTTAAAGCTTAAGGGGTTATTTACTAAACACCAAATTCAAAAATCCAGAAAAATTTGTGTTTTTTTTTTCTAAAATAGGATTTTTTTTAAAAAATCACAAATTTTTCAGAATTTATTAAACCACGAGGATGGAAAAGTCCGAATCAGAAAATCCGGCATCTCAGACCTGTTAAAGGTTTCATATTAGTCAATGGGAGAAGTCCCAATGATTTTTTGATGTGCGCTGGGTTTGGTACAATACCCCGAAGTTTTCGAGCAAAAAAGCATAAGAAATAAGAGTTTTCGGGTGAAAAATCCCAAAAAATCGTGAAAATCAGATTTTTTCCCGCAAAGCAAATTTTCAGGAAAATAATAAATAAGCATAAAAAACCTGAGCGGATTTGATCGGAGTTTGTAGAAGAAAATGTTGAGATAAAACTGGACTTTGATAAATAATCCCATAAATGTTTGTTTTACTGTATGTGAACGCTAACATATTATGCTTTATCAACAGTTTTCTTGCCTTTCAACGTCTCAAAGAAGACTCCAATGGAAATTTATGCTAATTACTCCTAATAAAAATATAATGCGGTTTCAGTATCTGGCATTTCTCTAAAAGTGAGTTGGGGGGGGGGTTGGTTCAGTTATTATAGGATCAAACACTCACACATTGGCATAAGTGCCAGAGACACTATAATCTTAAAGGGGAGCCAACAATATGTGACAAAAACCAAAATGTATTTGCAAATCTATTATAAGAATAAAAATGCAATGATCATCTGTTTGACTTTAACAAACAACAGTACACATTCTGTTAAGTGAAAGAATAAATATATTTTTAGCAATTTAAGTGGGTTGTGGTAAAATGCCTGACTAGATGTCCTTATTTAAATGCATGGTTGTCACAACAATAAGTGACATATGGATGTTCCTATATTTCTAGTTTATATTTTAGTGTGCTTATTTTAACACTATAAAGCTAAAATTTGATTTCACCCAATGAGCAATATCGAATTGAACCAAAATAAAGAAAAACATTTATTATTCCAAAGGATTTAAATTCGTAAAAATAAAGGATCACTGAGCTATTGTCAAAAACATCTTTCCAATACAATTCTAAAAATATTATATACAGTACCACAGACTGCTTTCAAACATTGCTGAAATGTGGCCAAGATGCATATATGTAATAAAAATGTGCCTTATTATGTCACAATTTATTTCTTACCGTCTTCAACTTCCAGTAGAGCCTTTGCTAAGATACTTCCAGCCACACTAATGGCTTGGCACATGTAGTACCCTGAGTCTCCTGTCTGAACATCAATTATGGTCAGTTCTCCACTTGGAGAGACAGAAAAACGTCCCACTGTTTGGGGGGGCTGGCTTGGGAAAAGAAGGATCTGTTGGAATAAATGATAACACATATATTTACTTATACAATTTCCATCAAAATAAAAAACACAGATTTGGTAATCTATACAACAAACTAATAAATAAGTGGCCATAGTATCACCTAATAAAAGGACATCTGCGTGTCAGGATTTGAACCCGCCCGTGTGTGCTGTAAGCACAAGTGATTGTGCTTACAGCACACACGGGCGGCTTCAAATCCTGACACGCAGATGTCCTTTTATTAGGTGATACTATGGCCACTTATTGATGTAAAAGGGAAACATTAAACAGTAAATCTTGGTGTTATACTGCCTACATTGTTCCCAAAAAGAATGGAGAGATAAAAGCTCTAAATTCAGTGTAAGATACCAGACAATAGCATTCATAACAGAGCCATTCACTAACCACAATCTGTTATCTGTTTTGAATTCTTCTTTAAAAAGCTTTATAATTCCATACTTTGCTGGGCACTATGGTTTACACACACTGAGCTGGTATCACACACTTGTAAATGCACACACAGACACATTCATATATAAAAAGGCTGAAGTTGCTCATCAGACAGAAAATACTCCCGACATAAATCACGTTTATAAAAAAAATAAAATAAATGTGCTGTTATAACGGGCTTCATTAAGCGAACAGGCCCAACACTAATTTATTAATTCCTCAGGTCACACAACTATTTGTACTTTATTGTTGGATAAACAAGGACTGGTTTACTTAGGAGTGCTAGAGTTAGAGCGGTTGTTTACTTAAGTGTATCTCATTGTAAAAGGTGCATACCAGACTTGATTAAAAGCGCATGCTGAGCACAGTCCTTTACCCATGGCTTTTAGGTTATTTTTTATGTAGACATATTTAATGGTAAGGTAAATAGTCTGGATTCAAGTCAGGGCTTCATGAAATAAACTTTTCATCTTCATAACTAAACCTCAAGCATCACTTAGGTTAATTGGTAAAATAGTGCATGTACAAGAAAATTAGATGAGTTGTTTTTTGAAGCTGTGTATATGACCTTTATTAAATAAAAGGAACACCTAAGTTCACATCCCTTCAATAAACATAGGCCAAAGAATCATAGCTGCTTCTTGGGTGGTTAATCTATAATGTGACCTAGGAACAACCTCTAGCTTTTTGGTCACTAAGCTAAGCATGGATAGATGTTCAATTGGGAGTATTTTTCTTAGAAAATGTAATACATAAACATTCTTTTCTAATGCTAAGAGAGTTTAATGTGTGACCTTCAACTGATACAATACAGGCATTCCCCATCTGCTGAGTGTGCTTGCCTCCATGAGCCCACCTTCTTATTACTTCCATACAATAAACCAGCTAGAATTTTACTTCATTCAAGAACATTAATTCCATACAGTACATAAAAGGTTTCCTGGGTTGTATTGTATTACATATTTGTTTTGCACACTCCTCACTGAATGTAGAAATGTTCAAGATGTATATTAACTACACCTAGTCAAGATGAAAAGATATCTGTGATCTCATATTAAAATAGAAGTACGTCCATCTAAGAACCCTTAGAATGCAGAAGATAAGGGGTTACATTGAAACATTTTACACTGCTTTGGAAATTCAAATTTAAGAATGTTACACGGGGGGGGGGCACAGAAGTAGGGCACAGAACTGTTTTCTTTCTAATATTGAAGCATTTGTTCCTGTAGGTCAGTGATTCCCAACCAGTAGCTCGTGAGCAACATGTTGCTCTCAGGGTCCTCAAAGCAGGTGCTTATTTTTGTAATCCAGGCTTGAAAGCATGTTTTAATTGCATAAAAACTAAGTGTAGTGCCAAGTAGAGCCTATTGCAGGCTGCCAGTTCACATAGGGGCTACCAAATAGCCAACCACAGCCCTTATTTGGCACCCCAAGGGACTTTTTCATGCTTGTGTTGCTCCCCAACTGTTTTTACATTTGAATGTGGCTCACAGGTGAAAAAGGTTAGGTACCACTGCTGTAGGTTCTTCAAGTTGGTCTCTTTTTAGTAATCTGTCTCACTTCCCTTAAAATTTTTCAAAGCACCAGGTTAAACTAAAGCTCTGTATAAATATGTCAGAGCTACATAAATAAATAATGATTGTTCTGATGTATGCTGAAGCTTGACAATCTTCAGAACACTAGATACAGCTGTATTACAACTCCCAGCAACCCAAAAAATGCCATCAAGGGGTTACAGAAGAAGTAGTTACTGAACATTGAATGTGATGCTCCTTGCTCCTGATATTCAGCACTTTTACAGTTACTGATCTTCAAGGGAGTTAAAGTGGTAAATCACTGAAACATTATATAGAACACAGACAAGATTTAATCATTAGGGATCATAAATCAAACAATTCTTGTTTTCAAAGCAAACATGGATGTCAGGGTAAAGGTTTCCTCGGGTGCTCTGACCTGCCATTTTAATCAGCTAACCTGTACTCCCCCAGTGCTCATTAATCAAATTGCCAGAAAAGCTATTAACTGAAGCTGTCTATTGATCGTTGCCTCCTATATACAGATGTGGAAAGCTTGATATGGATAAGGAAGCAAAATTTTCATTTTACTGATTCAGATCTCAATGAAACCCTTGTTTGCTTGTTACCTGTAGAGTTTAAAAAGGCTGCATTTTAATATACACTGGTATTCATTATTGCATCAAAACTGTAGCTTATTTCCTGCTGTGGAACACATATTAGAAATCATGGATTTTTTTTCTGATGTTTTAAATTTGCACATTTTTTATATATAGGCCATTGTCTTTATATCATAATGCAAACCAATTAATGAAATTATGTCTGTTTTTATTTCTTTGCAGCTACACTCACCTGACTTCCTTCTTTCTGCCAGAATACAGCGGGTGGTGGATTCCCTTTGGTTTCACACTGGAATGTCACAGTACGTCCTTGAACTACTATTTGGTCTCGTGGTCGGGTGACCAGTTGTGGAGGCACTGGAAGTTATTGATTCATGGAAAACAATATTTAAAATTAGACAAAATTCATAAACGATACAAGCAAATAATGATAATTTTAGGGAGAAATAGGGAGTAACGGAATAGTTAAAAGGATAGAAGAAAGACAAAGTAACACCATTGAGAGGAAGACAACTCAAAACGATATACAATGGGAAAAGACGTAAAGAAAATAAATGCTGCAATTATATTATGCATGAATAGAGAAATCTGCATGGAGGTAAGAAAGGTAAGAAATACAAATGTTGTTTGCTGTGCTATGACTGGAATACTATACAAAAAATTGCATTATAGGAACTAGTAAAGAAGTAGATTTGCTTATGATGCTTCACAGCCTCCCTCTCTCTTTGAGTTATCAACATATTAACCATAAGACTTTTTTTTAGAAGGCCTTTAAAGTATTTCTGTGAAATCAGACACTAATTGAGTGATTCAGATCTGCTATTTCTTATGCTGATGATAGCAGATTCCTCTTTAATGAACATATGGATTAATCCATACATGGACTGATGAATGCTCAGTAAGCCAACTGGAAACTTGGAGAGGAAAAGATGCACGGGTGTTTAATTGTTATTGAATTCCATAGTGTAGTGTACGACACACAGCAAGTCATTAACTTATACTGTAATTGCTTTTTTTTAGAGGATAACAGAAAATTAACCTTAAAATTATGTGCAGATTTATTTGAAGGTTTTTTGAAGACTGCAAAAACCACCAACCATGTTACAAAGGCATCTGTCTCATCATATTTAAATGTACTGTATATTTACTTACTTACAGAGAGGATGTTTTTGACTGAATACAAATACTGCATGTGAGTTGCAAAAATTTATGATTTTGTATGGCTTTAAACAGAAATAAAAATTCTGAAATGACAGTCTACACTGCTGGACTATGGGCAGTCCTAAATGTATATATACATTTAACCATTATTTAATAACTAATGGGACAGTTATTTTATGGTTCAATAGCAACGCTACATTTTAGAATGGGAATTCAAAATTAAGAACCTGCTTTGAGGCCACTGGAAGCAACATCCAAGGGATTGGTGAGCAACATGTTTTTCGTGAGCCACTGGTTGGAGATCACTGCCTTAGAGGGTCAGGACTCTCATAAAAGTAGCAGGTCTGAGATTGAACAAATGAACAAGAAAAGGCAAGCCAAGAAGCAAATGAGACAGAATTGACCTGTCTGTAGTCACACATCTGGCATAAACTAGCATAATGTAAATGTAAAGCTTGGAATACTATGTTGTATACTATACTTGTTGTAGTCAATGAAAAGCCATTCTAAGCATATTTACTGTACATTAATAATTCCTTGACTCAGCCAACATGACATGTACCGGTCACTTGTTCAAAGACCAACACTCAAGAGAAGGAATGTTCTGTGCAGCCAGTATGCTGTTCCTTCATGCTTTATGGTCTATTTAAGGCAAAAACTACAGAAAAAACTACAGCTGGAATATTTGCAACAGAAGGTTGTATTATTAACTGTATCCCTATACTGCACTGGTTACTCTCTTATACTATGAACATTTTTGAGACCTTTTAAAGTTATATTTTGCTATAAAACCTGCTCTTTGTTGTCCCCATGCACCTTGCTTGTTGCTTCAAAGAGCATAAAGGAATCAACTTTAAAAAATATTTTTTTAACTAATAAAAGAAAACTTAATTCTAAGTAACCTTGTAATATAAATTCATTACAAGTTTTCTATGGTTTTTACATTATTTCTATTTCTATTGAAAGCAGTGTTTGTGTCCCTTTCTATTCTCTGCCTTGGCGGCTCTGGCTTTTGAAACAATGTAACACTAGCCAAACAGATTGGCTTTTGTAACATTTTTCAAAAAGTAACATCCAGGAGTTAAGTTTTAAAGCATACTGTAAAGTTGCTTATAATTGAGGTTGACAGGCCCTTTAAAAGAGCCATAATATGTAAGTATGATAAGTCAGATAGCCAGATTAAGGATACTCAGGTATCAGGAAACTTGCTTGAGGGTATAACCTTTTCGGGTTTCCACCACTTCAAACAAAACAGTTGAGAAGATGTGAATGTGACCCAAGACATAAGATCTGGGCAGTTTTTATTCCTGCACAGAAGCAGCTGATAAGAAATGCTGGTTGCATAGAGGCAGGAGATTGACTTGTATTAGCTGTCTGGTTAAAGTATGACAAAATAGACAGTGGGAGAATATGATATTACAACAGATGCACAGCTGTTAGAATTTCCCACTGAGCTAAAAGTATTACAGTTTACCCCTTACTTACTTGGGCATTCTTTTTATCTAATTACTACCAATTGTTACATAACACCAAAGAGCTGCAATAAACAGATGCAAAGTGCAAATATCTGCAATGGTACTATTATTATTATTATTAATAAAATAATACCTGCTTTTATAAATTAATTATTTTGCAACCCTATCTCTGAATTTACAGACTGGAACTATTTTTTAATAAATTGAGTAACAACAAATAAGAACAAGTATAAGAAAGTTAAATCTACTGTAGGAGACATTTCTTTGATACACATTTTGACATGAATTCTCCCTGAAACAGATGCTTCTGGTCTGTATATAACTAGTAAGAGATGAACCTCTGGGTTCTAGATTTGTTGTAGAAAAATGATTTCTGATCTTGGCCAAATAAGAGGTATCATTCAGGAACAGCTCTAGATCACATAATTCATGATTAATTAAGCTCAGAATTTATACAGAATCAGCTAGTTATTACCCAGCTGAGCTTGGGTTTTCCAGGTGAAATGTATAAGAATTGCCTCCCACCTTAGAATGAAAGATTTAGATGGAAGTAAACAACATTAGTGCAATTCCCACTGAAATTGTATTTAATTATATTGTTAATTGTGGTCAGGTCACTGGAGGCAAAACAATGAAACAACATTTTAGGCTGTGCTGTTTTATTTACATGTGTACAGGCACAATTTAGTAGCACTGGCACCTACATAAACAAAAATTATTAATCCCTCTTTGAAAATACTTTAAGCTTTACAATGCTGGCAACATGTTTCAGGAAATTCAACAAGGCTGCATTACTCACAATTTGTCCAGATGGCCTGCACATTCGGGACACATGCAGATCTTGCAAATCACGGCAATTTGGCCAAATGCATGCATGCTCAACTTGAACATATAACCAAAAATAAAGTCATAAAATAGCCCTGTCTTGGACTAGCACTTGGGTGATGTTCTTGCTTAGAAAATCCAAAGGAGCAGCCTATGATCAGCTCTGGAGAACTTTGCTGCAAGTAAATCTATAGAGGAAAGCAGGGACACTCCTAACTGCCAGGAAGCATGCTGAAAACAGCAACATTTACAGCTTAAAATCCCCAAATTAGTTCTACCCATATCTTATCATGGTGCAGGAAGGATCTTGAGTAGAGCTTCAGGGAACTTCACTACTCTCAAAAGAACAACAGAGCTCAGTATTATAATTATTAAGAGGCATCAGAGGATCCTGCCAGTGTAGGTGCCAGTATCTCAGACAGTCTATTGTTATTTATTTAGATGTAAACTTTCATTTCACATTATGGTTACATGTATTAGAAATGAAAGTACCATAGCAAAACTTAATTGTTCTTGAAAGTACTCGATATTATTTAATTACATGTAAATAGATACAATGTAAAGAAAAAATTTAAGGTAACTAACTGAACAAGTCAGTTGCTTGGATTCCTGCCTCATTTACACATTTTCAGGGGAATAGCACCATTAAAAGAACATGCACCAGACAATGCTTTCTGAAGCCTGTATCCCTAGCAGCCAGCATGCATGTAATGAGATGGAATGGATACTTACAAAATGGGCCAACTGGAACAACGAGAAAAATAAAAATAAAAAAGAATAAGCATGAAATGAATTGACTGAATGAAAATTGCTGTTAATGCATTCAATGACAATATGACAACAAACACTAAACAATTAAATGAATATATGTTTATGATTCAAGTTATACTGTATCTACTTACTACACTATGACATAAATGAGGATGCCAGTTAGATGAAAAATGGATGAAAGACTCTGGTATATTTTACATTAATTTTTTCCTTAAAACATATCTTGCCTTGTAAGATAAAAAGCTAAAAACCCTCCATGAATATAACTGTAATTGCACTTTGACCACTAGGGGAGCTGTAGAACTGTAAAGCTTTCCTCAGCAGATACAAGCAATTAATTGGCTCCCAAAGTATATATGTGTATATATGAGATTTGCAGATATGGAAAGGCATGTCCTCTGAATTGTTGTGCCCTCACAATTAAACAGATTGAACACTTCCCGCCATATCTTTCATAATACATATTTGCAAACAAAACTAACACCTTCTGCATAGCGATCAATATTTAAGTAAATCTCTCATTACTCGAGGCAAAGTGTATATGTGAGTCAATATATAAACAAAACAAGTTTAAAAAAGAAAAGAGACTGAATAATTAGCAATTGCAGGATGCTGCACCCCACTCCGAATCTTTATCTGCCATAAGTAGTACCTCTCCCAGTACCCCCCTTCCTTCTGAATTGCTGGTTAGTAAACCAGGCTCTACAAATAAGCATGTTAATCAAAAATCACTAGGATGCTTATGAATAACAATTTGAAATGTTTAGTAAAAAAAAACCCTTCAGGCACCTGTGCCCTCTACGTGAGTCTAGCATAGTCTGTCATACTATAAAATTCCCCTTAACAGTACATTAAAATGATATAAATGATCTCTTTATGTATACTGGGAAAGAGTGGCTCATTGGTGAAGCTTTTTAGTACTGATTCCTCTGTCACTTAATCTTCCTAGCCCCAGGCAAAAAACTTATATTTTAAGCTCTATGGGAAAGAGATTTGGCAAGCCTGAAAAATTCCCTGCATATGAGTAGCAGATAATAAAGTGTAATTATAGCAAAACATTGACATTTATCACTTTACCATGATCACCCTCCAAAAAAACTGCAACATTTTATAAAAGATTTAAACATACATAATGCTGATTTTGCTAGTGTGTTACATTTTGCTGGAAAAATATCCTTAATGATGAATGGTTAGGCAACATTTTTGTTTTTTTAACCAATCATAAGGTATAAATACGAGCTACACTAAGGAACGAAAAATCTTACCATGAACGCCAAGTGATCCTGAAGCCTCTGATTTGCCAACACTATTTTCAGTGATACAAGTGTAAGTTCCTTCATCATCAGCACTCACCCGGGAGATCCGCAGTGTATTGTCATTAAGGATTTCATACCTTATAATACAGAATTTAGGTTAGCTGATAAGGCAACACAAGCTTGTTGCATAGTACTGACTGGATAGAACTGACTATGTGTTAAAGATGTGTGTCTGCTAACCCCTGGTGCCTTACCTCCCCCGTGGTAGTTCTCCTTCTTCCTTACGCCAGCGAGCAGTAGGCACAGGATCACCCTGAACTTCACAGTTAAAATCCACCATATCATCTGCTAGAACAACTTGGTTTATGGGCCTTCTAATAAATGTGGGACGTTCTGTTAATGGAATAAAAGGAAATTATATAAATTTACAAAAGATACTACTAGAAATAGTAGATATAATTATTCTTCCATTGATGTTGTGACAAACATACCAAAGACCACAAGCTGAGCAGGTTCGCTATCTCGTTCTCCCACCATGTTCGTAGCCACGCAGATGTACCTGCCCGCATCACTTTTTCTTGTATTGGAAATCATTAGTTTTCCACCTCGAATCTAACAGATGGTACAAGAAATAAGTTGAGAAAAATTTCTCAAACACTTTTTGAAACTTCTCAATAAATAGCGCGTAGCATAGCCTCTAGCCATTACAAAAATGACTAATGAATGAAAAGTAGCAAATGGTATATTTCGTGGTTGTTCCTTATAGTTGGGACATCTGTCTAGATTTCACCTATAGTTATTTTTATGTCACTTTCTGCAATTTGACTAGAGAGAGTCATAGAGCTTGAATATATTCTCCATTGATAATGTATTGACGGGGTAACAATTTTAGCACACTGCAGCCTACTTACTGTGATGCGTTCGTCTTTGTCACTTATGCGCATATTATCTTTTTTCCAGGAAATAGTGGGTTCAGGGTGACCTCTGGGTGGGATACATTCCATAACTGCTGGTTCTCCTGCTGCTACTACCACATCATTGGGAGTTTGACGAAAATCATCTCTTAATACTGAAAGAGACAAGTTCAATAAATTGTTATGGAGTTATCATTTATTGTTTTGCTTACAGGTCACCTTCATACTTTCTGTTTGTTTGATACATTTGATGTGTCAACTAACTATGAAGCTTTGGCCCATTTCATCAGCAACTCATTTCTATTCTAGATAAGACAGATTATTTTAATTTAAGGTTTGACAGCTTTGGAAAACAGAAACTCTAAAGACAGCAAGGAACCATCAAATAAAGCTATTCTCTTGTCTGCTGAACCGTCAATCATCAGCCTTGTTTTACAGCCCAGATAGCTTTATGTAGCTAATGACCTTTGTTAGATTTACATGGTAGCTGGGACTTTTTAAGGAAGAGACAAACCCTAAAAAATATTTTAGCCTGGAACAATGGTGAAAGCTTTATCAGTGAATAACAGACCCCACTTAAAAGGGGAGACCTCAAAAAGGCTTTTGAAAGTTGTTGAATAGTTGTTAATGGATATAGAGGAAAATTATTTCAAAGGTGTTTAGCATTTAACATTTAATTTATTAATTACACAACTTAAAGCATTAAGGCTTAGTAGAAAATCCCCCTGGTAAGAAGGAGACTAGTTGAGTGTATCCTACTTTGGCATGTTGGATTAAGAAGAAACATCTCAGTGTTGAACAGTTAAGTTACTAAAAAGAGAATATTAAATAGTGACATGTTTGTTTATATGAAAGAATATAATAATATAACTACTGCTCTGAGAGCAATTATGCCATCTTACTAAAGTAGACATTCCTTTCGAACTGCTGTATCACTGTCAGGTAGTAATCTGAGCTACATGGTTTGACAGGCTTTTACACAATCTTTAAGTACACAGCTAGTGAGATTGTATTCCACTAGATCATTCATCAAACACATTTGATGAAATAAAGATAAGCCATAAAGATGATAAATGATCCATATTAGCCTGAAGTGTAAAAAGTCAGAGGCAAGACGATTTTTATTACAGATACATTTCTGTCACTTAAAATAAATTAGATACTACATTCACAGAGAAACAATCAGTATATCTATACACATTCAAATAAATAGGGATTATATACAGATCAGGAGCAAAGTGTAAAGATTAAATAACTGGTGCCAATTGCTATGTTTTTTGTCCACAATGCTCCTTACTTCATAGCAACTAGTAATTTAATGGACTAGGAAGCATGGGGGCAAGCATGTTGGTGCAAGGAACTAAGCACACTTGCTTTATGCTATTAGTGGGTCAATCAATTTGATTATGGACTAGTGTTGCATCAGCCATGTCTAACCCAGGGGCCCATGCAACCAACGTGTTTGAGTGAGTACAGCTCTTTTCAAAGTGGGTTATATGCAGGTGTGAGCCAAACTTTGTCCTTGTTGTCAACCTGCCTACAACAGCAATTTCCACCTATTGCTCCCTCCTTCCAACGGCCGTTGCTTATTTATATAATTGTCCCTATCTGCCTCACCATCACTGATGATGTCAGACTTGGGCATATAGATGGGGATGGCCCTCTGGATTGGGTGGGTTTTGGGTTGGGAGTGGGCAGATCAGGGTTGGGCGCTCTGTGTATGGTACTCTTTAGCCCTCGTGTCCTTGAGTTTTTAAAATTCGAATCGAATTCAATTTGAATTTAATTCGAGTTTTTGGGTTGATTCCATTCATCTGAGTTTAAAAAAATTATAGTATA
Organism: Xenopus laevis; assembly: GCF_017654675.1. Classification (NCBI taxonomy): domain Eukaryota; kingdom Metazoa; phylum Chordata; class Amphibia; order Anura; family Pipidae; genus Xenopus; species Xenopus laevis. Next base: position 63,073,884 of record NC_054384.1, read on the forward strand.
AGTATAGCTTGTGTGTTGCAATCATGTCTGCCAAAATGTGGAAAAATATAAAGGGGGGCATGGCCATGATCAGTAAGAATAAATATGTAATCTAACACTGTTTTTTGTAAAAGAAAAATATTGTTTTGCATTGAAATGACAAATGGAGTGAAGGAACACAATCCTTTTTACAATGAGATCCAACAAATACAATTGCTTTTATATGTATTACATGTGAAATATTCCAATAAAAACACCTGTGGAACTGATCCTTATGGCTATTAAAAACAAATAACCAAATTAAATCACAACAATTAAAACTTGTTTTCTAAAGGGGTTGTTTTCTTTAAAGGGGTTGTTAACCTTTAAGATAACTTTTAATATGATGGGGAGATTGATATTTCCTGGACAATTTGCAAATGGTTTTTATTTGTTATTTGTGTTTTTTGAGTTATTTAGCTTTTTATTCAGCAACTCTTCAATCTGGTTGCTAGGGTGCAAATTCCCCTAGCAACCATGCATTTAATATAAGAGACTGCAATATAATTAGGAGAGGGGCTGAATAAAAAGATGAGGAATACCAAGGACCAATAACAATACATTTGTCAGTGACTCCTATTTCAAAGCTTCAAAGAGTCAGAAGAAAAAGGCAAATAATTGCTTAGAATTGGCCATTTTATAACATACTAAAAGCTAAAACTGCCATGTTTTATATACTGAACTTATTGCACCAGCCTGAAGTTTCAGCTTCTCAATAGCAGCAATGGTCCAGGACTTCAAACTTGTCATAGGTGGTCACCATCTTGAAAAGTGTTTGCGACACTCACAGGTTCAGTGGACTCTGAGCAGCTGTTGAGAAGCTAAACTTAGTGGTTGTCGCAAATTATCAAGCAGAAAATGAGGTTGGCCTGTAATTTAAGCTGATGCTACAGGACTGATTATTAAATTGTGGTTCTAGTTACACTGGTTTCTGTGCTGCCAAGTAGTAATTATCTGTATTAATTACTAATCATCCTTATATTGTGACATTTATATTCTTTGTGTACCGTATATTTTGAGTCAGTCCATAAGCTCAGTAACTGACAGCAGCACAAAGCAGTGAATCAGCAGAAAAGATGATAGGGAGCTATTGGGGCATCTTTGAAGACACAGATCTTTACTGCTTAAGGGCTGTGGTTGCCTGGGGCTGATACAGAAGCCCAAAACATAATGTACAACATTTCTAGCTACTTCTTTAGTTTAACTTTCCTTGTCCTTTAAAGGTGAAGCACCCCTTTAAAAAATATCTGTATTGTCATTAGTTAAACTGTTTAGAGCTGCACAACAGCATATGTGAAGTAGTCATTATGCATGTCCACTGGCCAAGGGACATCTGGCTTGCTGCAGGTCAATCTTATTCTGAGTTAGATACAAAGCACACCAACACAGCCTCAAGATAATGCTGGACAATGCACATCTGTCCAGCTAAAGCATTATGACCCTTTCAGCTAATGAACACAGGACATGTGCCAATTTATGAAATTGCCTAATTGAAATTACACGGAACAAAAAGGAATGACAACGTCTGTGACAATGTTATAGTTGTTATTGTGCCATTGGTGGTGCTATATACACAGCAAAACAGACTGGATACAGCTGCATTTATTAATTCTACAGATCATAAGGGTTACAGCCATAAAGTAGCTGGCTCATAGGCATGTTTTAGCTAAGCCTAAATACATTTCCACTACTAAAGAAAGTTTTTTTTTCTTGAACCCAAGTTTACAGTAAATTCATCTTTAATCCTGGTGGACTTGTTTTAGAAAGAAGACACACATACAGAGTTTTATTTTTAATTCACTGATTAAGGTAGCAGTCTCCCAGCCTTTTCAAAAAGGATTATTCTGGGTGAGACAAGACAGGATTTATGGTTTAACTAGTATAGTCTATTTTATCATGCTGAAAATGTTTTATCAGATTTATCAAAGTGTGAAATTAGAGCTTACCGAAGAAAAATGCGCTCACTCTCTATTTATTCCTACGGGATTTTTAAAAGTGTATTTATAAATGGGTTAGATGTCACGATTTGATAAATACGCTTCTAAAAATCCCACAGGAATGAATGGAGAGTGAGAGAATTGTATTGTGATGAGTTTCATTTCAGTTTGTAGCATCTGAAATTAGGGCCCACTAATCCCAGAACCTAGGCCTTCGCTCTATATATATATATATATATATATATATATATATATATATATATATATATATATATATATATATATATATCCACTAAAGGAACTACTGAATTCTTGTGTATACATGGACATAACTAGATAATGGCAAATAGCAACCAGCTCGAGCCAAGGGCATCTATAGAGCAACTAAGAATTTTGAAAAGTTTGTTATAATCATTATGAAATATTTAAAACTTCAAAATAAAATGACATTTTAATGAAACTAAATTATTTTGAAACCTATTCTTAGCTTCTATTGCTAGTCTGTAGAAGGTAAAATAGAACATGTCTTATTTCTTATAAATATGAAATATATAACTGCATTACTCATACAGTAGGTCGTGGGAATTGCCAAATTATCTACAGTAACATATGATACTTCCATAAAATCTAGTCATAGCTGTTACCCAAGCATACAATAGCATAAACGCTAAACAGTCACAGTTCATGGAAACAGTTTGTCTAGGGTACAGCAATGTGTCATAATTATGCATGAAAAAATACAGTAAAAATTATAATTTGTTCTGCTGTCATTGCCATGTATTGCGGGTGTTTCTTGTTTAGGAATTATTGGCTGTTTTGATAACAGTCAATAGTTGTAATGCTTTCAACTTGAAAGCATTACAAATACAATTTTTCAACATTTCAATACAATCAGCACTCAGCAGAAGTCAAATTGTAATTACACTTTGTAAAGGATCCATAATAATTATGAGTTCTAATTTTTCTGTGCCAAAATGCATTCTGTTAAATTTAGTGCAGATGGTACCTTAATAGCAAGAGGGTTATCCGTCCCTAATGAGCATTAAGAAGAGTTTAATAAAGTGTTACTGACATTGAGCATATTTTAAGCCATAAAAGCAGTGTATTTAGTAACCATAAGACACAGAACACTGTAATATGAGCAAAGAAACATCATAATGTTAGTACAGTTTTGAAGAATATCTTGCATACAGTATATAGTCATACAGGAAAAAAAAGACATTTATAAGAGAAAATTAAAAAAATTATACTAAAATAAAATACATAAACCTCTTTGGGGATATGCCTAACCATAAAGAATCCCAGATCAACGTCGCCAAACGAGCGGATCTCTCCGTGTATGGCCACCTTAACTCTGAGTTAGTCAGTGACTATAAGGGGGGCCACATGGGACAGAACTATTTAGTGAGTTTGCAATTGATCCTTAGCATGCAGCTCAGATTAAAAAGCAACAGTTATGACCCATGTGCCACCCTCTAGTCTCTAGTAATAAATCAGTGGAAGCCAAGAGAGCTTAAAAACAGAAAGTAGTGTTCTGGCTATTATATCCAGTCACTCCAGCCTTATATGTTACATTTTTGCCTAACCAACTACATTTTTTTTTAAAACAAAATTTAATTAGCACAGCCTATCCATTTATCCAGTTTTTATTTTTACACTGAACTGTTCCTTTAAAGGCATATTTATTAATAGGTGAAAGTTAGATTATTTGATAAGTGGAATTTTACTGTGGCAAGCTCTAATTTCATACTTTGATAAATCTGCCTAATGTGAGTGAATATTTGAAGGCCAAGGTATGCACAGCCCAGTATTTTGGCCATTAAGCTATATAATTAGGTCCCATGGGTACCAGTCAATGAATTACCAGCTCCAGAAATCTAAGTAATCACAAGCAACATGCTTATAATTTTCTACATTAAAATAGCTAATTTGATGCAGTGTAACAAGAAAAAGTGCTTTAAAATTCCATGTAAAACTTAAACAAAGTTTTAAATATTCTCATTACAGAAATACCACAAATGTTTTAAAATTCCACATGAAAGAGATCACCAAAACAGATCTCACACAGATGCACATTTCACACACACGCATGCACACACATATACTGATGCACATCCAATGCCAATTAATTACAAAATTTAGGGCAAGATATATAAGCATCTAAACATCCAAACATAAATATAATTTTTTTTTTTTTTACACATAGATACCTGATTCCACAGATTGAAAGGGAACGGTGATAGTCTCTACTTGCAGGGACCACTTCCCCATCCCCCATAAGGCTCACAATGTAATGCAACCCCTCCCATACCAGGTTCCATTGTGTGATGGCTTCTGGCACTTGTCCCTCTGCTTCCATAGTGGCTGGTACATGGAAAGCAGAGGCATTTCTAACCCTAGATCGATTACTTTGCAATGGAATAAGGCGAAGGAGGGGTTGAATTTCAATATCAGCCTAAGTGGGGTTGGGAAATAGTTGATGCGAGTATCGTGGTTTGGTTCAAATAGTTTCAATGCTTCTTTTCTCCATAAGCCGCTTATGAACTAAAATGGAGCCTGACCAAAAGCTAGGTTACAAAGAAACACTCTGCCATCATCAGTTGCCATAACAACATCTTCTATAGGACTACACTATTACCTTTCATTAATATATTGAATTATTCTAATTTAGCTTTGTCACATTGGAAGAGATAAGATGCATATAGCTGTTCATTTAAATAAATGACAGTGTCTTCAGCATGCTGCACCCTTTCAGTAGTGCATCCATAAAGTAATTTATTACCGCTCTGCCTTCCTAATCAGTCTTAACACTAATACTCATTTTTTCAACACGATAAAGAAATTAGATAACAGCTTGTACTGAAGACTATAAATTATGCATAATAGAGAAATCACCAAGTCGTATTCTGGAATAAATAATACAGGTTTCCTTTAGCATGCCAAAATACAGAAGTATCTAAATGCTATCCTAAATAGCATTTAAAAAATAAATACAACTCATCAATGGGCCAAGTCTAATGTTTTATTTAATTGGCATGTAAATGGCATTATTAAAGATATCATGACTATAATGTTTGGTTCCTATTTTAGAGTGAGCTTTTTATTGTTCCCAGAGATATTGTTCCAAAATATACATTTCCTAGTATTCCTGTCAATTGTTTCTATAAAAACTATTTTTAAAAAGTGCTTTACATACAATTCATTCTTAGAATAAAATACAGCAAATAGGATTCAGTGCAAGTCTACCCTGTATAAAAAACGATAATGGCTGCTTCTATTCAGACACAATAACACTTCTGTATCCACGGCAACTGTTAATGCCTCTAAATGAATAGTTGCAGAAGAAGAGGAACTTATGGAATTTTAAGCAAATCATTATATTTATTTTAGAGTGTGAAATGACAGCATGGCACCTAAACATATTACTGAAGGCACCAGATGCCTGTAGAGCGATCTAGTTGCAATTTTACAAGTAATGTTCTCTTTACCTTTGCCTCTTTTTTTTTTCAGCAGGAAACTTTCAATTTATATTACCTTGACAACTGCCAGTAAGGGTGAAATAGCCAAAGAGGAAAGATAATCATACAATTTTGTTTTTTCACAAGACCCATCATGTTAAAATGAAAGCATACTGCCCAACATTCAAGAATTAAAAAATAGAGATATTTTTGCCATGTATTAGATTGCCCATGGAAATGCCAGATTCACTTAGCCTAGTCACTCACACACAGTCATCATGTTCCTTTCAAGTAGCCTACATTTGGGAATGTACCAATGAAAACAATTAGGACTCCCAAGATACTTGCACTGCCCTTACACTTTCTTCCTGACCTGTTCCTCAGTCAGTAGCCCTACAATTCTGAAAAGAGAACCACAACTTGAGACATATATATAAGTATATGTAAGTATATATATTTTTCTTTCCCCTTTAAGATGAGTTTATCTAAAAAACTTCTCAAAAGTTCCTTTAGCAAATGAAGTTAACAATCCAAATGAATAATTAATGTCAGAAATATCTATTTACGTGGAGTTAATAACTGTCATTAGAAAAAAATAACATTTCTACACCGTTTCGTTGTTTTTTTTTTATAATCAACAGGCATTTACAATACACCTGGTGCCAGGTCCCAGTCTGACCTAAGTTGATGCTATTTGTCTCAAAAGGAACACAAAGCTTGTATCTGCAAACTAGAAGGACTGTAATTATTTATTTATAGATAACGGAAATTTCTCCACCAATATTCTGCATCTGTGCAAAGTATCAATTCATGCCCTAGGAAAAAAGCATCATCTCTCTGGAAGCTAATATTGTGTCAGCGTGTCACTTGTCTGGTTTTATGTCGTCCTGCTTAACTGAATTCCAGGGATGATGATGAATGATTTGACCTTTATAGTACTATTTTTCTGTATCTTGCACTACCAATTGTCTTAATAGTTAGTGAACTCATTGAAAAAAATATAAATTTTTAGTAATTGTAGACAATAATGAGACATCTGATGGTATATTGCACTCCTGTTTGGTGATATTAGCTAAAACACAACTTGCAAACAGCAAATGGCACCTTTCAACTTTCAATTATATTTATACATTTCTGGCATACTGTAATGTGGCAGATTTTGTTTAGTAAGACAAATATGTCTCCATCTTACAAAAATCTATAACTGAACCTCTGTCATCCGATTTGATCTTCCCTAATAAATGATCGTAATGCTATAGGAAAAGTGATTTTTCTTGTGTTACTCCTTCCCCAGCTAGGTCTTGTCATGTATCTACAAACATGAGGTTGAATGTACTAATAACAAAAACATTAAACATTTTCGTGTATCTTAAAGCAAACTACATTTTTAGATTATATATGTAATAAATGAATTTAGAGTTGCAAATTTACAGTGCATCCCTGTAAATTCATTTAATTTGAGTAAATTCTTAGGAAAATACATCTATTAACCATAAATGTATTCCTATTATACAGACGCAGTAAATCATTGGTTGATGCATCAAAAAAAGACAAAGGATTGAATTTTAAGCAAAGCAACACTACCAATTCTATAATACATTTTTCATTACTGTTTGTTTTTAAGAGTTGATAAGGCTCCCCAGGTGCAGCAGAATAGCAAGTGAACAACAATTAGTGATTCGAATCAATAGCATTGTGGCCTCTATGGACACACAACCCCCTTTAGGGATAAAGCTTGAGCATAATATTACAGAATGGTGACTCTCAGACAGATACTAACTAGGGACTTTTTACTAATACAGTATGTGTTACTCTGATTTTGCTTATCATAAATTAGTTAGTTTTTATATCAAAACATGAGTCTGAAGGTGTCCTGTGAGTATATGTATGATGCCAGTGCAATTATAATGGAAGGATAGTGTTAACCTGATTATCCAAGTGCTTTGCTGACTATGTGCTTAAAAGAATTCCCATATTTGTTTAAATATTTATACTTCTTTAAGCTATTAGCTTATTCTTGCTGCTATTGCTTATATGTTGTTACAAATACAATGCAATCTTGCTATACTGCTACTGTATATAAAACAATTCATTCTCTTTGAATATTGAATACATTCAATATGTTCATTAAATCATTGTACATTATATGTTGCATCTAGGGCTCTAGCTTCATTTAATATGATAAGAAGAATGTTTTCCTTAGTTAACTACAAATCTAAGAAAGCAATACAAAAATTACAATGAAATAGTATGTGCTATTTTAATTTCTGAGGCTCTGCTTCCGTTTTACTAGAGAGCATCCTAATTGGGATTTCTGGCAATCACACACAAAGCCCTGAAGTTATTCACAGATTATGATTCTGACCTTTGCCATTCACAGATTTAATAACCAACTACAATAGTCACAAAAGATCAATAAAAGCAGCTTGCTGACTCTTTCCCTTTCTGAACTCACACTGTTTATGCACACATATGGCTCCCAAAAAACGAAGCACAGCCTTGTCCCTGACATTATAATACTATTCGGTGGACTTCATTTTCCAGAATTATTGTTAAACATTAACTAAAATAATATTCAAATGGGGGCTCTGCTTTAAATGATGCTATTACACAGTTTCATTGTTGTTATTCCACTCATACTGTAAATAAAATACTTGCTGCTAAAGTCTAACATCTTGCAAAATCATTTATACTAATAATATAAAGGCTTTTGTAAATATTCATGTTTAATTTTTTTCATTGTACCTTTTGTTAACACTGAGCAGGTACATAATCTGTTGTTGTTAAATACATGTGTTTTTTTTATAATGACAGATAGATGTAGAGTACTTTCTAATGTCTATCTAAGTTTATTTCAGCCTCACTGCTATTTAATCTTGTTACAGACCTAAATATTGCAGCGATGGAAACAATGGGTTTCACATAAGACTTGGGGTCACTATAGTCTGCATTCGATGTTATAAGCATAGCTAGGATCTCTGCCATAAAGCATGATAAAGCTGCAGTTTTAAGAGTGACAAGAAGGAGGCTTTTTGACAACACTAGTTAGTTTTGTTAATGAACTGAATAAGGAGCAAAAACGGTAAACCTTTGGCGCTACATTTACAGTCAATACTTAGTCAGTTATATCTGTACCATATCAAATTACTAAGTGCTTTGATATTCTTTATAATTACAATTACATTATTATTATCATTAGTTGTATCCCTTGTACTACAATGTCTTATATGGCTAAATATATCTAAATAGGACAAGATCCCAGGATATAGGAGTTTTTTGTAGCAGTAGTGGAGTCACCCATATTAACCAATTAGCATCTTATTAGTTTCTATAGGTTACTAAATAGTGATAAACTTTGTGACTGTTACTGTATAATCCAATTTCTGGGTATCGTTAATGGCATTTGCTTTGGTGCACTCACTTCACCGTAAAAAAAATAACTTAAGAATGCTACAGGTGTTCCAACACATGTAAATGTATCATGGTGCATTTATCATGGCAGCAGACAGATTGACAAAAATAGGCAGAAGGAGCCTATTTGTGAGGGACTTCCTGTCTCCCTATCAAATGAACATATGGTGCAAATGCTTCACTTATTGGAAAACTGCAGATATTTGAGTGTGTTCTTTATTGCCCCGCAGACAGCATTCTGTGCAATAATAAGATTCAATTACATTCCAACTTAGCTAAGATTTAACATATACTGTATATTGCAATTACGTGGAAAATAACATTTTATTATTTTATCTTTCTCTCTCTCTCTGGTTTTGAGCAAGCAGGAGGTGGCAGCCATGGAAAGGTCATCGGATGTGTGAATATTATATTTGGATCAATATGTTACATTGTTAAAGAAAGGGACCATCATTAGTGTGCAGCTTCAACAGATGGATCCCCCTGCCTTTGGGTGGCTCAACATGTTAAAACTAATATATTTTCTATGACATGGCTGTTTTTCTCACAAATACCATCCATTGCATTCCTTCAGTCAGCCACAAAATCACAGTGAACGCTATAATTCTGTTTGGAATTATGTCACCCAAAAGATAACCTCAGTAAAGTAAATGGTAAGTAAATTAGGTGTCCTGAGAATTAGTAAGGCAAGTTAAAACGTTACCAAGATAACGCCTTATTAATTTCAAAGCTATATTTTAAGTAGGAAGGGATATTCATTTATTTTAGCTAAATTTTCATTTTTTTGATTCAATGTATCCTTTTAACTGAAGATTCCAAACAGTTAAGGGAGGCATGTGGAATTGTCTGACTTCTGACCCTCCAGTAGCTGTTAAAGGAAAACTATACCCCCCAAACAATGTAGGTCTCTATTAAAAGATACTGAGTAAAACCGCTCATGTGTAAAACCCTGCTTCATGTAAATGAACCATTATCATAATAATATACTTTTTTAGTAGTATGTACCACTGGGTAATCATAAATAGAAAATTGCCATTTTAAAAAATAAGGGCCGCCCCCTGAGATCGTAAGATTCACTGTGCACACATACAAACCACATGTAAGGTCACATGAGCCAATTAACAGACAGAGTTGTGCCTTTTGTTTCCTCACTTCTTCCTGTTACAGTTAGTGTTGTAGTATTTCTGGTCAGGTGATCTCTGAGGCAGCACAGATAGAGTCACGAAATGGTGGTTCAAGGCAAGAGATGTAAAAGGGCAATATTTATGTAAATATATATTCCAGTTTGGTAAGATTCTTTAATATGTCATTCAATTTGATATAAACTATCTGTTGCTTAAGTATTCATTTTGGGGGTATAGTTTTCCTTTAAGATGAAATGTCCATCATCCTTGCTAAAGCAAACAGAATGTTACAATTCTAACATTTCAGCTATAACTAGAAACAAATGTAATTTTTTTTCCACTTGCATGGTTAAATGTTCTTTTTTCTGAAAGTCCTTTCTTTACAAAAAAATTCTATGGGATACATTTTCTCTATACGTATTTCATATATGGCACACAAATATAATGCTGACCATACTGTATATACTATGGTTAATGTCTTGATGGGCTAAAAAGAGACCTATTTATAAGCACATCGCTTCACATTAATCACTAAAGAGTTCTTATGACAGAAGTCAGGACTATCTCTAAAATCGAAGGCTTGGTCCCCTTGAGGGCTGGTGTTGTATAACCCAATGTGACAGATACAGAAAAAGGAAGTGAAATGGGAGCATGCATCAGTTTTCCCAGTTTTCCCATGTTCTCAAGGCTGGAAGTACTACTGAGCATTATTATGTGCTATAGCATGTTCCTCTGCACATTCCATTCTTTTGTTTAGCAACTTTTTCATATACTCTCCCTATTATTGTAGCATTTCACACTTCACAATTCTGCAATCAAGTTCCTAGGCCTAACCTAGTGGTTTGCCCAGTGCCATCCACTCCAGTCTAGCTTGCTAACCACTGGAGCAAACTCTATTTGATGGCCTTATTCAGGCTACTTAGTCACAACAATTATAGAAAACGTTTCCTTCATATACAATACAATTGAAGGAAAGACTTGTCTGGATAAAAAATGCACATATATATATATATATATATATATATATATATATATATATATATATATATATATATATATACTGTATACACTGAAAATCATGTCAAAATTATTTCTGAGACAAAGACTCAAAGCAATGTACAAATGATGTCAGGGGATATGGGTAGTTGAAAAGATAAATGATTCCGTTTTAATGAAGATGCTAGATACCATACATTACTGGGTACAATCACATTTGTAGCAGCCATATTGAATTTCTGCTGGTTTGCAATAATGCCAAAAAAAATCTTTTAAGAAGCTCACTTAATATATTCACTGGAGAGGCTTAGATTTACCTCTTAAGAAATTTATTATGCTGCCATGTGTTTCTTTAAACCCCAAGCTAAGTCATAATAATCACACTTGAAACAGGATACAAAACTCACACTCTGATTTGCGACTTTGTTGATTTGATATAAACGTATTACTGTAATTGAAAACAGATTTCAGATTTATTTAAGTTATTTTTACAATTTCACATATGGAAGAATAAATCTTCTTTATAGTCTGGGCTTGAACCTTGCACTTGTGGTGTATTTCACGAAGTAATTTCCTCAATGCAGATATCTATGACGCACAAATCAGGGGTCTGTCTTGAATTTGAAACATTTCAGTGTTTTAAAAAATGTCATATTAATGGGGCCTTTTTTACCAGACTTGTAAGCAGAAATCAAAACCCACAATTAAACACAGGGCTGTCTGAGTCAGCTGCTGTCTACGGATCTACAGAGTCAGAATTTATGACATGACAGGTGAGAGCTCACGGAGGCTATTAGTTATATGGTGCTGGTTAATGGACATAACTGTCAGGCTTAGCTGCTTATCACTACAGCTACTGCTTCATTAAGGAAAATAATATTCAAGACTGTTGGATGCAAAAACCATTTACCTCTGTGGGAACATGAAAGAAAGCAATCAGAAATGAAAAGCCTTTTCTACATTACAATCTTAGCTATTAAAGACTGGGTAACTGCTTTAAAAATAAAAGAACAAGGACCATTACACCGACACTGATCCAGTTCTCCTTTTACTATTTGTGCTGCAGCTTACAATTCACTTATGATAGTCAAAGAAACAAACGCTGATCACAAATAAATACATCATTTACATAAATCTGGGAATACTTCTGAGATGCAATACAATGCATCCAGTCTAATAAAAGCAATGGTCCCTACCCCACAGAACTTACATTAACATACCTCCCAACTGTCCCGTTGTTCACAGGGCAGTCCTGATTTTGACAGCTCAAACCAAGGCATTTTGTAAGTGATTACAGAAAATGTTGATACTTGTTAATAATTGTGAGCTTCACTGACTAAATGTTAATGTAATGTTAACCAAAGCTAAACAGATCCAATCTTAGGATGGCACTAGGAACTACCATCAATAGCACCGTGAGGTTCATTGTGGACTTAGTAAAGGGGTGGTTCATCATTAAGTTAACTTTTATTATGTTATAGATTTGTATTTTAAACATCTTTTCCATTGGCCTTCATTTTTTTTTTTTTGAATTATTTTCTTCTGACTCTTATCAGCTATCAAATGAGGGTCACTGACCCCATCTAAAAAACAAAAGCTCTGTAAAGCTACAAATTTATTTCTATTGCTACTTTTTATTACTCGTCTTTCTATTCAGGCCATTCCTATTCATATTCCACTCTTAATCGAGTCAATGCATGGTTGCAAGAGTAATTTAAACCCTAGTAACCAGATTGCATTGAATTGCACACTGGAGAGCCGCTAAATAAAAAGTTAAATAGCTCAAAACCACACATAATAAAAAAAATACTGTAAGTTGTTTCAGAATATCACTCTCTACATCATACTAAAAGTTCATTTAAAGAAGAACAACCCCTTTAAGGTCACGTGCTCCATTAAGTCAGTAAGCATAAAAAATACACATAAACAAAATGTTTATTGATTATACAAATATATAGTATATATATATATATATTAGCATATAGTAAGAGTGCATTTCTGCTAGATGGACACCTGCTACATTAAGGGGCACATTTACTAAGGGTCGAATATCGAGGGTTAATAAACCCTCAAATTCGACCCTCAAAGGAAAATCCTTCAACTTCGAATATCGAATACCGCAAATCCTACGATCGAACGATCGAAGGAAAAATCCTTCGAATGGAACGATTCAAAGGATTTTAATCCATCGATCCAAGGATTTTCCTTCGATCAAAAAAACCTTAGAAAAGTAATGGGAAAGGTCCTTATAGGCTAACATTGTATCTCGGTAGGTTTAAACTACCAAAGTATGTAGTCAAAGAGACAGTACTTTGACTATCGAATGGTGGAATAGTCGAACGATTTTTAGTTCGAAACGTCCTAGTACCCAAAAAAATACTTCGAAATTCAAAGTTTTTTTACTTCAATCCTTCACTCAAGCTTAGTAAATGTGCCCCTAACACTTTCCTGCATTCATTGTTTTTGTTCAAATAGCTAATTAAACAGATTGACCGTGTGAATGAAACTCAGATGCACCCAAGGAGCGGTTACAGCTCATAAGGATTATTTCTGAGCATGAGAAGAAGCAGACGCGTGCTTGTTCTGCTTCAGCTTTTCCTCCATTTTCATTCATGCCAACATTCATTGTCAGCTACTCCTCTCTTTGAAAACAATACCTTAGCCAACATCAAAGAGATGTTTCTTTCAGAATGAGGCCCTAAAGAAAGAAAGATAGGAGAGCAAGAGGGCTCTTGTCTACAGAGTATAGGGTAGCAAGGCTGGAAGTATCCCAAATGAAGCTACTGTGCCTGGGAGGCATTCAGAGAACTTAATCCCACTACAATAGTATGCAGTATCAGCTAAGAACTGACTTCTTAGACTTTAACCCCTCGGTTCCCAAGAGACTGTCTGTCAATCATGACATATCTGTAAGGAAAATATACATGTAGATGTTCACATTATGTTGTTCACATATTAACACAACCTACAGAGACTATTACATCTCTGAAATTATTTTCTTTACACTATGTATTTAGCTTTACACATGGGTCTGAATTACACTTTGAATTATGCAATAACCAGTTCATATGTTTTCATTTTGCCTTCTTAAAATAAAGCCAGTTTATGTGACATCTGAGCAAAATACTAATGACATCAAAGTATCTCTGTGACTATGCCCTATGATGTAAAGAAATTATAATATTCCTGCATGATTTGATCAATATTATCACATGGAATCATTATTGGTACAGAGTGAAGACACGCCCCATATTATCAGTGTCGGATTGGGATGCCAAGGGCTAACCAGAAAAACTTAGATTGTGGGCCCACTTCCAAACTATTATTATTGCTCCTTTTCTCACTCAACCTCTTTATTCTCCTAGTCTTTTATATCTACTTACTATATTCTTCCATTATTAAGCATTGTTTACATAAAGAAATAGGGAATAACCATGGAATAGGCTAAATGGTTAGAAGCAAGGTGGCTCACTAAAACCTGGGCCCACCAGGAGTTTTCCTGGTATCCAGGTGGGCCAGTCCAACACTGAATTTTATCATAGAATGGGTTTGCCTCCAATATTGGAATAAAAAGTGGTGATGTGTATGACCACTACAGCAATTTGTGTGGAATGGAAAGGAAATGAGGCCAAATTAAATTCTTCCAGTATGCTGCTAGGACAAAAATGACATGTGGTTCCACCCGTATTACTTTTGTTCAATACATAGGAATTTTAGCAAACAATGGTCAATATATGGATAATTTGGTATACAGTATGTGTAGGTTAAGTACAGCAGGGTCTTTTATACAAAGGCAATCTGTATTTTAGTGTAACTGTTATTTCCAGTGACATATTCCAGATTCATTAGTGGATTAAGGGCTCCTGGAAGAATCAATCAGGATTTAAGCCAATTTTTCTCTTGCTCTTGGAAAGTCACCAACGTGCCAGTAAGTCATTTCCATAAACTACTTACAGCAAAACTGCAAGAACAAAAATAGTACAGTTAAGGTCACTGAAAAGTGCTAAGACTGGTGGATTCAATTAAAGCAGTGAAATCCCCCAGGAACACAGGTGACTTTGTCTGGTATAGTATGCAATCAGATATCTTTCCATTTGACATGGGATGATGGTATGGTACTGGTATAATAGAGTTAGTGAAAAAATAAAAACAAGAAGGTCACCCTGTATAATTTCAGAGACCGTAACCCAACATATTTCCCATCATGTTTGAGTATAATAAGGGGAAACTAGGATACAAAGGCCATAACACACATGAAACATTCATTTAGGGGCTTGTTTTACTTTTAATCAGCATAATGCTGACCATTTGGTCATTTAATAAAATGTGTTTTATGCCTTTTTTGCTCTGTATAATAAGAGCATTGTCATGTCTATTGAAGTTTGCCACTTTTCTACAGGTAGTAAATCATGGCCATGTTTTATGGAATATGCATTGATAAATAAACTGAAAGCAAGCCCACCACACACCCTACCTAGAACAGGCCATATCTCCCCTTTATCCCTATGAATCCTCTGACACATGGGATTCCTTGTGATAATACTTTGTTGATACATTTGCAGGTATGGGGATAATGCTTTTCTAAAGTAAAAGTTTCATGTAAATCACTTTTGTAGTTATTGTAATGCTTTGTGTACAAGGTTATTTAAAAAAAATATCTTTTGTGAATAGTCCCACATTTTCACTATTGCAGTTCAAATATACCCAAATGTTGCTCCTGTGACACGGTTGCCTAAATAATAAGCTTTTCTGGTGTGGTTTCTCCAAAGCCAAATTCCACAATTACGATACTATGACAAGCAAGAATGAAAGTATTTAGAAGTACAGTATCCATTTCAGATTTACACACTGATGTACAAAAGTCATACAATACATACTTGATGTCACTGATCTCATCTGCATGCAGGTGCTTGTCAGTGATGCAGAAGATTCATTATTAATCACTTTGCAATATAAGCTGCTAAAACATTAAGCCAAATGCAAATAAAAATCTTTTCTGCCTGCAGGGTAAGACAACAATGCACACTGGAAAATATGTCAGGCACATATTTGATGTCCCTTTGATGTTAAATGGTCTCTAACAGTGATGCATGTATAGATGTATTCCCCTTCAAAACCTGTATTTCACATCTTATTAATTAAACATTTAAAAAAATATCATAAAAATGCACTTTTAATAAATTCATAGACACTATTCACTGGAAAAGAATTCAGCAGGTCTATTGCTTTAGGCAGCCCTAGCTATTTGCAGTGCCTATTCTAAAGTTACCCTATAATTGGGGACCCACAACTAAGCAAGCAGAGTATTTATTACAGTGGCCTTTTAAGCTCACTATTCCAATATGTATTCTCCCCAGAGACTTCCAGTCTAAAAATATTGGTGACAATATAAGGAAGTGATGAGCATTCATGAGTGTCAAGTGGTCTTTCATCTGAAGAAACAGCAGTATTGATACAACTTTATTCAGCAGCTTTGTACAGTTCATGATGTCTACATTAAACATAAAATAAAACATACAAAAAACACCAATAACAATACAAGAGGTAAAGAGGGCCCGGCCAATAAGAGTTAAAATAATTCAATCATGTTTGTGCCATGTCCTGAAATTGGCCTGAAACCAAGGACTGTCCCAGAAAACTAGGTACCATGTGAAACTATGGTGTAATTAAGCAAGAGGTTGCAATGTATTATGTCAAGATTTGTGGCCCTAAAGCTGGCCATAGATGTTGAGATTTTTAAAAGATCCGATCCTCATCGTGAGACCACAATTTTCTCGGAACGATTGTACGATCGTACGAATTGACCATCAACTAAAAAGACCAATTTGCCAGGAAAACAAAGGGGAGCTGCCTGCTTGGCCCTGCAAACATAGATAGATTGCACTGGGACCGACAAAGATTTTTTGACCTGGCCGATCAATTTCCTAACAGATGTCGGCTGAAAAATCGTAAGATGTACGATCATTCGAGTCCCACTAACCGCAAGATAATTTCGAAGGTTTGTTAAGACTTCCCTAAAATCGGTCATTCGGCAAGAAGAATCGTCGCGTCTATGGGGAGCTTTATGCAATTGCAACAAAAATAGCAAAGCTGTAGGAATGGCAGTTGGACAGCTCTTGTTCAGACCAATGTCATTGTAGTTGTATCTATTCCCGTTATCAATTGTATATATTCCCATTATCAATTGTCACTTCATGTCTCAAAATACAAGCACTTTGAGATATCATTATACGTGATTAGGCAGGAAGGACTTTACAGTTGGATATATCCCTTAATAAAAAACATCCCTGTTGTGGGATTTAAATCTGTTGTCAAATGTTTTTAATCCCACTACAAGGAACATTTTCATAAGAGACACACCAAAAACAGAGAAAGTGTAAAAAAACAATAAATTGAACCACACAGAAGCTTCTCTTTTATCTTTATCCTCAAATAATAATACAGCCGACCTTTGCACTTGAAATTGTTTAACAGCTTGACCGTAAAGTCTTAAACCCATTACTGCATGACTTGTAATCTACGTGTGGTTTAATGATATAGGAAGCATTGCACAATCTGTAAAGTAAAGAGGATTACTCTAATCTAATAAAAACTAAAACCATTTTGGAAACATAACAGGGGTTCACTAGGCCTATTAATATCCTTTTGATTGAGATATGAATACTATTGCATTCTAAACACCAGAAGTGTTGCTTGTGCAGCGAAAGGATTTGTGAATTATCTAAATATTATACACAAAATATTAAAATAAAAACAGGTAATACCCTTTTCTCCTATAACTAGTAGATACTCTGCCCCACAGCAAATGATCAACAATAAGAAAAGATGTAAAAAAAAAAAAGCCCAACACATTTTTTTTACAAAATAAACAGATATAATCTAACATTTTCACATATTATTACTTAATCTAAAAATTCCTAATTATATGCAGCATTGTTCAGCAAATACAAAAGAGAACTGTAGAGATGAATATCAGTTTGAGCACCACAGTTTATAAGGCAAATGGATTAGGAGTTCTGAACATGGAAAACAGTTTTTCCCATGCCAGTAATCCCAAACAAACAGTCATATTAAAATGGAAAAAAATCATCTGAACAGACAACCATTGCCCATTTGAATACATACACTCAGAAGGCCAATCAGATCCCCACATATAAAGAAATTGTATACGAGAAGCAAAGACATCAAACTTATATATACAGGTATGGGACCTGTTATCCAGAATGCTTGAGACCTGGGGTTTTCCTGATAACGGATCTTTCCGTAATTTGGATCTTCATGCCTTATGTCTACTAGAAATTCATTTAAGCATTAAATAAACCCAATAGGCTGGTTTTGCTTCCAATAAGGATTAATTATATCTTAGTTGGGATCAAGTAAAAGCTACTGTTTTATTATTACAGAGAAAAAGGTAATTATTTTTAAAAATTTGGATTATTTGGATAAAATGGAGTCTATGGGAGACAGCCATTCTGTAATTCGGAGCTTTCTGGATATCGGGTTTCCGGATAAGGGATCCTATACCTGTACTGTACAGCTGCACCAATAAGCCCTTCTGTTAAACAACTTAATTGCTATTAGTACAATTTCTCTTTAACAACAATGGAACACAATAGAGGATTGATAGTGTGGAATCTAAACTTACTTATTCCTCAAACCCTTAATCAAATGAGATATTGAAGTGCGAAAAAGAGGTAGAATTACTTGTTAATCAAGTTTCATATTACAGATCTTAAAACAAAACACAAAGATAAGAGTTTGGGAGGGAGGGGGGTAAGTCAGCCTTTGACACTAATATAAAAAAAATCATTACATCCAGATAAATGAGTATAGAAAATGCAAAACAATGACACCCATCCATACTGCAAATCATGTAATATCATTTCATAACTCTTCCAGTTCAAAGAAATCCTATATGGGAGACACTTTAGAAGTGGTTCAAGGCTGGGAATAACTACTGTACATGCATGCACCTCTGGTGCTTATGTGTTTCTTACCTTTACTTTGTTTATAGTGACAACACCAGGATCTTTGAGACAAAACTGCTTGGAGCTGGATGGGTTTTGAAACAGAATAATGGGTGGGTCAAACTTTTCAAACAGAATAGTTGGAGGCTTTACCTATGGCTGCCATAGTATAACACAACAATGTGTTAAGGCACTACCACACCCATATAGCATGCTGTATTTTTTCCCTGAAAAGCAATTCTAAAGCATTGAAAGCAAAATACAAAAGCTAGATGATGATGACACACTGTTCTGAAATATTCCACAAGGGTGCAGAAGCATCAGATGAGAATGCATTAGTAATGTATTGAGGTTACTGCTCATGCTAAGTAGCACTGGTCAAAGGTTCTCTAGCTGTCATGGGTCAAGACTAGGTCAGCAATGTCCCTAGAGGCAACTGTGAAGGTCTGGTGCTCCCAGCATGTCAATCAACAGTAGAAGCAGTAAGTCATATATATATATATATATATATATATATATATATATATATATATATATATATATATATGTAAATTTGGACTTTCCCTTTAAGGTTAGATTTGGAAATACTATGAAATGTAATGCAGACTGCTTTGTTCCTTGCCTTTATGTATTATATATTCATGGCAGTCTCTGATCTTCACTCAGCCCAGCAGGAAATACAGTTTATTCAGGAGTGCTGGGAACAGCTGGTGGGAGCAATGACCAATTTTTATGTTTGTTTTGTTTCCAGTTACTATCCACTTTGCCTACCAAATGCCTTCATACTTTTGCCAGTTGATTTTGAATTCTGATCAAAGGCCTGATAAAAGAAAAAATATTCCCTTTGGAAATTAGCTACATATTTACAAGTATATACTGACCTTCCAGTAGATTTTATTGTTAGGAATAGATTTTCTATTGAAATAGTATTTATCTGTTGGATCACAGAAAATCTTATTTTTTGAAAAAGTTGCCTGTTGATGGACTATGTTGACTGGTGCATCAGCAGCTAAGGACTTGCAACTATTCCAGTTGTGGGCTTTTGAATCAATGGATCATATACATTTATGGCCACTTCTTGTATAGGCTTATATAGGCTTCTGTTTTACTCACTCCAAACAGATATCTCTATATAAAGTGCAGACATATCACAAGCCACAGTGACAAGGACCAGTTAACCACAAATGACATCCTAGTACCTCATCGGCTGGCTTGTCCTCTATCTGCCCAAAAAACACTGCCTATTATATGCTGTAATAAGTAGCTGTAACACTATACTGAAAATGTTCTGACTTTTATTTCTCTTGCTAAGTGGAAAATGTGGTGTAACCATTTTTGTGTACATTTTTGTGGACAGACAACATTGGAAATGTATTTAGCAGGCTAAATTTAACAAGTCTGATAAATGATCACAATGCAAATGAAGCTGAAAATACTATATTCAATGTGTATCTTGGACAAACTTATTAGGATGGTACATTTGGAGTGGTGTTCCAGTTTTTATGCTTGCAGATATATACTGTCTCTGCCAAGAGTAAAGGTAAATAACCTAAATAAAAACCCTAAATATAAAAACACTTTCCAGCATCTGCATGTAGGATAATAGAGATTCCTAAACTGATTTAGCTGTTCGTCCTGAATAAATGACTTGGCCCAGTTCCCTCGTGCACTTGGCATTAGGGAGCCTGCTGTTTGACACGTGTGACTTTTTGGCAACATAATGCAAAACCAGCTTAGAGAAATGAAATAGGATATTGAAATTAATCACCCTGAAAATGTGATTGAAAAAAGAGAGCATGCTTGTCTCTCAGCATCCTTACCTTAAAATAGTAAGCATGGTTGGACATACAGTTTTCCTCCCACAATTTCTACCATTAGTCGTTTTGCTTTGCACGGCCCTAGCACTAGAAGGTTGGAACAGACTAAAAGTACAAGTTGCATATTATATTTTTGTGTTATATATAATGCATAGCTTCCCACTTTTTACCATTAGGTGTCCTGGTGATCCCCTGCACAGAAATACAGATAATAACCAGCTCCTCTGACCTACTCATAAACTCCTCACTCATTACTTCTTCCATAATCGACTTTTTAAGGTCTGCTTTTTTAGAATTTCCTGCCACATGCCATCCCAATCTTTCTGTCTTTAAACAATCTCTAAAAGGTACAATACTTGCAATTAAAGTTTTATTGCAGGTCTGCACATTTGTGCTCAGTCCCGCTATTTCTGTCCCACCTCCTCTTGCAAACAGTGTGCAGTGGTGTAATACAGGGGTGATAATTTACAATGTACATGATAATTTACATAATTTACAATTTAATGTCCAATTTACATCAATGTGCATGAACATTGATGTGCTTGTTTTAACGCATTGCCTTCAATTGCTTCAGGCATATTGTCTCCTCCAATTACGGTAGAATTATGGAAAAAAAATTCTGAATTGTGGGTAAAAATCGTGGTGACACATTTGAATATAAAGTAAATATAATATTGTTTTCAAAATAAAATGAATTGCAAGACAACCTATATATATATATATATATATATATATATATATATATATATATATATATATATATATATATATATATATATTTTACCTTCCCTTACTTCCTAATGTAAGGGCACCAAAATAATATTTTATAGTACTTTTATTAGTGTCATGCACATGCATTGTCACTATCCCTTTATTGACTAGGCAATTGGTATAAGGTATACTTACTCACTGGTATTTTTCTTGTAGCAGAGCCCTGTGCGTGACTTTAGGAACATGATTTACACTGTACCGGTGGTGATTTACAGTAGCCATAAATCTTAATACACTTTGTTATACTTGCATTTTTATGGCTTAGCTGGACAGCCCTTTGGCAACATAACAAAAGCAGATTTCTTACACAAATTCTAATCAAACTAAGTCCTTGAATATACACCCAAAACCCCAGGACTTTGTTAGATAATAAAACATAAAGCCTCATTTGTGTGTGTGTGTGTGTGTGTGTCTGGAAAAGCAACATATTTTGAATGCATACTTTACAAGATAAACAAAAGGATTTTGCTTTTAGAACATACCTGCAGTGGCTGCTGACTTGGTTCTCTTTTGACAGACCTAACACACTACTAGCCTTTCTTCTGGCTCAAAATAATCTCACTGATTTGATATGTGATTTGGATAAAGAAAAATCTTATGGGATGAGCACCTCAAAAGGTTACAGATATAGTCTGCAGCCAACAGCTCTGCGCTGGTTTCATGTTATCGTGGCCCATGGGCTGAACAATTGGATCAGCTTGATTCAGGTCATAATTTGGGATGCAAACAAAAATAGTCAGCACAACCTTATTAAATCTTCTTACTTTTCTTTGGATGGGTGCAGGTTCTCCAGTGGCCACTTTCCACCAGCAAATGCAGTCAAAGTACGATATGAACAGCACCACAATTGTAATTGAAGTTAAAATGCCTTTATTGCTCAAGTGACGGGCATTACCGCAACGTTTCAGGCCTCATTTGGCTTGAAAAAGGGCCAAATGAGGCCTGAAACGTTGCGGTAATGCCCGTCACTTGAGCAATAAAGGCATTTTAACTTCAATTACAATTGTGGTGCTGTTCATATCGTACTTTGACATAATTTGGGATGCTACAGCTGGCAAAGATCTAGCTAAAGCATGTAAGTCGTAAGTTTAGTATATAGATTAATATTGCCAAATGATATACCAACATTTTTGCCTTTGGTAGCATTTTGATTCAACCACTTCAGTTGATGCCTCCAGCCTATCACAGCCTTATGGCACCCAGAAGCCCTGCATCCAACAGGAACTGTGCAATCCACATGCCCCCATGCCAGAACCAAGCAAAACAGATGAACCGAGGTATACGTTGTAAAAATAGGACAGTCTTTAAACTAAAATTGAGAACAATACAATCTATTTTTATCGACCCCGTGTGAGTCAGTCACTTTAAATAAATAATATCCTTTTGCAGACTCTCACTAGTTTTGCCTTTGGTCCCTTTGTTTACAATTTGATTTTCTTTGTTATTACGTGCATAGTTATAAAAAGCCTGTATCATACTTCTGCATTAATGAACAAATACAACTGCAGAAGTTAAAGAGAAGCAGACTTGGAATCAAAGTACAGTTTAATGACCAAAGATCAGAAGAACTGTTCTCCTAGCCAAAAAGATAAGATGAGGGTATTTCTATATACACTTTAATATACTTCAAAGGCAGTTAAAATAATATGGAGACTTTCAACAAGTTTACTATGGATTTTTTGTGTGATAATAATATCTTGAGATAGAAGTACTGCACAGCCTGTAAAAAAGGCATTGCTTTATGTGGTGCACATATAAATGATATAAATTCTCATTTTCACATGGCAGGACACAGCTCTATAAAAACATGTTTTGTTTCAAACCTAGTATTGGTGGAAAGGCAATTAGTGAACAAGGATGATATGCTATCCAATAAGGTACCCCTGAATTTGAATTATTTTCTACATTTGCTTATATACAGTGTATATATATATATATATATATATATATATATATATATATATATATATATATATATATATATATATATATATATATATATATATATATATATATATATATATAAAATTATAGAAGGACTCGCACACCATTCTTCAGTGAATAAAACTGTGTTATTTTATTCTGTAATGCATTTCCAGAATAAAATAACACAGTTTTGATCACTGAAGAATGGTGTGCGAGTCCTTCTATCATTTTGTATAACCAGCATTGACCTACGCACCCGAAGTAACTATAAATCTGCATAAGTGCAAAAGTGCATACACTCAAAAACTTTATATATATATATATATATATATATATATATATATATATATATATATATATATATATATATATATATATATATATATTTGATGAGGTAATCAAATTTTAAAATAAAGTATCCTGTTTTTAAGAAGGCTACCTTTTCATTTCTTTTTACAAATTTTCATTATAAATGACCTTTCTATGCTTATTTTCATTTAATAAGCATCTGATGCCCTGCTTGTGTGGGCAGAAACATTACCTGTAGAAAGCAACAACACCGTCTCACATAACGTTCATAAATACCTATTAAATAATGCAATTTTTATGAAACCAAAAAAGGGTAAGGTGGTATAGGATCCATTATCCAGAAATCCATTATCCAGAAAGCTCTGAATTACAGGATGGTCATCACCCATAGACTCCAATATTATCATATAATTCAAAATGTTTAAAATTATTTCCCTTTTCTTTATAATAATTATACAGTACCTTGTACTTGATGGTAACTACGCTGCAAAAATCCATATTAATTGCAAAATAATTCTATTATCCAGAAACCCATTATCCAGAAAGCTCTGAATTACAGGAGGGCCATCACCCATAGACCAAATCTGATTGTTGGCTAAAAACAAGAATAACTAATATAGGTAAAAAAAAACGACCTATCTCCGCTAAATGGTGCACAAATATTAAATGCAGTAACCTGATTACAATGCAAATGTAATGGGAGCTCCTCCGGGCAACTAAACAGAATAACAGGGTAATGTAATAAAAGTCGGTAAGGGAAAAACTATTCGCAATGCAAAAAGTTATGTCTTTGCGCAAACAAATTTTACTTTGTTTAGCTTTTGCGAACCCAGAAACTGTTTAGCGACCACTTCACAGTGGAAGACCGTTTGCGAATTTTATAGTTTGCGCCAATGTGCAGTCAATGTAAAAAAAACCTATTCATGAAAAAGTTGTTATGTTTGCTCCAAAAGATTACTACACCTTCAAGCACTTCTTAAGAGTGCGCAATTAAAATTCGCAATGCGTAATTAAAATTTGCAATGTAATAACTTAAATAAGTTTAAGGAACAATATTTTGCATTGCGATTTTTAGTTTTAGTATTATTGGTGCAAATTATTATGCTCTTTGCGACTTTAATTCCATTCCCCCATAATATATGTCTTAATATGAACCGTTTTAGAATGTTGGAAATCCCATATTGGCTTTTAATGGCGTATATTGCTTGACCCAAATTAGGGGGACAATAATTCTTAATAAGAAAGTGGTAAAATTAATTGATGTATATATTGTGACCATGGTCGGAACTACAGCGGAAGCAGATGCTGCAGTTGCAGGGGGGCCCGTGAGTGTAGAGGACCCAGTAAGGCCCCAATTAATGTGCAATCTCAATATGTTTTGGTAGAACTGGTAAATATAGCAATGTTACACCACTGATTGTGACTGATTCCTCTAGTACCCGGGTACATAGGTATTTATTACTGATTGGGGTAGTATATACCTTTGACCATTTTACATATTTTTAAATGTGTTTTTTAAAAAAATATGATGTAACAATACATTTTGTTTTTTGATACTAGTATACCTGTGTGTGCCCTCAATTCGGTATTTCCTCCATTCTAATACTGTTCATAAGACATTTATTCTGATTGTTTGTCCCTGGTCTGAAGATCACATGATAATGGATAGTTATGTAGGCCCATTTGGAGAGATTTACATCAATAAGCTGATGTCGTCCCCATCCAACAGGATTTCTAGACCTACCCAATAGATCCCGGGCTGATTTTGGCCAGATATCTATGGGAT
The DNA here is from genome assembly GCF_017654675.1 of Xenopus laevis. Taxonomy (NCBI): domain Eukaryota; kingdom Metazoa; phylum Chordata; class Amphibia; order Anura; family Pipidae; genus Xenopus; species Xenopus laevis. The sequence continues at coordinate 63,099,404 of NC_054384.1, forward strand.
AGAGAATCAGTTAGGGACCATACTCAGAACGTCAGATAAATTGCAGATTGTGTATGGCCACCTTTAGCCAAGCAGAGGAAAACAAGCAGAGAAAATATATATAACGTGCATGAAATCAACCCTGTTCTTACTCAGCACCAGATTGAGTTGAGTTACTATATATAGACCCTGTACTGTATATAGAGTGACTAAAGTCAGGAACACAGAAAAGTCAGCTACAAAACAAAGCAAGAAAAAGAGAAAGCCCCCCGGGGCCAGGCAGAAACAATAAAGTCACAGGGACTATTACCAGTTCAGCCTAAAGGAACACACAGGGAGAGTGGGGGGGGGGGGAGCTGTGCTTATTATCTAGTCTTCCCCCAGTCTTGCAAGTACTTTAGCCTTTTTTCAAGGTTGATTCATTGTTTTGAGTCACTTTACTACTTTACAAAATGAAAACATTAGACATGAATCTTCAAATACAATGTACAGCATACACCTTAGTAACAGCATCTGAAGGTTGTTGCCCATGGTATAACTGTTAAGTGGTACATATAGTATTCAGATTACACATTTCAGTGTATATACTCTTTTAACTTGCCAAATTCTGGCTTCCTTCATAAAGATCAAATTGTGTGTTTTTACACTGACATATTTACTCGTAACAAATAAAATTAGCTATATGCTGGACTTGAACCAGTTATGATTAGTATTATCAACCACACCACTGCATTATTGCCTCTGGCCAGACAATATATTTTTTATTAGAAGCCTTCCCTGTGAGACTGATCTTAAGCAGCTGCAGATATAATACTGCTGGTGCAGTCAACCTCATATTGCCATTTTCCCATAGCAAAGGTAGTCTTTCTCTTGGACATTTGCACTTCTTCAGCTATATGTCTTTTAAATGGCTCTACAAATCTACTCAAATGATAGCATAAATATCATAGCCAAAGTCATGTTAACAATCATAGATGTCTTTGCCGCCATATCATAGCAATCATAGTTATATTTGTAAAGGTAGAATTTCCCCTACAAAGCAATGGGGGAAGCAGTTTTACTTGGCAAATTCATTTCCTGCACAAGACCTACTAAACTCAATTTCTTACCCCCCCCCTTTTAATATTGATCTATTGTTCAGGCCTTCTGAAATATGTAAATTATTTCTCCTATTAATAACACTGGCATCAAACATCATGTACAGTATATCAACTGAGCCAGTAAAACACCAGCCAGATAGCAATCCTACTTGAATTCCATTGTTATCTACATTTTTTATTGAAAATGATCTCCTATCATTCCATAGCTTTCTTCCAGACAAAACAAGTGCGCTTATTAATTTATGGGTTTCAGGGGTGTGATCAATATTTACCACCCCCCACCCCCTGTGGATGTGAAAATGTATCCTCAAAGCTAATAGTTATATGCATATTTGTATGATTCCCTTGCCTCAAATACAAACAACTGTTTAATTTCCACAATTCAGCAAAAGCACATCTGCTTGGCTTCCTAGTGCAAAAAGCAAAGTACACATTCCTGAAGAGTTCTTCCAATAAATATATATATATATATATATATATATATATATATATATATATATATATATATATATATTTATTTAAACTAGTTTCTAAAGTTTGTATATAGAAAGATAATCACAGTATAGAGAGTTCTGTTCCAGGAAACAACTGTGGTAAATCCCCATTCATCTTGGGAAATTATATGAATTAAACAGGAAGGACAGATCTATGTGTGTGGGTGGGTGTATACACACACAAATATGCAGCCTGAGTAAAGCAAAATGTTGGATTTAGCACTGATTCGTTAATTTGTCCAATGTGAATGGAAGAAAGAGGGAGATGTGGCCCCTCTTACTATCAAATAGCATGCACAAATAGTCAGACAGCAAGTTTATAATTGGCTGCCTAACCATATCCGGATAATTTACATTGAAAAAGTACCACAGTTATTGAAATATAGTATCACTATGGAGATGCAAACCGCCAAACTACAGAGCCCAATTTGAATAATTTTAATGAAGTAACAAGAAAATTCCCTTTTGCCCTCTTCTGTGCACCTGCCCCTTCCCCTGTCTCCTTGATGCCAGCTGTAATGGCTTTGCTTATTGTCCATCCCCCTGACATTCCAGTCATAAAAATCCTGGGAAGAGACTTGCCTGCTTACATTATAATTATCAAAGGAAGCTGCTAATTTCTCAGGTATGCACAATAACCCTTAGCAATCACCAGAGCTGCAGATTGCCTAAAAACCCCCAATTAGCTGGACGCATCCAGATTACAGAATGCAGTGGCACATCTAGAGCAGATAAGTATGATGAATTTGTTTCATTTTCTACCCCATGTGCTGCCACATACTGCATGTAACTTCCCTCCAGAAAATTACTAAATAGCTTAATAGAACATTTCTCTTAACATTATGAAATAGTTTGTGTCCAAACACACACTGCTAGTGAGAATATATTACAGTATATTCCCTTATTTTAAATTTTGAAAAAATCACGTAATTCAAAATCAGTATGCTCCAGTTATTTCAAAAGTAAAAACACAGTTAAATTGATGCCTTGGAGGCAAATGACACAATAGTTGGAAAACACCCATTTAAAGGAACTAAGTAAGTTGCAATGTGTCACATCAAAAACCCATACCATTAATACTGCTCTGTATCCTTCAACTGAGACATATAAACAACCCCCAACATAATATTTACAAAGGAAAAATGCTGACATGGTTTTGTGAGACTTGACCTAAAATTTCACTATTCACTTGTCAATCTTACAATCAGTTCTTTGAGTTTTATTCTATGGAGTGAATGAAAACGGAACGATGAAAGAAATTTCAGATAAACATAGGAAATGAGTATTACCGGTAAAGAATGTACAACCAAATCTTAGTGTAAGTTATTTATACATTTCCTGTATATGAATTGAGGGAAGTGCTTAGTATAGCACATGACAACACACAATGTCACAAAGCACAAGAAAGCAATGATAAATAAAAAAGGTTTTATACTTTTTTTACTATAATGTATTTTTGAGTAAAATAACGCCCAGCTATTCCTATTTCTTGCACCAAGAAATGACCTATGGCAGTTCACTGCATGTTGGCTCATTCCTAAAGACTGGGTAAATTTGCACATGAGCAGTAACCCATAGCAACCTATACGTGAAGGTTTTTTTTCAGCCAGATGTAGGTAGAACAAAGATAGCAAAAATGAAATTGTTTGCCATGGGTTACTGCCCAGGTACAAATTTGTCCAGAATTCATAAATGAGTCCCCAATCTTCATTCACACTTAATGCACTAAATGCATACCCTTTCAATAAAACATAATTGTTTTTATATTTTAATTCAGGCATTGCAAGTATCTTTCATTAACTCCATAAGTTACATGAAACTCATGGTAGCTCAAGTTTAAAACTGGAAGTAGTCAAAATAAACTTACCAACCAAACCATTAGGAAACAGACAAATTGTACTAAACAGTCGACTAAAAGATGTTTATTCCTTACAATTATTATGGTTGTGGGATGACTTTGAAGGGGCCACTCTAACCCTTTTTATAAAAAAGACATTTACCACTTATCGTTTCTCTATGAGTGTCTGGTTCTGTCTGTTAGGCCTAAGGCCAGTTTTCTGCATGAATTCCAATTATACGCACAAACTGCACAATTCCTTCATGTTCTACAGGAATGAGCAAAATGACTTAAAATCAGGGACAGACCCTAATATATATGGACATATAGCTGGTCCTATTTTCGTCCAGTTCCAGTGACTTGGAAATTATATCAGAGGGAGGGTCGTGTGCCAAGATTTCTAAGCTAAATGACACTTTAGGGCTCATATGAATTTAAGTGATATATTTGAAGGAATGCAGTGTGCCACAGCCATGTTCTTCCCTGCTGCTACATATTCCCTGCACTGCCTAAAGCATTAACTGTGTAGTTTAGGAAGAAGTCAGCAAGCACTCCGGAAACCTCTTGTAGTGAGTAAAAGTTATTGCTTTATTTCAAAATACATTAAAACCATTGCATCCTGACGCGTTTCGTATCTAAGCGATACGTAGTCATAGGCTATGCCTATGACTACGTATCGCTTAGATACGAAACGCGTCAGGATGCAATGGTTTTAATGTATTTTGAAATAAAGCAATAACTTTTACTCACTACAAGAGGTTTCCGGAGTGCTTGCTGACTTCTTCCTAAACTCCACAAGTGCATACACCCGCAGCTACGGGTTCGGGGCGATGCACCCGGACCACTTGAGACGTCGGGTGAGTGCTTTTCCCTCTTTTACTTGAGACTCCACACCATAATCTTCATTTATGTGATTGACCTGGGGTTTGCACACCCAGGTCACTGCCGTTACCGGGTGAGATATTTCTCATTGCTCATCCAGCGAACATATCCAGTAGCATTTTGCAATTTGTATTAGGACTGTGCAGCTGTTTATTATTTTTTATTAACTGTGTAGTGCAGAACTTCCATGGGCTAGGGATAATGGTGGCAGGGGTACCTAACAAATTAGAATCTGCAGTCATTTTTACCTTTCATTCTCCTTTAAATGTTATTCTGGCCTTGATGAAAATATAGGCACTCTAAATATCAGGGCTAATTTGCCACAATGCAGCTTTACAGTGTTTCTCCTACTGTTATAGCTTGAGATTGAGAATAATTATACAGAACTGCAGTTTTTCACAACCATCTATTAAAGGTATATTCAAAATATTCACTGGTGCTTTAAGATGTCAACTGCAATAAGTTATCACACACTAGACTTAAATGCAGTGTTGAATAATTGATTGTGTGGTCAATAGAGTGGACGATTTATGTGACCTCTTCACATTGGATAGCTGGCACTTGGGCCATTTAGTAAATAATTTATCTCTCTACTGAAATATCAGTAAATATTCTCCTTCAATGAAAAACTAGAGCACTGACATATATTTCCATGTTAGTATATTGTTCTCAGTTTCATTTTTGGTTTTGAACGCAGCAATGTCTGTAACAAATGTGATTTAGTTGGTATGGAAAGAAATATAAGTAAATATTCACCGAGTCTGATAAGTAGTATTCCCTAAAATAATTATCCAAAGACATAGAACTTCCTTTAGAAAGCAGAGAGTGATCATTTCTGTGGCCTATGGAGGAGGTGTTTTCTTTTTTGTTGTCCCTTAGATGATGAAGTCAAGATTAAATTGAAAAGGAAAGAACCTCAAGGAAGTTTGGATGAATCAAGGGTGGTTCTATGTGCTATATGAATGGATCTGGTGTGCTTAGTGGCACTCTAGATACAGATCTTTGGTAGTGCTCAGCCATCCACAAAAACGTTGATAACCTAAACTAGAGAGATTTGGCTCACTCACAGACAGATTAGCAGGGCAGCAGTCTTATTCGTTGACATTTTGTTCTGTATCAGTAACAAAAACTGCTTTATTCCTGAAGTATTCATAAAGGAAAAAAAGACCTGCAATTAGAAAGGTTGGTCTGGTACATGGTTGGGACAATACTTAGATCCTATTGAGGAAATATATCTTCAGCGGATGCGAATATTGGAGAAGGAAAGGTTAAAAGTAAGCTTTATCAGAAAAATTTATATGAATACATTAGAAAACTCTTAAATGTATGCTGCCCAGAGTTCTCTGTCAAAAGAAACACTACATTTCTTTCCTTCTATCGTGTGTTTTTAGGCTTGGGCTTGAGAATGCTCAGTTTACTCCTCCCCCCCTGCTGTAATCTAAGCTCAGAGCTATGAGTGAGCAGGGAAATTCTGAGGCAAGAAGTGATGTCACAGCAAGCTAATATGGCAGTTGCTATCCTAAACAAACAGAGACAGTGTCTAGAGCTTTTTACTCAGGTACAGAAAAGCATTCTAAAGAATAAAGATGAGGTTCTAGCTTGCACTGTTGTGGCTAATCTATTGGCAATAAACTGCCTTGGTAGCTTTCTTTCTCCTTTAAAAAAAAGTGGAAGAAGGCTTAACCAAGCAATATTTAAATATAAGGCAGTACCCAGACACAGCAGAACCTTTGATTTAATCAGTAAAACAGACATAAAGTCTTTGATGTTTTGCTATTCATAATTTATCACTGCAACTCTTATATACCACCAGGTGTCAAGTATGAACACATGGTTTATTATATATGCACAGTTAGTTGCAAGGGAAAACTATTCGCATCTGACGCTAATGCAGAGTGAGTTTTGTTTCATGAAAACAAGTTCTTCACATGCAATTCAAGTGAAGATTCTTCATGCCTTGTCCAAACATTGCATTGCATGGGTGATGGATGCACAGAGGATTTTGGGGGGTGTAGAAAGCAACTAAATAATGATTAGTTGTGACAGCAAAAATTATGTCTCATTTTTTAAACTAACAATTTTATTAAAGGGAAGTCCCTTTCTTTTCTAGGATCTGAACACTATATTTATAGCATGTTGGTGTTTTCTGATCTTTACTGAATGTACTAGAAATAATAACTATAATTATTGCTGCTAAATGCATTTGAAGCATATCCCACCATCATCTGTCTCTATAATGCACTTGGCTCATTATGTGGAAAATTAATATTTTAGCAGCATAGCCACAATAGTGCCATACACGCCAAGTAAACCATTAAAGGAGATGGAAAGCTACCAAGGCAGTTTATTGACAATAAATTAGACATAATAGTACAAGCTATAACACTATATTTATTCTGCAGAATGCTTTACCATACCTGAGAAAACAACTCTAGGAGCTCCCTCTGTTTGTCTAGGATAGCAGCTGCCATATTAGCTTGGTGTGACATCACTTCCTGCCCGAGTATCTCCCTGCTTACTCATAGCTTTGGGCTCAGATTACAGCAGGGAGGGGAGGAGGGAGGGGGAAAAGGGAGGGGGAGAGAGGAGCAAACTGAGCATGCTCAAGCCCTAGCACTGGAGGTTAAGCTAAAAACAGGAAGTCTGACACTGAAGCCCATGTGTAGACAATAGAAGGAAATAAATGTTGTGTTTCTTTTGACAGAGGACTCTAGCATTACTTTGAAACTCATATTTCCATCACATTTTAACATATGTGTTCAGTTGTACATGAGGGACAGGCACATATTGCATTCCCTCTGCACTGAACAGGCACGTAACAGCACTCACTTTCTGGATCCAATTTGCATTGTCTAATCCCCTACTTTGGGATGCACAGCAGCAAATAGATAGTGCCAAGCAATGATTGATTCTATGTAAGTGGAAAATCCACTGATAGCTATTCAAGGGTAAAATAATCAATCTTTTGATGCTTTTTTTGTAGTTTGTATTACAGACTGAAAATTAAAAAATTAAACATGAATCCAACAACTAAAAGACCTAAAAAAGTGTGTAATTACCAAAAATTATTGCAGGATTATCGTAAATGTCATCATGCTTGAAATGTGGGGGGAAACAACTCTCCAGCTACAAAAATGTATTAAGATTATGACATTGTATCTACTTGGAAAAATTCTGAATGCTGTCTGGGACAAGCAGATGTGCATATCTACAGTATATGTTTTTGTATACATTTTACACATTAACAATATGTACTTTTTTTTCCAAAAACAGTAGGAATTAAATAAATATAAGGTATAGTAATTTTAACATGCCTGTCTGGCAATGTAATATAGCTCTTTGTTCCCACCATACTCTACTATGAATAAAAAGGGGGCACAAACAACATTTTCCAACAATAATTTCACATATACAGTAGTTTCAGACAGAAATACAGGGTTCCACATATGACATGTTTATTATACACGCCCTACATTTGCACTGCATTGTTTCATGTATAAACCCTTCAATTGTATTCAATACAAAATAAATTGGCGCTTGAGTAATTATTGTTAATAATAATGATTATAATAAATGTAGAGAACTGGCAATTTTCTTTATGTAATCAAATGTCGCTTAGCAGAAAAGCTCTAAAAAGATATCATATTTTTTTCTAAATATCACTGCGTGACTTGTATTCTGCCAGTGCTGCAACTTTAACATTTATTTTGCCTAAATCAGTTTGTAATTAATCACAAATTTCAGTGGTGGGTGAAATTGCTGAGCTACCCTCTTGTAGTCTCATTGAACTACAGTTAAGTCTTATTCAGCTGCACTGAATACTAAAAACATGTTTTTAGTTATTCTACCCTTTTTGCAGTTGAATGAGACTGCAAGGGGGTAGCTCAGCAATTTCACCCACGACTGAAATGTGCGATTAATTATATGTAAATTGCTACAGAAGTAGCACACTGATTTTTTTCCTAACAATGCCATATTTAAATTCAGATAACCTTTACATATAATAAAAATGTGAGAATTACTACAGTGTCTTAAAATTGGCAGGTTAAAAATAAATATTTATGGAAAGTGCAGTAAATTTTAAGCAGACAACAAATTGCTATACACATTACCCAGCCATAAACCATCTTAGGCCATATCTAAAATGTAGGCCACTCATCTAACATTTCTGCATACAAAAACCCATCAGTAGCTTGGTTATATAGGTAGACTGTGAAATTACACTGATCTGTTTAATACCCCACTGGTTACAACACTACACAATTCAGCTTTGGCTCTCTAAAGCAACAACACACAAAACTATCATATTGACTTAACTGAAATGGCCTAATTGTATAAAATTTTATACTGTTGTTGATGTGGACAGCTAAAGGTGACTACAAAATAAAAATTGTTGTAAAAATTTTGTCCAAATAAATGCACTGGGTCTATGATATGATTACCACTAATGGGTGTAAAGGAACCGGCAATGTCAAGCACTTGGACCTTTGTCCTCTTGTTCTACCAATGAACACTACTGATAAAATTGCATACTTATACATTTATGTAAAAGTCCATTAGACAAATAACTAAATAACTCCAATGCAATCATCTTTTCCAGACAGCCGAGAGATAAATGTATAAGTGTGCAATTTTATCAGTAGTATTATTCATTGGTAGAACAAGAGGACAAAGGTCCAAGTACTTGACATTGCCGGTTCTGTTGCAATCTTCTCTATTGTGGGTGGATAATCTCCCCAAAATGCCTTTCTGTTGGCAAGAATGTGAATCGCCGGCGGGATGGCATGCGTATCGTTTTGTAATTCCGAAGTCGGCTAAGTTTCCTCATGAGGCAACTTCGGGTGACTTGGAAAACAAAGTAATTCATATGCCATCCCGGCAGCGATTTGCATTCTTGCTGGTGGGAAGGCATTTCGGCGAGATTAGTCGACCGCAGTAGAGAAGATTTGTCCCTGGGTGACCAATCTCCCTGTCTGCCACCACCCTTAAAGTAGTATGCACTACAAATGAACAATGACCTTACATGGACGTGACTTTTTCCAATTTGCCTGCATTGCTGTGTCAGTAGGGGGACACTAAATACCTTGATACATGAAAAAGCTTGCAATTGCTAATATTAGAAACCTTAAATTGCTAAACAGTTGCATAGACACAATAGTGCAACAGAAGCCAAATATCCAATGTAGATGCATTCAGCAGGGGGTGGTCCATAAATATACTTTGTAGGGCTCCATCAGCCCAACAGCACCAGATGGCTTGAGGTAATAGAGGAAATTGTAAGTGCAACATGTCTTTGTGTACCCAAGAGAATCTGTCAGTGTAAGAAGGGGGTGTGACTTCAACACACAGCTTCGATTACCTCTTGTCAGATGTTAACTAAAGGTGTCTCTTTGTATGTCATATATTTAATATCTGTAATGTTTGCCATTAATCCCTACCAACCAGCAATAATATACTGGTCTAGAATATGAAAACAAACCACCTGACCGGGCACAATGACTTCATATACCCCGTGTGGTTCTGAAGCAGTTTAAAAGGTTTACAATTTCAGCTATTTTTAAAAAATATTTTTCATGTCATACAACAATGAGATTACATGTAACACACAAAATAATAAAAATGTAGCTTGTAAAAAAAAAGAACATCTCCTGATATTCCTGAAACATCTCCTCCCTACAAATTAGACCATCTAAGATTATCTTGTGACATTCTTAATTTAGGAAAAAACACTTTATCACTGGGTGGTCCAGTCTGCCTGAGGATGTCAGACTAAAAAGACAGAGCAGATACTGCAAGCTAAAACTAGGGTTTTATTATAAGCTTTAAAAACTGTCTATAACTACATTAATTCCTTCAAATGTGTGCATGTTTATGCTCAGAAAAGGTGCTCTGCTCAGGATCAAGATTGCTATCTCCAGTGTGAAGCAAGAGCAAAAAGAATCTTATATACAATTTGGGCTGACAAGATGGAAGATTTGGTACCAAGTTGTTCAGTTATCCTTGCTTTTAAAACCTGGCCTTAAATGAAAATACCTGCTAGAAATGTAAAAACCAAATTTTCAATTAATCTTACTTTAAAAAGCTTGCCTTAAACGTAAATACTTGCTAGCAATGTAAAACCATTTTTTTTGTTTCTAGCCTTGCAGCTGCATCTTTACCAAGGATGCCAACCAAATGACTTAAATGCATCCTGTCTGTGTAATGGACTGAAAGTGACAGGAAATCAATAAATAATTCCTATTTAAAAATGGCTGAATTTTTTAGGGAGCCTTTACCTTGACTCCTTCCCTGCTGTATCTCCTACAGAGCTGTCTTTCATTCCAGAAATAAAGTCAAACAATTCTCAACCTGGAAATGCTTTTCCTGTGCATCCAACTCTGACATCTTCCACTCAGCATAAAAAGCTGCCATCTACGTGCATGATTCCTGACAAGATTTTTTTATGACTCCTATTCCCTCGTGAGAAGAGAAATACATGAAAGAAAAGGATTCTTGTGTTTGTCAGGATTTTCCAAGGGGAATAAGCGGAATGAAATGCCTTCCAAAAATGCACGATTATCTGATAGGTACTTTCAACAACAAAATAAAATTCACCCTACCGAATATAGAGAACTACCCCCCCACACACACACATACTTTTTAAGTGTTTTTAATGATAGGCTTTAACACCATGAATGATTATAATAGTCTTTGATACAATCCTACTCCTGTTGGTAAACGGAATGTATCTATATCAGTGCTCCTAATTAATTTCAGTGGTTGCTTGAATGTTTTGTGACTTTTCCTAACTGTTTTTCCAAGATATAATATGACCCATAAGCCAATGGTTGAATAATGCTGATCTATGCTACTGACTTCCTGACTTTCTTGTGTCCTTATCAAAAGACCTAGTAGTAAGTATTTAGAGTGCACACATCTATACACTTTAATCTTTCAGCCTCCTGCACTATAGCTTTGTGTTTATAGCAGCAAACCATTGGAGTGTGAAGATTTAAACAGTTTAGGCCATTCTTAAACACAATTTCTCCTCAAATGGATGCAGTTTATCACAGCCTATAAAGTCAGTTTGTAGAGGTAAATGATTATCTGCAAAGGAACAGCGTGTTTACTGTAAATCTGCTTGGCTGTTTATTTGTCTGCTAAACATATCAATCGCTGAAACTAAACCCAAGAGAAGGATGGAGAAACTAAGAGACACCTGGGCTGGAGAGTTTCTGATTGAGTCTCGAAAAGAGATATTTTTAGCTATTGTATGTAACAGACACAAACAGAATATGAGTGTCTTGCTGGAGACCCATAAAATGTGATAATAAGTGTCTCTGTCTCCCTCAATTGGGGAACACCTATTTATTCTTTTGCTCAGCCAGTCATAGCAAAAGTCTGTTTCCAAGATGAACTCATGGCAGGATGCTATCAAAATAATCAGCCATGCTCTTGGAAGTACAGAGCTGTTATAAACCTGATATAAATGATAATAATAATAATATTCATAGTAGACCAACTGGTGATCTCCACCCATAAGCAGTTCCTTACTTATTATTAGCTCAATTAGGCAGCAGTAACCAGGATCAACCAGATTAAAAAGAACGCATTATCATTTACAATAGATCAAAGTAGTTGCACACCCATATATTTTTTTAATCCATTTCAAACTATTGTCTTGAGAGAGAAAAAAATTAAACTGTTTAGAGGGTGTTTTTTTTCGTTGTGGCAGCAAAGTAATCATTCTGCAATGTTTTAGTGCACTGATTGTGGACAGACACGAAGAGTTGGTTATCATTTTCTTTACTCTATTGCTTGGAAGAAATGTCATTTTATTTCCCCAGTTTCTGTCTTTGTTCTAATGGGTTTCTAGTAGAAGGCCACTCTCTCCCTGGCCTTGTCATGGGAATGCCATCATCTATCTTGCTTTATATAAGACACATGGGTCTTTTCCTTCTCGACTAAATGTTTGTTTGTAGATCTTTGTCTCAATGAAACCATTAGTGAAGACAAAAGAGCCACTGCTACTTTAAGGCCATTGGGGTTACCAGTTTAAGAGGTCAAAGAAGATAAATATATTCCCAGAATAGTAAGGCATAATCAAATAACTCACCACTAGTAAGATTAAAAGAAAAGCAATGATTCAGTGATACCTGAAAATATAGTATATAGATTAGAAGCATACAATAATCAAGCACTGAAATGCATTCTAAAGGTGGGGGGCAAAAAAAAGTTTGTTCAGGTCTTTTTAACCATAAAGTAACTTGAAATGTATCAATTTCCTTGGCATTCGAGGAAAGCAATCTATGGAGCCTATGAAAATAGGTATCTCACACTATAATATGCAGATGAAAATAGGGCCTAGGATACATTCAAGCAGAGAGAGCTCTGTACATACAGTACAATGGGGGGAATGTAATAATGGTCTCTAGCGCATAAATTATTCGCAATTAATTCGCAATGTGAATAAATGTCCACAACGTGAAAAATGTGGCCTCTGCTAATATTTTGCCAAGTAATATAGCGGTTGTGAATTTTATAGTTTGCGAACATTTGCAGTGTCTGCAATAAAATCACAAACCAATTTATGTGACAAAATATTTAACAAAACTGCAGAGCAGGTGTTAAAGGGGTTGTTCACCTTCCAACACAGTTCAGTTGGTTTCAGATAGTTCACAAGAATAACAACTTTTTCCAATTACCTTCTATTTTTTGTGTGACCGTTTTTCTAATGTGAAGTGTAACGTTCCATTTTTCACCTTCTAAAGCAGCTCTGGGTGGAAGGGGGGTAGCTGACTCTGTAACTGGTCTAAATTGATACATTTTGTCAATGTGTTTCTTATATTTGGTCCTGGTGAGCAGAATTTTCTGGGTTTCATTAAAGGCAGATACAATAGTTACTAATACTCCAGAGATGCTGCTGAAAAATATATCAACTAAATGTTGCAAAATTGTAACAGTTTAGGCCAGTGATCCCCAACCAGTAGCTCACGAGCAACAGGTTGCTCTCCAACCCCTTGGATGTTGCTCCCAGTGGCCTCAAAGCAAGTGCTTATTATTGAATTTCAGGCTTGAAGGCAAGTTTTGGTTGTATAAAAACCAGGTGTACTGCCAAACTGCCAATGACCAATCACAGCACTTATTTGACACCTCAAGAACATTTTTCTTGCAAGTGTTGCTCCCCAACTCCTTTTACTTCTGAATGTTGCTCATGGGTTCAAAAGGTTGGGGATCCCTGGTTTAGGCTATGGACACAGGCTGTTTTCAGCGGCTGTTCAGCGTTAGGCTTGTACATGAAACCCCACAGTTATTAATTTAAATTAACAAATAGCTTTGGAAATTACACTGAATACTCTAGTAAACACAGTTTAGTGACTGAAAAAATCGAGTAATTAAACATGTAAATCTTAACTGCATTCTCTGTGTTAGCCATTAAACATTAACAGCCTCTAAGAGGTTTCAGACAGGAAGCGAACACTCTGAGTTTCCACGAAAGTACAGGTAAGCACAAGTGTAAATCCTTTGTGTAGCTGCTTTTAGTGGCGATTTAATGAGTGACACCATCTGCAGTCTATTTTACAGCTCCAATGTCCACTGACAAACAAGCGTGCATTGTGCTTGTAAGCCTTGGCAGGAGAATGGAATACAACCAGCACGAAAGCCCTGAGGGGACTCATACTCCTGACATGCAACTGGATCAAGCATACATTTAAATTCACACTGGGACAGACTAAAGCCACATCAAGAAAATAAAACATCAAATGGGGACATCTAATTGATATATTTGAGAAGAGATTGGGCAAGTAAAAATGCTACATTCTTAGCTATTTGAACTAATGGCATATTTAATTTTTTTTTTATAAAATAGGACTTTTAAAAAATCACAAATGTTTCTGAATTTATTAAACCCTGAGGAAGGAAAAGTCTGAATCTGAAAATCCGGCATCTCAGACCTGTCGAGGTTGCATATAAGTCAATGGGAGAAGTCCCAATGATTTTTTGATGGGCGCTGGGTTTCATGCAATACCTCAAAGTTTTCAGAGTTTTCGGGTGAAAATTACGGAAAAATTGTGAAAATCGGATGAAAATATTGTGAAAATAAGATTTTTACTCGCAAAGCTAATTTTCGGGAAAATGTAATAAGAAATAAGCGTAAAAAACCCAAATGGATTTAATAGCAGAAAATATTGAGATAAATGACTAGTTTCATCTGAAACAATCTTGAGTAAGCAAAGTATGCCTTCCTTCTTTTAACTGGACCATGATTGGCAAGTAGGGGTGGGTGAATTTTTTTCGCCTTGTTTCGCCGCGGAAATCACCCCCATAGACTTGTATGGCGTTGTGCGACAAAAAAAAAAAGATGTGCGTCAAAACAAATTCACCGCGCGACAAAATGTTTTGGACACCCATAGACTTTAATTGGCGTTGGCGACATTTCACTGGCGGTGAATTTTTGGCGAAACGAAAGGGGTCACATTTTCAAGCGAGCTATTGGCAAGCTATTCCTTCGATTTATTTTTCACTTTATTTGTGAGATAATTATAACTGGCCATGTGCTTAGTTCTCTTTCATATTCATTCATCTAGTTCACATATCTAGCATCACAGACTGGACACTGATGTAAAATTAACTCAAATAATCAAACATCATTTAAGTAACTGTAACAAAGAATATAAGGCATTGTTTTAAGTTATGCGATAAAACTCATGTATATGGTGGAAAGTATAGCAACTCTACACGGCAGTCAAATTAATAACACCACCATCTTCTAATATTTGTGTTCTTAATCCAGTTATTTTCACAGTGTTGGCTTGATTGTTTACATGTGTACTGGGCCCTGTCCTTAGACAGGTTTATAATAGCAGCTCTACTTAAGCAATCACTGAAAATAGTTTACCACTAACAGCCCTTTGCCAGTGACACTATCTGTAACGTTCAGTATCCCACAACCCAGAGTAAACCCCAATGTCCCGGGCTCGGCTCACGCTTCGGCCTATAACCGCCGCCTTTCACGTTGGGTGGAGCCCTCCGCTACTCGGATGCCGCCAGGACTTAATAGTGAGGAGACTGAGGGAAGAACTCTGGGCGAGCAAGGGAACTTAACGTAGAGGTTATCAAAGTCCAGGAGCGGGCCGAGTCGAAACCAATCAGAAATGCAGTACAAAATCGGTAAGCAGCAGAGTAATCGAGGTCACAGGCCAGGTCAGCAACTAACAGGGTCGAAGTACAGAACGGAATCCAAAGAGTAGTCAAGAACAAGCCAAAGGGTCAGGGCAGGCGGAAGTCAAACAGGAATCAGGGATAGCCAAAGGTCACAACAAGAATCACAGAATAATCGCACCCAGGAACAATATACAGAACCTACGTTGGGCAAGGCACAAAAGGACTGATGGCCATTTAAACTGTTGAATTTGGCGCCATTGGACGCTGGCGAATCAGCGCCTGCGCAAACACGCCAGCGCACTCGCGCCAGCCCCTTTAATTCTGGCGCATGCGCGCCGCGCGCTCCATAGGAGCCGGCGCCTGGGGCCTAGCCGCATCGGCGGAGGCGATGCGAGACGGGCGTGCCCGCCGAGGGGGCGACAGGCGTCCCTGCCGTCCCCTGGGTAAGTTTATTACACTATCCTATTGATAGGAAAAAAATCATGTCATGACAGAGTCATAGATAGTTGAAGCTTGATACAGGTTTCTACACTTTGGCTGGAATATCAACATGCATGTACTAAGCAATTCAAATAACAGTAAATACTAGAAAACCTACTTGCTACTTCCAGGGATGCATTTCGACTGACCGACTCTCCAAGGTAATTTCTTGCAACACAAATATATACCCCTTCATCAGGTTTACTTCGCCGGCCATGAACAATTCTTAGAAAGAAAAGTGAGCCGCTGGGTAACAGCATACGATGTGATCGAGGATCGTCTTTGTCTGTCTCCACCCTTTCCCCATCCTTGTACCACTCAATAATAGGTGTTGGTCGGCCTTCTGCTTTACAGTTCAAAGTCGCTGGTTCCCCCTTTGAGACAATGTGATCAGAAGGATGCTCAACTATTCGAGGTGGAAAATCTTCAAGTCGGGGTCTAGAACCTATAAGACAATAATAAAAACTTTAAATATTATGATACAGTTTATCAATCGTCTAGTTCTCAAATCAGTTTTTTACTCTGTTAAAATGTTACAATTAATAAATGCATAGTCCCACAGAAGTAAATCTATAGAAGACTGGACAGAAATTGGTGCATTTTTACCCATTTAATCATAACCATGCTGCCAAGCTCTAGCTTTAAAAAAGGTTTATATCAAAAGAAATATGTCCCAAGGCTCTTCAATAGTTAAAACAAAATATTTATTTAAATTACATTAAAATTGCGATACATACTGACCCCACATGGTCCACCTTACGCGTTTCGTACCCTCCGGCACTTAGTCATAGGTGTCTCTACTGACAGCATGTTCCAACCAGTATTTAAACCCTGTTAACCCCTCCCATTAGATTTAAAACCAATCAACATTCAATGGGGATTAGCCCTGTATTCTTAATATAAACATATAGCTTCCACTGTGGGACATATTTATCTTAACCCATGTATCCTTAATAGTTAATTAGAGTAACACATTTATTTTTAACAATCTTGATTAAGCTCTAGCTTTACTCTTAGTGAAGACAATTGTTTCATACACACTGCTCAAATGATCTACACGTCTACATGAAATAAGAGAATTCTAGAAATCCTATGCAGGAAGCATTACCCTCAAAATTCATTGCCCCAGTCAACTGAATCCTTACACACCATGGAGAGTTAAGGTGGCCATACACGGATAGATCCGCTCGTTTGGCGATGTCGCCAAACGAGCGGATCTCCCTCCGATATGCCCACCTTGAGGTGGGCAATATCAGGCTGATCCGATCGTGGGCCTAGGGCCCAACGATCGGATCCTAGCGTTCACCAAACGGGCGGTCGGATCGCGGGACCGCATCAACGAACAGATGCGGCCGCGATCCGACGGGATTTTTAATCCCATCCGATCGAGATCTGGCCGACTTTCGGCCAGATCTCGATCGGGGAAGCCCGTCGGGGGCCCCCATACACGGGCCAATAAGCTGCCGACACGGTCTGTCGGCAGCTTTTATCGGCCCGTGTATGGCCACCTTAACTCTAGAAGAGGGAAGACATCAATATCTTCAGATATTTGTTCAGAGCACAATTGTGTGCCATAGGATGAAACAAAACAAATATTTAATCAGTATGGATTTTTACTACTGATATCCCTGCTAGGCCCACAACAGCATTCATCACCCAAACAGCCTACTGCTCACTCTCGCCCCATCTTCAGCCCTAGGCAATTGTTAGATATGGAAATTGGGAGATACTACCATAGTGAGACATTGTTAGACAGGTTTGGAGACTTGTAATACCCCTGAGAACTCTGACTGTAGGACTCCCTTAAACAAAAGCTATTGAAGCTATCCTGGTTCTATTCCACATAAATTAAGTACTTCTGGGAAGGAAAGGGATTTACTCAAAGCATTGTAAAGACATATATGTAAGATGAGTAGTTCTCTGCAGCATGCAAACAGGTTGTTCAGAATTCAGGGAACTAATGCACTTACTTCAAAGAGAAAGTTATGGCAACTTACTAATTACACAGCAACTTCCAAACAATTGCATCTCAAAACAAGCCAGGTGATTTATTGTGTTGTTGAGATAACATTGCTTTGATCCTTTCCCCCCTAGACGTCTCCAATATAAATCAAGGTGGTTGCATCCAGACAGGAACACTATCACCATTTTTTTACATTTTTAATGAGTGCCTATGAAACATACTTTTTAAGTAACTTTTTATTAACTGTCTATTTTTATTTTAGCTACTTGTCATGGCATGATGATAATTTTATTAGCACTACATGTTCTGAGCAGCCCAGTCAATCTTTTTAAACACTGGGGGAAAAAATCTGGATTTTACAGCTTTTACATGACTGAATGATTTAGGTAAGAAAACTGATGAACCAAGATTACCATTCTCTTTAACTAGGCCCAACTGCTATGCTTCTCCAAAGCACTACACCCTTACCACATCTTTGCCAGAACACTGGTAATTAAAGTAGCCACACTGGCACTTCGTGGGTAGGATATTTGACAGATATCTGAATCTCCTAGCCCGAAGTGTACAAATGTTCATGGAAGTATTGCTCCTAACAACCTGCTTTCATAGACCTTGGTCTTTGTGGCCTTCTGACAAGTCTGTAGGTAATGGAAAAAACTCAACTGCCATTTTAATACATGTAAAATTGTAATTGTTTCTTAACATTATAAGTATAAATAAGAAATATTTCTAAGCCATTTTTTTTTTTTTATAAAACTACAGAACCACTATAATGGAATTATCTGTATGGTGGGAGAAGAAATCCCATACAGGCCTAGCCCTGGCCAAACAATGTCTGTGGCAGGCAACTGTGATTTGGAATAGTATTCACTAATTATTGCAGTGTACTGTATACAATGCAGAGAATATACACATGTAGACAGATTTGTTAATGGTTGCTAAATAACAACCACAAAGCCACTCTATATAGGTAAAACAGTTTGTTTCACTTCCTTATAATGGTTATTGGGTTTTTTATTTAATTATAAATCTAAAAAATCAAAAGCACATATAAAATACCTGTGCTATTTTGAATGAATACAATATATCGTTTAGGAAGGCTAATAAAGAGTACATTACCCTTAGTTGACTAAAGTGATTCAGTAAAAGATCAGTCATTTCAAACTGGTTTTCAAACAGTACCATGTGTCCAAATTATGTTTTATAATAATTTCCAAATCATATTTCAGCACCTTAGACAGAGCACACAGCACAGTAATAAGCAGCAAGGGAATGTCATCTGGTAACGCTATTGATGGATGAGAGATGTATTTATAATATAAGAAGATATTTTACTATTCTGGGCATAAAATTGTCCATTAATGTACTAATGTGTAATAATGGTATTTTCATGCTAATTATAAAAGATTATTGAGGCAGATTATAGTTGTGCACTCACAAACAAATCACTAGACTAACAGAATAGTACCTAGATCTAGTGATGGGCGAATTTGCGCCGTTTCGCGAAAAATTCTCGAAACTGCGCCGGCGTCTTGTTTTTGACGCCAGCACCCGTTTTTTTACGGGTGAACTTTCGTCAGCGAATTTTCACGGGCGAATTTATTTGCCAGTGGCGAATCGCGCAAATTCGCCGCAAATTCACGCCTGCCGAATAAATTCGCCCATCACTACCTAGACCACTAATAGTGACTACACAATACAGACTATAGGTTACTGATAGTAACATTGATACTTGTTTAAGGGGGCTTATCCCATAAAATCCCATATCTGTGGTTGCCAATCTTTTTCAAATGCAAAACGTAATACGTTTTTTCCAGTTGATTTATTGATAGCAGATCAATTATGGCTATCTAGATACTGCTACTTAAAAGAAGAAATATTAGCCTTCATATAAAATGATAAAGATCTCACAGTTGTTTTCATATTGGTTATGCCAAGATATTGCTCTCAAGTGAGGCATTAGCATTATCTTATCTCCATTTTACCAGCAATCAATAACACTGAAATTTTAGACTCTGATAGAAAAGTATTGACCAGGCACCATTTCATGATGATGTCATTTATCAATATTGTGAATTTTGTGTCTCCTGAATTCCAGCTCCAAATCAAATGAGAATCTTCAATTAATTTTATCTGTGCTGTTTTGTGAAATCCAAAGATAAGTATCACGTGTCCCATCTCCAAGTTCAGATCCTTCCGCAAGATAATATCTTTGAAGCTCCTCTAACAGAATTTCAATCTAAAAACAGACTAAAACCCATTTTGCAGTGAAGACTTTCTGACCTTCATTCAGAGACTAGTAGGGTGATGCCTTATGATCCTGATCACTCAGATATATCATATATTTTGTTCAGTGATGCACATAACAATTACAAGAAATGCTATTTCCTTTTGCATTCTAGGCTACAGATTCATCCATTGAATAAACCCAGAAACAAAGTGCTGTGCTATTCTTATATTTGAATAAAAACCCTGGCATTATTTTTAGTTAAGTATGAATTTACTTACTTAATTTACTTATACATACACTCACAACTACACTCACAAATAAAATCTTTACTCTGAATGTATAAATCTTGAAATAGGAAAAGATCTAAATATGAAAATCAGTTTTCAGGGAAGATGCCCACAACTAGGGCAAAGCCGTGCAAAATACGTGATTGTGATTTTGGACCATATGTGCTATTTTATATTTATTATTTTGGCAAAAAAAAGTGGTGACAGAAAAATGTCTCTATTTCATTTTCCTTGACCTAGACAAATGTAATATATTTGTATATCATATTAGAAGTTAACCAAATTAGGGGTGAGAATGTCTCACAGAGCCTAGATACTAATGTACTGAAGAAAGGACATGTTTGATCTCTGTGACAGAACTCTGTAACCTTAGGGAATTCATCTCGCAACCCTGTGCCTCTGGCACCATGGATTGGAGTATAAATTCTATGAGCAGGGAATCATCTGAAGCAGAACATTCTTTAACCCTCAGCCAAAAGGCACAATATATGAATGCTTTATAAGGATGAAATAACAAGAGACTTCATAAAATGCCCTGTACGCTTTATGATACAAAAGCAAGTTTATAGAACATATAAAGTAAAAACGAAAGCGTAATTTCAGCAAATAACAGCTTGACATTGTTTCAGCAAAAATATTCTCAGACCACTAGCTGTGTCTGGAAAATGAGCACCATATTGCTCATAGTTACAGGAAATAGGAAAGAGAGGAAGCCCTAAATTAGTAACCCTGCAGAGATAGTGAATGCAAAGCTAAGGTTCCCAAATGATACAAGGCCTTTTTCACATTGCAAACATTCACACATCTTTGCACTCATGTCACCAACACACTCTATTCCATATAAAGACACTTTGTGCCACTTTACTTTTCTAACAAATATCTTATGAATATGGAGGTGCAGTGAGGGGGGAAATTCAGATCAAAGGTCAAATCAAGCTATGAATACAAATTAACATTTAACCTGACATACTTTCACTGACTTTACACAGCAGTGTGCCTGCAACAAACCTCCTCAGTTGTCCATATGTAATCTAATAACAGCTCCTCAATGCCCTGCACACTCTATTTACCACCCTCCGAGTCAGATGTCATACAGAGAACTCCATCTGGCAATACTGAGAAAATAAATGAGCAAGTTTTGTTTTAATTTTACGAACACCCCGGCATAGTTTTGTTCAGTTTGAGCAGTTGGTGGATGGATAACTCAGTAATATAGAACTCCAAATTCCATGCTGATAAGACAAATCATTCACAGGTCTCTACATAAATATTAAAATTCCAGCACCAAATCCCTCAAGAATTCAAAGGCCTTTATCACCAAGTTAGTTGTGTGAAGAGCTTCAGATCACTCCTGAACCTTTTCCCTTCAACACAAGATGTTGTCAAAAATGCCTATCCCCGAGGACAGGAGGATTCTGGCTACTGCATGGACTCTTGACCTGAACTCCAAACCATGGGTGGGCAAGCCTTTCTCAGAGGAGCCACTTCATAAATTTCATCAAGTTGTCATTAATTACACATTGCAACACCACACTTAATACCCCTGTAGTATATATCTACTATTATAAAAGCATCCCAATCCTGTTGCTGAGACAGTGAACAATGATATTTAAGAAATAATCAAAAATATGCATTCACACAATACACAATTTTATGAAAATGCATCTGTTTAGTGAAAAAAATTTAAAACAATATATATTAACAATCAACATCAAGGCACAGAACAAGAGGTAGCAAACTGGAATTATTTATACCATCACAGAAGACCCCCTCAAACTACCATCATTTATTCTGTATAGTTACATAGTTACATAGTTAAATTGGGTTGGGAAAAGGCAAAGTCCATCAAGTTCAACCCCTCCAAATGAAAACCCAGTATCCATACACACAACCCTCCCTAGTTTCACATAAATTATATATATATACCCATCGCTATACTAACTATAGAGCTTAGTATCACAATAGCCTTTGATATTCTGTCTGTCCAAAAAAATCATCCAAGCCACTCTTAAAGGCATTAACTGAATCAGCCATCACAACATCACCCGGCAGTGCATTCCACAACCTCACTGTCCTGACTGGGAAGAACCCCCTACGTTGCTTCAAATGAAAGTTCTTTTCTTCTAGTCTAAAGGGGTGGCCTCTGGTACAGTGATCCACTTTATGGGTAAAAAGGTCCCCTGCTATTTGTCTATAATGTCCTCTAATGTACTTGTAAAGTGTAATCATGTCCCCTCGCAAGCGCCTTTTTTCCAGAGAAAACAACCCCAACCTTGACAGTCTACCCTCCTAATTTGTCTTCCATCCCTCTAACCAGTTTAGTTATAGCTGTGCTACTGTTTAAGCACTATGTCAAAGTGCTTTAAAAATAACACAATAAAAAACAATAATGCATATACCACTAACTACATACAGCTTTATCTTACATTTTCAAAAGGCTCTGCTAAGGCCTTGCCAAATTTTAGGAATAGAACCATAAGTCATTTTGTTGACTGAAGGAATTCATTCATCTTTCCACAAGGAAAAAAAATTATATAAACAGATCTTAAAATGCAATTAAGACAACCCCATTCATCACAACAACTCCTGACATATTTCAAACTATAATTAATGTCACACACAGATCATTTTATTATTAGGTTACTAGCAAATAATCCATGCTCACAGCCCATGAAATGTGGAGTGTGGCAGCTGCTACTGTAAAAACACGACTTTGGTGGCATTGTTTGGTAGAAAATAGCTCCAGCTCTTCACCAGCAAAATTCTTTGAGGTCTTTATTTATGTCATGAATATAAAAGGAATGTTATGTTCTCAACATATTTTTTGTCATAAGTAAAAGATGAAAATATAGCTTTATCATTTTTTAATCCACTAAATTAATCCTGCTTCTCCCTTTGAATGCCCCCTTATTTATCTATCCATTCATCCACCAATCTATCTGTGTGCCTAGTTACCTGTTAATTAACTTGGCAAGAACTGTGCATTCTATATTGTACAACTTCCAGAACCCACATACCCTTTTTGTTTTCCACCAGAATCCTGGGATTTAATCTTAATTTGATAGTCCCCCAGAAATGGAACAATAGAAATGCTGAGTCCATGCCAGTCATTGCTTCAGGCCCCCCTAAAGCCCCCTCTACTAAAAAAAATAGTAATGTTTACAGACATACATTTACAGTTTAGAACTAGCTAAGGGTGCTTGTAGCCACAGTTCCCCTCAGCTGTAGGGCCACAAGGTTAATATACTATTGTCTAGATTGTAATTCAAATCATTGATGTTAAACTTCTGGCCTTATAGCTTGTTAACTTATATTTCACTGAATCAGCACAGGCACCCAGCCCAACATATCATTATTTGTAGTATGTCTTTATATGAGTTACTCTGAAAGTAATAAATCAAATATTCTGACCCCAAGATATTAGTATCATTTATGCTTCTGTATTTGGTGTATGAGCATCTTACAATTCCCTATATTTCCAAGGTATGATTTATTTATACAGCAGTACAGTATTCTTCACTGGTTTTACAGAGCAAGCAAAAATGTGATGATTGCTGACTGAACCCATAGGTGGTTAAGGTCACTGCCAGTGAACTTAAACAAGGTATAAAACATATTCACATATTCACTTGTGCCTTTTATGTTCAGTACGCCATCTATCCTATAGACATATCACATTTATCATCCTTATAGACCCGTGATGTTACTCTTCATATAAAAGAAAATCCATTATTAACATGACACTGTGAATCTCTATTTTACCCCAATGTGTGTTTCTTATGCTTCCCATTCTATATTTATTTGCTTCATTGTGTCTTTGTATTTTATCAATATTAAAGGGATTCTGTCATGATTTTATAGTGTAGTTTTTATTTCTAAATTACACTGTTTACACTGTAAATAATTTACTCTACCATGTAAAATGTCATTCCTAACCCAACAAGTGTTTTTTTGTTGTTGTAATATTGGTGTGTAGGCAGTCATCTCAGGTCATTTTTCCTGGTCATGTGCTTTCTGATAGACTATTGTTTCTTGTACTCAATGTAACTGAAGGAGTTGCAGTGGGACATGGATTTTTACCATTGAGTGCTGTTCTAATATATACCAGGGAGCTGTTATCTGCTCAATGTGGCCATATCAGGGAGAGATCTGCTCATTTGGTGACATCGCCAAATGAGGGGATCTCCATGTGTATGGCCATCTTAAGAGTGACTGAAGTGTATCAGGGCATATGTCACATGACTGGGGACACCTGGGAAACTGACAATATGTCTAGCCCTGTGTCAGATTTCAAAATAAAATTTTGAAAAAATGGATTTCAGTGCAGCAGTTTGCTGGAGCAGTACTATTAACTGATGTATTTTGAAATAAATGTTTTCCCATGACAGTATCCCTTTAAGTAAGGTTATTTCAGGACATTAAAGTCAAAACACTGCATATTAATTTGAACCTCTTAGGGGAATTCTTGTGTATATTTTTTGTATATAAAGTCATGCTCTCTTTGTATTGTTTCAAGCCACACACGGCAACTGAGCGGCAAGCAACAATTTGCATTGCTGTAGAAGAAACCCCAGGGTGGTGGGCAGAACACAAGTATGGAAATCGTAAAGTGCAATTAGACAAAAGAGCATTGTGGAAGTTACCTGCCTGACTTAGCAGCAGTTAAAAACAGGATGCCTAATTGAGCACTTCAATAATCCAGCTATTTTACTTAGGGGCTTTGAAAGAATATATAAAATATGGAAATGTGCCATAGGCATGATAATCCTCTGGCTTTTAAACTAGCTGAATGTAATTATGTAAAATGCATGAATAAATACACACTATGTTCCTATAATTTTGTTTCCCAATTGCAAATAAAACCATAAAACTAGGAGGTTTAACATATTTTATTTGAAATATGCTATTGTATAAAATATAAACAACTTGAATCTCTATCAGCTTTGCCCAAGGGAATCAGGGCATTGCATGTTATTACTCAAAAGGGCAGCACAGCAAATCAATGTACTGCTATAATGAATCTAAAATTAAATCACGAGGACAGAGCCCATATGCCTATAACAGGCAAATAAACAGAGAAGACTTTTCTATGTCTCAGAAGGAACAGAAAGGAGGATTTGGGGGTTTCTTATGCAGCTCCCATTTCCATTTAGGTGCTTCTGAATTCGGTATTTAGTGACATGATTAAAGAATGCAATCTTTACATATTGCTTCCAATTTTCATTTATATGTAAATATTTCTATTTCACCTTCAGGTAGCAAAGCATACCTCCCAACTGTCCCGTTTTTAGAGGGACAGTCCCTCTTTTGACAGCTCAACCTGCAGTCCCTCATTTGTACTGGAAAGTGCAGTTTTTCTCTGCACTGAACAGCCAGAAAAACAAACAAAGTTTCTAACTTAATTGGCTTTTGGCAGAGAGCCCAGAACAGCTACAGCAGGAGATAAGATACTTTTGTAACAACTTTGAGATAAGGAAACAAGTAATCGTAACAAGATAAGATAACAGGTCCCTTGAGAAAAGTTAGACTTACAGCTTAAAGGGCAATTCAACTTCATTAGCAAAAACTGTAATAACTGAAAAAAAAACACAGAAATATGTTCAAAGTTTCATAACCTGCCAAATTTTGTAAAATTAATATGGTAATTAGTGGGTTTGGCCACAAAAATAGGCATGGACAGAAAATCCCCGAGCTACGAGCGCCAACTATTTTGTCCCTCTTTTTATTTCCAAAATGTTGGTTAGGTATGAGCAAAGACAAATAAAATGAATATGATAGGTCAAGATTAGCTCTCAGATAACCACAAATCACATAATCCCTTTTGCTTGATTCTGTACTACAGAATTACGATTTTGGCTACACTAGTCAACACAAGATATAAACATACATGTTCAATTAGTGGACAAAATAAACAGAAATAGTCTTAAAGCCCATCCCATGACATGTCTGGCACTTGAGAATTCTAGTTAAAAAAAAAAAAAGCAAAAAAAAGGCAAAGACAAAGGCCCACAGTGACAAAACTAAGGTAATATAACTCAAAATATCCCCTCTTTTGTAAATATTTTAAATGTCCTTTCTTCCCACTAACACTGTATTTACATTTGGTATGGTTTCTTCTATGATATTGTAATGTCTTTGTTTTCAAAACACCACCTGGAAACATTGGCTTCTTTCAGATGGATGCTAAACTCTATTTGTGTTGCATGTTAACAATTACATGTCATGAACCACTAAGCATTCAACTGATGTTCCCTTCTCTAAAATAGTTCAGTTTTTAATGCACAAGAGAGTATTAGCTAAGGTCATCTGTTCCAAAAACTTATATGCTGCAATCATACAGTAAGATACAGGGAAGTAAAAGCCAAGCAGCAAACAAAAAACACAGTGGGAGGTCAGAACAGCATTTAGTTGAACATGAAAATACATTTATTATACAGTATCTCCTAGTCCCCAAAGACCATTTTTCTTTTTCACATAACATGGGTTTGGTAATTAGCTGACCCTCGTTGTTGTTCTGCTATGTAAATTTCAATCTGTTTGGCAAATGTGAATTCACTGTCCTAGTGCCTTTTTCACATTCTGATCCTGCCTCCAACAGTTGCTATAGATCTGTTCTTAAAAGAACACCTAAAGCAGCTAATCTGTCTTGATCCCACTGTCAAAAGAAAAGGCAAGGCCTTACAATAATGGCTTTTCTGCCATTTTCTTCTAAAACACTAACTCAACTTTCTAGAATCTACCCAGAGAGGGTCTGGAATTCAGTTGCAAATGTCCACGCAGATTAGAGTGGAAGAGGGTGTTTTGTGTGAGCTACAACATTGTTTTTGAAATACAATAGAAAGACAAAGCAAAATACCTACAAAACACTGGAGAAAATGGCACCAACCAGCAAGTCCATATAATTGTTTTCTTTCCTCCCTTTTTAGGATCTTATTGTTTGAAAGGCAATATACTCTCGCCGTTGCAGAATTATTCAGTCCATTCTAAAGAGGTCGTTAAGACAATGCATAGCCACAAACTGATTAATGATCAGCAGGATTTATATCTCCCTCTCGAAAGTCTCTGCTGTCAAGCATTCTTGACCTCAGAGAATAATAGTTTTCTATAAAACGTAGTGGGACAAAAAAGCATCAGTGTGATTTACAGTTCCATGGAATATGTGAATCTGCTCCTGCTAAAGAAAATCCTGCGAAAAGAGACCGTCATTCTTCGATTAATTTTATATTCAAAATTGTAACTAAGTAAAGTAGGATGAGCAGTATGCCCATGTATTAGCTTAGCTTTGTGTGAACACCACTCCTCTTTTTTGATGTACAGACTTAATGGAAGTATGTGGCACAACCAGTCATCCCTTTTTACTCCACTAAAATGGTGTGTGATGTGCACTGTGCACACCAGATGCAATAATAATGTATTTTACAACCATATAAAATTCAAACTCAATTTTGAATTTGGGGCATTTCACTTCACTGAAAAATTTGCGAATTTCCAGTGAAATGTGCGAAACAGCGAAAAATTTGCCAAATGGCGCTGGCATCTCATTATTGATGCTGGCGAATTTTCGCGGCGGTTTCACAAATTTATTGCGGGAAGTCACCGCAAATTCGCGCCTGGCGAATAAATTCGCCCATCACTACTTGTGGTATAAATGAAAAACATCCCCACTGACTACTGACATTGTCAAGTAATTTACTAAAAGCAGAACTTTTTTCAGATGCCAAAAGACCTTTCAATTGTATTTAATAACGCTGTAGTACTGTTGTTGCAATTTAATAAAATTAATGTTACAAACTAACTTCTAGATTTCTGGGCCAAATGTGTGCATTTATGTGTCTGGATATATAGGCTGAAAATAAACGGAAGGATAAGACATTATATAAAGGAGAAGTCTATGATGCCATAATAGCTATACTGTACAAAGATAGCACACATTGAGATTAAGTAATAAAGTTATGATTTAGTCAGATCTGAACAAAATTGTGGGTCATTGGTCTGTGTATACGCCTACTCATAAAAGCTTCTTAAATGACTTAATGAAAAATTGTATCAAAGATGATTGCTTGCAATTGAAAACCTGCATGGTCAAGGATTATTGTTAATGCATATGGTGACAATGGGAAACCCAAAGTAGAATGGTGGAGAAAAACTGTTCCAGTTTAAGTGCTAACCAAAAAAATGAAGTAAAATACTTAAGCTTTTTAAAATGGAGAACAAAGTATTTTTGCTAAAACATGGCTCTCATCCTTTACCCTCCCCTGGGTCACTGGTTGTTTTTACCAAAACAGAGGCAGCTACAGAAAATTCTAGTAATGGTTAATACAGATTTACAGTCACAGGTGATCGCTGGCCACCTCTTTCCATACTACTATGGCATTTCTGTAAAGGAGATAAGGAGCCAAGGGATCAGTTTCAAAATATTTGCTGCCAAGTAATAACATTTAAAGATAAACAGAATTACTTGGCTTGTTACCTTATCTTCTGAATTAAAAAAGAAAAGAAAACCACACGCTGTTTACATTACAGAGCAAATAGTAAACTCTGGTTATTATATGTTTGCCGCCCACTTCCCTGGTTTACTATTTTAGACTGGCAGACTGACGCGAGACACAATAGAGCAAAGGAATAAATATAAGGCCTGGAATGTCCGAGTCTCTCGGTTACAGACCTGCAACTGCTTTTGTTCAGTCACCACTCACTCTGGCCATGACATCAATGGCAGGGGATTTCCTGTTCTAGTATAACATTAGTATCATGTTAACTTAAAGCTGCAAAATATGCCACTGGAATCCACCGTAACTGATCAATCTGCCAGTCTTGTGACTAAGTTAAATATGAACACAATTCTCCTTCTCCCTGGCTTCCTTCAAACCGCAACATATAAATTAAAATGTATTACACATAAGACAAAAGTTGCACTTTTATAGAAATCACAAATCTCTACCTTGTAAGTTAACATCTGCAAAAATAAAAGCTTTTTAATACTAAACCTATGGTTGTTCCAGTTCTTTTACACCAGGGGTCCCCAACCTTTTTTTACCTGAGAACCACATTCAAACGTAAAAAGAGTTGGGGAGCAACACAAGTATGAATAAGCCCTAGGGGCTGACAAATAAAGGTTGGTCAGGCACACTAAAGAAAGCAGTTTGGCAGTACACTTGTTTTTTATGCAACTAAAACTTGCCTCCAAGCCAGGAATTAAAAAATAAGCACCTTTCTTTGAGGCCACTGAGAACAACATCCAAGGGGTTGGTGAGCAACATGTTTTATACCATAAAATGCAGTGTTGTTGTGTTCTTGAAATAATGTAGTACTACAGACATATCAGCAATTGACAAATTTTAAAACTTGAAGACTGCTTTCTGAACTTATCACTTTATAGATCACAAAATGTGAACCTACAGGTCTCCTTAGGCCAAAGTCATGCTAAGCTTGGCTCCGCTTCTTTCTGTCTGCCTACAAAATAGATTCAGCAGCTCCTTCTAGCTGCACTGACAGGCACAGGTTCGGTCTGAGTGCAGCTACAGAGAGCAGAATGGAGATTGGGTCGAAAAACGTGAAAGCAGACATTTTCTGGCCAATCATTGCTTCATGTGCAACTACATGAAGCGCAGTGCTTAGTGTGGCTATGACCTAATTCACAGAAATAATACTACTGACTCCCAACTCCCAGACGAGGAGTACTGTCAAAATGTTAGTGACTGTCCAATCTGCCTTGTGACAAACCAATGTGTGTATTCAAGTGACCAGGCCCTCTTCATGCAGGACATATGGTGAAGGGCTCAGTTGAATTTTATGTACCACTGCAAACAACCTGCACGTCTGGTCACTTAATGTAAATTAGGAAAAAAATCAATGTCTGTGGCATTTTCTGTTTGAGTTCTTGAGCCCAGATGTTAAGGACATTTCCATAAACCATTTTACTTTGCTGCTGGAATAGTTTCCTTAATCCTGTGTCAGATTTGATTTTTTTTTTTTTTTTGCAGAAGTCTGGTCACACAGAAAATATCAAGTCAAGGTTTATTCTTTGCTAAAAGAACACATTTTCCTCCCCCTTCAAATCCTCTAATAGTCACCTTGAGCATCTCCCTCTGACCTCGTTAAGTAAATGCCCGCTGTCTCTTTTCTTATTCAAATTACCTGAAGGACCACTGACTTCAGCACTGCATGTTATTACTCTAAGCTTTCTCTGTAATTGAAGCCATAACAATATAGATCAGTATTGGACACTAGATAGCAATTATTGCTGAATTATCAACACAGCACTCAGCAATAACCAAAAATAAAGCTCTGTGCAAATCTGCTCACAAAGAAGCTATTTTCAGCACTCAGAATAAAGCCATAGCCACGACCCAATCTTCATTTTTGTCTGTTGCTCAAAATGCTTTTGCATGTTAGACTGCTCTTACCAAATGCACTTCTGAAGAATGATTTTTTTCATGACCACTATTAATTTAAAGGAAAGGCTGGCCACCTTACATTTAGGTGGATATAGATTTTTTATTTGAGCAATAAACTTAATTGTCCCATTACCTTCCTAATGCAATTCAGGCTATAACTGTATTGACAGAAACTAGAGTATATGTCGGTTTACACATTTTACAGACCTTAAGATGCCAAGATATGACAAGCTTTTCCTGAGTGAAGGTAACTAGTGATTCAGTCCTATTGGCAGAACCACCTGTTCTTTACTATGACTAAACATAAAACAGTTCAATACTTGTTCAGGCTTGATGATGAATGGCCATGTACTGTATTGTATGTTGAGGTTTAAATTTAACTGGAATACATATTTCCTAGCATACTAACCCAAAACTAACTTTCTGACAGCAACAGAGCAGTAATAGCAAGATTCTTATTGGCTGAAATGTTTTTAGGACAGATGTCATGTTTCTGCATAACTCCCTAAAGGCAATAGTTATAAAGACAATCTTGATGCAATCCATTGCATATTATGAATGGAAAGATCTTTGCAAAGGCTCTGTATTGCCTTTTTGAGAAAACATCTTTTAATACAGGTATGGGAATACACGGTACTTGGGTTTTCCAGGGAAAACTCTTTCTATAATTTGGATCTTTAAGGCTGCTAGAAAATTATGTAAAAACATTAAATAAATATACGAATAGTGGGCACTCCAAACACATAGGTTCAAATAACAGTTAGTATCCCAAAGCTCAATACAATGTATATTGGGTGTGCACACTCAAAAAATTATTCAAAGGAGGTATGAAAAAAGTGTTTCTTTATATTTTCAATAACAAAACAGTGTAGATCAGTGTAAGCAGATGTATACATACCACCTAGTAATATGTTTCAAGGTAAAAAAAGGAGACCACCACTAGAGACGGATACACTAGCCAAGGATGAGAACGCTTCGGCACTATAGCCTTTGTCAAGGGGAAACATATAACTAGGTGGTATGTATACATCTGTTTATACTGTTGTATATAGATTACACTGATTAGCTATCAATGTTTTTGATGTATGTTTTATTAACACTTTTTTCATTCCTTTTTTTTGTTTGCATAATTTTGTGCATACCCAAAAACACATTAAATAAACCCAATAGGCTGGTTCTGCTTCCAATAAGGATTAATTATATCTTAGTTTATGGGAGACAGCCTTTCCGTAATGCGGAGCTTTCTGGATAACGGGTTTCCAGATAACAGGTCCCATACCTGTATGTATGTATGTTCTAAGTCTACAATGGGTGAATGTAATGAGTGGGTCTACATTTCTTGGAAATGCTTTTTTCATGGTTATTACACATAACAAAAAATGAATATTCTTTCCATAGACTTCAATTCTAAGTACTATTTTTTGCATGTATTCACTAGTGGTCATAGGTCCTCAATGGTACAATGCCATAATGTGTCGAAGAAAAAACCTATGGCATATGTAGTTATATATGCTACTATTTATAGGCAGAGACTTATTACACGGTGAGAATCAAGAGTAACCTGTGAATGGGAAAGCTCACAGGATTTTGTGGTGCTGTAAAACACAGCGTTATTTTAGGATGCATACTGTTGCTTAGAGACGTTACATTCCAGACTTGTTATGGTTGTATTTACTATTGCCCCTAAACTGCAGTATTTATTTGCTACTTAGCAACCTACTACAGAAATATACCCTGCAGCCATATACATGTGCTTTTTTTAACATATGCATGATTTGCCCAACATCCATGACTGTAAATGCAGTCATGCCGTCCTTGTTCACCTGCTCTCTTGATGTGGAGGAAGGGCCAACACCATATGTGAAGTGTTTTTCCAGGCTCACCCCAGCTGTTGTGCTGCTCCATGGACTTGCCATCTTTTAGTGCATTTGGAGGGGTCGAATTATGTCAAAGAAGAGGACAAAACATTATAGGTGCTAGATTTAGCAACCACGTATTGACACTGATGAGAAGATGTTGTTATTATTATTAGTGTCTAGCATTTTTCAGAGATTATACATCATTCACACCAGTCCCTGCCCCAGTGAAGATTCCTGTCTAAGGTCACTAACACTTACACACACTATGGCCAATTTTATCAGGAGCAACACAGCCTTCTTAAATGTTTTTGGAGTGTGGGAGTTTATAATCTGTGCCCATTGCTGATATTCTGGTTCAAATTGCTTTGATAAAAAGCACACAAGGTGCAAAGAAAAAAGTTAACGGATACACTTGCCTTGAGGAGATGCCCTGCCCTAACAGACTCAACTTGCACCTAATGAATCATATGCTATTGCTATTTCTGCGACCTGGCACCTTAGCTCACCAGACATATCACTATTTGCACCTACATTAGCTAATTAGCGGAAACCTGCTATTATGCATGGATGCTGGGAAAACACTGCACCGTGGATATAAAACATGACAATTTTTCACACATTCTAGCAATTTGCACTTAGCACTTACATTTGTAAATGATCCCTACAATGTCAATATGATTGCCACACATGTTAAAATTCTAAATGTGTGTGTATTTCTGCATAGTCTCTATTACAATTGTGGTAGCAAACTTACTAAGCTTCTAAATAACCTATTTCACCAGCCTTTTACTAGAAAATGCACTCTAAGCGTGCCATTATATAAGGATATGTTGAGACAATATAAAGGCATTTTGACACAGGAAGTGCCCTAGGATCTGCTGAGTGTTTTCCTTTATCACAAAACTGTTAAAGAATTGGGGAAGGCTTGAAGGTAGTGGTATATGAAAACATTTTAACGCAGGAGGTGAGAGGATATTGCTGTTTACTAAAATAGTAGTGTTCCAAGGCTAGTCCTCAAGGACAGTGCATTAGAATACTTTTAATTGTTGCCTGTGCCACTCTCATTCTTTTAGAACAACCTTGTTTATCTCCCCCACAGCCCTCCTGAATACTCTACTTTCCTCACATGCAGTAACAGGGTGTGACAAGTCAAAATATTTGATCATGGATGGACCTTACTTAGTATCCGATGCAATACCTATAGCATGTTATGACAGATACCATAAGGTATTGTCTAGCAAAAGCATTAATTTAAGTTATTTTAAAGAAAATTATCCTTAAAGAGTTTGTTCACCTTCCAAAGACTGTTTTCAGTTCAGTTGTTTTCAGATTGTTCACCATAAACAAAGACTTTTTCAATTGCTTTCCATCTTGAATTTTTTACCTTTTTCCCAAAATTGAAGCTTAAAGTTGAATGTTCCTGCTTCTAGTGTTCCAGTTTGGCAGCACAGTGATCCAGGAGCACCTGAACTGATACAATTTGCTTATACAATTTGTTGATACATTTCTCAGAAGCATCTGTGGAGTATTACCAACTCTCATATTCTATTCTAACAGCCTTTCATGAAACACAGGGATTCTGCTCATCAGAGACAAAGATAACAAATGTATCAACTAAATGTATCAATTTAAAACAGTTAAAGAGTAGGTGACCCCTACTCCCAAAGCTGCTTTAGAAGGTGAAAATGAAACTTTACACTTCAATATTTTTTGGTCACAAATAGAAAATAAAAAGTAGTCTTTATTTCTTTAGAACTATCTGAACCAACTAAACTGAAAAATGTGTTTTAAAGTGAACAACCCCTTTAAGGTAGAAAACAATCCAATTGTTTGGCCCATGTAGACCAATCAGAATAGGACGACATCCATGGCCAGCATGCTTTGATACTGACATATTACTGATTGATCAAAAATAGGATCTAAGAAAGGTGTGTGAAGGAAAATGGGCTTCAGGTAGTGGAAGAAAGCTTCTTTAAAAAAGAGAGCAAACAGCACCTGCAGTATTCTAACTTCTATCGTACACTGACACAATAGTAAAAGAATGTGTCAGTATCACTGCAGGGGCCCATCCCCACAGGTGTTCTTAATGCACCCTGGCAGTCTGCCACTTATTTAACTGTGCAACCAAATGTGGCTGCAGAAGATATTAAATTCACCAACAAAGCAGCGGTAGGTGGGCACAAATGGGCTACTTGAGCCAGATGCACGGAACTTGTACATTCTGCAATATTAAAAAAAATCCTTAGGATGGACTCAAAGACAGAAATTTTATAGAGTTCTGTAAACCTACACAGCTTATGACATTTCTGCACTGTATTGGTTATCAGTTCAGGTCAAATTAAAGTGCAGATTAGTGTAATATGTTGCCTATAGAATAATTTGCATGTCACCAGTTGCCATGTTTCACACCAAATGAATCAGTTCACTCATTGTACCTGTGGTGTTGTGATTCCTTCAGTGAAATCCCTTGTCTTGTGTTGGCAAAAGCTGCAAGTGGCACAAACACCAAAGCCAAATGCAGACATTGGTTAAACTATACATTTTACTTCACCAGAGAATTAAATGCACCATGCAGCTTTTGCAGGGAACTTCTTAATATACCATACTGTTAAGAGCAACATAAGTGGATGACCATGCTAGTATCTATAGAGAATGTTAAATGCTCCCACGATAAAACAATATGGAAACTCCCACTCATATGTAAAAAGTACATATGTCAACAAAGATGAAATATTCTCAGGTTGTTCTTTCTATTGAATGACAAGTTTGGCTGCAGGTTTTATGTGTGTCTTTATAGATAAGTGTGGCACCTGGTGCATGAATCCTTTATTATAATAAATTAAGTGTGTACCATGGCTGTGCTACATGTTTGCCTTCACACAAAGCTACGATAAGTTGTAGTACTATGAAAAGCTAAGAATGGGTGGAGTACAGTCAGCCTATCACTATCAGTGCTTCTCACTGCCCCATGTACAGCATGAAAGGGAACTATACATTTCTGGCAAAAAAACAAAGGTCGCATATTAGTGCATATTAAATTTAGTTAAATATATAACACACACCAAATTTATACCATTCCCATATCAGACAGGAACATGTTAGGATCTCATTTTATCATAGCATGCAGCCCAGTTTGTGTACGGCCACACGGGGGAGGGGGGCAGCTGGGTTCCCTGGGGCACCCGGCCAGCATTGCCCGGTACTGCTTAACAAAAATTAAGTGTTTTGAAACAAAGTTCCCTGCTCAATTATGCCAGTGAATGGTCGTGAAGCTTCAATGTGCTTAGTGAGCTGAATACAACTGAGAAGATCTCCCTGAAGCCATAATTCCTCACCAAACTAACTGGTAGGAGTTTCCTACTAATAGGGATCAATGTCTATGCCAATTATGCGGCTAGTTTGGGCACTTAATGAGAATTTATTAAGGTAAAAACGATTACTGCTATACATATTCATGAAAGAAAGCTGGGCAGTATCCTCAACGGACAGCAGCAGTATGCCAGTAAAGGAAATCTCTGCTGATTACATGGGGCACGTTACCCAAGGAAACAAGTTAAATTAAATTCTTACATATGATCTTATTTGCGAATGTACTGTTATGATCACATTAGGACAACCCTGGTCACTTGTGAAAATGTTGCCTCTTAGATCCTACAGAATTTTACCAAAGGGTTACACTGGAAAATTAGAGCACTGTGTGTAATGTATGTAACAAAATGTAATGAAGACAAATGATACTAAATTTAAAGTATCTGATCATTTATGTCAAAGTGCATTTGCAAATGAAGGCAGAAAGTGACTAATTAACATACTGTTAAGAGAATTGGGTAGTTTAATTCATACTTGAAACCTGTTTTGCAAGTAGTAACCGCTCATCCCTAAATGTATGGGTAATGTGTTGCCCTTTGTGGAACTGAAATAGTTAACACTGTTCCTGAAAGAGAAACACTTTTTTTGTTGTTACTTTCCAGAATGTAATTCTTTAACACACTCTCCTAGCACCCAACTGACTTTGTAGAAACTTAAAACCCGTTGCTTTTGTCACCAAAAGATCTGTCAAGGTGTCAGAGTCTATAGAAGGCTATAAAACATTCTGTGTCTTGAATTACTAAAGAATTTCAACTTCAGGGCCATAAAACACAGTCTGTATGCTCCACAAGCCCTTAGGGCAAGCAGCTCCTAATGCTTGACCCCTTCAACCAGTTACATACAGGTCCCTCCACTTTTGGGCAACTCCAGTCAATGCATTTGACCAATTCTCCAGGCTGATACTACACATCATCACAGTTCAAAGAAAAAGATCCACAAACAAATGATGTTCCTCAGGAATATTCTGCATTGCTGATCAAATGGTTCAGGCTCTGTTCCACCCGTCTGTACAACCCAATAAAAGGTCAGTCCCAGAGAGTGCCATCAAACTGTAACATAAATACATTGCATGCAGTGCTATCTGATTTGCAGTTTCCTTACACTATTGCCTATAAAAATAGACATTTGAATGAATTTGTCTCGAATGAATACAATTTCTCTTGATCTGACTGATGGTGAGTAGGGATATCAAATAACTGTGGAATTTCACGGTTCACAGATCTGTATTGTTAATTCTGTCCCTTTTAACATTGAGGCTAATACAAAGCCTTTATAACTCTGTATGCACCACAGCAGCTTCACAATCATCACTATAGAGAGAGACTCAAGTGCAGAGGCAGGCAAGCGTGAGTCTTCAGTGACAGTTAACCTCTTAAGGGCCAGGAGGATCTCCAATCTCCCCAGCGCAAGTCTTATTAAGTGCTGAACAAAGTTCTCATAATGGACAACATTATGCCAATCAGAAAATTCTGAGGCATCCTCAGACTCTTGGACAATGCTGTTTTGCCAAAGTTACTGCACATTCTTACTCAATTACAGAGGTAGCGGATTAAGGAATACAACTGCCTAGTAGGTTGCAATCAGAATAACACATAAATTCATGACCCAAGATAACACAATCATATAAAAACAAGATCTTTAAATTGTAAGCCCATGGAAACAGACCCTATAATCCTGCTGTCTCCTTCTGTAATGTTTATTTATTAATGAACCTAAATAAATAAATAAATATCAATAAATAATGATGGGGAAAGCCATTAGGTGTCTGTGCTAGCAAAGAAGCCCAGTAAACCAGCTCAGTATAAAAGCTCACAACATCCCCCCAGACAAGCCTGTGCCTTCCAAGCAAGGAAAAGAGGGTACTGAGGTTGCCTGTCCCTTCACTGTCTGAACCTACTCATGACTTGATGCCCCAGTACAGAGGACTCTCAAAATCAAATGGGTTCAAATGTCATGATTTATACCTAACCAGTGTACAGAAATAACCACTTGAAGCAGTGTGCAGAACTGAACAGAACCAGTCGAAAGAAATAGACAGAACCAGTCTGCCCAGGAGCACATGGACTTCAGTACCCAGATCTACTTCTAAGCACACTCCAGTGTTCCTCATACTAAGAAGAGGCTTACGTTTAATAGTTACCCTTTAAATCCTCAAAAGCAAAGTGACCTAGAGTTACTCCCCAGTAGGAGTTTTGTTGCGTCCATGAGATATTCTTACCTAGGACGGGACATACGGACACAACCAAAATCCAGGTGAAGGTTTTGCCCATAAAACACATGATTTTCTGCTTTACCATGGGAAGCCACTAATTCCTCTATTAGGTCCAGATCGGATGCCCGAGTGGGACAGGCACAAGTGAATGAGCATATAGAGATTAGAGTCCGCTAGTCACTTGCCAGAGCACAGATCAGTATCCGCATCCAGTCAGCACAAACATCCCAACAAGCGGCGAATCCCTCCTGAGCCCTCAGTATTACTCCTCTGGCTGCCGGTAGCTTCACGCACGCTTAATGCGCGAGTCCCGTGTGAAATATCCCACTTCTGCTGGCAGGTCAGTTTTCCATGAGAACTAGAGACCCCTCTGTCCCGTGTAATAATCCACATTCAGGTACAAAGTGCTTTCCCGTTGCATATATAGTTATATTAGAGTCAGAGCAGCAGCAGAGTCCTGAGTCCCATGTAGTGATGCACTTCTTCCCAGGCACATCACACTCATACACACACATACACACACTAGCAGCTCGCTTTCCCAGGCATAGTGCAGCTTGCGGAGAGTGCAATCCCTACACCATTGTGTCATCGGCCCCGCCCCCAGCCATTTAAAGACACAGGCACCTGCACACACACAGCAGAAAGTGCTCCCCAAGTGCTTCATTCTTGATAAAGATGCCCTGCAATAAACTGCACACTCCACATACAACAAAATCAAATATGTTTATGCTACTAATGTTATGATTATAAGATTTCCAACATTGTAAGGTGAAAGAGATTATTTAGTACAGTGTGACTGGCCTGTTTCATAAGGGGTCAGTTTGTACAGATTAAGATACATCCCTCTGGAGAACCATAACCATCAAACAAGTGATCCTTTATTCAATTGCACTACAAGTTTCAGATCTAACTGATCCTTCCTCAGGTGCCACTCTTCACCTTTAGGAAGGATCAGTTATATCCGAAACATGTAGTGCAATTGAATAAAGGATCACTGGTTTGATGGTTATGGTTCTCCAGATTGATGTATCTTAATTTGTGAAGACAAGGAAGTGTTGGCGGCTTCTAACTCTGCATGATGAACCTAATACTGTGAGAACTGAAAAAAAGCCTTTTACCAAAACCATATCCATAAATTTGTTTGTACAGCTCTATATTGTGGATCTAAAGTTTCTAGCACACTGTTTTTCCTACTCTTGAGATTTGGGACTACTTACTAATAACATCATTTTATTAAAGAGTTGTTCACCTTTACATTAACTATTAGTATGATGTAGAGAAGGGATCCCCAACCTTTAGAAGCCATAAGCAACATTCAGATGTAAAACAAGTTGGGGAGCAATACAAACATGAAAAAATGTTCTTGGGGTGCCAAATAAGTGCTGTGATTAGCCATTTGGTAGCCCCTATGTGGATTGTCAACCTACATTGAGGCTCTGTTTGGCAGTACAGCTTGGTTTTATACAACCAAAACTGTTGCTCATGAGCTACTGGTTGGGGGTTCACTGATGTAGAGAGTGATATTCTGAGACAATTTGCAATCGGTTTTCATTTTTTATTATTTGTGGTTTTTGAGTTATTTATCTTTTTATTCAGCAGCTCTCCCTTTTGCAATTTCAGCAATCTGGTTGCTAGGGCCCAAATTACCCTAGCAGCCATGCGCTGATTTGAATGAGATATGAATAGGAGAGGCCTGAATAAAAAGATGAGATAAAAAGTGGCAATAACAATATATATATCTATATCTATATGTGTTGCCTTACAGA
The DNA here is from genome assembly GCF_017654675.1 of Xenopus laevis. Classification (NCBI taxonomy): domain Eukaryota; kingdom Metazoa; phylum Chordata; class Amphibia; order Anura; family Pipidae; genus Xenopus; species Xenopus laevis. The sequence goes on from NC_054384.1 coordinate 63,139,404, forward strand.
GCATTTGTTTTTAAGATGGGATCAGTGGCCCCCTATTTGAAATCTGGAAAGAGTCATAAGAAAAAGGCAAATAATTTAATAACTATAAAAAATAAATAATGAAGACCAATTGAAAACTTGTTTAGAATCGACCATTCTATAACTTATTAAAAGTTAACTTCAAGGTGAACCACCCCTTTAATATAAACGTAAAGATTTCACGCAGCACTTTTTAAATATAGACGTGTTACTGTATTCATTTGTCTCTACAGGTTTTTTCGAAGTTAGAGTTTTCCTTGCATGCCTTACTTCCTGTTGTGACTGAATGAATCGATTTACAACTATAGTTCTTGGGGGGTTCTGTGTTGTTCAGTGGACTGGAAGAGCGGATCATCTTGAAAGCAAAAAGGTTGAGACTAGTGTTGTCCATGCTTATTTTCTGCCTTAGATTTTCCTGCAAATACAGCAGCATGACTCTTCCAAAAAAGCCATCTTATATTTAACATTGTTCTATAATAAAGGGCAATAAAATGCAGGAAATCTTGTTTTTGATGAAAAATGTTTGGCCAGATATTGCACAAAAATATATTTAATAGATTAAAGAACTTATTCAGGCAAAATACCTGCCTTCAATAACTTTTATGTGCATTTCCTGTATAATAATATGCATAAAAAGAAGTCTTGGAGCTCTTTTGAAGGCTGGTGGCCATTTAAATAGTCTGGAGGACCACAGGGCGTATGTGCCTCCTATTGGACAGCCATAGGTTAGGAAATTGATTGAAAGGAAATAGTCATGTGAAATTCTTTGAAATAATGTATCATGGGTTCACAAATTTACAGATCTTTACAGTTTGATTAATTTATTATATTTAAAATCGTTACATTTGTTTTTCCTTTTTTATGAAAAATGTATTTTGGATAAAGGGGAAATATCTAAATAAGCATCATGGCCTTTTGGGGTTAATTTATAATCTAAATTGTTTCGGGTACATATTTGGAAATGCTATGGCAAATGACTCAGTAGGTACAGAAATGGGTGTGCATTTTACTCCCTTGATTCAGAGCAAGAGGTAGTGACAAACTGCAGAGATGACTGATTGTGCACTGGCAAGGGTGGAACTAAGAACCCTTTGTTTGGAATTATGACGTTGCAGAGGTTACTCATGAAGGGGGAAATGGAAAAAGTGCAATCATATTTCAAACATGAAATGTTGGTTTATTTTTTAACATCACAAAATGATATAACAACGAATCTGTAGAGTGCTTTTCAGAATGGTCTAGTTACGGCTAACTGGTCACAATATCCTTCATCAATCACATACTGTTGTATTTTCTCTGCTAAATAGGTGTCTGTTCTGTTGCTGCTTTTTCCCTCTTTTATGGCCAATAGCAACAAGGCTGCATTCTCTGCAACTGTGTTTCAACCACCTGTACATTAGTTAAATAGAATTCACTTGTCACTCTTACAGAAAATCCCCTATGCACATTTTCTCCCTAAAACAGCCTACCACTGAAAGTGACAAGCATATTTAGTCTAATTAAAGGACAAGTTGAATGGTGCATTTGGGTGCCAGCAGGGCGTGCCAGTGTGTCAGAAAAACTATAAAGTGAAAATAGTTCTATTTACATTTAAAGGTTATATCTGGAGAGAATCATGAATTACATTTGATCCCTGTTTATCTCATCTGAAGCTAATTGCTAAACCAATTATACTCTAGCAGTAATCTACATGCAAACATGGGCCCTACAGTGCTAGAGGAACACGCAAGACAGTCCCCTTTTCTATACAGAAGCTTATTCAGATAAACTGTATTAAAGCTTCTGAAAAAAAAAACATTGCACTGCTTTTAATTTCATGTACAATACTTTCATTGTTGGTGTTAATGCTGGTCCTTTAATTAGCAAGAAGAAAATTATTTTTTTCCGTGTTGTGTAGGTGTAAATTGCCCTAATCATTATCACTGTGAGATACTACCACTTCAGCAACTCAGATCCTCAGTCTGCTTGAGTTCATCTCTTGGGTCCATCCCTGCCTCGCCACTTTGCTGAGCTAAGGATCTTTCTAGCTGTTAACCTCATAGTCATATTAATGCTCCATCTAATGTCAGATGTTCTGCTGAATTGTGTCCGTATACACCTTGATACTAATTGACATCCCTACAGCACCCCTGTGTCTGTGTACCATAGAGCCTGGGTTTAGTTAATGTATCCCATCTGTGCTCTAGAGATTTCTATACAGATATCCCTTGTCTGCTAAATGGATGTACTCACTTTACAGATGTTAATGGTTAATCTGTAGAAAACTGAAAAAGAGAGAAATATTGCATGACAATTATGTGCCCGTTTTGGCTTGCTTTATGTTTTGATGCACAGCAGGAGTGTATATTTATCTTGGGAAACCCCCTGCTTTTATATTATATTTCTTTCCTATACAATAAACACTGTATGGATGTCAGCACTGCCATCTACTGCTCTTAGCTCTTCTCAGTTGTAATTCATTCCTATGCTGTGCCTCTCTCAGAACTGTTCTCTCTCATGTCTGTTGCTGTGTACCCCACACTCATATACAGTACACAGTATACAGTAATAAGGCAACAATGGCAACAATGTAGATGTATAACCAACTTTTTGAAGAGGTCACTTGAGATGAAACTACATTTTACTACATATAAAGCTGGGGAGCTACAGGCATTACGCACACTTGTATTGCTTCCTTTCAAACACACAAACATACACACATGTACACATTTCATTTTCTAAAGCAAAATAAAATACCAAAGATGTCGCTTAATAATTTGGGTGCCATATACATGTAACATACAAATTGTGATACATTCTTTAAATCTGTAAATAAAAAGTTGTGTCATATGTTATTCTGCTTATATAGCTTTGGTTATTAGCATATGTTAAGGATGGGAGCAACTATAAGTTCTCTTAAAGGAACAAACAAATTAAAGTGTTTGAAAGGAATAGTATATACTGTTGCCCTGCACTGGTAAAACTGGTGTGTTTGCTTCAGAAACACAACTATAATTTATATAAACCAACTGCTGTGTTGCCATGGGGGCAGCCATTCAAACACAGATTAGTTCTGATGAATCCCATTGTAAGAATACAGAGTTTATCTGTTATCTGCTGTTCATCCGGTGCCCTTTCTCCTTTTTCAGCTTTTAAAAGCTGCCCACATGGCTACACAGCTGATTGTTTATATAAACTATAGTAGAGTTTCCGAATCAAACACAACAGTTGTACCAGTGCAGCGCAACACTACATTATTTTCATTCCGTACAAACACTTTTCATTTTTGATGTTACTGTAACGGATACACACATGCAGGACTTTAATAATTAGCACCCTCTGGTGGGCAGGTTAGCATGGAAAATTGTACAATGTTTGCACATATGAATCAGTAATTAGCAGGCTCTTTTCAAGGATCAAGTCACATCAGGCACCAGGGCTCATTTACACACGGGGCAAATCTGCACATTGGCAGTAACCAATCGATCATTACATTATTTCTTAATCACAGTGAAAGTTAGGGTGGTGCACACATGCAGATTCCGGGAAGATTCTCTGAAATGCCTTCCCCCCGGCAAGAATGTGAATTGCCAGTGGGATGGCATTCGGATCGCTTTGTTTTCCAAAGTTGCCCGACGCCATCCCGCCAGCGGGAAGGCATTTTGGGGAGATTAGTTGCCCGAAGAAGAGGAGATTTGTCGCTGGGCAACTAATCTCCCTGGAATCTGCACATGTGCCACCACCCTTAGAGTTTGACTGGTTGCCAGCCATGGGTTATTGCCCAGATGCAAATTCACCCTTTTGTTGATCAGATACAACCCCAGTTTCTTTTGAAACTGTTTTATATTTTAATAACTAAGTAAAAGAGGGTGATATAATAATGAGTTACCCATGGGTTGGAGCAGTAAATGTTTTAGTAATATATTTTGCTTAAACTCTTTTTCAAAACTCAGTATAACAGGATAAGCAGGCATCCATACCAAAAGGGTATTGGATTTAAATATGAACATCATACATTAGATCAATTAGTGGGAGGGGGGAGGTCCAAATGCTGACTTTTACAAACAGTTTAACAGTGATAAAACAGGTGGGACTCCCTTGGGGCTTAATCTTTGTGAGGGATGTTGACAAAAAACATGCACATAAGTTCTTCTAAGCCATCATAAATCAGTGCTCCTGGGCTAAATAAAGCACTGACATTCTCTGCCCGATCTCATACTACCCAATGCTAGAACAACTGGCACTCCTGTTCTTGCAATCAGAGTTTACAGATAGTACCAAATACTATGTAATGTGGTGTGGAGTCCCTGACCAAGTAAGGGTATATCCAGGATCCTTATTTCCTTTTTATTTCACTTGTTGCTAGAATTCAGCAAATTTTTTTCAGCAGGCATGGATTCGCAGCAAATTTTTGCATTTTACCATTTGCAAATTTTGTCTGCAGTGAAAAATTGTGCTGCCACAAAATTGTAGACAAAAAAGTTGCCAAGACAAAAAAGTAGCTTAGACAAAAATGTTGCATGTAAAGAATTTTTGACACCCATTGACTTTTTTTTTCGCCATTACGTATATTTTTTGCAGTTTTGTGAATATTTAAAACAGGACAGATTCGCTCATCACTACTTGTTACCCCTCAATATCCTAATCAAAGAGGGGTCTCAGCTATATTTACAATTCACACAATTATCTGAGCCATCGTAACATAAACATATTACTGATTCTGAAAGCGCTATTTGTTGTGCGTTGGGTCTCAATATTTGTTTTTCCAGTGCAAATGGATTAAGACAATAAGCAAATGCAATAAAGAGCAGCAGAGCTTGTAAAAGGACTGCGCCACAAGCCAGTGTGTGACTTGCTTAACTACTACACTTTGTCCTCAGTTTGTTGTTTTCTTGTATACTTCTAAACAGAGTGCTGCTGTTGTTTGATCAGCCCCCCAGGGGTTTAACATTTATTAGTGTGTTTGTGTTTGCTTTTAGTTTTTGCCTATCCCTCCTCCACAAAGGGGTACTACAACAAAAATAAGACATAAGCGTCAATGCATAACAAGGAAAACAGTGTTTTATGTCAAATAAGGTAGTGTTGGGGAAAATGCTTATTCATCCTGGAAAAAAAACTCCAGGAGAGGTACTTCCTGGAAATAATATCATGGAGACTAAGATCAAGCTTTACTATTGTTTACAACACTCTAAAAAGACGTGATATAGTCAAAGAAGAAAAGGAACATCCAAAAACAATATTAGCTGAATTTTAATCATTCAGTTCTTGTCACTATGTACATTTACAAATGCAAAGGTATCTAAGCCAAGATTGTTATTGCATTCTAATAACCTTCTGCAGCTTTTGTAATGTCCATCCCCCATTTGACTTGAAGAATACCTTAATCTGATAATATTTTAATTTGCTATCATTCTAGATAAATCTGTTTCAGTGTGCTTTAGATTTTTCTAAATTTGTAAACCATTGGAGTATCAAGGCACATTTTCAGCTATTACATATCTATAAAATGACTTGTTTCTAGTTGGCATTATTTCCTTTATAGAACGTAGAATGCACATCAGTCACTTGTCATCATGAACACCACATCCATAGCATTTAAATAAGCTCCAGGATTACTAAATGTATACATGTGACACTCAGTGTAGTCAAGGGTGAAAGGTCTTACAGAATCCATCAGATATACTAATGGGGCCTCAAGAGTAATGCATATATTTAGTGAAATTGTCCAGCATGCTTTATTCAGGAAAACAAAAAAAATACTACTCCTATATATCGTCATACATAATCTTTATATCTCATTTACTTTTAGTATACATTTTACTTTTAAGTTTTACCATTTAATATATTTTTATGATACTTTGGAGGAAAAATGTTCCTTTGATAGCTTATGCAGAGGTTTCTCTGATCAGAACATTCAATAGTATGGAGTGAATATTTCCTCTAAGCCAATCACTTGTGCTCATGCTCAAATTTTTACATGAGCAAATACAGTAGAAGTTCAAAAATGAGAGGAACAGTAAAGTAGTATTGTTCCGGGGGGGGGGGGGTTCAGGACCTTTAACATAATTTTTAACCCTTAATTTCACTGCTTAGAACATTCTAAAAGTGTCTCCAAGCATTAGTTTGCAACCTTGTAAAGTTAACATTAGCGAGTATATACATATAGCAATGCTATCTGCAGTTAATCCTTTGTCCATTTATTTTTGGGTTCTGAAATACCTTTACTTTAGCCTTTCAACTACTAGTTGTTTAATCAGAATATTTACTATAGCACCACTTAATGGTAAATTGATTTGTAAAGGCCCTGCGGCTGCTGGGGGGCCCAAAAGGTAAAGGGGCCCACAAGGCCCTAATTCATGTACAATTTCAATACACATTGGTAAAATAGGTCAACCTCACATTTTGGGGTCCTGAAAAATAACTGTGGGGCACAGTAATATTTAGTTATGCTACTGGCCCCAGGACAATAAACAATAATAGCGAAAAAGTATATAAAGGCTTTCTGGATGGTAGAAACCTTAAACAACCATATATCCGTTTAATTTGGGGGTTAGCAAGAAAAAAAGACCACAAAAAATTCTGGTCAACAGCAATGTTTTAGTAAGGCTTTCCAAGCAGTGTGTCTATACAGTTTATGTGCCTTTTACAACATTTGTTAAAACTTCAAAGGGTTTCTTTCTTTTTATTATGTCATTTTTATTTCTAAATTACACCGTTTACACTGCAAATAATTCATGCTACAATATAACATTTCATTCCTGAACCAGCAAGTGTATTTTTAGTTGTAATATTTGTGTGTAGGCAGCCATCTTAGATCATTTGCCTGGTCATTTGTTTTCAAAAAGAGGCAGCACTTTAGGATGGAACTGCTTTCTGGCCGGCTGTTGTTTCTCCTACTCAATGTAACTGAATGTGTCAAAGTGGGATCTGGATTTTACAATTGAGTGCTGTTCCTAGATCTACCAGGAAGCTGTTATCGTGTGCTAGGGAGTTGCTATCTGGTTACCTTCACATTGTTCTGCTGTTGGTAATAAATTCTACAGTGGTGAGCCCAACCAGCCCAAAAGTGAAAAATTCACAGTCTGTCTGGAGATTAACCTTGCCAAGCTGATGGAAATGGAGTGATTAACGTTCACCTTCAGAGATCTCTCAACTAATCTCCATATTTGGTATGTTTTTCAATTTTTAATAGTCCCACATAATGAGTTGGTGGTAAGAAATAATGAGCAGGGAAAGTCTGGCAGTCAGAATCAGCAAAATGGGTATTATTGATTAAATAAAGGAATCCTTATCTCATAAAATAATTAAATGATGTGGCGGTGCATACAGTGAGACCCATTCTTCAGTGACACAATGCAAAAGGGAAGAGGTATTTCCTCCAGGAGGTTTCCTCATCCTTTGAATTTAAGAGAGAAAAAGTTAATTGATCACAGGAAACAGTGAACCATGAAAATTCAGCAGCACTGAGGCAGCAGAAAGAGTTTTTCTTTTAGACAAGGGTGTGATGGGATCTGCGGGCATTATTGCTGTATCCAAGGGGGTCTATACAGAGATACTGAAGGATTATTAAAGGGTTTAGAGGCAAATCATTACTAGTATGTGTGGAATACATAATATAATTAGGAAAAATACTTGATACATGATTATGTTGCAATGCTATTTCATTTATTATATAGATTGATGGAAACACAGAAGATATTTATATAATATTTATAATTGTATATATTTATAATTTATACATGACATGGCTTTGTTCTTATCCATACAATGTGTTAGTAATTTGACATTTTATACAACTGTCATTTTCTATTATGGCTTAGGTGGGGATTAATTACTAATGTAAATAATATATAGTCACAGTAAACAGATCTTATATTAATGTTTTATAAGGAAACAACTATAAGTGTAATATTGAAATGAAAATTATGTATATTTCAGGCTAATGCCAAATGTAGGTGAATAAACACAGGCCGAAATTATCCCCCCACGCTGGCATCAGCATTTCCCTGTGCCTGTACCCGGATCCATTGTGTCGGCCCTGGTGTAGAAACATAGAGCAGATTTTGGCGGCAACATGCATACTTACATGTTTTGCTTCCAAAATCTTCTCCGCGTGCCTGGAGAGCATTAGCGCAAGGTCAAATTGACCACTGGCTTCATTTCTCCCAGCTTGCATTTTTTCTGTAGGTGGAGATATTGGATCAACTCCCTCTGTCATCGTTGTGTATCTGCTCTGAAATGTATAACTTGAGTGCAGGTGCACAGAGCAGAGTGAAGCAGAGTTTGGCCCAAAAATTCCTGCTTTCACATTTTTCTGGTTGGTCCAGGGCCGGAACTAGGGGTAGGCAGAGTAGGCACGTGCCTAGGTCCGATGCCTAGGGCAGCATCAGACCTGAATACAGTCCTGGCACTAGGCACGTACCTTTCAATACCCCAGTCCGCTCTGCAGTCCTGCTTGTTGCGCTCGTTTGCACGCATGTGGTGGAAGCTGTACTTTTCAGTGCAGATACATGGAGGATCCACTTTTCTCTGCCTGCAGGTTGAGAGCAGTAGAGCCAATTCTCTGTTTACCCTTACCCCAAGCCTTACACCTTTAATTAAAGTTGGGCACTTTACACTTTTTATTTCAATGTATTATCATATTTTGCATTGCTTGGTTAATTATTCCTTTATATTTACTACCACAGAATTAGTATTGGAATAGCAGTAGCATAAAATCAGATATTTCAGAAATGTCTTATCATCAGTGATCCTTTTTCACCACTGAATGCAACAAATCGCCTAACTGAAAATGTTGGGGGGGGGGGGGGTTATACCAAAAAAGCCACCTTTTTTTGCAATGTGCAATGACTAATAATAACTGACTGATAAAGATATAAAAGAAAATAAAACTGTTTCTTATCTATCCAATTAGTGTTTTATTAAAAGCAGAATAATGAACATCACATTGCATAAACTGAATCATTATCTCACTAATGACATGTCTCTAAAGTACAGTAGTCCTGGAGACACAAAGAAGCACCTGTGACTGAATTACACAGCCTTAGATGTATGTAACAAAACATTATTTTCAATGGTGAAATTGGCAGTATGACTTGGGCCCAATGTAGATCTATGGGGAACATTTACTTAGAACCATATTTTTGCTATGGAAAGCTTCTCCATGCAACTACGTCAGATGTTAATTCACTAGGACTTGTGTATTCATCAAAATGTGAATATTTGTCTCAGTAAATGAATGCTGGCGTGCTTTCGATGGAGAAAATTAGTCAGTGTGAAAGTTTTTTAGTAAATTTTCTCTAGCATTGCTTTCTTCCTTGCAAAACTTCATTAAAATACTTCACCAGAGCGAAAAGTCGAGTGCAGAAACAATGCGGACGATCTCTAGCGCTGAAGTTTTTCGCTAACAAATTTATAGTGGCAAATTGTCTTTTTGCCAAATTTTCCCTAAGCATCCACATTTCACCTTTTAGTAAATGTGCCACTAAGTGTCTCACTTCTGTTCTGGGGCAAGCCTGGAAGGCAAGTCATTGAGCTTTCCCACTAATGTCAGCTATGACATTAAAAGACTGTCTCCTCTTTTTAAGTTGCTTTTATGAATAATAAGAACAATAAGAATAATAAGAACAAGAAAACAACTATTAAAACTTTGTTTAGACATAAGATAAAAGGTACTGAATGCAACATACAGTAACTTATAACAAACATGCTAGAATACAAACCTGATTTCTGCTTCAAAGATTTTTATTTGTACTGGATAAAACATTTTGCATTCTTGGTCATGCTTCTTCTACAAGATACATAAAGTTACATTTAAGTGAATAATCAACATATTGATCCCAAAGAAAGCAAAATGTGTAACTTATTCACAGCATAATTTGGAGGATATTAAAAGCATGTGTATTTTGAAACAACACATGAAGAACCATATGGAAATCTATAAGCAGAACTACATGTGGACTGCAGGAAAGATAATGAGATGGGAAAAAGCCAGCTTAAAGGATTTTAAAGTAAATGAATATGGAATCAATATGTTTACTGTAATGATCAAAAGATGTCCGTGCTCTTTGGTACGAGTTAGGATTTTAATTCCTGCAGGCGAATGTAATTTCCTCAGCATTTGGACACCAATGGAAAGATGATACTGTGACAATTAGCCTGGTGCCTACTACTAAGGTAAGGAAAAGGATAATAAAAACACACACATAACAATAAGCTCTGTGTTCAGTCTAAATGTCTTTTTACTTAGAATAAAATATGTGATATGCCACCTTCTCATTCTGCTGAGTTACCCCCCAACTCACCTCTCTGTCTCTAATATCTCTCTGCCTCATTCTATATATCTGTATAGATATATCTGTAATATAATAAGATATATTTTTGCTCCTCATCCCTTTTCCTTCCTCATTGGGTTTTTTTTGGTTTTTTTTTCAGTGACAATGCAGCTTTCCCATAGACTGAAAAAGAATGTATAAACATAGATTCTATGCTAGTGACATTTAGTTGTGCACAGACTCTGCTTTTTGTATAATAGAACCCCCATTTTACATTTTTCAGGGGACCGGATAAAATGTGTTATGCGTTATTTATTGGTGGGACCAAAAAAATTTTAAAATTAAAAAACTTAAAATTAGGGTATGTAAAATGGAGGCTTCACTGTATGTGTCCAGCTGTAATTAGGACTAGGAAATAACATTCTACAAACAACTGGTTAATAATTGTGCTAAGAAAGTAGAAAAGACCACGTGAAAAACCAGATACAATTGTCGAAAGATGGAGCACCACAAATACCGGAGGTCGTTTAAAAAGTGAAGTTTATTCCATCATCATTAAAAATATATACTGCATGCCCCTATCGTCCCATGGGCTGCACGCTCCTTCCGAAAATCCAACCAATTTTTATTTTACAACTGTAAAGGCTGAATTGAAATGCCATGAAAGCAGTCTCCACTAGCACACAAAACACCATGGCATTAGTTTAACAAAAATATCTCTACACATTGCAGATATGTTGTGTAATGTAAAATAATATGCAGAGTTTGTTCTACAGAGCAGCAACATTCAGCATTTTATTGAGTAAGTATCATACTGGGATTAAACAATGATGCAAATTGATGAGGAAATCTAACCAAGGTTATTATTATTATCATCATTCTGGAGTGATTTTTTTGTTGTGCTGTTATATAAAGCTAAACAAGAGACATGCTGAAAGGTCTGAAGGACGTGCACATCAGCCACAGTCATTATTGTTATTTGTGATTAAATTGTATATGGACCGCAGTCACACAGAGTAGTATCCTCTTATTTTCCTAAGCAGTAAGTACCTCATTTTATATACAGTGTTTATCCTGTCTTTATTGTCCACAATCTAAAGAGGAAAATTAAGTGCCCAGAGCATTTCTTCTCTTAACATTTACATTTATGCATGAGAGCAGTTTCCATATTGTCAACCTCAGCAGAAATTTTTTTCCACATTAAGAGAATAGTACATTAGATTTGTGACCACAGTGGTGGTGGTGGGGGTTGTTATTGCACAGATGTATAGAAAGAAGGCATCTGTTAAGGCCTCTGAAAAGTGGATCCATAGTCTGTTCATAAATGTAACTATACAGAATGCAGCAGCAGCATGCTATATGTTAATGCTTCATTGCTGATATAATGCATTTTCCAAATATATTACAATATAATATCAACTGGCGGTTATTCTACTGATAAACCATGCACAGAAAAATTATAGTGGAGGGACAACACCCCACTTATTGTTGGAGCACTGGAGATAATTCTTTGTATGTTACTGATTCATATACACTTAAAAAGAAATGGATAATTTTGTTAGCATTATACTCCTAATTTATAATCCAGACTGTCATTTATTCATTAGCAGCTCCATGCAGACTTTAATTAAAATAAAACAGCAGGATTTACCATACGTTGTTAGAAATGTACTGTATAATGGTGGGAGAAAAGAAATAACTATGTATGCATTAATAAGCACTTGCCAGAAATCTCCAGTAAAATGAATTTAGCACTGGATGCCATGGCACTGCACCAGATTCAATTCCATGAGAAAATTGAATTATTTTATCGTTTTTCACGTTAAATCTTATGGGTGGATTCAGTTTGTGGAAAAAATTCCAAATTCATTCCAGCTTTTTTGCTTAGACATAGAATAGCGTTTTCATGTGATGAACAAAGAGAAAACTTTTTTTCATTGAATTGCACCTGGCTCTATGGGAATTTCTGGAACTGAATTAGGAGATAAGCTGTTCTCATCAGATTGAATATGGCCATATGTTAGCTATGAAAAAGAAATATATGAGATATGCATGCATGCATACAAATGCAGATGCAGAGAACCAAATGCATTGCTTTATCTTCGTAGATAACTTCTTTATTTTATTACACTGACAGATAAAATTTGTATGAATACTGGACTGCATCCCACTATTGCAGTGCTGCAATATAATAGCAGGTACAATAATTGCACTATGTCTAGTTATTGATGTCTACTGTTTGGAGATAGCACCTGATTGTTTGCTATGGGATATTAGATCTAGAGCGTGCTATGTGGGGATATACTCTTACAGTGGCACATGTCTGTAAACAAAAATGCCTTACTGTAAAATCTGACCTCACTTTCATTTTATCACGACAATTTTTATATTCTCTATCAGTATTACAAGGGTAGTTTTATTTCATCTTAAAATCGAATGAATTTGACAATTTCTTAAAATCCAAAAGGCTGACTGAAATGCATATTAGTGAAATTCCTTTTGTGTAGCCACAACAATTTTAAAACAGATCTATCTATCTATCTATCTATCTATCTATCTATCTATCTATCTATCTATCTATCTATTATATTCTAATGCATCACCAGAGGTTTCCTAGAGAGATGAGATTTCACTTTCAATACCGGGTAAATAAAGCAATCTGTTGATATGCATAATGACATCTCAAATATTTGGAAAAGGTAATTATGTCACCTCTTACCCATATAATCTGTAGTGCAAACAGTTCCAGCTGCTCCAGTCTTGGTCACTATACAAAGGATAATGTCATAGTTTCTGAGTGAGACAGCACATTACTCTTCTAGCTGGTGTATTCCTTTTTTCATCATGTTAAAGCAAACCCTTGACTGTCCTGACAATGTGATTACATTTTAAATGAGCTCACTTTTAGCAGTAAAATATGCCAGAAAGATCATTGAAATGTGCAAATGGAGAAGCTTGTGGGGCCTGTTGAGTATGATGTGCTTTCTTTAGCCACTTCCAAATGTACTTTTTATTCAAACTTGATTTTAAGCCGTGTAATTATGCTTTCAATAACTTTATATTATATATTTGCATATATATGGATTACCAGGATCAATCTTCCCTGAATGTAATGCCTAACAACAGAAGTAGAGACCCTGAGATTAGTCATCCAGTGACAAATCTTCTCTTCTCCCAAAATGCCTTCCCGTCGGCAAGAATATGAATCGACGGCGGGGTGGCATACATTTTCGAAGTCGCCAGAAGTTGCCTCACAAGGAAAACTTTGGAAATCCTAAGTGATTTGTATACCATCCTGCTCACGATTCGAATTCTTGCCGGTGGGAAGGCATTTCGGGGAGATTAGTCGCCCAAAGTAGAGAAGATTTGACGCTGGGCGACTAATCTCCGTCTGCCACTTCCCTTAATTGGTTGTCTCAACATGCTGGGAGTTGAAGTTTGTAGCAGGTTGCAAGTTTCACATGTTTAACACTAGTAGTGCACATGTAAAAAAAAAAAAAAAAATGCACATGTAAAACGCAGCCTTATGTCCATCCCTAAAAGGAAATGCATGGAAAACAGGACACACATGGCTTTGTGTACAAGCACATTACAGTATTGGGTAATCCATTATCAAAACAATAGCCAAGTACTGGAGCTTCATTGTTAATGGCATTCATTACCATTTAACCTTTGTGTTTTATCTTTGAGTGCCTTCTGCTGTGATGAACATGTGTTGTTTTCTGTTGTCTCTAAAACATAAGCAGGTGCAGTATGGATATTCTGGCCAGCCCATCCATAGGGGAAGTCATTGAGTAGTGCAGCATCTGCAGCTTTGGGGAAATTGTGAAGCAGCAAAAACACAATGTATTTCTTATGCCATCAACATATTTGTTCATTTTGGATACCTTCCATTTGTTTTTCAATAAAACTTTAGTTTTAAAAAAATGTTCTGGGCTATTTTCCAATTAAACACATACCGTATGTTAGTCTTGTTTGTTTTTTTATTACAATGTTTTTATTATAATGCTCCACCTTCATCAAGGTAGTGTTAGCATAGCAGACATGTATCAATCTAATATGTGTAAACAAAAGATTTTTTACATGATTTAACATGTCAGTTCCAATGAACTACAATACAAAGGTATTTTTGCATAGGTTTTCGGTATTTTTGCATAGTTTGTTGTGGTTTTTGTCACCTGTGCTCGGAGAAATTTTTTACAGGCGATGAAATGTCCAATTGATCTACTGGGGTTATTTTTGTGGACTTATGTGCCATTGGCTGCAGTCACAAAAAGATACAGTACAGAAATAATACAATTGCAGGTAGCTTTTCTAGTGCACATGTTTTGTACATAAAAGCAGAGCAAAGCAAATGTATCATGGACATCAGGCAAAAAAGGTGTTTGGCCATCAAAGATATGGGTCTTTGACAAATGTATGTATATGGAAATGTTTCCAGATTAAACCTGACACTTATCAGTGACCAATGATTCTTAAAATCTCACTTCATGGGGATTTTTTTAAATTGCACTCTGGCTAGTCATGCTCTTCACATTTGGGGAAATTCATAAAATGATGCAGTATTTAGGGTTACAGTTTTGCATGTCCAATTCTTTAAGAAGCCATTATTTACTAAGCCCTTTGCTTCAATTTATATGATCACATTCAATATGCTTATGCATTATAGGTAGTGTTTGTCAATATGGATCAATAATAGCTGTGACCATGCTAAGAATCCACAGGGGCAGGTCAAACAGCTCATAGCATGTGGCATATAAATTCAATTCACCATAGCCAGGTCAGAAGCAATAATGACAATATGTTTCCGGCATAACTTTAAATTGAAAGTTGACAACAGAATAATATATGTGCCAATACAAGTATGTTAACATGGAGATTTATTCATCAAATCAAACCGAATATATCAAATGTATGTTATTTTCATATGGCAAAGTGAAGCATTAGGACAGGCTGTATTCAGTTGCAGGTGGACAAGTTTTGCCTTTGCCATAATGTTTTTGTGGCACACATAGTGTTTGTTGCATGCTGCAAGTTTTAGCAAGCTTATCAATGCAAAGATACTTGCTCTTTAAGAGGAGAAGTTCTTCACAATAACATATACACTGTAAATGTATTAGCCCATAAGGCTCCCAAATGTTCCTGATCTCCTCAATCCGTCACGTAAAAGCGTTCTGTTTCACTTATGTATTGTATTAAGCACTATAGCCTACAGCTAAACATGCGAAAGTCGTCCAGAAAGATTTAGGCATTTGTCAGCATTGCTTTTATCCTCTTTTTCTTGTTTAGTGTTTCACGGTAAAATAGCAAATACCAAGTAAGTACAAATGCCATGCTTAGTTTCTGTAATTGCCAAGCAATATAACCATTACAATTACAACAAGAAATTAACAAATGAAGGGTAATTCATCCTGCATCAGTGCTGAAAGAAAGTAACAAAGAAAGTAACACGGCAGCTGCGGATTGTGATTTAACAGTGAAGATTACAGGGCTATTAAATATTCACAAGAAAGTACTGTAAGTTCTCCGTATATATTTTAACTGTATTATATCAGACCACACACATGGAAGTTTTGGGAAAGGTGCACATCCTACAACCTTTGGTTCCACCACTGAGCACTCATACTTGTTGAAGGAGATCATCAACCTACCCATTTATTGCTGTAGTTGTGAAACTTCAGATGGAGAGGACAGCACACAAAAAGGTAAAAAAAAGCTAAACTTTGTTAAACTGGTGCACTTTGTCTGGCGGCTTAAAGTACAATACAATGTGTGTATATATATATCAATCATCATGGTTTTTTTCCCCAAAATGCATTTTTTCCCCCCCAGAATTCCAGAGTGCACCTGTAGCAATTGCAGTCTCTGCATCAAAGTCAATTGCATTTCTCCGTAAATCCAACGCAATTGCCTTGAAGTTATCCAAGTCCATTTTGCATCTTTACAGTGTTTTGTACAAGAGTGAGATTTGCTCCTGATTCTTGAAGTACACTGCCCCTTTTGACAAACAGTGCTGAGGGAACCACTGGGTTAACTTTTGGCCCAGAGATATTGGTAGCACTTGGGTTCATCTGCATCAGTAGGTGCAAGCATGCTTGATTCAGAAGGGGAGCCAGGAAGGAATAAGTGGTGCCGAGCACAACTACATTATACAGAAGTTAATAGAAACCATTTTGAAGAAAGTACCTTTAATAAAAGGGGTTTAACATGCAACTGACTGCAGGGAAATTTTGTGGGAGCGCAACTGTACTCATAATTGATCCCTCAAATATGGAGGGCAACACACAAAACCGTGGTGTAAAAATTAGGGATGCACCGAATCCACTATTTTGGATTCGGCCGAACCCCCGAATCCTTTGTGAAAGATTTGGCCGAATACTGAACCGAATCCGAACCCTAATTTGCATATGCAAGTTGGGTGTGGGAAAAATGTACTTCCTTGTTTTTTGATGAAAAGTCACAAGATTTCCCTCCCCACCCCTAATTTGCATATGCAAATTCGTATTTGGATTCGGTTCAGCCAGGCAGAAGGATTCGGCCGAATCTGAACCCTGCTGAAAAAGGGCGAATCCTGGCCGAATCCCGAACCGATTCCTGGATTCGGTGCATCCCTAGTAAAAATATCGCAATTTCTTAAACTGGTGACTATCTAGTACTTTGTCTGGCAGCTTCAAGCACAATACAAATCTATAACTGATATTATCACTAGTTCTACTTTTTTAATATGTTCTGAATAGCAATCTAAGGCTAGGGCTAAACGAGTTGGATCTCGGCCTGTGGAAAAATGCAGGCCGAGAATCTGCTCCTCTGCTGTTGCATTTCTGCCTAATGTGCCTGCACCCAAAAACATTAACTCCACTCGGTGCAGGCAGGCGCGGCAGACCAAAACAAAATAATTCATATTTTGCGCCAAAGTTCGCAGAGACTGCCTGCACCCATGCAGAGGTAATGTTTCCAGGTGCAGACACATCAGGCAGAAGGGCAGCAACAGAGGAGCGGATTCTTAGCTTGTATTTCTTTGCAGGCCGAGATCCAACTCCTGGGGCTGTAGCCTAAATTATAGTTGTCTTTGTCAAGCAACCACAGACATATGCACACAACAGAGAACAAATATTGTCAAATTATACACCATTACATAGTTTAAATGGCATTCAGAAGTTAGCTATAGAATAAAATCTGGATAGGTTTTCTACAAACAAATTAATCAAGCTTGTAAGAGGGTGGAAGTTACTGAATTACATTGTTAACCTTGTGGTTGTGTGACAAATATATGTTGCTAGGTAGTTGGTAATGAGGGATTATTATCACTCCTGAGGTGCTGGTGTTTTGCTTTGCTAAATCCTGTAGTGTGAAATCTGTCACTGACTGGACAATTACAAGCAATCCACATCAGATGTAAACCACATGTAAAGAAATTGACACCACAGTCTTAAATCAGTGTTGTTATTGTTGCTGGGGGGTACTGCAACACAATATTTTATTAAAGGTTTTCCATATAGTATCCTGAAATCTCTACTAGTGTATGGGTTGGACAAATCTGTAGCGATCCCGATTTAGTTTCAGTTTAGGACAAAGTGAATGCGGTATGAAAAATAATAGAAATTACAAATTTTAGAAATTATTTTTCTCTGTAATAACAAAATAATATCTTTTACTTGATCCCAACTAAGATACATTTCATCTTTATTGGAGGCAAAGCAAGCTTATTGGGTTTAATAATAATTTTTAATAGACAATGTAGGGAGACCAAAATTACTTGAAGCTATCTGGAAAACCCCAGGTCCCAAGCATTCTGGATAGCAGGTCTCATACCCGTAATAAATCAAGAGTGTAAGCTCAAGTCAACATATAGCTCCACATCTTCTTGGTATTGTAGATGTTGAGGAAGATGCAAAGGAATTGACAAATTAGAACAACAACATCTTCTCCCCTAACTCTTTCTGTTGGGGTTCCTCAAGGCTGTGTCCTGGGCCCCTTATTATTTTCTATACTTCCTCACTCAGCAAACTAATCAACTCATTGGTTTCCAATACCACATCTATGCTGAGAATCCTCAGATCTATCTCTCCTCTCCTGATCTCAACCCAAAACTCCTAACTCGAGTCTCCTCTTGCCTGTCTGCTATCTCTACTTGGATGTTGCAATGCTACCTTATATTAAACCTCTCCAAAATGAAAATGGTTCACTTTCCTCCATCTAACACCTGTAACATCCTGGAAGCATCTATCATAGCTAACAATTCCACTATCACCCTGTCTCCTTAGGCCTGGTGCCTTGGAGTTATCCTAGATTCTGCCCTGTCCATAACTTCTCATATCCAGTCATTTAATATATCATGTCACTTTCACCTAAGGAACATATCCAATATATGATTATTTATCACCCAAGATGCCACCAACATTCTTATTCACTCTCTCATCATATCACGTCTAGACTACTGGAACTCTAATAATTGGCCTTCTCTCTCCAGTCCATGAACAGTGCCACCAGGCTTACACACCTCAGCAACCGCTTCTCCTCTGCCATGCCACTCTGCCAATCCATGCACTGGCTTCCTCTACCTTTCAGAATAAAATTCAAATTAATGACCATGACATTAAAAGCACTTCATAACCCTGCCCCACCCTACATCTCTGAACTCATCTCTAGATACTTATCCAACCACTTACTATGCTCTTCTACTGACCTGCTCCTCAACTCTTCTCTGATTACCTCCTCACATGCTCACATTCAAGACTTGGACACACACCCCTCCTCTGGAATCCTCCCCTGATCTGTACGACTTTCTCCGAACCTTTATTCTTTCAAAAGATCTCTAAAAACACACTTTTTTTTAGAGCAGTCTACCTTCACTCTGTTTAGCTAACAAATGTAATACCATATGCTACATCTCTCACCTACTTATTTCTGATCTTGCCCACTCCCACACCTTGTGTCTCATTCCCTTCCCCTTTTGCAAGCTCAGGGCCTTCTTCACCTTGATTGTAAGCTCAGGGGCCTTCCTCACCTTTTGTACCAGTATTGGTCATGATGTATGTAACTCTGTCTGTTCTATATATGTAATTCATGTGATTTATTTGTATAAACACATTTATCTTACAGCTCTGCGCAATATGTTGGTGCTCTAAAAATACATGTTAAAAATAATAATAATAGCAACACAGCATATGAGAGGTAGCAATGCAGAAGCCATATTTAAAAAAAAGTCAGTCTTGCACCTCTTTATTGATGCTAGTCTATGTTTGGATTTAAATTTAGTTTATTAATTTATGGAAAGCTAATCACAGGCTGATATACAAGTTACCAGAGTGTTGTCCAAAACCAGCCTAGCCAATATTCAACATTGGTCTAGGAGTAGCAATGGCTACTGGTAGCTAAATATTTCTCCAGGAATAGTTGAATGGTGCTGGGGAACACTGCATAAATTCTCTATAAACAATTCAAGATAAACTCTCATCTTACCCCATGTTAACCACATACCAACTGTGTGATAAGTCATAACGGTTTGGTAGTAGTGTGGGAGTTCTGTTCAGTTTCTATTAAGCTATTTTTGATAATAAATATATATTTTAGCATTAGATATACACATAACTAAAATTCAGGGAATGGAAGTGCACTCCCTCATAAGCATTCTGACTGATTTGTATATACATTATGACATACAATTCAGTGATAAGATCTGTACACTCCATCATGTTAAAATGGATTTGAACAGCTATTTGAATTATCCTAAAAATTATAATGAAACAAGTTATGTTTATCTGGATTTGAGATTACCTAAAACAGAATTTAAAGAATGCTGTTTATTACTGAAATTCAAGTATTCTGGTAATAGTGCAGCTACTGAAGCAAAGGGTGACCTTTAGAGATACTATACATCCGTAGTACAATTTATGTTTGGAAAGGTATAACCAGAGAAAATGGTTAAGGGTTAAGCCACTATTATCTCCAACTTGTCAGAAGTTGCCTCTTCTATATAACACATCTGCTGTTTAACACAAGATAAAAAATAATTAGCCCAAGGAATGCTACATACAATGGCTGGCTGATGGATTTGTAATAATCTCATGTTATAAACTCAAAGAACTAGACTGAGGCATATTGATTCCTGGATGTTAATCATGACATTCTAACACTAATGATTTCAAAAGTTAAAGCCAATGCTTAAAATTCCTATACTACTGTACTATAGAAGCCAAACAGGGCATTTTAAGTATTCAATCATTCTGCATGTAATAAATTGTATTTATTATGGCAATTTGTTGAGTTTGTATTACTTAGCATTAGCATTTTTAAATAAAAGTATAATTGATATAGAATTGTGGATGTTTGTACAACCTAATCATAAGAAGACATATTATGTTTACAAGCTAATTTTGCATGTGAAACGTATCGCTTAAATAAATAATAGCTAAGACACATTTCACAATTTAATATAGGAAATTGTAGAGGAAAAACTACTTCACCACTGCTGTATACAACCAGGCCCCGGATTTGTGGCGAGGCCACAAAGGCTAGGGCCTAGGGTGGCAGAATAATAGGGGCGGCATGGTGCTTAGTGCTCCTGTGCAGGCGCTCATGTGCGTTCGCACCGGAGGCGGATATACAACTGCCAAAGTCTTCAAATAAGCCTTCACTTAGCAAACATACAATGTATTTTTTAATGATTTGAGCCCACATTTGAGAGTAATGTAGTGAATATTATGTTTATTAGTATTAGTATAGTGCATGTCATTTTCTGCAGTGTTCTACACAGATTCAATTTTGTTGTTGGGGGTATAGAGCATAAAATTGGAACCAGCTCAGTTTTTGTCTATGTGCCTGACTACTGCTGTTTCTGTGAGACTTCTGCTTGATAATTAACCTCTAATGCTTAGAATTACAGAGGTTGTTGGTCCTGTAGACCAACATCTCTCTCTCTTGGTAGATGGAAAGTCGCTTGGCAAACTGCAAACTGGTCAAAACAGAAATCCATAACTTGTTCATAGTGGTGAAAGTGGAATTGAATTCAAGATTCACTTAATCAAAAAAGTCTGTATTTTACTTAGCCGCATATAGATAAATAATTTTCCCCAGCACAAAATGTAACAAAACTCTCTCTTATTCTCTCTTATTCAGGCCCATAAAACACAATTAATCTATTCTTCTCTGCCTTCAGCCACTTTCCCATTCATTAGCAACTTAGGGAAACATTTTGCCTATGGCAGACTTGTTCCAGCAGGGAAGAATCATTTGGAAATGTGGAAGTCAGGTTTCCCAAGTATTTCTCATGTACTACCACAAGAATCTCCCATACACAAAGCCATTGCCATTCAAGTGAATGGGGAATGGTTGCCAGTAGGTGTTTACTGTGATTCATTCTGAAAAGACCACTGTAGACAAAAAGCTGTAAATGCTCTCAGCCTTTTAGCAAATCTAAACATAGAATGTATACATTTCTCTATGTTGTGAATGTCAATTATATATCTGTTTCATCAAAGAACAGAATGGGCTCTTTACTGCAAACATAAGCCTTGTAATTATGGTTCTGAGTCACGTTTAAAAATAAATCAAAATAAAAAGGCTGGTGTTGGGATTTCTGAAAAAACATCAAATATGTGCTGGTATTTTATTTTATAGCCTGTATAACAAAACACAGCTTTAGGCAAGAACCAGATATAAACTAAATACTGTATGTAAATATCACTGATTTCAAATGTTAACTTTATTTATCTTTATTAAATATGTTTACATTAATTAGTGCTGCTGTCTCTGTATACATCCCCTCAAAATTAAAACGAATAACACTACATTTCTATATAACGGAAGAGCATTAGATTTTTACATTGAGGTAATGTTGCTCACCACCTCCTTGGAAGTTGCTCCCAGTGCTCTCAAATTGGGTGCTTATTCTAAGTTCTAGTTGCATAAAAACCAGGGGTACTGCCAAACGGAGCCTCCTGTAGACTGTCAGTCCACAAAGGGGCTATCAAATAGCCAATCAAAGCCCTTATTTTACATAACCCAGGAACTATTTTCTTGCTTGCTTGTGTTGCTCCCCAACTCTTTTTTAATTTGGATGTGGCTCATAGATAAAAAAGGTTGGGGATGCCTGATTTAAAGGAAGAGGAACAATGAAACAAGTACTATTCGTTTCAGAAGAGCATTAAAAACCTGCATGTAGCTGAACAACCTGTGTAAAGTCCTCATTAATGAAGTGTCTTCCCAAATAACTGAGAGAGAAGGTGCCATTCTGTGTGTCCTGCAGTTTGTAGGGGTTGTGAGTAGTCTCACATTTGTTTGAGGCTTCTTTTGGAGCCTCAAGTTTAAGTACAAATTTATTGTATTTACAAATAATTGTATTATTATTGTTTATTTTATTCCCTGGTGTTTCAATGACTGTACATCTGATGAAATTCTTGAAAGTTTTCTCCTAATCCTCTTTGGTAGAAGTCTAGCACTGGTACAATAACCAACATAAAAAATGTATGACCGACACATTCAATAATTGCTAAATTGCAATATGAGTCATCATTAAAGGAAAGCTTTGGCACAAGATTCGGTTATACTTTCATTCTGATTCTACAAGTACATTTTCCAGATTAATTTATTTGCAAATTCCAAATCTTGAAATCTGATTTTTTAACTGAGGCCAATGCACAAAAAAGATTCTAAGCTAGAATTTCCATATGATGGGAACTTCAGTCGAAACGGATTTAGCTTTATAATTAAATTATGATGGGCTGTAAAATCTGTGTTTATTTTTAATTTGCCAGTTCTTATTAATTAGAAAACTTCCATTCCTGGCTAAACATAAGAGACCCAGATGTTAGCACTTGCATTCTGTTTCCTTGCCAAATTTAGATGACACAGTGATCTGCCCACATTCAGCACAGTAACCCACATGTGAATACAATTACTACTTATGGTTTTTAAAGAACTTTCAACTTCATGTTTATACATTTAAATTGGTACCTCTCGACAATATCTCTAGATCCGTGCTGTGTTATCTTTTTAGCACCGGTTGGAATCCATGGATACATTATAGTGATTACAAGAGCACCATCTAAAGAAAAAAGAATGTAAGGCTTTCTGTCCCTCACGGTTTGAGAGCTCCAAGTTCTACCATCTGCTGAATCACATAATCTTTTTTTGCTTATGTTTTGGTTCTACTTGTAATTTAACTATTCTTCAAAAAAGGGCACAGATCTCATACTAGAGAAGAGGGGGGGGGGCTGGTAATGCAGCAAAGTTAGTGCCCCAACTAGGAGCTAGGGTTGTAGGAAAGAGTCGAACTTGTAAGACGTGTGGGCTGGACATCTCTAATGTATATGCTCCCAACAATCTAATATATGTATTTGTGTGAGGGTTGTGAGATTGTTTTATTCTTTTAGGCATATTCCACTGACTTACTCTTCTATGTACTTTTCTATGTACATTATAATGTATATGTGCCCACTCATCTTTGCCTTAGCATAGCCAAGGCACAGATACTATCATTTCTACATTTTGATGAACCGTACCCACAATTTTGCTGCAACATACTGCACTTTCAGAGAAAAGCTTATGCGGAAATTCTGTGGATTCCTATATTCCTATATTTTTAGCCTGAAAATCCCAATTTGTGCACAGACACAGGCAGGTACAACCCATTTGCTTCCTGAGTAGTTAGCATAACAAAGGCCTTGATGCCTTAATAGTTACTATGACAACAAACAGTTAAGCCTTCAGGAATGACCTGCAAATAGTGTTATGTGCAAAACCATTAGCTGCAGAATATTTGACGTAAATTGGAAGGGATTGAAAAAGGGCACCATTTTGTGATGTTCATTACAACCTTTCTTGACAACCTTTAAAGGTAAAGAGGCACATTTACAGATTTTTATGAATCGGGTGTGATGTTTTTGTCCCATGTCCCTGGCTACTATATATATATAGGTCACTCCTTTTGTTTTTAAAATTAACAACACTTGAAGTCAGAACAGCATTTGCACTTTCCATATGTAAGAATTTTTTGTTATGCCAATTAGTTTTTCTTGTTTGATGACTATGCTAAAATCCAGTAACGGATAGATTTTGCCAACATGATACACGGGTATCTAGCAGTCCATTTAGATGCATTTTGGGTGGTTGCTCAGAAACCATGGTTGTCTACTAACAAATTAATGTCTAACCCCATATTAGCACCTACACAGTATTGTTTTCACTAAGCCAGAAACTTACATGGTGCTAATTGCATTTTTCAGAATTGCCACACAAGTAACAGTGAGGAAAACTGTAGGTCAGCAGGTTTCCCCACTACCTTTCTGTTCTATTAAAGTTATAAAATTCCCTTTAAAAAATTATAAAATTTGAATTTGCTTTATCTGGATCTTGCCCAGATGGCCTATTTTTCAACTAAGTTGTCATAGAATAGTTGTCACTCTCCGTATACTATTTATAATACACAAAAGCCATGAATATCCTGTAAATTATATCCTTATAAACGGTGAGTTCTGATGTCATCAGTTATAAACGGTGAGTTCTGATGTAATTTCTGTCACATGACTCACTGAAACTTGTGTATCATAATAAATAAAGTACCCCCTGTTGCAAAATATGAGGATATTATAAGTTACCTCGGAGTTCCATGACCTGTATAAAAACACTCGGCCTTCGGCCTCGTGTTTTTATATGGTCATGAAACTCCTTGGTAACTTATAATATCCTTATATTTTACAAGAGGGGGTACTTTATTCACTATATATTCAGCAGATACACTGAATAATAGAATTGCCATAAATGCAGTTATTTGGCAACACAAGAAATATAAGGTCTGGGAATAATACACAGTAAAATGTGTGCAGGATAAAACTAACATTGCAAATGTACTAATGGCAGACTTTGTTATGGGGAATTAGTCATTTATTTGTAGTTATCTCTGCCAGAGCATCGCATGGGTGATCTAACAATGATTCTAAAACTGCCATGGTTCATTTTGATCCAGCTGAATAAAACAACACCACTGCTAGATTGTACTCAAAGATTTTTTATTAGCCTTGAAAAGCATCAACAGGGGTTCTTGTAATTATAGGAACATGCTTGTGCCTTCCTATAGCCAGATGCTACTTGTAGATATTACAGAGAGGCACAGAAGGAACTTGTATATATTCATAGCTTCCCAAATGGCTTCTGTATTGAAAAGCAGCCTGAATTGCCTTTTCGAAAGAAAGGCATTGACTCCAAAGAGCTGGAAATTCAAATGGAAGTCACGATTTTATACAAATGCCATATCTGTAGCATATTTAGAGGAACCAAAATGTTTCTGGACATGTTTCTGTACATGTAATAATTGCTAAAATACAATATATCCTTTCAATAACACTGCCGAATCAACATGCCTCTTTCATCCTTACTGCCCGAAAAGGCTAGTGTTGCTTTTGGCTCACCTATAACAATGTAACATACAACTTATGATTTACTTTACACCTTTTGGATATTAAGTATTTCTGGGCTTGGTGCTCAAAATTTGTATATGTTCACTGTGGCATACAGGAGAATGCCAATTAAATTTAAAATATTTATATTGTATTATACAAGTATGGGACCTATTATCCAGAATGCTTGGGACCTGAGGTTTTCCGGATAACAGATCTATCTGTAATTTGGATCTTCATACCTTAAGTCTACAAGAAAATCATGTACAGTAAAAATTAAATAAACCCAATAGGCTGGTTTTGCTTCCAATAAGGATTAATTATATCTTAGTTGGGATCAAGTACAGGCTACTGTTTTATTATCACAGAAAAAAGTAAATTGTTTTTCAGAATTTGGATTATTTGGTTAAAATAGAGTCTAAGGGAAAAGGCCTTTACTTAATTCAGAGTTTTCTGTATATCGGGTTTCTGGATAACAGGTCCCATACCTGTATTACAACAATTATGTTTTCTGGGAACTGTTCTTATTCTTTTGGTAAAAATACAACCAGTTAAATGGATGCTCTGTTCTGTTTGTAAAAAAAATTACATTCTATCTAATATGACTTCCAGTTCATAGTGTATCTTTAAAATAGTCACTACTTCTCTACATGCAGTAAATGTATAGGATGAAAGGTATAATTGGCACACACATACACACATATATATTTTTCATACAATTGTTGACTGATTTTGCACATGTACTGTATGTGGTCATCAGGAAATTCAGGCCTGGAGAGGGACTTCAATATTGAAATTGAAAAATATCCAACTGATCAGCTTTGTGACTTACTGGCTTGGTCCTGTATGTGTGTGGCCAGTATAATAATGAGGAAGTAAAGAGCAAAGGATTTAGAAACTGTTACCATGGATACAGAAGCCATTAGACGCTCATCCAAACAGACAATTGGAAGAGATTCCCTTCACTGTGAAATCAGCAAATTACCTAGAAAAGCACAGTGGATAACATTGTGCGTGTTGGCAGGGTGCTACTGGGTGCTGGACAAGAACATCAGGGAGTAGGTAGCAGGGGTAATGAGAAGAGGGAATGGGAGTGATCAACAGGCAGGGAAAGTCTTTGGGGAAAGGACATTTAACATAATCTAAAATTGTATGTTAACACTTGAAAAGGCTATTTAGAATACATATGCAAATGATCACGGCAGTAATCCTATTTGTTTTTAGCCAAAATGTATTTTTAAATACAACTCCTTCCAGCAAGTATCGTGTCCTCTGAGTATGGATGAGAGCAAGCAGCAAGCAGATTTGTAGATTACTGTCTGCATATAAAGTAGTACTGGCAAATATGAACTGAGATGTGTCCTCAAATGCAGACATCTCCTCTTTTTTTGTGACATGCACAAAGACATGATGGTCTCACAGTGTGTCAGCACAATATATGGGCATGTGTCTATGCCTAATTGATCTAATTAAGGCTGAGATTGCTGGAGGGAGGTGTATTTAAGTATGGAACAAAGCAATCCATCTACAATCTGCTCATAAAGGCACACGTACAAATACCCAGTTGATTCCACAGTGGAAGATAAAATATCAGAAGTGATTAAAAACACTGGGTTACCCTTAGGAAGTGCACAACCTTAAGTTTAAATCAGGAAATAATACGTTTGTGGCTAATCATCTAGAAGAAACAGTGTTGCCTTATAGTGCATATATTAAACCCTATTTTTCAGTCCAGGTTTTCTACACAATTTGATCTGAAGATGTCAGATTGAAAAGGAAGATCCCCAGAGGCAGCCTTCATGAATATTCATTGATTTAATTTCTATAAAATCCTTCTGCTGCTGCATGTGTATTTGAAATGAATCCTCCCTGGCTTCCTTGATTCTCTCCTTGAAAGTCTGATAGATTAATATTGATCAATGAGAGCAAAATCCAATTTCTAGTTTACAGGAGAACACAGAGCTTTGTGTATACTATCAGCAAGGCAGAGGCATGGAAAGAGCAGTATAAAGTAACAATGTCCTCATAAAAAAAATCACAGTTATTCAGGGATCATGTTATAGAATGGCCATCTGTTAGATGTTAGGACACGATTTTGGTCTTCAGTAATAATAGTAACACAAGATTAGATGAGATATTCTGATTTGTTAACATTTTCAGTAACATTTTATTAGTACTGTATATTGTATGTATACTAGACAACGTTTATAATCCAGAAGCAGAATATCATGGCATGTTATGTATATATGGGACACACAACAAGACAACTGCAATTGATACTCAGGTATCAGAACTACCAGTACCTGACTCCACTCAACATTCTTAACATAAGGGAAAAAATGTGTCATTTTTAATTTTTAGAAAGCATGTTGACCAATAAATGGTATCAGTATTTTTTCTATTCATCTTATGTATGGCTAACATGGTAGAATTCTACCGCATGGTTTCTAAGGAAACATTACCATCAAGTCTTTTGCAGTCAGGGTCAGAGGCAGCTTCAGCTATTCCTGTTCATTAAAGAAACATTGCAGTACGAATTCCCCACATCCCCCAAATTGATTGGCAATTAAATTATTATTGGGCAAGAATGAACCGAGAACCCTGTGCTAACTATGAGTGTCACTATTTCCCCACCAATTATCCTGTGTTTCTAGAATGTGGCCAAACTGTAAGGCACAAGCTGAACCAGTGGAGTGTGGAATCATTATCTTTCAGCTCAGTAATTCTCAACCTTTTTTCACCCCGGTCGCAATTGCTTCTCATACCATCCTGCCCTGAATCATTTGAATGATCACTACCACAATTATTATTATAGATACAGGTGCATGAAGCACCATTGTATGGTAATGCCTTATAGTGCTATTGCAACAAAACCTTCCATTTTTTTTCAAGGTTTATTTGAGTGGAGCCCTAGAGTACCTGAAGCCCTTATAGAATGGATAGAAAATCCTATGCATATACACAGAAATGTACTGGTATCCACCACGCTGAGAACAACCCCTAGGATCACCTGATCCTAACGCTTATGCAAACACTGAATTTCTGCCACCATTTCTAGCTCAGTGTACAAGGTAACGAGCTGTGCATAAATGTCTTGGATGCAGGGGAGTTGTAACCAAAGAGAAGCTATTTCTCAAATCCTCTGGTGTAATCTGGTAATTGCAACTGACATTCCATATTTTCTCTATCTTTAATTTCACAATGTGATGTCCACTCCCTTTATTGAGATCCATGATATCACACAGATATCCCATAGCAAACAAAAAAAAGGTTCAGTTTGGCAAGTTTTCATACTGTAAGGTCCTGGTTGACTAATTGAATGGAAATGTGAATGGAACCCGCCTATTAAAAGCAACATATGCAAAGGCAGTTCTGCTCTCTTTGGATCTTTCAACCTTCTAACAACCATGTCGTTAACAGCCTGCACTATAGTTTCTACAATCTACAGCAGTTAAAGCATTAAATAAACTAAAGGATTGTATATAATATCAAATGTCTTGGTCACGTAAAACAGGAGATAGAAACCACACACTTCATCAGCATAATACAACAATGTAGTGATGTTGCTTAAAATGTTGTGATCACTTTGGCAAAAACAGAAAAACAAATCTAAGAAACCCAACCTCACTCTCTCTCTCTCTCTCTCTCTTTAACTGTCGGTGCTGATTTTATCTCTGTAGAAAAATTAAACTATGACCCGTTTTTATACCAGATCTATTACACTTCAGATAGAATATATTATTAAGCCTTCAATCCCTAACTCAGCTTTGTTAAATGTATTGCTTATTTTCTTATTATTATTCTAGGGCAAAGTAGGCTTCCTGTATCTGTGCCTACATTTTCCTCCCAGACAAGTCATCACACTCCTGGCTGTGTGAATTACAGCATTTAATTATGTAGCCTTGAAATAACAGATTATGTATGATGAAATGGACATTGTCTTGGCTATAAATACTATGTATGCAAGATATACAATTTCACTTTTATGTCAAATGTAAAGGGTAATCAAACATCTCAGCGTCAGCATTCATACAGGTTTTATGATGTGTGAGTTTGCACTAGGTTAGACACTCCTTGGGGAAATTAGAACATTCCTGTTCAGAGTAGGCAGGAGAATTGCGCCACAGTATTAAAACTCAGTGAAATAAGCAATGTGGTTGAGTATGGATTAGCATAATTTACATTTACTCGCAACCATAGGAAATCTATATTCACTTCTAAGTTTAAAATTAAACATAACCCTAATGATGAGCAGCTGAGAGGTTCAAAAATGAAGAAAAAAACTGCAATGCAATCATATCCTTTCACTTTTATATTTCTAAATCTGTAAACATAATGGTATATATTTTAAACATTATGATTAGCGTGTACTTTGTAGATGCCAATGTTGTTATACCAATTATTATGATTTATGTTTAAGGGGAAAATGTTACCTTTCAGACAAAATTATTCATGATAAAGTCAATAGAGTCCATGTTTATTAACATATTGTTTGCACATCTTCTTCGTATACTTAAAATGAGTATTAAGGGGAAAGTGTCATCCAGCAATCTCAACATAAACAACTACTTTGCCCATTAGACAAATCTTTATTATATGGGAGCAGAATTTTTTCTAGGATGCTACAAAATACTATATTGATGTTTTATGAAGCTTATTGGCCAAGTCATGGACTAGGGCTTTATTATACAATTAAATTCTAATTTTTCAATGAGCTGAGCCAAGCCTTAATTTTATGTATCTATATAAAGAAAACAAAGCAACATGAACACGTTTGATAATTACTTTAATATTAAAGGCTTTATTGGATAGAACACAGTATATACTTGTGCCGCTGAGGCAAGAAAATAACGTTGTAAAAATGAGTAAGGCATGCATTGCCTTGTAGAGTTGTCTTATGTTACATTGTCACGAATATTGAGCTGTCTGTCAAGGTGTATTTTTGTTCAAGTAAATATCTCACAAACATGTTGACCTCCAGCTGATGTACAACTTCCAAAGTCTTCAACCTCTTTCTGGCTGAACTTCCTGGGAACAATCCCGTACAACAGCTGGAAGGCTTAAATATGACATGTCCACTCTTCTCATGTGAAAATTAAAATGAAGGAAAGGCTTGTATGCATTTGAATAGAACAGTTAGAATATTTACAGAAATGAAAAATCAAGTTGACTGTAATAAATGTAACAGATTGTACTTGCTACAGCACATATTTATTGCTTGAAAAGCAGATTGCTTGCTTTGTAAGTTTATCTTGCTGCATGTTATGTTGTGTAAAGTTTTGTATTCTAGCTTTCAGAGAAAGGATGATTTAAGACACAAAAACAACTATTGCTTACACGGAACTAAATATAAGCATCTGTCAGCTGGTCTGTTTAATTCTACTTCTTTCTGCATTTTTATTTTATGTACACAAAGTCATAAAATTTTACATCTGGTTTTATGGAAACTTTCCATCCCTTGTGGGGCTTCCTAACCATAGGTACAGTTCTTAGTGCTCTCTGAATGAAGTACAAATAAATGATGGGATGTAAACTCTGGAGCCCTATACTTACACAGTGCACAACCTATACCTGCAGTGTGTAGGCAAACGGGTGCTTTATGTATCTGCTCTAATAGCAACAATTTAGTGCCCCCTAAAGTCACCAGCATGGTGACCTTGCCATAGATCTTTAAGATATCTAATATCGCTGCAAGTAGCCTACAGTATGAATCGGTGACCAAAAGCACATCCATCAGATGTCAGTCAGCTGACAAATCCTTTTGGACTGAGAACAGATTTTTGAAAGGCATGTACTGAATTAAGATACCTAAAAAAAGGCACAATGAGGTAAATTCAGTAAAATAAATTAGCTCACAGGATTTTTTGATAATTTGCCCTAATTGACTAATACTAGTAAAAACTAGAGGTGAGTGGGACAAGCAGCCATTCTATATTTGCTCTCCAGTCTTGTCTTGCTGTAGAATGTAATTGTAGGAATTCTCTTCTACAAAGTATAAATACTGGTATAGGTGCCAAAACACACTATCTTATTGTATGCCAATTGTAGAAGTAAATACAGCCCATTTCATCTATCTGTGCCTTTGGTAAGTGAATTCAAAAGACATCCCTTAGAATCAGTAAGTAGTGCACAGTACCATGAGCACAGCCTGGGATTCTAAAACGTACAAAGAGCACAAGAGCTCACAATTCATCATAGTTTTGTCGCCACATGCTCTTATCCGCTTGGGATGGAAAGGAAGGGATGTTGTTGATCGTAACAGCTGGAGTGTGACCCACCATAAATGATAATTTATGTTTCTGCACTAACCAAGCTTCTCTGTTATTTGTACAAATAAATCAACTGTCTGTGACAAGATAAATGGAAGTTAAGAGAGGATGAGATTAGAACTGTTGATTTTGACCTTCTGCAAAGACTTAATTAATCTCTTCGCTCTTATCTCTGTTACTTGCGGAGTTCTAAGGTAGCAGTTCTGTCAAAATTGTACTCAACACAACTTACAAATTCAATTAAAAATGTAGCTATGCAGGCTACTCGGTCATGTAAGATTTGAGAGATACAAAAAAAGTATTATTCGGCTAATTTCTGCAGTTCTCCATTTGTACTGAAAATAATTTAGTACATAGAAAACATTATTTTTAAGAGCACAGATAATCTAAAATGTTTACAGTCTAATTACATTTTCAGGGGACAGCAAAAAAAATTTAAAATCTGGGAAAACATGAAATATAAGTAAAAAAATTAGGGAAAAGTCACATTCACAGAGGAAAATATGGATTTTCAAGGAAAATGGGGCACTTAAAATCCAGGAGATGCTCCCATTAAAATGCATTAGAATAAGAAGGGACTATAAAAAAAACAGTAAAATCTGTGAAAACTTTAAACTGGGGTACATAACATTGGGGTTAGACTGTATATACTCATTGTCTAAGTTGTATGATATTTAACCATTATATTATACTATTAGTATATATAATACCATTCCACTTAGATTTCTGAATGTTGGGCCCATTTATTACTGACCCTTGTGGCCAATAACATATTGCTCTGTGAAGCTACACATTTATTGTTACTTTTTATTACTTATCTTTCTATTCAGGCCCTTTAAGATCAGTCTTCCAGTTTTTCATTCCAACCATTACCTGCTAGGGTAATTTTTACTCTAGCAACCAGATAGAAGCTGCTGAACAAAAAGATAATTCACAAACCACAAATAATAAAAAATGAAGACCAATTGCGTTTTATCTCAGAATATAACTCTCTACAATATGCTAAAAGTTAATTTAAGGGTGAACAATCCCTTTCATTTCGCTTCTGGATGTTTCATCACTTCAATTATATTCTGAATTATTTTAAGCCATTTCCTCTTAAGACACTATTAAATGACTTACTAACTAGCTTACTAGCTAACTCAAAACGGGCATACATTACATTGTACAATACAATACAATACACTGGCCTATGTCCTATTTGTTAAATTTGTGGTGATCCTTACTGAAAAATCATTTGGGAAAACATTTTTGGAAAATGTATGTTGCATTGCAATTATCAGTTTAAATCTTTAATTGTCTCTGAATAATGTATTTTGTTCTTTAATTTGTGCTTCTGCCCTAGAAAATGGCTTATTTTATTTGCAAACCTCTGATATGTACAGCATTTCCTAGGCATCATGTTATGCATAGGAAATGTGGTGGAAAGCAAAAAACATAATTTTCTTCATCTAGTCTGAATGAAACCACAGAAATAATAGATTTTTACTGTCTGTATAGATAGGTCTGTGGGTGTGTTCTTAAGTTGAATTTGTATGTGAGTTGGAACAGGTACATTTACTTATTATTATTATTATTATTAATAAGTGCAACAAGATATATGTTTGTCTTTACATTGGGGCAGGTGGTTTATTAAATTAATGCTAATAAAGGCCAAGCAAACCACAATGCATTTCTGTAATAGCCTCTGTTTGTAAGTACGAGTTGTATGTAAGTTGAATGTATGTAAAGGTGGCCATAGACATATCAATTATGATCTTTCTTGGAAAAGATCTTTCCAAGAAAGAGTGTTCATTTCAATACACATGTGTAGAGCTGAATTGTCAAATATACAAGTAAAAACAATAGAATTCTACCTGTATCTGACGATTCAGCACTAACAATGGCCGATGTTTGGGTGCCTTCAAAGGAACCCATTCAAAATTTTCCATCCAGCCCGATCGATGAGACGATAAATATCCAAGTCTTCTGCCAGATATCGGTCGGCTCTTTTCCCACCATACACGCACCGAATATCGTACGAAAATCCATTTCATACGATATTATTGGTGCGTCCATGGCCACCTTTACTCGAGGACTCCCTTTACTTTCTGATAATAGATAGAAGTCTGGTGCTTAGAAATACAGGTGGTGGTACAAATTGACGAAAGCAACTTGTACATACTGAAATCCTGTAAATATAAACATCTAGCGTTGGAAATTTAAATATTTGACCATTTTATATAGTTGTCTTTATTATTATTATTATAACATTTATATATAGCGCCAGCATATTTTGCAGCGCTGTAAAGTAAATGCGTTTATACAACTTCATTATGTTTTACTTAGGGTGTTAGGTCAATGGCATGTGTCCTGTTAGGTTTAATATCAAACAACCATACAGGGTGTGCTTTTTTGGGTAATAGCATTTGTTCTGTCTGAAAAACCAAACAGAGGACGTTACACACGGCAACATACATGCTTAGGCAATGGCAGCTGGCACCAACATCAGCTTTTATTGCAACCTATGACAATTGACTGAAAAAGCAATACTGCCTGGCAAGCATAAAACAACATTTTCAGGAGATTGGTTTAGGGTGTTTTGACCACTGTGTAATACCCATTTCCTTCTATAACTATCACCAGAAAACATTTGTCACCGTCAACTACAGCCCATTAAGCCTGGAGCTTTTTTTTTTTCAGAGTGACAGTTTTAGGCTTATGGTACACATGATGGGTTTGGGCAACAGTTGATTTAAATTTTTAGTGAATTTTGGGCATGTTTGTGCTGCACTGAAAAAAACACAATTTTTCTGTGGGAGAACTGTGTACTGTTCTCCAAGTGTGCCATAAGCCTACATCATATTTGTGTTTAGTGTTTGCCCAGACTGGTTACAGTGAAGCTAATCAACTGTAACAAAGGCTAAAGACGTCCATTGATTCACATAAATTGCTAGCAGACACTGTTGTATCTCACTGACTTAATGAGGGGCTAAAGGGACCCTTACCAAGAGGCATTTAGTTGTAACCGATGGGACCAGCACATTTTCTTCAAAAAAGCATTATTCTTCTTCCTGTTCTATAGCTGTTTGTTATTCTGGCTTCCAACAGATATACCTAGTCCCTACTTATAAAAGGATGATACATCCATGAGTTGACGATACATTCAACTCACGTCTTTCAACTCCCTCTTCTCCAAGACACAAGTGAATAACTGAGATCAGTTATACACATACAATGTCACCCCCTCTTCACCTCTGTGTTCATTATTCTGTGTGCTTCATGTACATCTCCGACTGGTCAGACACCTGACACCTTCTCCTGTTATCACTGAAAATGAAAGAATCTTCTGTGCCATTTATCTGCTTTTTTTCCATGCTCTTGTGCAAACAATAAATAATGGAATGGCTTGGACTGCTGGATAAAACCTTTCATGATGTATGTATTGTTACAGTATATTTTATGATGAATAAGTCAGGTAATAAAAAATGTAATGTGATTTCAAAACGTAGAAATCATAACTGAAAAAAACAAAATCATTTCATAATAATGACATAAAGGCAGAAATATAAATGTACAAATGGTTTCTGATGGGGTGTAGATTAGTCCTCCAGATGTGGCTATTGCTATCACCTTCAGTTGTCTTTAGGATGATGTGAAATGTAATTGAGCAACATCAGGTGGGCCACACACTGAACATGTCTGACCTATATTGTATGGGGCAAGCTGTACAAACATCAATTTCATGGTTGCATCACTGTGTATAGAGCAGTTGTAGTAAACTTTCTGCAGTTGTTATACACCTGTAGGGTCATGTGTTGAACACTCCTGTTCACTAATAAAATAGAGAATACATAATAAACATTTTCGAATTGAGGAAATGTAAGTTTGATCTCATAGGATTGTCCTCTTATATGTGTTGAAACCAGTAGCCTCTTTCTTCCAGTGTTCCTAAGCATATCTATACTGCCTTTGCTGCAGAGAAAATATACAAAATACAGACAGATAATTGAGTTGATCGCTATTACAAATTCTTTAATTTTCTCCAAAGGATTATTAAAACTAGGGAAAATGATCTTTGCACTTAAAACTGCAGCTTTTAATTGCCTTTTGTATGCTTTGATCCGATCATATTTATATTTTAGCTGCCAAGATAAAACATTTACATACAGTATCTAATGTGCTGTGATATTTATACAATTCCCCCAGAGTACATTTAAAAATCTTGGCTATGCCTATAGGCACATTTCATTTCCTGACATAAATAGTGCTTGAACCTAAGGTCTATGGCCCACAGCAGTGGACAGGTTATCAATGGATTATTAGAATGTTTTCTGATGCTATTGCACAGAACTAAGAAAAATATGTTGCCAGGTAGTTTGTGCATATTTAGTCTAGTTTTAGATAGAAAGAAGACTGTAGAATTCCATTATTTTAAAAACCTTACAAAAAAAAAAACCTGCACTCCTGTTGAAAAGTTACCACTCTCAATCTTCCAACTTCTAGCCTTCCTGAGCAAAAACTGGAGCTATAGGGAAGGTCACAACAGGTTTTTACAGAGTACAGTAATTTAATAAGTGGAAAATTCATATTATGTAGTAGAAGTAACACATTTTATTTTCCTTGTGAATTTACAGAGCAACCTCCTATTTAACTTCTAAGCTTTTTTGCTTGCCTATAGTATTAGAATGTTCCATTCCTTGCTAGATCATCAGTTCGTCATAAAGGGGTAGCATATACAGGTATAGGATCTGTTATCTGGAAACCTGTTATTTAGAAAGCTCCATTTTTCATTTTCCTCTGTAATAATAAAATAGTAGCTTGTAATTGATCCAAACCAAGCTGCATTAATTCATATTGGTGGCAAAACAATACTATTGGGTTTATTTCATGTTTAAATGAATTTTAGCAGACTTAAGGTATGAAGAATCAAATTATGGAAACATTCCTTATCCAGAAAAGCCCAGGTACCAAGCATTCTGGATAATAGATCCTATGACCTTTTAACCGCTAAAGCCAACAATCATTTCTCACTACTAATACTGCTTGACCTCTCAGCCGCATTTGACACTGTAGATCACCCTCTCCTCCTCCAGTCCCTCCAGTCGTTTGGCCTTCGTGACACAGCCCTGTCCTGGTTCTCTTCTTACATCACCAATCGTTCCTTCAGTGTCTCCTACAATGGAGTATCATCTTCTCCCCTACCTCTTTCTGTTGAAGTTCCTCATGGCTCTGTCCTGGGACCATTACTATTCTCCATCTATACTTCCTCCCTTGGCAAATTAATAAATTCATATGGTTTCCACTACCACCTCTATGCTGACGATACTCAGATCTATCTCTCATCTCCTGATCTCAACCCAGAACTCCTAACTCGCGTCTCCTCCTGCCTGTCCGCTGTCTCTACCTGGATGTCGCAACGCTACCTTAAATTAAACCTCTCTAAAACTGAAATGGTTCTCTTTCCTCCAATTAACACCAGTAGCATCCCCGAAGTATCCATCATAGCTAACAATTCCACTATCACCCCCTCTCCCCAGGCCCGGTGCCTTGGGGTTATCCTAGATTCTGCCCTGTCATTCACTCCTCATATCCAGTCACTTATTAAATCATGTCACTTCCACCTAAGGAACATATCCAAAATACGATCATTTATCACCCAAGACGCTGCCAAAATTCTTATTCACTCTCTCATCATATCGCGTCTAGACTACTGTAACTCTCTTTTAATTGGCCTCCCCCTCCAGAGACTGTCACCTCTCCAGTCCATAATGAACACTGCTGCGAGGCTCATACACCTCAGCAACCGCTCCTCCTCTGCCTCGCCATTCTGTCAATCCCTGCACTGGCTTCCGTTACCTTTCAGAATCAAATTCAAATTAATGACACTGACTTTCAAAGCACTTCACAACTCTGCTCCACCCTACATCTCTGAACTCATCTCTATATACTCACCCACTCGCTTACTACACTCCTCTACTGACCTGCTACTCAACTTTTCTCTCATTACCTCCTCACATGCTCGCATTCAAGACTTTGCAAGGGCTGCACCCCTCCTCTGGAATGCTCTCCCACGGTCTGTCCGACTTTCTCCCAACCTTTCTGCTTTCAAAAAATCTCTGAAAACGCACTTCTTTCGAGAAGCCTACCCTCACTCTGCTTAACTACCAAACGCAACACCACATACAGTACCACATTTCTCACCCACTTACTTCGATCTTGCCCACTCCCACACCTTGTGTATTACTCCATTCCCTTTAGACTGTATGCCTATGCATAGGGCCTTCCTCACCTCTTTGTACCTGTATTGATTGTGATGTTTGTTACTCCATATATTCTATATATGTAATTCATGTGATGTAGTTGTATAATCACATTTACTTTACAGTGCTACGCAATATGTTGGCGCTATATAAATACATGTTAATAATAAAATAATAATAATATACCTGTATTAAGAGTGCATCTGGAACTGAGACTCAGATAGGCAAAGTCATATTCTGATATCACTGGCAATTAGCCTATGACTTGACTTACAAACTGAAATAATAACTATAGGTAATAATAAATAAAAGTTCTAGGAAAAAATCATATAATATATTCACTTTTATTAAAAACATTGATGCATGTAGTTATAAATAACTGACCAGGATTCCTTTATTATCATCCCTTTAAAAACTGGCCACATGTAGAAGCATCTTTCTGCATGGCAAATCAGTAATTAATGTAGATGCATGCAGCAATTGTAATGGCATTTGAGAAGCAATTCACATCTGCATTATTTGCTATTTAGCCAGGCAGGATGTGGGTTTCATATGTGGTCAGTTTTAAGGACAGTCGGGCAGAGACACACACAAAGATTCTGGGAGATTTAGTCATCCGGCGACAAATCGCTTCTTCTTCGACAGACTTATCTCCCCGAACTGCCATCATGCCGGCTAGAATCTAAATTGCCGACGGGATGGCACTCGGAGCACCTCGCTTTCTGAAGTCGCCCGAAGCTGCCTCACGAGGATTCTAACCGACGGGTAGGCTTTATGTTGAGATTAGTCACCTGAGGAAGAGGCGAATCTTCGCATGTGTCTCTGCTCTAAAGGGAGACGTGATAATCCTATTAGTGACAGCAGTTACTGAAACATAATTGATTTTAAAGTAATGTTCCTTATGTACAAAACAGCAAATATAAAAACAAATGAGACCTTCTATTTCAGACATATATTTTCCAAAGAGAAAATATGCTTTTCCAATAAACACACTAAAGTGCATTGTATCAAAGCCATGGGCACATAAATTGCCATAGTAATAGTGGGAGAAGTGATGCTATATGTTGTTTAAATCACCGTGACATGAACATCACTATCAACAAGGAAATCTGTTTCACTGACTGATACCCTGTTTGTCGCTGTCCATCATTTTCACTTGAGAAATTTTTGGACATAGAAATTACAACATATTAAGTTTCTTAGAACTGATGCTGCCTGGCATATGCAGTTGTTTTGATGGGGGAATAGAGAGTCTTGGCACCCCAGATAAAAAATGCATGTCATTCAGTGCAAAGGAGAAAAAGGTATTTAATTGGATCCTTCAACATTGTCTCCTGCTATCCAGATGGCTAATAAGTCTTAATGTACATACTCTTTGTACATCAAAGAGTGGCTCAGCTTGCAAACTGTTCTTCGAAACATATCATTTGCTTCAAATTATTCTGTTTGATGTCCACGGTCTCAGCCACCCTAATGACCTAAACTACTGTCAAATCCTAAAAGGAACTGGGATGTAGCATTAAAATCTTAGACATTTTGCAACACAAACACAAGCATGTTTCTCTATTCACACTGCTTTTTGCTGCTTTGTTTTTATATGTGTGTGTGTGTGTGTGTTTTCTGGGGGGTAGGGATGAATATAAATGTTTATGTTTTCAGAAAATTATTATACTTTTTAATAGAGCTCTTTAAATCTTTAAAGAAATAGTTTAGCATACAGAACTATTCCAGCACCAATACAACAACACTGTCACATTATGGTTCATTTTATCAAGAGCCAGTTATCTTACCTGTATGCCTTTGGAGTGTGGGAAGAAACCAGTTTACTCGATTAAATGACACGTAAGTTCAGATTGACCATACAAGTAAACAGAAGAATATATTTACTGAAGGCAAATATATTGCTTTATGCTCTATGTTTGTTAATTCAAAATACATATTAAAATAAGTAAGGAATTCATCTGGTTGAAAAGTGAAGGAAAAAAATGGAAGAAACTGAACTCTTAATTAAGGGAAAAGGAAAGCTAGAATTATTGGGGGGTACCAAGTTTTTAGGACAGCCAGGGCTGGTGCTCCTCATTTCAAAACATACATTGGCCCAGGGTACTTTACTTACAAGCATAATCACCTGTGCATAATAAAGATGGGCATATGTGAACTACAGAAAAATAAATACAGAAAAATGTAAACTGCATTCATTTGCCCAGGCTAGTACATTCTTTGAAGAAAGAGTGCCTGCCCAGGGTAGGAAGTAAGAACTAGAATCACTGGGGGGGAGCCTAACAATTTGGCACCACACAGTGATTTTACCCTTTCCTTCTCCTTTAAAACAAATTGAATGTTTACAGATTGTTCTGTCTTTCCATCAAAAGCCCATAGATCATTTGTACTTGTTTTTATAGAAAACACAAGATATATTACATGTTCTCTAACATTGTAGTAGTGAAGGGAAATACTTCTGTCATTTTACATGACT
Source organism: Xenopus laevis (assembly GCF_017654675.1). NCBI lineage: Eukaryota > Metazoa > Chordata > Amphibia > Anura > Pipidae > Xenopus > Xenopus laevis. The sequence continues at coordinate 63,180,057 of NC_054384.1, forward strand.
ACATATTTTAAACATGTCATACGCTCTACTTATTAAATATATTAAATATACTGTAGCTATATGTTAAAGCAGGCCAACTATTAAATAGAAAGTCGAACCATTATAATAATAACTTTTGAAGACCCAGTGTTCCTGGTGTGTTTATCAGAAACTGGGGGGCATGAAGTTGATAGAGAAGGTTTATTGAAACCTGAGAAGTCTGTAGTCTCTTCTGCTTATCACTAGGATGGCACTCATACATAATAGGTAAGTATACTGCTAAAAATGGTGGAAGTCAGCACAGAAATGGAAGATGTTCAAATAGATAAGAGGTACCTCTCAGAAGAAAAGCAGAAAAACAGGCTTTCAGGGTGCTTGAGTAGAAAATGTATTTGTGTTTATGTAGTGGAAAAACATGGTAACCTAGTGTTTCACAAGAGAAGGGACTGGCACTTTACTCCCTATCCTCAGATACATTATGTTCTTGTTATGTCCACTTTATAACCCTGATTTGGTTCTCTACTTTAGCTGACTTTTAGCCAATTATTTTTTTCTGAGCAATTTCTTTTGGGTAAAGAAGCTCTGCTCAGCACTTCAGTGGCCTTAAAGGTCAGTTTCGAACCCTTTAAGCACTAGCATGTCATCGATTAACTGATCACCTAATGTACCCAAAGTCTTGAATATCCTTAGTGATTCATATTAATTAGTGAAGGAATGTTGTCTTTATCTAAAAAGAAAATGGCTTTATTGTGTGCATGGCATGATATTATCCTTTCTGTAAAAGTAACTGTAGTTCTTGTTAAGAGGAATATGCCTTATTTTTACTCTGTTTCTGTAATATCAATGTGGCTATTGTGGCTGGAGAAATATGCAGCTTGGGTCTGGGAGCCATTTTTGTATTATACATCTATATTCATAATTTATGGTCCTTCCAGAGTTATAAACTATTTATGCTATGAATGACTGCACACAGGCTTGGGGTGTCTTACTAAGCTGTTTAAAAACACAGTGCCAAAAAAAAAAATCAATATTTGGTGGGTTTAAAGTGCTACTGACACTTCTGAATTAATGACGAAATTGAATTCTTGACATTGGGTTGTGCAGTTACTTTCTTGTGGTTTTTTATGACCTGACACTTTATTAAGCATTCTGCTGTGTAGTGTCAGGAGGGTGGGAATTGCTCTGTTGCATAGTTTCTGATCTTTGCTATATTCTGCTGTCTGTCAAAGTGCCATCCCCCAGCAGACTACTAACTGCACAATATAGGGGTATATTTTTGTCACAAATTCAATGTTTTCATTAGCTTAAAACAGTCAGTATTGATGGCTGTTAAAGAGATTTTCAAGTTTGACAAAATGCGTTCATTTAGACTTTATAAGTTAAAAATTGTATAAAATGTCAGATTCACTTTAATCATACACAAAGCTTCCAAAACAGAAAACCACTAACAACTGTTTAATTTTTTTTAAAATCTGTTTATATGAAAACCACCTTTTACTGATACTATGTCCGTATTTGTCTCTTATATATTATAAGGAGAGAACCAAACTGGGCAACTTGGCAAATGTGTGTGAAGTTTAAAACACCACAACAACCATGCCCTACTTCATCTTCCAGCAATCCAGATTTTTAGCTGCTGAGACAAATCAGCTCAAGACAAATTCACAATTTTTCAATGCTTACTGTGTAAATTCTAGAAATGACCCTATTGATTTCTTGTGTTAGGAATGCCCTTTTTATGATAGACAATTAAATAAGATAGTGCTGGTTGTGGATATAGAAACTAACTTTGATGTTTTTATGATGTGTTGAAATATTGACAACAATATCCTCGGAATAGACGTTGGCAGTAACCTTTGTAGATTGTTCCATAATTCACGTGCATTTCAGATATGCATCATTACATAAAATTCTAGTTGATGTTGCTGAACACTTTGTCTGTTTTATACTGTACACCTTGATTTTACTATGAGAAAATAATGAAGTTTCTTTACGGTAAATTACCCCTGCATTGTAGGGAAAATACTAAGCTCAACTGTATTTCTTGAGTGAGTGAAGGGCAGTACATTTTATTCTAGTATTATCACTCTAGTATTATTATAAGAGGCAAAACAATTATTATAAGCTATACAAATGAATGGGGTATATATCAAACATACAGATTACATACAATGATACAACTGCTACAAGACTTCACCTTTAGGGGCAAATTCACTAAGATTCATAGTTGCGCCAGGCGTAACTTCGCCGCACTTCGCCAGGCGTAGTTTCGCCAGCACTTCGCAAATTCACTAAAATCCGAAGTTGCACTCAGGGGTAGCGTAAGATTGCGAAGTTGCGCTAGCGTTGATTCGCGAAGCGAAGCAAAGTTACGCTAGCAATGGTTAATTTGCATACAGCGCCAAATTCAAATTTCAATGGAGGAATACGTATCAGTACTACAAATGCCTAGAAAACCTTCAAAACATCAAATAAATTTTTTATTTTGCCCTACACATGTGCCCACTGTATAGTTAAGTTGCCATGAGTCAGGAAATGTAGGGGGGAAGGAGGGGAGCCCCAAAAAAATTTGCGATCGTTTTCAGCCTATCACCCATAATGTAGAAAACACGCCAGCGTTTTTTGGGACTTAGAAAAAATGTTGACTTTTTTTGAAGCAATCCCTATCTACTCTATTGCGCTTCGCCTGGTCTGAGGTGGCGAAGGAAGTCTAGCATAAAAGGTAGCGTTCAGTACACTGCGCGTGTTAGTGAATTTGCGTAGTTACGTCCGTAGCGATAATTCGCCAGGTGTAAGCGTGCGAAGTAACACTAGCGAATCTACGCCAGCGTTCGTTACTGAATTTGCGCAGTAACGAAAATGCCAAACGCTAGCGAAGTAACGCTAGCGTTCGGCGCTTCGGCGCTTAGTGAATTTGCCCCCAAATGTCTACATTCTAGAAAGCCTTCTGTATCCATCAGATCAATTTACAGCAAATCTGAGAAAATTGCAAATAAATGCCATGTCTGCCTTATTAAGCCAATAAACTGTTTTTGATATGGTAATTGTGGAAAATAGTTTAAACAAATTCATTTTGTATGCAACACCAATGTAACATATTTAAACAACCAATCATGGCAGAAATGCCTTCTTAAAAGCCTCAGTCTCTAAAATGAAGTTGGGGATTTGCCATTCTTAAATAACTATTGTACATTTTCCATTATGAATTCATTGAGTATTCATGCCCATTGCAAAGGTCACAGAGGACTCATTTGCCTTTCAATATATAAATATCTCATGAATTATCCATGTGGTACAGTATCAGGGCAAAAATTAAAACTTGTATGAGCTTGTTTAATGTGTTAAGAAAAAATGTTAACGTTGGCACAAAAAGACACAGGACTATTGATTAAATGAACTTAACACCCATTAACCTGGAAGTATGTCTCATTGATCTTCTATGTGACATTTAAACTGGAATGCCCAAAGAATACCTGATGATTTTAGGTGCACAGTGTATGTAATAATTTTTAAAGGAAAAATGATCTTTATGTCAACAAATCACCACCTATAAGCAATCCTTAACGATGAACTATACACAATTAAAATGTATAATTATTTAATATTTTTAAAGGTAAAATGATCTTTATGTCAACAAATCACCACCTATAAGAAATCCTATGAAAAATGTTAAGCTTTCAATAATGATAGTCTTTTAATCTTTACCTTGATTCTTTACATCAATGTGCATGGATTTAAACTATGGTATCACTTACAAACCTCAACATTTTTCCAGCTGCCCCATTGTTTTTAAGATCAAAATCTTCCAATCGGACTCTGGCTTAGAAGGTTCTACCTGAGAATACTGACCTAGATCTGATTACAAAGATATAATTAAACTGAGAAAACCATGCCAGTTGCCATAATGTTTAAAAAGTCTGTGAAGGTATTGTATCTAAGATTATTAAACAAAAACTCTACTTTGAAGCACTACATAGGCACCTTTTATTTCCCCATACAACTAACAACAAACATGAACTTAAATAAGATCATTGTAATCTGAATAATAATTACCAAAACTGTTCTAACAGCTTTCTATTTAGTGAAAGACCAGTTGGGTCATCATGGAATCACATCCATTAAACTGTGTTAGATGAGATTAAATAATTTGAAAGCCCTGAAACTCTAAAGCAGCAGCTCACAAACTAGGGGGTGGAGGGGCTCAGCGTGAAGTCCATTTTTTCTGCTACATGAATCTGAAAGCCCAGATGAAAGATCAGTTATGGTGAGATGTTGGGTGAACATTTATTTGCAGTGCAAGATACTCTTGAAGCTATACAGACTAATACATGGATAGTCTCCTGTAAAAGTAATCATGTCATTAGCTAAAGGAGTCCCTGGTGAAAAGTTGGATCTTCAAGTAGGAATTGAACCGAAACAACCACTGCAAAACTTTCTAAATAATTTCCTCCATCCTTTAATATGTCTGTTAGTGACCTAGTTTCAACATTATACCATTATCATAATATATTAGTGAAAATGATTCTAAAATGTAAATGATTATCTCCAGTGTATCAAATGACTGGACATTTCTCATTACATTGATATACAGTACTGGATTGTGTCGTAAAAAGATACAAAGCAACACTGTCTCCCTTCTGCAGTTCACAAGGATATGATACTGTCCAGTTTTAAAAAAAAAAACATGTTTTCTGAATACTTTTCTTAAAACAAAAAGGTATTTTCTTGGGGGTTAAGTAGTAACAGATGCACAGTTTGCTGCAGGTTTAGTAAGCCATAGCAATCAGACTGATGCTTTAATTATTCCAACAGAAGCATATCAGGCAAAGTTATGCGCCTGTTGGTTGTTATGGGAAGAAGTAGACCTGGAGCAATGTTGCACCTGTTACTACATTCCTTCATTCCCTTCTTCGTTTGTTCACCCCAAGCAAGATTTCCAACTGTTTTTCATCATCATTTTGCAACTGGAGGCAAATGTCTTATTGTCATCTCTTCAGAGCAAATACTACATCAGCTATGACTAATTAATAAACAGAAATATGCTAAATGAATGAATGAGTGAATGAATGAATGAATGAATACCAGTGTCTATATGTTTTACTTAGAAACTACTGTAAATGCTGACTATACTTGTAAAGAGATTATATTTTCCTTCTAATATATCTTTCTAGGTCTAAAGTGATCCCAATATGGAACGAAATAGAATAAAGTTGTTGCCTCAGGGTTTCCTTAGTAAGCTGTAGCTAAGCGAAAGTAGATGCAGTCTTGCTGCTAATCCACAGAACTCTCCTTTATGTTCATATGAAAGTTTGTCTTCCAGCTGCAGAATTAATTCTCAAGCTGCTCCCCTTAGTATCTCAGTGCTGCCCAGCAGGTTATCAGGATAATCAGTCTTCCATAGGCAGGAATGAATATTTGATTATGGGATATGCTACAGGAATGTAACACTGAACAAACAGACTAGCCCATAAATAGGTAATATAACGCAGTTTATTTAGCAGAGCTCTATATCTTTGTCACATGTGATAGACATCTTTGTGACAGCGATAAGTAAAGTAACCAGATACATGTTTTCACATTATTGACCCCATTGCCTTTAGGGGTTTCAGAAAAGACAGGCTAATGTTAAGTTTAAGGCACATTTGCAATAAAAGATTAAAATGACGATTAGTGTGAATGACATTTGCGATCCAGTGCTGAATTAGGGAAATAGTCTTTTACTGCAAATTATATGAACAAACTTTTATCTAAAAGGAAGGAATAATGTAGAAATATAATTTGCTTTATTACAGGAAGGACATTAACAATATGATAGAGAGTTCTATTTGCTTTTCACTGCTCAGTTAAATCATTACTGCAGCGGCCGAGGAAGAGCTTAAAACTAAAAATTATATAGTCAGAAGCCGCAGACAGAGAGTTCTGAAATTACATGTCAAGAGATATTACCATTAACTAGAGGACAGCAGTGTCCTTCAAATGCCCTCCTGTAATATGTACAAAATCAATATGGTTTATCCCGCATGTGAGAGTGATTATAGTCAGAAGGACCCATATATATTCTCTCAGGATTACATCTGTCTTCTTTACTTTATGTGTTTTTATGTTCTATGTAGCAAACACCAACTTGGCAATTTAGCACACAGGAAAATTCTTTGATATGAAATATTGCCACAGAGAATTAATATTGGTATGTATTTTTAGAATATTGTATTCCAATTGGATGTCAGTAAGATTACCATTGTAGTCTATGAAGGGGCATTGTATGTGGGCAGAAACACACAACATTTTTGAACATTTTTTTTGCATTTAAGGTATTACTAGCTCTTTAAGAGGGATCAGAATGTTCAAATTATATACAGGATTGGTACCTGTTATTCAGAATGCTCAGGACCTGGGCTTTTCTGGATAAAAGATCTTTCTGTAATTTACACCTTCGTACCTTAAGTCTATTAGAAAATCATGCAAATATAAAACAAACCCAATAGGCTGGTTCCGCTTCCAACAAGGATTAATTATACCCTAGTTTGGATCAAGTACAAGGTATTGTTTTATTACTACAGAGAAAAATAAAATCATTTTTAAACTTTGATTATTTTGATAAAATTGAGTCAATGGAGTCAAAATTACAAAGTCATTTAGAGCTTCATTGATAATGGGTTTCCGGTTAATGGATCCCATACCTGTATACTAATAGCAATCACAGGAGGACAAAGTGATTAAACAGAACAGAAGTGCTGGGCTATGAAAGATAAATGGCCACCAAAGTAGAACAAATACAAGATATTTAGCATAACTTTGTTGAAAGAAGAATTACATCCATTATTATGCACATGGTTCATATTAGCTTGGAAATTTATTTTCAATAATTTAATAATTGCTGTCACTCAAACTTTCATGTAACAAAAGCACATGCTGACAACATATTATCAGATAGAGATTTAGTTGATTGAGCATGTTACATGGTTTAACCAAAAGTGAAACATTCTTCAAGCAAAGAAGTTACACAGTAAATCAAAAAGTCAGGCAAAAAACACAGATGTCCTTTAAGCCAGTCTAGCACTGAAATCAGCACTGTCACCCTGAATCAGCATTTCTCCCTCTTTATAGATGTACATACTTTGAGCAATGTTGCTTTCTGATTTGGATTTTCTGAAGTTGTTAGCTTTTGTATGGGTTTTTGACAAATTGGTCCTGGTAGGGGAATCTGGTCAACCTAACTGTGGGAATCTGGCAACCTGGCCAAGCAAGCATGATCAGCTTTACGCTAAATGCTTATGGGTGGTAGAAAATGCACAACCATTCTTGAAGACTCATACAAAGATGGAAACAGCCAAACAATGAACCTTGATAATGGCTTCCTGAGCCTGAAGCCAACTAGTATTCTTTAGGAATATCTCAGCACCTAGTATTATTACTGTTCCAAAATGATCTCAAAGCAGTCTCTTTAATGATGGTGGCTAAATAACAAAGGCTTCATGTAATTTGAAACACACAATACTACTTTTAATACACCAGGATTGAGAGAAGGAGACAAAACATTGCTAACCTGGAGCCTCATACATGACAAATAGTATGTATAGAAACCTAAACGTTTTAAAAAGCAAAGCTTGAGGAGAAGGACAAGAAGGTACTGGAAAAGAAGAAAGGAGATGGATAGTGTGGAGCTAAAGGGAGTAGAATAATGAGAACAGACAATGGTAAAATTGCAGAAGGGTCTCCTGGAACAAAGCTAATAAGAAGAAGTAATGGTCCACTGAAGCACTGGAGTAACTACTGCAGAATGAAAAAGACAAAGATACCAAGCTATTAAAGTCACATTCAAGTGGTTTGCATTTTTTATTTTCAGAACACTTTGTCTGATAGACTCTATATTCTTCACAAGCAAAGCCAGTGTCTGACTGGGACTAAAAACTCAGTATTCTAAGCACAGCTCATGGTAAAAATGATAACCGACCATCCTTAATTTCTTCTCATCACAGAGAAATGTTCATGCTGGCATCAGTACAGTAGCTTATACCATCATGTAATTGCAAAACATGGGATCCAGCAGAGACCTGTGTATTTTTAATCAGCCAGGTACTTTTGCATTAAAGAGCATCAGTCACCAAAGATAATCAATTAAATACAAGTCAATTCATGACATTATGCAAATTTCATACAGGAACTATAGGACGTAAGTGTCAATGGAGCACATCTGTTATGTGCTTAGGAATGGATGATATGAAAGATATACACGTTATTTCACTTCCATGGTGCAGGTTATTTTATTCCAAGGACCATCACTGTGAAAGAATCAATTTATTCATTCGCCTAAGGACTATACCTAGCATATGTGTCACACCGTCTTCTACACTACGCAGCTTTGTAATCTTTTTCTTAATTTCTCTTCAATTGCTCTATTTTATAGGCCTACTCATGGTAATATGCAGATGGTATTTCTTTGAAGTTTGGCACAGATGTTCGTTTGCTTTGAAAAGTTGTGTTGCTTTTCCCCATATAACTTTGATTTCTTTCTTTTTTTTTTTATTAGAATGCATTATTACATTTTTTCTACCACATTACATCTGCTTCCACAAATTTCAAATATTGAGGTTACCTTCATACTGGGAGAGAGATGGATTGAAAAATGAATAGAAAGACGAAAGTGCAGACAGAGAGAAACATATAAAAAATAGGGTTAAAAGGATAGTTTCCCATTATTATCAAGAGTGGGCACAGACAGCACCCAAGCCCCATAGTTATACAGTACATATTATTATAATAATATTATTATATTAATATAATGCAAATAAATTACATGGAGCTTAGGATGAAAAAAGAATGGTATACAAGTATCATGTAAAGGCATGTTTTGCATCTTACCCCTGATTGGTTACATGACCAAAAATTTGCTAAAAATTTTACCCAACAGTAATATACAATAAATCATCTAATAGGAGACTAAAAATATTTATTTCTTTATCAATGCACATGTTGTTGCTCAGCTATGACTAGCCTCCATTTACTTTTATCAGTAAAATCCTATACATTTTGAGGCACAATTTGGATGCCTGAGGATGCCAGCAAAACATTTGGAGCACCAGGGGATAGCCATCACCATTTTAGGGATTCTTTAAGTAAAACCACAATCCCAATTAAGTGAAGTAAATAAATGTATACTCTTTGGCTGGAAAGGTTCCAATGAAGTTGACTTTAAGATCTGTCAAAGGAGCATTTAATTTTCTCTCCAACAGACATATAATAAGATTGAGGGTGTAAAAAAATGAGAGAGCCAATTACATGAAAAGACTTGTGGTTTATAACGTGGAAAAGACTTGTGGTTTGGCGATCATTATGAAAGTGACTGTATGACTGTAAAATGTACGCAGGAATGTAACAGGATCCTGTGCTGCAATGCTTAAACTGCACAGAAAGACCTTGGAGCCCATTAAATGCACTTGCTGTAACACGATGAAGGTGTAGTAACAAGTAACTTAAAAAATAATTGCTTCTTTGGGAGAGAAATACAAAATCATGTTCTATCTATTCAACATCAAGGACTAGCTTGTTCGTTTGTACACAACAGTTACTTTTATTGCTACTCCTATTTATTTATATTGAATGTTTTTCATAGCGACATTGTAGTTATGTTATCTTCATTCCTTTTTTAATCAGAAGATGTGATGTTTATAACCTGCTCTTGTTATTTTTTTTATAAGCTTGTACAATTAATATATACTTTAGAAGTATTTATAAATGCATGTACTCGCTGCAGGCAAACTTAATTTCCCTATTATTTTCTAATATTTTCAACTATAGATGAAGGAAGAATTCAGAAAATATCTTCTATTGCACTTGCCAACTCTCCAAAGTAAGCAACCCAAACTCACTCACAGATTTAGTTTCCCTACAACGGGTATCCTTTCTCAAAGCAATTACTGTGTTGTAGTGATGGGCGAATTTATTCGACAGGCGCGAATTCGCGGCGAATTTGCGCGATGTGCCGCCAGCGAATAAATTCGTGAAACGCCCGCGAAAATCACTACAGTGTTGTTTTGGCTTGCCAGCTCCTACTTAGACTCTAATGTAAGGCTAAGTCTTGGCAAAAGCCATTTTGCGTTCATGTTGTGAGTCATTATGTCCTTTGGTCATAATGTTTTTTGACAGAACATGACATAAAACTAAGGTGCCTTGCGGACAGACACTGAAGATTTTTTATTAAGAATAGTATTGTATTATTGTATTCTTTGTTTTTGCATGTGTTTTCTGCTTTATCTTTTCTATGTGGGTGACAACTATCACCCTAATTGAGTTTGAAGTGGGGAAAAGAAAAAAAATCTCTTCATTTGTTGTTTGACCTTTCCATATTTCCCTTGTGAAATAGAATGTCTGACAAAATGTAATATTTGACACCAGGGCAAAGGTCAGGGGCTCACAGCAAATTCCCTACCTTTTCAGCAAATCCCACTTGTAGCCAAAACCTATTTTCCAATGCCCTTAACCATTTGTCTTTATAAAAGAAGCAATATAGACCAACTGTGATTTCTTTATGGTTCCTCATTCTCTATACTTCCTTTGCTTTATTACTTTCTCATATCCACAACAAAAACAATACTGAATTGTAAATATATAAAAAGTTCCCCTTTTTACTAATCCTATATATTTTGTATAGGCTGTTCAATCCAATACAAACTTCGTATTTGCAAGCGCAACAACTAAATAATGGAAAATTCAGACTTACAATAAATCCTACAAAACAGGTTTATTTCATCACTTTCTCTTAAGCTTAGGGCACACCAGGTATTTGACCACCACTGTGCTCTTACTGAGATCAGACGTGGCCAAAATATTCATGTGTCACTGCTGATGACTTCCATAGGCAAAGCATTTTCATACTTTGCTATGGGACTGTTGATAATACGTTTTGGGTGTTTGTCCACCAATGGTGTTTACAAAAGCATAGATCTTAAACTCATGCATAGATCTTAAATTCATGTTGCACTACTAAAAGTCAGTTCAGTAGTCCTTAATCCTATTGGTTTGAATGCCTGGTTACATGTCAAACAATTGAATCATAAATCAAGTCACCAGTTTTAGGCAGTAGAATAATATATTCTCCCTTGCATTTCAGATGGTCATGAATGCCTGAATAATTTGATCATCAGTCAGTTACTGTATATCTATTGGACATCTTGTAAAGGAACCCTTGTTAACAACTGTAGCACACAAAGCATGGAGTATATGAAAACTCCCCTCCAATTTACGTCAATGAAAAATGCCTGTCAATGTTGTGTTTTTCAAGGGGAAGTCAGTGCTTTTGGCTGAAGGGCAATAGTACTGGTGCTGTCAGTTGGTCCCTAGAACTATTTTGTACAAAAGTTAGACAGATATTTATTCTCACATAAAACAAGCACTAATACTAATAGCTATTTTTTTTTCAGATTTGGGGCTCTCTTTTTACTTGACAAGGGAGCATTGTATAACCGATAGTACTTTATGAAACATCGGAATATATATATATAGGTATGGGAACTGTTATCCAGAATCCTTGGGACCAGGGTGTTTTTGGAAACTAGATGTTTCTGTGATTTGGAATTCCATATTTTAAGCCTGCTAAAAAACATTTAAATATGTATTAAACATTATAGGATTGTTTGGCTAACAATGTGGATTAATGATTTATTAGATGGGATCAAGTACAAGGTACTTTTTTATTATTAGAGAGAAAAAGGACATACTTTTAAAAATTATAAAATGATTTGCTTAAAATGGATTCTATGGGTGCCCTCCCCTAATTCATCGCTTTCTGGATAATGGGTTTCCAGATAACAGATCACATACCTGAATTTTATAGATGCTAAATTGAATTGGTCTTCAGCATGAAGTTTCTGTACCTGAATTTTGTGTCCTTTATTTTTGAATTTAGTTGCCCTAGAAAGTGCGTTTGTCGATAATGATCCAAAATTGAACAAAGAACTAACTGTTTTACAAAATAATTGTAATAATAAAAATAATAAATCAATATACTAAGCTGTGTTTCAGTTGCAGGTTGCATTTTAGAATAATAATTTTGTATTAATATAGTTTAGAGACAAGAGTCATGTAATTACAGCTCATAATATCCCACAGATTTACTAAGAGGTCAAAGAGAAAAACCTGAGAAAAATCTGTTAAATCTCAGCAGAAATTATGAAGCACGCCACTAAAACACCCTAAAAGGCATTAATTATATTGATTTAAATCCACAGGGGCAGATTCAGAACAGCTCTTATGCTATAAAATGGCCCAGGCACCATTTCTTCATTAAGAATTAATTTAAATAAATAATTTGGGCAAATCATGTGAACTATACAATATAATTAGTAGATCAGACAAATGTTACAGCAAATATATTAGCATCACAATTTGGGACTTGATTCTAAATTCACATATTTTCTCTCTGCAGCTGTTTTAGAAAATGCACTTGTATAAAGTGTAGTATATGTTTTCTTATGAGAGAGACCATATATGCAATATAACCATTATATTGAATTGCATATCTGAATTTTAGAAAAATATACATGATAAAGAAGAGTAGTGCTATTACCAAAAATAGTAGTTTCTCTAAATGAAGCCTTGGGGCATTCATGGTAGGGCCAACCTTCCTCATACAAAGAGGGATAATTTAATAAGAAGGTGCAAATGTGAGTCAGATTTATTTGCTTTTATGTTTGAATCCAAACAGGTGATACCTGCTAATTGATAAAGCTGGCTGCTCAGACACTTTTTATATTACTATTTAGATTTGGTGACATGGGCAACATTACTTATAGCAACCAACTGGCAGCTTGTTTTTACATGCTTTTAATTGGTCAGTTAAAATAATGACACTAAACATGTGTTTGTTTGTTATGGGTAACAGGATAGTAGAAACCTTTGCCTATGTTACTGCATACCAACCATACAGTGAATACTTCTGATGATTTTCCCAGGTCTGAAATCACTGTCACTTCCAGTTTACATTCGTTCAAGCCATTAACAATCAGAGAAGGGAAATGACATATTGTGGGCACATTTACGCACAAAAATGTACATGCTTATTTCTCCCCTTAAAGTTAGCGATGGCAGGAAAGATCTAAGACATACCACTGAAAGCTAAATGTAGATAAATGCCATATTTATTTATAAGCAAGATCACCATCAGGAATCACAGTGTTCCATACTAATAAGTCAGCAGGGTGCTCCCTCCCAGGCTCCAGTTATTAACTGATGTCTCCCCAAGTGAAAGGTTCCCGCCAAGCAGAATTAGGGTTCAATGAAGAAAACTACCTGTGCAATCATCATTATACCTCTGACCTACCGAGCCATGCTATATTATGTTAAAACTCAGTTCAATAAATAGTTTTTTTTTCCAATTTAAGTACTCTCAGTAGGGTTGCCACCTGTCCTGGTTTTTGGATGTTCAGGTCAAAACTGCCTGCCCAGACAAAATTCACTAAGTTTGACACGGCTAAAATATATTTAAATTTTTACTTTTTCAATTAAAAGTTATGTGTAAGAACTTCCTCTGAAAAGAGGAACATGGTAGCTGTTATCTTATAGTCCTTTTTTCAAATTCCTTGTTGCTACACATTATTTTTGTGGATGCACATTAATGAAAGGACCTGCATCGTTGTATGTATCGTTTCTCTTTCTTTCTTTTCTAAAACCCACCCATCTTTCTGAGTTTATTTGGAAGTAATCTTTATATTCTGATATATAGTTTCATTGTATTCTTTTATAACAGTGACCAATGACTCACAAGCATGTTGCTCACCAGACCCTTGGATGTTGTTCCAAGTTGCCTTAAAGGAGAAGGAAAGCTACTGAGGCAGTTTATTGCCATTAGATTAGCCACAATAGTGCAAGTTATAACACTATATTTATTTTGTAGAATGCATTACTATACCTGAGTAAACAGACGCTCTAGAAGCTCTCTGTTTGTTTAGGATAGCAGCTGCCATATTAGCTTGGTGTGATGTAATGTCCTGCCTGAGTCTCTCCCTGCTGGCTCATAGCTCTAGGCTCAGATTACTGTTGTGAGGGGAGGGGGTGAGGAGCTAACTGAGTATTCTGAAGCCCTGGAGGTTTAAGCTGAAAGAAGCAAGCATAATACAGAAGCCCATGTATACACAATAAAAGGAAAGAAATGTGATGTTTCTTTTGACAGAGGACTCAGAGCAGGTTGAGGGTTTACTAGTTTATTTATATAGACCTTTCTGATAAAGCTTACTTGGTTTTAGCCTTTCCTTATTCTTTAAAATGGGTGCTTATTTTTTCATTTCTAGCTTGGAGGCAATTTTTGGTTGCATAAAAACCAGGTGTACTGCCAAAGAGAGCCTCCTGTCCACAAAGGGCTACCAAATAGCCAATCACAGCCCTTATTTGGCACCCCAAGGAAGTCAGCTAGACTGCCCTTGTAAAAACTTTAATTGGAAATATTCCCTGGAGACATATTTTAATACTCACCAAGTGGTGTGTAAGCACTCAACAGTCTTTTTGTTTCAAGTTTCTAAAACCATTGCAGGAAGAGGTTAGTATTTCCAACCACCTGACTTTTATATGTATGAGAAGCTGCACTAGGTTATAAGAAAAATAAAAAGAAGTATTAGAATATAGTATCACTCATCAATCCACAGATGTACTGCAGCTGGGTTATCAAATGACCTATGTACCTGAGTATGTATTACAGTTTCAAGTTCACCTGGCTTAAATGTAAAATACGGATTTAAACCAACCATATAAAAACTTCTTATTGGCACCACCGTTTCAAATACCATTACGCTCATTTACTAATACTGGGCAAACTGGCAACTAAGAAGTTACTCATGGCAACCAAAGAATTATAACATTTATTCAACCAGCTTGCAGGTAATGCAATAAAAAAAATATCTAGCCGGCTGCCATGGGTTACTGGCAAGGTGCAATATTTCCAGCTTTCCCATTTTCTCCAGAAATGTATGCTCTATATTCCCTCTTGACTAGGTCAAATCGGATCTAGTACTGCCAGAGCATAGAAAGCCTTGTTCACAATCTGGCTTTGATCATAAAAGGAGACTTGGACCTTGTGAAAAGACCAGTTAATTCAAGTGAAGATCATCCACCATAGACTTGACGCTGAATCCTGAACTGGTAAGGCATATTACTGACATTTGCAATCAACTGTACATATGATAAAATATCATTTTTTCACTAAATAAAGTGTCACTGCCCTATAAGAAACCGCAAAGTTGTAAAAACACTGCAAATTACTGTGAAAATGTAACTGATTTATAAATTCAGCCAACACAGTGGAGATACATTCACATATTGTGTATGCAGGACTGATAAAAAAAGGATTGTGATGAGTAAGCATTTTGATTTGTAAGAACAGAAATGGTTCTTAAATACTGCATAAAGCAATGGGAACTTTATAAGAATGGAATATTGTTGGCTCTATAAATGCCTAGATTACTACAGTATGGCCAACCACAAAAATACAATCCGGTAATGTGAAGAATTGATGTTTCTGGATTACCATGCCATCCAGGCATTTAAAATATGATGAGCATACAGCCATAGTCGTAAGCAATACAAAACTTTTTCAGTTTATCTCAAAACAAAATATATATGAAAGCTTAAAAAATAATATATTGGATTCATTAATTCAAAATTATGCCTCTACATCAAATAAATTACATAGGAACTTTTTAATATATTGTCATAACTCACCCTGCAATATTTCATTGCCCCATACATTTTACATTTATGTTTTTAATGCAATGAAAGGATCTTATTTTGAATAATAATCTCATCTGATAATCTCATTTTCTTTAATGAAGAGGCCAAATGAAATTTCAGGAGGTTTTTTTGGTGCTCTGGAAGTACTTTATATGAACTGTGTGATTTTTTGCAGCTCTGTGGGAAATTGATTAGGAGCAGCAGGAATCTGACTGCTCGCAGCATTAGTTCCGAAAAACAGCAAAATATTCAATTTTTCTCTTACCATATAAATGATTTTGCTGACAAGTATGTGCGTTCAATCCAGAAATAATTTATTAAGATTTCCTGGCAAATAATTTATCGTGTAGAGAAGAAATGTCTGAGAAGGTTATTCTTCAATGGAAAGGGGTGAGATATCACATAACAGCCTACCTACTATGTGACTGACACATTCTTTGGAACATCAAAAGACCTGTGTGAGGATGCAGTAAGGGAATTTTACAAGAACCTGACTTTTGTTCTTGAGCAGATGAAAGAGTCAGAATTCAAATGAATCAAAAGTGCCTCAAAGGGGAGGGCTATGAGGAATGACAGGGCTGAGAGTACAGGCAAGTGATCAGTAACATAGTCCAGTAACATACCCAGAGGCATCTACATAGCTCATCACAATCTTGTTTTAGGAGCTTCCCAAGAGATATTATTCAATAGCTAGATTAATTTTTTCATCCTTTTCCCATCAGGGTTCCCTGTTGGCCTAGGATGCTGCAAGGGCTCCCAAGAGAGATCAGATGCCATCGGCTAATAACTGAACTTCAAGTCATATAATCATATTCTTGTGAAAAAGCATGGAAAATTAAGTGACCCAGCAACTGATGATGATGATGATCTAGAAGGATGTTGTTAGTACAAAGGCCCAACTGACTTTATAAATTGCTATAGCTAGTGAAACAATCTTTTGTTCAAAGTATATATTTCAGCTCAATCCATAATGTGCTAAATGGATGTTCTCAGAGCCTGAATATATTGAAAGTGAATCATTACTTACAATGGAATTTGCTGATTAAAAGCCTGATTTATACCTTTTTATCCATATTTTCTTAATTTTTACATTGAAGAGTACTAATTGTAATTATTTTTTTTTACCTTTATTATCCTGCACTCCTTCCACCTAAGAGAAATATAAAACGTAATTTAAATAAGTCTCCCTCTTCCACCTAACTGCTATATTTGCTAATGCATTTTCAGTAAATGCCAAATTTATGAGCTCATGTTAAATAAAGTCAAATATTGCTCCTTTAACAAAATGGAAGTTTTTAGTATGTGCTGAGATACTTCTGAATATAATATAAAGCACTGGTGGAAAGCACACACTAATAGGGATGTCGCGGACTGTTCGCCCGCGAACTAATTCGCGCGAACATCGACCGTTCGCGTCCGCGCGACGTTCGCCAATTTGGGTTCGCCTTAGCTGGCGCTTATTTTTGCCCTCTCACCCCAGACCAGCAGATACATGGCAGCCAATCAGGAAGCTCTCCCTCCTGAACCACCCCCACACCCCCTGGACCACTCCCCTTCCATATATAAACTGAAGCCCTGCAGCGTTTTTTCATTCTGCCTGTGTGTGCTTGGAAGAGCTAGTGTAGGGAGAGAGCTGTTAGTGATTTGAGGGACAGTTGATAGTAACTTTGCTGGCTAGTAATCTACTTGATACTGCTCTGTATTGTAGGGACAGAACTCTGCAGGGATTTGAGGGACAGTGAGTTTAGGTTAGTTAGCTTTGCTGACTAGTAATCTACCTTCTACTGCAGTGCTCTGTATGTAGCTGCTGTGGGCACTGCTTCTGATCTCATCTGCTGACTGCTGTAATAACCCAATAGTCCTTGTAAGGACTGCTTTTATTTTCTTTTTTGTTTTTTTACTTTGCTACTATAAGAGCCCAGTGCTATTAGTCTAGCTGTGTTGGGGAGTGGGACTGGTGTGCTGCTCCTCCTAGTAGTTCACCACTACCAGCACCAACCAGAGTCAAAATTGTTACAAAGTATCTTATTTGCACCTGTTAGCTGTAGGGATGTAGCGAACCGCCGTTTTGGTGTTCGCGAACGCCGTTCGCGAACACCGGCAAAAAATGCGAACGGTTCGCGAACCGTTCGCGAGCTTCGAACACCCGCAAAATCGTTCGATTCGAACGTTCGAAGGATTTTTGAAGGATTTTCATCGTTCGATCGAAGGATTTTCATTCGAATCGAACGGTCGAGGGATTTTAATCGTTCGAACGAATGGAAATCGTTCGATCGAATGGAAATCGTTCGATTTTAGCGGCCGAATGGTCGCGAACTCAAATTGCGAACGTTCCCAAACGTTCGCGAACATTAGGCGGACGCGAACGGTCGAAGTTCGCGCGAACAAGTTCGCAGGCGAACTGTTCGCTACATCCCTAGTTAGCTGTTCTGAGCTCTCTGCCAAAAGCTAATTAAGTTAGAAACTGGTTTTTTTTCTGGCTGTTCAGTTCAGAGAAAAGAGGGACTGGTGTGCTGCTCCTCCTAGTAGTTCATCACTACCAGCACCAACCAGAGTCAAAATTGTTACAAAGTATCTTATTTGCACCTGTTAGCTGTTCTGAGCTCTCTGCCAAAAGCTAATTAAGTTAGAAACTGTTTTTTTTCTGGCTGTTCAGTGCAGAGAAAAGAGGGACTTTCCAGTACAAAAGAGGGACAGGGGGTTGAGTGGTCAAAAGAGGGACAGTTGGGAGGTATGCAAGTGCCACCTAGCTGTGTGAGCTTTTTCACATTCTGTCTAAATAACAATAATAATTCCGTGTCCATAAACACCACCTGAGTGATGTTTTTACAGCAGCAATAATATATTCCGTATCCACTACTGTATACGTTGCCCTTGCAGGCATTGTTTGCCCAGTCTTTAACCAAGTGCCACCTAGCTGTGTGAGCTTTTTCACATTCCGTGTCCAGAAACATCACCTGAGTGACGTAGTGTGATTTCTGCCCTTTACAGCACAAAACGCAGTGCTGTGTCAACAATGTATTTTTCCGATACATTTTTGCCCTTGATCCCCCTCTGGCATGCCACTGTCCAGGTCGTTGCACCCTTTAAACAACTTTAAAAGCATTTTTCTGGCCAGAAATGTCTTTTCTAGCTTTTAAAATTCGCCTTCCCATTGAAGTCTATGGGGTTCGCGACGTTCGCGAACCGTTCGCATTTTTGGACGCATGTTCGCGAACATTTTTTCCGCCGTTCGCTACATCCCTACACACTAATCTCTTCAGTCAATACAGTAACGGCAAAAAATGAAAGCGTAATGAAAATATAATGTACTGTTGCCCTGTGCTGGTACAACTGCTGTGTAGCCTTGGGGGCAGCCATTCAAACCTGAAAAAGGAGAAAAGGCACAGGATACACAGCAGATAACAGATAAGCTCTGTAGTATACAATGGGATTCTTCATAACTTATCTGTTATCTACTGAGTATCCTGTGCTAGAATGGCTGCCCCATGGCTATACAGCAGATTGTTTATATAAACTATATAGTGTTTCTGAAGCAAACAGACTCGTTTTACCAGCGCAGGGCAACACTACATTATATTGTCATTACTTTAAAACACCTTCATTTTTGGTGTTACTGTTCCCTTAAGCTGAATATACACCACAGATGGTCAATAATACAAGCCAATTAGAAGAGTTAACATTGCAGGTAAGTAAGGGTAGTAAGTAAAGATTACTTCTACTTCTAGTATCCAGCTTTTTCAAAGCATTTGTCCATCAATTTTTTTTACAATGATTACATCATGCAAAGAAGAATACTGAGCCCATTAACAATCTGGGGCGATACAATGCCACTAAGGGGCCTTATCTGGCCCATGGCCCTGCAGCTGTGTTTTGGTAAATCATTGAATTACTTTTCTCTCAGTTGCTACGTCCATGATTTTTTTTTTCAAAATAGAGAATTTAGAATTCAGGTTATCACAAGTCAAACCCAGCTGGATTACCTCACAGTGACCTTTGAATGTGAAAGAATGCTAATGTCAATGCATTTATTTTCTGTATATTCTAACATACATTCTTAAGGGTAGGTTTCCAATTTAACGTTTACATGACTTTGCCCATTTATCAGATAAACAGAGTCCTTTGAAAATAATGGATTTTTCCGTTGTTTGTCTTCTGTTATTCCTTCATTGAGACAGAGATTTATTAAAATTGGAGAAACTTTCTTCCTTAGATCAAGCTAAAATGGATTTCTCAGTCTTTGGAAAATCAGCCCATATTTCTTGAATCTTTTATCTCCAAGATTGGCTGTATATTCATATATAGGGAGAATAGAGAAAAAATATAAGCAGAAAGCTCTAGAAATGAAGATATACAGTATACTGTATATATAATAAACAAGAGCCACGGATGTCCTATAAAATATATCCTTATTTTGCTTAGTGATGTCATAAGTTATAATTGGTGCTTACTGTATATATATATATATATATATATATATATAGATTTTTTCACTTAAAGTGGACTTGTCACCCAGACACAAAAAGCTGTATAATAAAAGTCATTTTCAAATTAAACATGAAATCCAATTTCTCTTTTTTAATAAAGCATTCATAGCTGTTGAAACTCATTTAGAAATCTCAGCTATCAATCAAATATTGTCTGCCCCTCCTCTATGCCTTATGCATAGAGGCGGGGCAGACAATTACTTTCACTTTCCATTCAGCACTTCCTAGATGTCACTGTTCTCAACGCATTCCCCCGTTCTCTTTACCATTTAATTGTGTAGCCAGGGCATGGGGATGGACATCGGGTCCCCCATTCTGGTGTACAAACAAGATTCTGAAATGATGCAAGGCTTGCCTTAACAGTGTCCACAAAATGGCTCCTGCCTGCTTGCTATAATTATGAATTCCCAGACTGATGGAAACAAGATTCAAATAATTTATATAGTGTAATTAAAGTTTATTTTGCTTTACTAATGTAATAAAATAGGATTTTAAATAATTTTCTTGGTTGACGGGTTCCCTATAAGGGCAGATTAATCAAAGTGTGAAATTAGAGCTCGCCACAGAAAACTCACTTTCGATTCACTCCTATGTGATTTTATAGAAGAGTATTTATAAATAAATTCTGTGTTGACTTGAGAGGATTCCATGTTGTTATTGGAGATGGATTCTATGGCAACAAATATTTAAAAAAAAAAATCTAGATGACTAGATGGGGTTGCAGGACATTAGAAAGAAATAAACAGAAGCCAGTGGACAAGTGATGGCAATGTGTGCTTAAAGTATATTCGTGGAAGGAGTAACATTTAATGAACTAGTACTAAAATGGCAAGTGGTGATGTTTGAACCCTTATAGTGTTTTTAGTGTTTTTTTAAATTGTGGGTGGAATTAAGTTGGGGACTGGTGCCTTGTAGTTTTTTTTATGTGAATGTTGGTCCCTAGATAAAAGCCAATTGTACAATGTGCCCATTGAACCAATGTCTGTTGTAGCTGGTGGGTGTTAAATGTCAAAGGACAAAATATATAATGTAACTCCTACAAACCACCTGTCTGTTTTTTGTTCAGTGGATTTGACATTTTGCTTTAGTTATCCTAATGTTTGTGTCAAGGGGAATACTGGGGTGAGGGGAGTAAGTGGGTTTTAGCACAGAGGAGGTGACAGTCAATTGTACATTGACTTATATTATACAAGAAGCAGCAGTTTTATAAAACATACGTGAAGTACATGCCCACTTGGTTTGCAAATAACCAATACACACATATCCAGAGAAACCATGCCAACATAGACAGTGTATATAGTATAACAGCATATACAGTATAACATATTCTAAGCAGCACAATTTCACTATAAAACTGTTGAGTATAGAAGCCATGTAACAAGTCATTTTCAATGGGTATTTGAAGAATCAGGGTACCAGCAAAGCTCTTTAATGTTCTTCAAAACAGGTGTCACTTGTAGACAGAATGCAAATTCAACATTTGTTACTTAATTTACCCCCAACATGGTATTTTTAAATTTATTGTCATGCATGCCAATATTTTCAGTTAATGGAGCTATTTTGTCCTTACAACATGGGGTTAAAGTAGGGTGTAAAGATAAGTTCTCCTTGTCTCACATGAAAATAAGCAATTAATGTAAATGTAATCCTTTTATAAATGTCACGCTGACTTGGTCCTGGTGTGATTATTTATCTTAGGGAAATTGTAGGGAGACTTGCTGGCTTGGAGTGATGAAGTTGATACAAGCTGTGTGCTTACAAAAGGCAGGAGGTATCCAATGAGATGCAATCCTGTAATTCTGCAGCAGTATAAAGTCAGTCCTTTTTTACATAAAATAATGATTTAATTATATGTGTGGCAAGATTGTCTGCAGGCCCATGTGTGTTCCCTGTAGAGCACTGATACAACTGTTCAGCAATGTCAATGTGTCTTGGAAGGGCACATTATTACAACATCAAAATTAGCATTAAGCTTTCTATAAATAGGTAAAGCGTTTTAAATTATTTTTAATGCATAATAAAGCGACGCTGGCCAGGCTCCTTTACTAATGGTGCAATTAAAGCGCAGTAGTGGAGATCTGAGAATCATGGAAATAGTGCATGATGGTGTCATATTTGGACGTTCACATGCTGATATTTGGCAATGATTACATGAGGTCACATGAAATGAATAAGATGACCTTAGTTTCCCCTTGCAATGCATTGTCTACACTCTACAGTATGTAAAGCATGTGTTATTCTGTGCAGTACAGGGAGCAAAAATATTAGCTAGTTTATTACTGTGTTATAGACTTTGAATCTGTTACTCGTACTGACAATAATTCTTTTATTACATACAGGTATGGGATCTTTTTTTTTTACTTCGAATTTTCACTTCGACCCTTGATAAATCTGCCCCTTAATACACATGGACAAAATTTTATTGCTGTGAAATTACAGCTCACTATAATAAAATTCTGCCAGTTTCTATTCATTCCTATGGGATTTTTAAAGGCATATTTAACAAATGACCTCTATAAATCCCACAGGAATGAGAGATTTCATAAAAATATTTATTTCATTTGGCTAAATCAGAAGAATCAAGCTCCACCCTTATCAAGGATGCCAAGCCTTCATCGTTAAAAGGTGTTATTCTGCTACTACCATTACGATCATCCCGTAACAGTTGCTGCATCAACAATGCCTGGAGGCAAACTCCACCCTAACAATATAGAGATATCAATGACTTGTTTTTTACTAGTGAATGTTACGCATGATTAAACCATTTTTTCCAAATTAAGTCAAAGTAATTAAGGCAATATTTTATCTTTGTCCAGTTTATAGGCATTATTTATTTACATAAATATGTATCTACACTAGTGCAGTAACAAACAGCAACCAATCAGCAATTGGTATTGCTCAGTCTGGTACAGGCAGTATCATGAATGTAATACAGGATTGGTTGTTAAAGGAGAACTAAAGCTGAACTAAAGAAGTAGGTTATAAATTGTGTATGTTATGTTCTGAGCTTCTGTACCAGCCCAAGGTAACCATAGCCCTTTAGCAGTAAAGATCTGTGACTTCAAAGATGCCCCAGTAGCTCCCCATCTTCTTTTCCACTGATTCACTGCACATGCTCTGTGCTGCTGTCACTGAGCTTAGGGACCAATTCACATTATACAGTACACATAGAATATAAATGTCACAACAAAAGGCTGATTAGTAAATAAACCAGATAATTACAACATGGCAGCACAGAAACCAGTGCAACTAGCATCAGAATTTAATAATCAACCTTGTAGCATCAGCTTATATTACAGGCCAACCTCATTTTCTGCTTGATATTTTGCGACAATCCCTAAGATTCTCAACAGCTGCTCAGAGATCACTGAACATGTGAGTGTCGCAGACACTTTCCAAGATGGTGACCCCCTGTGACAAGTTTGAAGTCCTGGACCATTGCTGCTATTGAGGATCTGAAACCTTAGGCTGGTGTAATAAGTTCAGTATATAAAATATGCCATTTTGAGCCATATTCAGTTTTAGGGTTTAGTTCTCCTTTAAGGGATACAAATCTGAGGCATAAATCCTAAACATAATACTGACTTGTCCAGTAATAGTGACTACGCTGGCAACAGACACGTGAGTTACTGAAGCAATCTATGAAAACATGTACTTTATTGATCTAAAACATTTTAACAAGTCTTTTTTTGCCGTGAGATCATTATACAGTATTGCTGTAGGTGTGCGTTTTACAAGTGCGTTTATTTCTTGCTGGCAAGAAATAATAGAAGGATACTGAAATTTGCAGGTCTTTAAAAATGGGAATAAAGATTTTATTCAATGTTCCAGTCCCATACTGAGACTTTATACATAGTTTCCTGATAAAGGTCTCAGTATGTAAGTGAACACTGAAAATAATACCTTTTTTTAATACCTGGCACCTTTCCTAGGAACTACTATTGAATAAGCTGAATGGAATGCTGTAGCCCTGGAACAGAAACAAATGTAAAATGCACAGTTAAATCCCAAATCTGCATTTATTTCGCCTTAACAAAGAAGCACCAAGTTGATGCCGTGCTGGAAATGCTCTCCCTGTGTTCAGCAGGAACATTGAGCCATGTCAGCTGAAGTCATTGTACCTAAGGATAACCTTTCTTTTTTTTCCATTGATTCCTTTTTTTCCTCTGCAACTTAAAGTGACAGCTTACTGACAGAGCATTTTCCAGTGCTGCTCTGAATGGTAAACTGCTGTGTATGACAGAATAATACCTGATTACTGAGAATAGGAAGGTGAGCACTGCACATGGAAAATCATTGTTTGGCAAATGAATGCAGTGAGGGTGATTGCAGGAATTGATGCTAAATGGCAGCTAATAATTTCAGTGAATAGGGGATAATGCAAGGAAGGCATCAAAGCTAGCTTATTAGGGAAAAAAAAGGGGTGAGCAACAAGAAGTAAGCTCTCAGTGTGAGGAACTGCAGATACTATTTCTAACCAAAGCAATGTGTTGTATTTTGTTATTCTGCAATTAAAATAAATTATTCCACAGGGAGATTTATTTGAAGGAATACAGCCATAAATCTGCTCCCTTGTTTTTCATGTTTGCTAGTACGTATCTTTAATTTATCTCATTTTATGTTCGTACAGTAGTACCATTTCAGCAGCGCAGAATAAAACACCAATCACAAACAGTATTTTATGTTATGGCAAATCTGTATAATTCATTTTACCACAAAAGGACAAAGCTGCCCTTACTTGGCCCAACTTCATCAGTCTGTGTTAGTGTGGGAGCAGGTTTAGTTATTAGTGTACTAAAGTGATGGCTCTTTAACACCCCAACCCATCGTCTCATCTTTCCCAGAATGGTAAAGGGCAATGTACTTGACTAGACAAGCCTACTGTGTGCCAGGTAAAAAGAACATGCTGGGTTTAGCAACAGGGTCTATAGGGCCGTCCTCACTAGGATTCTACCCTCTTAAGAAAGAGTTTTCGGCAACCAAAAGCAATGTAGCTCAAGATCATTTTTAAATATTGCTTTGTTAAAAGTTGAGGTGGTCAAATGTTAGAAGGCCCAATATGGTCATAATTGGGGCCTGCAATTTCAGCCTTGATCAGTTCTTAGAATTTGGGTTCTTTTTTTTTTTTTCAGAAGAACGTGTTGAATCTATTCTAGAATCATGTGACAGGCTTGACAGAGCCGCAGTTGACTTGTCATTGCAATTGTAAGATTACAGTTACGTATGCTGCCATACAGGCATTGTTCAGTTACCAGATTTCACTTGACAGCAGAATATTTATAGGAAAAAAAGATAATGTCCATTTACAGATGTTGGGCATCTTTACTAAAGGGCTTGAGGCACTGGAACTATCCCCCAACAAAATCCTTATGTCCTTCAATGCACAATAAGCCATTTGAAAGAACTCATATTTGTCCAGGGACTTATGGTGATGCTGCTCATATCTATATTTGCTGACTGTTAATCCTTTATCTATTTCTTTCTTTCAGTGATATATTTGTGTTCTGTTTTGCATATATGGTATTGATGAAGTACGGTTGCACCTTAATTACATAAAAAAAAAGAATTCTGATTAAATTATAAGACACATGAGTGTACTATATCCTTCCAAATTACTGTATATATAGAGATTATATATGCTTTATTCCACAAATTACACCAATGCTTGGGGCCTTTTTCAAGGTTTTCAAGCAAGCACTTTGAGAGTGCGGACTACTTTTATTGTATGTATTAAACAAGGGAGTGCAGCTTTCACACTAAACATATATATATATATATATATATATATATATATATATATATATATATATATATATATATATATATATATATATGCAGTATCTACATACAGTATATATATACACACACACACACACACACACAAAACATTAAAGCTAATGCTCTTTTCATTTTGTTTCTTCTTTCAAAAAAAGAATCTTTGGAAGAAATCCAACATCTCCCACTGTCTAGGTTTTTTTTTTTAAAAAAAAAGCACCAATTAATATACTGTTATGTTAGAATGTTTTTTTTTTAACAAATATAATTAAAATTGCCATTGGTATCCAATTATCATAACTACAGAAACACTGGCCTGTGTGACCCTATCTTCTGTAGGCAAAAGAAAAAATAAATGAATTCACTTTAATTGTAGGTGACCCATCCTCTTTTTTTGTGTATGCCTCCCTGCTGCATCGATATCATTAGTACCTAAGGCTCAGGCTTCACAGACACAGGGAAATTAATTGAAGTGAAGCAGCAACATAACACAATTTGCTTTGGCTAATGTTTACCTAAACAATGGTTCCATTAAATTCAACTTATATATGTTACCATTACATGTGCATGCTTTAAGGAAAATACAAAACAAAGAAATGCCAAAAAATAAATACGAAGGAAAAAGAAAATATAAAAGCCACTGCTCCACATTCATATCCTTTGCTTGTGCCTGCCAGCATTCCAGGGACACAGTGCCCCCTGCTGGATCTTCTAAATAATACACTAGAAGACTAGAAACAATGGCATCAGTAAGCCTGCTAAATAAAGAAACCCTTACTTACATATGTACCAGGGCTTTTTATCTGAGCGTAATCTTCATATTTTTGTGTATATTATAACCCTCTGTTTTGCAGTAGAACATTAAGGGCACATTGCTGCTGCACAGAACAGCAAGTAAAATGTAAAAACAAAACAAAAATAAATAAGAATATTGCTTCAACCTCATTTACATGAGCACTGGGACAGCATTCCTCCTCCGCTTAACCTCTCTGACTTGCGGCCACTGCTCCTGACTCCTGAGACAGATTGTCCCTGTTGTTCAGTGGTATGACCCCTCGACTCATTTATTAAATCATTCTGCCAACTGTGACTGATTCCTGTCTAATTCACATACCATCTATTCAACCACTTTCAAAATATTCTACAACCTTTATATTGCTTTAAGATGTTAGAAGTGATGTTAATGTGTAGCATTTGTTAGTGTTTTACTTTAAACTACCTGTACAAGGATTTTTAAATGTCTACAATGTATACTGTATGTGTATGTGAGTATTCTATTTATATTCAGCTGACGCAGCTATAGTTCGCCATACAAACTATAATCCCTGTTCAGATTTTACATTTAGAAACATCCCTCTGTACTTGCTGACATTAGATTTCAAATGCACTACTTTTGCCTTTTGTATCTGTTGCTAAAAAGAAATTTATTTGTTTTATGCCCCCCTCCCCACCAATGCAGCAGCCAAGCCATGTGCGTAGCTGATAGGATAATGAGCTATCAGCCTGACACGTGAGACTGCATCTGATTAGGATACTGAGAGGCTAAACTAGTGCAATTCAATATGGCTCAGTTGTGTCAAACCCCTCCGTCACCATTTAATGGGAAATAAGAGATGGATGAGGCTGATTTTCTAAATCTGCCGCCATTGTCAGAATCCCTATGTAAGATATATGGTATGGTAATTGCTAAATCCAAGTTGCTATTTTTGAGTTAAACTAGATAAAGTAATAATGTTATATACATATATACATATATAATTATATACATACAGGTATGGGATCCGTTATCTGGAAATCTGTTATCCAGAAAGCTCCAAATTATGGAAAGGTCGTCTCCCATCAACTTCACTTTATCCAAATAATCCAATTTTTTAAAAATGATTTCCTTTTTTCTCTGTAATAATAAAACAGTACCTTATACTTGATCCAAATTAAGAAATGATTAATCCCCATTGGAAGCAGAGCCAGCCTATTGGGTTTATTTAATGTTTACATCATTTTACATCATTTTCTAGTAGACTTAAGGTATGAAGATCCAAATTACGGAAAGATCTGTTATCTGGAAAGCACCAGGTCCAGAGCATTGGCACTATATTGCATCAGACTGCAATATGACAATGATATGACAATATCAATCTACACATAAAATTTGCAGGCTATGTTGAATCTGCTTAATGTTACAAAAACACAGCTAAAGCCTTTCCGGTTCGCATTTAGATTTAAGATATTTGGGATAAAGGCTACACGTTCAACATACAGAAGGTACAAGGATACAGCCTACTGTAAACTGGATAATAACTGCATCTCTCTGCCTGAAAAGCAGCTGTTGGCTAGTGTATCCCATCTCACAAAAATGCAGTTAGCTGGAGATTATAGAGATATTTTTTGAAAAAAAGCGACTCCCAAGTAGTAAACCCTGTGTGGGAAAAAAAGAACATCACAAGTCAAAAATTGTAGCAATAACCCTAGTTAGGAGACAACACCTGGTGAGGGTACATTAGTTTTAGTTAAGTACACTATTAAAACTGAGCCACACAACAAATGCCATCTTCAGTAGCAAAAAGGCTATAAAGGGTCACTGTAAGGACTAGTTTGGGCTTTAGAAGGAAATAAGACCCTGCTGGATTGGCATGGCGAAATTATAGTCATCAGTTGGGTCTTCAGAAGCCTTCTGATAACAGAAGTATGTACGTGCCTCATGCCTTATACATAGCACTGCCTTAATACCACAATTGAGGGGCAGTTTTATCAAAGGTCGAAGAGAATTTTCCAATGAAAAAACTTTGAATTTTGAAGTAATTTTTGGGTAGTTCGACCATCGAATAGGCCAAATTCGACTTCGACTTCAAATCGAATTGAAAAACCTTTGAAAATTCGACTACTCGAAAATCGAAATACTGTCTCTTTAAAAAACTTTGACTTCGACACTTCGCCACCTTAAACCTGCCGAATTGCAGTTTAGCCTATGGGGGACCTCCCAGAACCTATCTGAGGCTTTGGGCAAGTTTTGAGAAGTCAAAGTTTTTTCAAAAAATCCTTTGAATCATTCGATTCGAAGGGTTAAATCGTTCGATCATACGATTTTACTTCGATCATACTTCGATCAAATATGGCTGTTTTCGCTAGAAAAAATACTATCGAAGTACTCAAAATCGATGGTCGAATTTCGAAGTTTTTTTACTTCGAAATTCGATCCTTGATATGATAAATATGCCCCTTGATGAGGCATTATGGGCAGAGACATGCAAATCATTTCTTCATGTCCCTGATTTGCATGTCTCTGCCCATAATGCCTCATGTTAGAGTTAATCTCTCAATTGTATTATTAAGGTAGTGCTGTGTATATGGCACAAGTAAATACCTTCTGTTTTTAGAAGGGCTTTTTGGCTCCATTTAGCCCATCTCATCCTAACCAGGCTAGGTTCTCTGTCTTTTATACCTGAAACTCCTAGTCATGCTCTCAAGAAAGCTAGATTACAAAGGCAATATATTTTTTGAAAATTTGCTCTGGGGTGTTTTTTTAGAGATAAAGTATTGCTGTCTTGAAAGTGGACAGGTGCTTCCAGGCCATCCCCATTGAAATAAATAGAGAGGTTGTTTAGAGTGTTTATTCATAAGCTACGAGAGGCAGGGCAACAAAACATTCAAACCCACCCTGTGTGCCACTGCCCTTAAGCTCCTGGCAAATAGCAAGAGAAACCTAACCAGCAGGAATCTAAGTCTGAGACTAAGTCCCAAAAGCTTGGATTTTTCTAATCTACTAAATTAGTCAATAAATATGTCACCTACTTTATATTTTCTACATTTTAACACGGTACAACACTCTGCTACTGCCCTATCAGCCATTGCCACCCCTAAGACTTTCTCTTCCTCCACAGTCATTTGTCTCAAGGATTTAGTTTGGAGTGAAATAGCTTAGGGAGTCTCCCAGTCTGACCACCTTCATAAAATTGACTGCAAATGGTGCCAGCCCTTTTATTTTATGTCATCTGTCTATTTAACAAGATCTGGCAGCACATTGACTCCCAGTGAGGAGGGCTGCTGCCCTTATCTCTAGTCTTTTTGTACACATCAGAGGGAGAAGGTTCTGATTCTTTGTTCTGTACAACACTATTGTTTGCTTCTCCCTGTCATCTAAAACCTGAGGAACAGTGGTGTCATCATCCTTTCTCTGTTTTACCATAGTCTTTTATACAACATGTGGCCCTCGATCTGTTGTTCAACTACAACTTACCCCACTAATTAGCCTTCAGTTAATCCAGATGTGATGGCTAAGTGCTTTTAAACTGCAGCTAACATTCAATGGGAAAAACACCAGAATTTAAAAACCCTAATGATATGACGTGTTGTTTTAACTTACTTAAATCCAGAATGTTTAAATTACATTATTTTAAATCACTTTTTACTGTAAAAATTTTAAATGGACATTGGTAGTAATAATCACAGAAGAATAATGCAGGGCTTGGCTCTAATATTTTCTGGAGTGTTACTGCCACCTTGTGGATATCTGATGATTTATTGCTGAGCGCCATCTGCAGTTTTTATTGTGCTTTACTCAGATATATATATATATGTCTGGATGCCGGCACAACTCGTATAGCGGTGTACATTGACTTGGTGCAAAAAAAGCCCAAAAGGATAAATATACAACAGAAGGAAGCTCGCACTCACAGGTCTTAAAGGTGTTTATTATTTAAAAATAGGAACTAACATTTCGGCTAGCATATACATTTCGGCTAGCTCCATACATTGTCTACTTAAAAAAAGCATTGAAATAAACCCATAATACGGATATATTCTTAAACTGGCCACAGACGTGCAGATATGATCACATGAATCTTTGTTTCTTATGATTTTCGGCCGTGTGCGGAGTGTCCCGCCGTTTTTCGTGCCATGGCGATCGGTCGTTCAGTTGATCGTACAGGTTAGAAAATTTCTGTTGGCTACCGATAATATCTTTGCATGTATTGCAAATCTGCCGATATTAGTAGGATATAACATTCGTACGATCTGTTCTTTTACAATTTTATTTAATCTGAAAGGTTAGTGACAGGTTGGGAGATTGAGGCTTCTGATCGTTCGCCTGATATTGCAGATATATCTGCACATCTATGGCCAGCTTTAGTTGGGATCAAGTACAAGGTACTTTTTTATTATTACAGAGAAAAGGAAATGTGAATTCTTTTATTAAAATGCAGCCTATGGGAGATGGGCTTCTTGTCATTCGAAGCTTTCTGGATAACGGGTTTCCAGATAACGGATCCCATACATGTATCAGTAAACAAACATTAAACAATGTCATGTTAAGTCCTGTGATTGCTGACCTCTACTTTGCATTTGACTTCATCCTTCTTTAAATCAGGCCCCTGGGAAGCTGTTACATTTTGGACAATGGCTCAGTGTAATAAATATAATATATGTATAATGTATAGTCAATGGTCATAGCCAGAGATGACCACATCTCACTCTTGCTCCATGCAGTTTAGGTTAACTGGTGATCCCATACATGTGCAGATTATGGACCAAACTATTTAATATAAAGTTAGACTGTACAGCCTATTATGAGATATAATACATATAATTATTGGGCACTGGCATATATAAGATGACGTCTAGACCCTCTAAAATAACACAGCAGCTCATTGGTTCCTGTATGGATTCTTCCTGAAGTCCTACTTTAACAGTATTTGGTTTGAAAATCAGGTTAGAAAATGCAGTTAGGTGAGGAACATATTACCTTACTGATGTGGTCCTCTCCTGCCTGGACTTTATAGACATGAGGGCGGCACATGGTCAGTTTGGCTCGCTTGGCACAACAGGTGGGTAGCCAAGTCATACAAAGGTCTGCTTCTTCGTAAACCTTGCCAAATGGACATATACCCAGCTTTACTGTCTCCATCTTTTTCTAATGTCTCTCTCTTGCCCTGTTATCTTACTACACCTGCATATTCCCACTGTTTTGCTCCTCTGCAGCCCCCCTGCTGTGTTGTGCACTGGGAACAGTTCTGAACAGCTTAGGAAGCTTAAAGGAATTGTTCAGTGTAAAAATAAAAACTGGGTAAATAGATAGGCTGTGTAAAATAA
Organism: Xenopus laevis; assembly: GCF_017654675.1. Taxonomy (NCBI): domain Eukaryota; kingdom Metazoa; phylum Chordata; class Amphibia; order Anura; family Pipidae; genus Xenopus; species Xenopus laevis. The sequence goes on from NC_054384.1 coordinate 63,212,099, forward strand.
AAAATCTTCTAATATAGTTAGTTAGCCAAAAATGTAATGTATAAAAGCTGGAGTGACTGGATTTGTAACATAATAGCCAGAACACTACTTCCTGCTTTTCAGCTCTCTTGGTTTACACTGACTGGTTACCCTGGTTACCAGGCAGTAACCAATCAGAGACTTGAGGGGGGGCACATGGGTCATATCTGTTGCTTTTGAATCTGAGCTGAATGCTGAGGATCAATTACAAACTCACTGAACAGAAATGTACCATGTGGCCCCCCTTCAAGTCGCTGACTAACTCAGAGTTATAGAGCTGAAAAGCAGGAAGTTGGATTCTGGCTGTTTTATTAGACATCTGTTCACTCCAGCCTTTATACATTACATATTTGGCTAACTAACTATATTAGAAACATTTTTTATTTTGCACAGCCTATCTATTTATCCAGTTTTTCTTTTCACACTGAACTATTCCTTTAAATAGTGAGTGCAGGCTTCAAACAAAAAGTTGTATAAATAAGAAGTTAAAGAATGAACCAGAATCTCACTCTTTAGTATAATACAAGTAATTTTAGTAGTTACAGAGTTTTGTATTCAGTGATTGTTACTATTTTCTATGAGAGGGTGCTCTCATAACTTGAACTCCGATGTCATACACTTGTTAACTGGTATTAAATTGTACAGCTCCAATTTAATAAAACATTAAAATGTTCATTGCCAAACAATATCCTACCAGTACATTATTACAGAGACATCTTCATCAGATGACACCTTAACACAAAATAAATTGCCTTTCTGATTAATCCCATCTAATGGTCTAATATTTTGCTAGCAAATACATCTGTATATAATTGTGCATGGTTAGTAATCCCAGCGGTGCCAAAGTGCAGCATCTCCTAAATGAAAAAGTGTTTGGGAATTGAAGGAAACTAGCGTTATTAATGCAGTTAAATACAGTGGCATTATTAGGTTAATTAATGTAGCAGCAGCAGTTTTCTTGCCCAGATCATGAATTTGATTTCCCTAGAGATTCGCTGTATCCTATTCATTTAAATGATAAGGTACTGAAATGCCCAGGATCTGTAGCTGTTTGTGAGATGAATTCTGATTTATTTTGTAAGAGAGCTCCATTAGGTGTAAGGTCTGCTGGTGCCACCTGGTGTTCAGAAATATTATTACTCAGAGGACACAAACCATTTGCATTATTGTAGGTTTTGTAGTACAGGTATGGGACCTGTTATTCAGAATGCTCGGGACCTGGAGTTTTCTGGATAACGGATCTTTCCCTAATTTGGATCTTCATACCTTCAAGATTAATTGAAAATCATGTAGACGTTAAATAGGCTCGTTTTGCCTCCAACAAAGATTAATATCTTAGTTTGGATCAAGTACAAGGCAATTACTACAGAGAAAAAGGAGATCATTTTTAAAAATTTGGATTATGTGGATAAAATGGAGTCTATGTGAGACGGCTTTCTGGATAACGGGTTTCCGGATAACGGGTCCCATACCTGTACCTGATTGTGCAGGCTGAGACTGAATGATTGACTTGTGGACAGACAGTGTAAATAAATAAATGTTCAGGGAACAATAGGTAAAGAAACAGAAATTCAAGGAAGAAACAAAGAAGAAGGATGAAAGGCACCTCAATGAGCTGTAAATCCTTGTTTGTTTTTTAACTACTTGCAGCTAATACTAATATGTTCTGCTCTTTTGTTTAATAAGATGAGCCTGGTCCTGCTGCTCTCTTTGACATTCAGCATATACTGTATACCTCTCTCTAAAAATCTCCCTCTATGTATGTTTTTTTTAGCAGCCAACTTAGCATGGCATAAGACTGGTCACAAATGCACCCTTTATGAGTATTAAGGGTGCTCCTGCAGAGGGCACTTCTTCCCTGGGTCTGGCTATGTTCTGAAACTTGCACTCCATTTTTGACTCTGCATAAGGTGCAGAGCACAGCATTGACAAGTGCAGTCTGCAGCCACTGCTTACTAGCGATTTTTTTATGATATACAAGCTAGGGGGACCACATATGTACCTCTCCACCCATCCCTAATGAATACAACACTGTCAAACACAGACAGATCTCTGTGCTCCAAAAAATAATGTAGATACCTGCAGAAAGACAATGTGCAAAAAAAGCACACTGTGCTAGTTGCACACTGCCTTCCCTGTAAATGGCAATTATGGGCAAAACACTCAATGACATGTTGATGGGTCTCATTCTGCATAGTTATAAATTATAAATAGGCAGGGATCAGGTAATCATAGCAATGATTGCTAATGATAGCTGTTGTTACTCTTGTCAAGAATACCCCAGGAAAGGAAGCCAGTATGGCAGTGCTTTCCTTAATATCGTAACCATTTGTCCAAAATTGTTACCAACACCCTTTCTCTCCACCCCCAACACTTGTACCCGAAGTCAACTACCATCCTCCTAATCTGAAAGGCTTCTAATATATTGAGCAGTGATAGTTCTGGGGGGACCCATGGGGGTCCCATTGCAGCTGCCAAGGCAGAGACGTTTGTAACATAAGACTGCATATATAGCGGTAGCTTGCTTACTAGAGCTGACTTTAACTAAGTTCTTACGGAAAGGTAAAAAATAGCAGACAATGCACATAAGTTATTTGGGGAAATCAATAGTAATGGTCGAATTTATTCGGCAGGCGCAAATTTGCGGCGAATTTGCGCAATTCGCCGCCAGCGAATAAATTCGCAAAACGGGCACGAAAATTCGATGGTAAAAATTTGCAGGCATAAAAAAAAAAAGTTGCTGCGTCCAAAAAAAACGCAGTTTCATGAATTTTTCACAGTTTTTTCGCGGGAGTTTTTGGCGAAGCGAAACGCCGCAAATTCGTCCATCACTAGAAATCAATAAAGAGCAACTGAAGATGATAGCAAGTGACAGTGGAAGAGAATGTGCATGTACATAGTCTGCTTGGACTGATGTGCTGGGGTTATGTATAAGCCATGGCAAATAAACAGTTATTGTAGTAATACTAGATCAATAAAAGCAAGCAGATCATGTGCTGCTATAGATTATCAGACAAAGGCAAACTTTGCATGTGCTACTATATAGCTGGCAAAGAGAGATAAGTGGCCCATCTCATCTTTCATCCAGGTTTTCTTACTCCTTTTTTCCCTGCTGGCAAATTGTTTATCAGCAGCCATTCTTTTATATCAAGGAGCAAGTGTAAAAAAGGAACCAAAAATCAGTTTATTTTATTTGTGTTTAACTAACTAACAATCTAAATGTGGTTGTGCATATATTTCTTATTGATTTTAAGTCTGGGGGAATTTATGTACAGATTCTTCCCAAGATCAGGAACATGGTACAAAATAACAAAAGCTTGCATAAATGTATTCTCAGAGACCACCACAAGGTGTCAGTGTGAGTTACAGAATGTGCAGAGAACATCGCCCAGTAAAATGCCGAAGATAAAATAAAGGTGTGCAAATCTATAGTTGTGTGCTGCATTGGTATAGTACAATATTCATTTCTATAGTAGACATTGCTGCAAAATATGAACACATACAAGGACTCATTTACATGTATTAACACAATAGAATTTGCCCCAATGAAAATCAATCTGCTTGCAATGTACTACAACTACAACTATTACAGCTTATTGCTGATTGTTTTACTGCATAAGAAACATTATCTCAGTATAAGGAAATAACAGACTTTTAGAAATATATTTGTACAAGAATGTAGCAACAGCAGAAGATAAATCCATTTACATCAAATGCGCACAACAGAAAGGAAAAAGTTACCTTGATAAGATCCAAAAAAATCCAAGTCAGATCAGAGAATATGGAATTTCAGGGTATATCAGAAGAAAATATAAATCACAATGGTTTTATTCATCATAGTAAATAAAGCAAAAGAAACGACTGCTCAATAGCCAGGGGCGTTTCTGCCATGAGTACCTTGCCTCAGACGGCAGCTCCCAGAAGTTACTAGGGGTGGCAAAAAGCCGCTCCTGGTAACTTTAAGAGCCAAATTTCCGGTTATTAAACCGGAAATTCGGCTTTTCTAGTGCAGATAACGCAATTTTGCTCTCTGCGTTAATGATGTGTTACCCCGGAACTTCGGACACCGCCTCAGGTGGCATAACAGCCTGAAACGGCCCTGTCAATAGCTCATTTAGCTTGTATCAAAGGTTATTATGAGATCTACATTGTGCAAGGTTCCTGTTATCCAGGGCTTATATATTATAAGTCAGTGTACAGACAGAGCAATGTCTGACCCCCCTTATCAACTGCACCCCTGCTGTTTTATGCGTAATAGATCTTGCCAGACTAACTTAATTTCTTTTTATGAGAAGGTAAGCAGAGACCTCGATTCTGGGATGGCAGTGGATGTGATTTACTTAGACTTTGCTAAAGCATTTGATACAGTGCCACACAAAAGGTTACTGGTTAAATTAAGGAATGTTGGCCTGGAACATAGTATTTGTACCTGGATAGAGAACTGGCTAAAAGATAGACTACAAAGAGTGGTGGTAAATGGAACATTTTCTAATTGGACCGGTGTTGTTAGTGGAGTACCGCAGGGCTCTGTACTAGGTCCCTTGCTTTTCAACTTGTTTATTAATGACCTGGAGGTGGGCATTGAAAGTACTGTTTCTATTTTTGCAGATGATACTAAATTGTGCAGAACTATGTTCCATGCAGGATGCTGCCACTTTGCAGAGTGATTTGTCTAAACTGGAAAACTGGGCAGCAAACTGGAAAATGAGGTTCAATGTTGATAAATGCAAGGTTATGCACTTTGGCAAAAATAACATAAATGCAAGTTATACACTAAATGGCAGTGTGTTGGGAGTTTCCTTAAATGAAAAGGATCTAGGGGTCTTTGTAGATAACACGTTGTCTCATTCTGGGCAGTGTCATTCCGTGGCTACTAAAGCAAATAAAGTTCTGTCTTGCATAAAAAAGGGCATTAACTCAAGGGATGAAAACATAATTATGCCTCTTTATAGGACCCTGGTAAGGCCTTATCTGGAGTATGCAGTGCAGTTTTGGACTTCAGTCCTTAAAGGGGAAGGAAACCTAGTCGGCGCAAACCCCCCACCCCCCCACCTGTTTGTTGCCCACCCTCCCTCCTCCCCCCTGGCCTACCCGTCCCGCTGGGCAAATGCCCCTAACTTGTTACTTACCCTTCTGTGCAGGTCCAGTCCAGGGAGTTCACAAACGACATCTTCTTCCACGCGATCTTCTTCCTGCTGTGAACGGCATTTTGGCGCATGCGCAGTAGGATCATTTCGCCGGTACAGATCTACTGTGCATGCGCCAAAAGTTACGCGCATGCGCAGTAGATCATACCAGCGAAATGATCCTACTGCGCATGCGCCATTCAAAGCAGGAAGAAGATCGCGTGGAAGAAGATGTCGTCTGTGAACTAGGTTTCCTTCCCCTTTAAGAGGGATATAAATGAGCTGGAGAGAGTGCAGAGACTAAGTGCAACTAAATTGGTTAGAGGGACGGAAGACTTAAATTATGAGGGTAGACTGTCAAGGTTGGGATTGTTTTCTCTGGAAAAAAGACGCTTGTGAGGGGACATGATTACACTTTACAAGTACATTAGAGGACATTATAGACAAATAGCAGGGGACCTTTTTACCCATAAAGTGGATCACCGTACCAGAGGCCACCCCTTTAGACTAGAAGAAAAGAACTTTCATTTGAAGCAACGTAGGAGGTTCTTCACAGTCAGGACAGTGAGGTTGTGGAATGCACTGCCGGGTGATGTTGTGATGGCTGATTCAGTTAATGCCTTTAAGAATGGCTTGGATGATTTTTTGGACAGACATAATATCAAAGGCCATTGTGATACTAAACTCTATAGTTAGTATAGATATGGGTATATAGAATTTATGTGAAAGTAGGGAGGGGTGTGTGTATGGATGCTGGGTTTTCATTTGGAGGGGTTGGACTTGATGGACTTTGTCTTTTTTCAGCCAGATTTAACTATGTAACTATGTTACTATGTTATTTCTATCCAAATAATGCAAAGCAGAAGTGTAACCAACAAATGTAAAGTCAGTTATATGGTTTAGTGCCAAAAAGGGTAAACATTCACACCCACTAATGTGCTCCCCATTTTTTTGTACTTGCAACAATCCATTGTGGGTTAACTGCTTGAATATTAGGATTTTATGTAAGAATCACAAGCCTGTGTGGATTATTTATCAAAATTCGAAAATTTCTGATAGCCGACCAAATCCGTATGGATTTTTTCCCCTTATTTATCAATAAATTTTTTGCAAAAATTTCCTGTGCGGGAAAAAACTTGATTGTAATAATTTTTCAAAACACAGATTTCTTTTCAGATTTTTGCCCAAAAACCACGAAATCCTCAGATTTTTGCACAAAACCCGGGCCCCCCCTAAGTGTTTGTGAAACATCAGTTAGTATTTGTGCTTTCCCCATTGTCACATACCTAAATTGTGGATAGGGCTATATGACTAAAAGCTATTGAGGATAAGATTTGGTATTCATGTTTATTTTCTATCCTACACAATCCACAAAGTCAGTATGACTGGCATTCTAAATAAAACTGGACTGTGCACTTCCTTTCTTGTTATTAAGACTGGGTCCCCTAATGCTCAGCACCTGCCACCCTGGGCCCATTCTCAGGTTAATGAAATATAGTTAGCATCAAATGGTTTGGGGTTTTTGTAGGCCCATATTGTAAACAAAGAATAGGCTGATCGGGAATTAGACCCATTGGAAGATCCACCGGTAGGACATTCTGACCCTGCTTTGTTATCCTCAGTTTTTCTTGAACTATAGTAAGATGGTTAGCATCATAATGTATTAATTTATCTATAACTTTATCATGACCCAATGGAGCAGCTGGAGAAATAGTGAACCACAAAGAACTAAATATCTGAAAAAACCTGCCCTGCTAAAAAATAAGGATTAGCGTATATAAGGCTTAAATAATCAATGAGTAGGTTTTCTGGGCTTAAGTTTAAGTGTATGTTACTTTCCCATAAAAAGTGATCTGCTTGTGATGTTCTAAAAGCCATGTGGACAAATGGTGCTGAACTGGAAAACAGGATAAAACAGGATAAAACTCCTGATCCTACCCTTATATTAGATTCTTGTAATATGAGGGTAGCCAGTCCTCAGTCAGCTGATTAGTGATAGCTAATGGGAATAGTAGTTCAGCACAAGCTAAGGAGGTACATTTTGGATGCCTGTGACTTTAATATTCCTAGTCCAGTAGCACAAGCAGTATCTTTATCCACTCTAGCAGCAACAATTGCATTCTGTCCCATCTTTAACAGAAATACGGCTGTTAATAGGTACAGCTTGTGTTTCCCAAAAATCTTTAGGAGAATGAGTGAGGAAAATGAGCTTATCGATTTGTTTCCGCTACCATTGCTGTCATGTTTGTTCTTTTAATGGTAAATGTAATCCTCTGCTTGTTTCTAGCAATAGATAGTATGGCTGATATTTTGGTCTTCATCCATCTGGGAACAAGCGAAACAAATCAGATAGCAATTGCAGAATGATTACTGCTGGTGCCTTTCTCTGGAAGAAAGAACGCTATTTGATCTTTATCCGGTCAGCTCCGAAGAAGATGATAGTAACACTTTGTTAGGGTGAATGGAGCTAAACAAACATGACACACGAACACAAAAGAACAGGTCGCTGGAAAATTCATTATAACAGATAACAAGGACATCTTTCAGACACAATATTATACTTAACAAGCATTTTACAACAATACTTGGCTGTTGCATTGCTATATGACCCTAAGCTTTCTGTAACTGGGGGGAAAAAATTCAAAATACATGTTATACGGAATGTCTCTGGCTTGAAAAGAACTAAAACTTTTGTTCTAAAACATTTATTATTGCACAGTCCAGAGGTGAAACAAGGTCACTTTAAGTGAGAATTAAGTATACACAGTAACTTTTAATGTACATTCATATTTTAAAAAGTAGTTTTTTAGTGTCAGTATCAAATTAAGGGTCGAAGTAAAAATTTGACTTTTTTTTTGTGAATTATCCAAACTCGATTCGAGTTTTAATTTGAATTTGAATTTCGAGATTTATCATAATGTGGCCCTATAAGAACTGGAATTCGACTATTCGCCACCTAAAACCTGCCGAATTACTGTATAAGTCAATGTGAGAGGTCCAGGGATCCTTTTGGTGATGTTTGTAGTCTTCCTGACATTCTCGAATCGATGTTTTTCAAATTCGAATCGAGTTTTTATAATTCAAATTGAATTTGATTCGAGTTTTCAGATCAGTCAAATTTTACTAGTTTTAACAATTCGATTTTATTAATAAATTTCAATTAGCTGAATTTCGAGTTTAGGGGAGTTTTAAAAAAACTCACATGAATTCAGAATTCGACCCTTGATAAATGTGCCCATAAGTTTTGTTGAGATAATTATTCAATAGAGGTTTTTTAAATGTTATACTTTCTTTTGTTTGGCCTGCCTGTGGATTTCCAGAGTGCCCACTACCTCCTGTTTGTTTTTACATAATTAAAGGGCCTCCAACGCTGCAACAGTTCATGGGTTTTAGCAACTCCAGTGTTTTGTACACTCATTTCAAATAGATACAAAAGTTCCTATACTTATCTAGAGCACTAAGATATTATTTTAGAAGTGCTGTCTCCTATTTGGCTGCTGGGGCGCTTTTCATTTGCTCTCATTTTATTGATGTGTCAAGCACTGCGTAACATGTGTCAATAGAAGCAACAGTATCTATTTAACATTCATACGGGTCCACCAAATAAGGATAGCATCTGCTTTTTCCTGCACTGTGCTTTGCTTCTATACACACACAGCCTAGACTGCAAGCAGTGGCGGGGACTGCTCAGCATAAAGGCCAGTTAAGGTGACAGCTTGGGAAAATGGCAATTTACTCTCCTAGATACACCTACTATATGGTCAATTAGGGTAAGATGTATTTGTCATCCTAGATAGTCTCGAAACTGACTGATCCCCTGATCTTTTTCTATACCTGTATTAAGGAGGGCCCTGGAAAAAGGTTGGACCTTCAAGAAAGGCCCTGGTTAAAGTGGGTCTGGAACTGAAAGCATATGACAACCACTGCCTTATACCCACATAAGCGAAACAACGTTCTATGTCCATACCATATCTATGTAAATGATTATATCAGTCTTGCCAATAGTATTCAATCTTCCTATGTGTATGTGATACATTTTTCCAAGTGTCTCAAGCACACAATCTGGTGTAACACTGTAGTAGTGCCATGCATGCAGTAGGCAAATGGATGCATTGGATATAAGGTGATGTTTTGTGTCTGACCTACCCTTGTCTAATTAACTAACCCCACTATCACTGCGGGTGTAATAATGAAGTAAGAAATACTAAACTATATATTACCCTCTCTCTGTCTATCCTGAGCTTACAGCGCTGGTTTATTCTACACAAATTTCACTGACCTACCCTTGTGCCTGCTACTAAAACCACTGTGCCTGCCTAGGTGCTGACGCACAGAATAGACTTTGGCCCCAAATGCATATTCACACATTTTATATCTGAAATGCTCTCTGTTTGCCTGTACCCGGCCAACACAGTGACTCCCGGTTCCGTCATAGGGGCTGAATCTTGGCCTGTATATATCCACAGGTTGAGATTCAGCCTGATGTGGTCGTAGACTAACATCTCAAAACTACAGACTTTGAATCCACACAAAATGCTAAAGCAAGGATCCAAAGTTTATCCTATAAATTGCTGCCTGCATCCCTTTTGTTGAAATCTCTTTCTATGCTACATAGCCTTCCCTAAAGCAGCACCACATTTCTGGCACCCAGACCATTAATATATGTCAAGTTGCAAGTCTTCATACCATTAAAATATTGCAGATATGGCATTTAGCCAAGGTGGCATTTAGATAATGCTCCGTATACTACATGTCTTTCCTAAACTGATACATGCTGTGTCTGTTGCAGTCTCTAAAGTATTATAATATATTAATGATGTTGGAGAAGAGATCTCTTCTTCATGTTTATTATTAATGCCTTTCTCTTTTCTTACCTCCAAACATTCATAGAGGTTATGCTGTGTCAGAAAGAATTTTCTAAAGTCTCCAGAAGTGGTTTTTAGCAGTGCCCTATGCTCTGTTGCAGGCAGACCTCACTGAAAATGCTGCAGGCGCTATAGAAATGTAGAAATGTAGTCAGCAATTGAGATCAAACAGACCAGCAATTCACTGCACCACGATACATGCTTCCTGTTTCCATAAACCTACAGTAGATATGGCAAAGCTTATTACTTATTAACAGCTTATTCCCTCATGCGACTTTCCCTTATGCAATAGGCAAAAAAAATAAAAGTGATGTATAAATGGAATAACATTTGATCCCATAATGATACAGGTAAGGCTTTTTGGTGCCGAAACCCATTATGCAGAAAGATCCGAATTAAGGGATGGCCATCTCTCACAGACTCCATTTTAATCAAATAATGCAACTTAAAAAATATTTTTTTTTCTCTGTAATAATAAAACAATGCCTTGTACTTGATCCCAACAAAGAAATAATTAATCCTTATTGGTGGTAAAACAATCCGATTGGGTTTAATTGATGTTGTATTAGGAATAAATGATTTGCAAAGTAATTTACTCAAAGCATTTATTTGTGCAAGCTACTCAGAGCAAATAACAGCGAAAAAAGCAGTATATTATAAGCATTATATTATATTGAACAACAGCAGGTCAGCCACTCCCTCCTGATGCGTTTGCACCATTAGGCGCTTCATCACCTTTCTAACATAACATAATGCTTTTTTTTGCTGTTGTTTACTGTGATTGTTTTGCACCAGTAATTTCTGTGGGTGAGTTACAGTAACTTGCAAATAATTTCTTCCTAATACTATATGTTATAGAACCATTTGCTTGGTGCTCACTTGTTGACAGTAATTTTTCATTTAAATAATAGTTTAATTCATGGTAAAATTATTTGCTAGTACACTAAGGGGCTGATTCACTAAGCTCGAGTGAAGGATTCGAATGAAAAATACTTCGAATTTCGAAGTATTTTTTGGGTACTTCGACCATCGAATTGGTTAAATTCGTTCGAATTCGAACGAAATCGAACGAATCGAACGAAAAATCGTTCGACTATTCGACCATTCGATAGTCGAAGTACTTCCCCTTTAAAAAAAACTTCGACCCCCTACTTCGGCAGCTAAAAGCTACCGAAGTCAATGTTAGCCTATGGGGAAGGTCCCCATAGGCTTGCCTGTGATTTTTTGATCGAAGGATTTTCCTTCGATCGTTGGATTAAAATCCTTCGAATCGTTCGATTCGAAGGATTTAATCGTTCGATCGAACGGAAAATCCTTCGATCGATCGATCGCAGGATTAGCGCTAAATCCTTCGACTTCGATATTCGAAGTCGAAGGATTTCAATCCGAGGGTCGAATTTCGAAGTATTTTTAACTTCGAAATTCGACCCTTAGTGAATCGGCCCCTTAAGGTATGGAGATCCAAATTACAGAAAGATCCCTTACCCAGACACCCAAGATCCTGATTGGATAACAGTCCCCATGCCGGGACCATAGAAGCTTTCTCTCTACAAAATATCTTTTTGAAAAAATAAATTCTAAGATAATTAAAAGCAGTCATGATTGCAATCTATACACTAAAATGGGAGAGTGGAGATCTCAGGCACCTGTCCTGACAGAACAATATGATTCATTTATTTTGACATTTCGAGCCATTATTTGCAACCAAATAATTGTTCCTAAAACTAAAAGCAAAGGAACAAATTAAATTGATTTCCAATTTTCCATAGCAACCAAGGCATACCCAAAGTGAGACAAACTCTAGATTGTTTCCATGTAGCCCGTGCAGCCTTTCTCGCTAATAATACGGTGTTAAATCATTTGCATAATTATTCCATTACAATGTGTAATTACCTGGCAAGAAGACACGCTCCCAAAGTAAATAATAGAACACAATCATTTTAACTGTAACGGTAGATTCAATTATTTTGTATACAGTACATTGTGCTGCAAATGCTTGATTAAGAAAGGCACATAAGAAACCTATTTAAATTTAAAACTCTGCATAAGTATCACAAACTTACATACAGTGCAAATGCCCTTGAAATATCACTCAACACACATAACCATTTAGTGAAGAACAAAATTGCAATGCATGCATGTATGTGAAATGTAACCCCACCTGTTGGTCTTCTTAGACCCAAGACTGAGATTATACTATACTATGGGGCTGATTTAGCAACATTAGAATTTTCTTTTTTACCATGATTCGATATTTTGTGCTTAAAATCATGCAATTCAATATTATATCAAAAACACCAATTTTTTAAAATTTATTTAGAGAATAAATTAAACTCAGATGTAAAACATATGCTTCTAAAACCTTGCAAGGTCATGTAGAAAATGGGAGCTGTCCTAGGCAAAATGTATGCGGTTTATTTAATTTGAGCCCTTCTAATTTTTTGAGAACCCATTTTAAATGCTGAATATAATGGCAAGTCAGTGTTTTATTTTAATGGTTTTATTCGATTCAAAGAATGTTAAAAAAAACACGAACATTGTGCAAATGTTAATTTCGATACATAAGGCCCTATATGTGCATCTATAACAAAATCAATTATATTCACAGGAGAACAGGCAAGAAGCACCTCACAAACAATTTTATAGTAAAGAGTGTGCGATAAATCAACATATAGGAAACATTTTATTTGAATTCATTCAACTCATCATTTCTTAATGTGGAGACTGTTCTCTGGGATCTCAGAGAAGGCATAGCATTAAATAACAAGCCACAGCCACCATCCAACACCCATGCAGCTCTCAGCTGTATTAAGGATCATCAGGGTCATGCTGTTCTGCAGAGCAGGAATTAGTGAGTCTTTGCAGAACCCCTATGGAAGAAGACATCTGGAGTAGTTGTAACTTTGGTCCCTAATGGCTAGGGGGATTTTACACTTACACTGATTTATAGGATGACAGCATATACTTTTTAGTATACAGTATCTTTTGGCTTTTACACGGTATTACCAGATATTTCAATATATTAGTCATTTTCTCATTATAATGCAAGTGGTATTTCAGAATCAGCGTTCCACTGAAGTAGAACCGAGTTAGCAGGAACAAGTGCACAGAGAGATTAGGGACTAGATGCTAAAATGATTGTGAAAGCATGGCAAGCATTTCCATTTCCAATAAGAAATAAGAAATTAGAAAGCATGGTGCAGAATGTAAAACAGAAAGGAATAACACAGTGCAGAGAGGTGAAAAGCTGAGGCAGGCTTTGGTAGAGAGATATTTGGTGAATACAAATCATATTTTCCTAATGAAACAAGTTGCTAGAGGCCAAGTAATGGACAGCTATGCGGTATTTAATGCAGCAAAAACGTAGAGCAGCTTAATTAGCATTTTAAGTTACTAAAGTATCCAAAAAGAATCTTCTTGTGTCAGCTGTTTTTATTCTAGGACAAAATGCGAAAGTGCAGCAATTAGCACAGCAAGGTAGCAGCACGAATCAAGCAGCTTACCAAGTGAAATTGTATTCCCTGATAAAATCATAAGACAAACACAGCTTTTCATATATATATATAAAAGGCAAATCTATTCCATGACTTATAACAAGCAATTTTTGTTTTGTGGTTAACTAGAAAACCAATTAAAGCAAAACACATTCAGGGGCAGATTTATCAAGGGTCGAATTTCGAAGTTCAAAAAACTTCGAAATTCGACCATCGAATAGGCTAGTTCGACATTCAAAGTCGAATTCGTAGGATTTTTAATATCGTACGATTCGAACGATTTAATCATACAATTTCACTTCGACTTCTAAAAACTTAGCCAAATGTTGGCTATATGTTCTAGGAGGTCCCCATAGGCTAACATAGCAATTCGGCAGGTTTAAGGTGGTGAAGTGTTGAAGTCGAATTTTTTTAAAGAGACAGTACTTTGATTGTCGAATAGTCAAAGCATTTTCACTTCTAATTGAAGTCAAGTCCAATTTGGCCTATTCGATGGTCGAAGTACCCAAAAATTACTTCGAAATTCAACGTTTTTCAATTCGAATATTCACTTCGACCCTTAGTAAATATGCCCCTCAGTGTGATTTTCTTAGTACTTTTTTCCTGTAGTTAAGATCTTTGTTATAGTGTCATTATATAACTTCTCAGCTCGCCTGATTTCTCTTTCTGTATGCTGCTCATTATACTCTGTTAGCCACTCATTAGCATGCATTATACTTTTCCTGCCTGTTTTGCTGTTCCTTCATTGATTACAGATAGCTTTGTTTAGGTAGATGTATTCCTTTTTTATAGATACATTATCAAGTCTTTTTTTCCATTAAAATCTAGCAAGTTACATAGAAGGCTGTCTAATTGAGAATAACCAGTCCTTTAATGGGGTTGTTCACCTTTAAATTAACTTTTACTAGGTTATACAGAATAATATTCTAAGACAATTTGTTTCCATTTTTTTTATTATTTGTGTTTTTTGAGTTATTTAGTTTTTATATAGCAGCTTTCCAGTTTGCAATTTCAGCAACCTGGTTGCTAGGGTCCACATACCCTAGCAGCTAGACATTAATTTATTTAAGATACTGGCATATGAACTGGAGAAGGTTTAAATAGAAAGATAAGTAATACTATAGTATCAATAACAATACATTTCTAAAAAATCAGAAGAAAAAGGCAAATAATTCAAAATCTATAAAAAAAGAACAACATGAAGGCCAACACGTTGCTTAGAATCAGCCATTCTATAGCATACTAAAAGTTAACTTAAAGGTGAACCACCCCTGCAAAGGGATTCAGTTGTGAACCAACCTATCATTCATTTCATGCATCTAAGAATTTTTAATCTTCTGCAAAACAATCCAAATCTTTTGCAGAAAAACACTTCTTAATATCATCAAACTGCACATTTTACTCTGCTTATTCTCCAGCAATCCTGCATATATATCAGAGAGCATACGATACACCTTAATGCATAAAAACAACACAAACATACTCTGATACAGAATTGGACACATCCCAGCTCTTCTTTCGATTGCATGCCTGTAATAGTAGATAGTAGAAGACTTTTCCTGCAAACAGTAATTAAGTCAGTGTATATCATACTGTGAAACTTGTGAAATTCCCATTAAGCATATAATGTTTAAAGAACCAATAAATTTACAAATTTTTCAGTGTATTTGATGTTCATTCTGTTTATGGAAAAATGCTCATTGCCTATGGAAGAGCCACTATAGAAATAGGATTCTAAATAGGGACTAAGTTTAGACTGTGTAATATAGATAATGTATCTGTCCTTTCTGGCATTTACTGAAAAATAAGAAATCTAAATGGATGGTATTTACAAGAGTATCTGGTCATTCAGTATTCTGGCATTTGGGAAGCAGAGGGTTCATGCAGTTTTCTCATGATGTGTCTGATCTTTTATTTAGTAGGTATCACGGCAGGGAACTTCCTGTCACAACTCTCTGCATGTCAATGTATATTTTCTCACTGCATCTCATGTGACTACACAGCCTGGATCTCATAAACACGAGTCCACATTGAAACCATTAATACTTTGGAATTGGATTATTTAAAATTTTAAACACAATTAAAGCTAGAAGTGTCCATATAACACAATACTCTCCACTCCTGATCTGATCATAGCAAGAGCTGATCATTGCAAATAATTTTATATTGTTCTTGGAAACGGTTGAGTTATGGATTATTATGGAAACTCTAATTAGGTTTAGTAATTGTTTTAATCCAAATAATCCCCATAGTACATTCAAATCCTAAAGGTCTGATTACAGAACTAGCTGCATTCTGGTTATACGTGTTTTTCCTTTTGAATCACTAAGGCCTCTTGCCCTGGGGAGCTTGTGAAAAGTTTTTGTCATACAGTGTTTCTTTAAGAATCCATTTCTGATTTGCTGGACTGCAACTCCTGGTGTACATTGACCCTTGCCAATTTGTTGGATTGTGTTTCGGCAACATTTTGGTGAAGCAACACTGCTATGGCTGTCCCCTTAACTATTGAAGAATTATACTTACTGTATATTGCTGCATCTGCAGCCCTCCAATTCTGGTTAAACAACAAGCCCCAGAAACCCCTGATAGGATTTCTCTTCACTAAATCAAGATGACCTTGCAGACTGTAGATTATAACATAACATTTGCATCTCCATACTTTACGCCTACTAAAAAAAACATTTAAACATTAAATAAACCCAGTAGGATTGTTTTGCCTCCAACACGGATCAAATATATCTTAGATTAAGTTTTAAAGGAATGGTTCAGTATAAAAATACCATAGAAACTTGGTAAATAGATAGGCAGTGCAAATTAAAAAATGTTTCCAATATATTTAGTTGGCCAAAAATGCTGGAGTGACTGGATGTCTAACATAACAGCCAGTACCCAACTTCCTGCTTTGCTGCACCCTTGGTTTCCACTGATTGGTTACCAGGTAGTAACCAATCAGTGACTTGAGGGGGGTCACATAAGTCATAACTGTTTGCTTTTGAATCTGACCTACATGCTAAGAATCAATTGCAAACTCACTGAACAGTTATAGCCCATGTGGGCCCCCCTTATAGTCAAAGCAGGAAGTTGGGTTCTGTTTTATTAGACATCTGTTCACTCCAGCCTTTATAGATTACATTTTTGTAACTAACTATATTAGAAACATTTTTTATTTTGCACAACCTATCAGTTTAACTAGTTTTTATTTATTCACTGAAGTGTTCCTTTAAGAGCTTAGTTGTCAAGTACAAGTAGGATTTGCCACCCATTTGGTTTTCACTCACACAGACCAATTTTCAGAAGAATTTTCAAATTAAGAAAACCGGGCAGGATTCCCCTAGATTGTCTTGCTGATTGGTCAATCGCCATGTCATCACCCTGCCCCCGATGTCATCACTCTGTTCCCCCGTGATGTCACAGGCACAACCCCTGTGGCATCCTGCCCTGTTGGGGATGGGAAAAGGTGGCAACCATAAGTAAAAGTTCTATCTTTCACTTATATTATTGAGCATCTATATTTCTCTTGTTAGTCCCTCTTTTACTACCTAGGCATGACTAGTCCTTTGGTAGACATTTGACATTTGTGAGTCTGTTCCATGATGAATACTAAATTGTTAGCATGGGTAAACAACAGATAGTTTAGAATTTATATTGTTCCAAATGGTTACTTATTGGTGGAGTGATGGATCAGTTCCCTCATTCTGAAGGTGCACCTAAACCCTTTTAGGATTCCCAAACCAGCCCAGAAATGCAGAAATTTACACCATTTGTAAACTTTCTAAACTCACTTGCCACTGTGTTAATGCCAAATAGTCTGCCAAATAGCTTCTTGTAGCATTTTCTTACAACTGACTGCCCATAAAAGCTATTACTTGTATTTTACATGATTTTGCTGAGCAATTAGCTCATTTTGGAATGTTATACCATGCAATAATCTCCCGAAAACCAAGAGGGAAGTTTGCTGAACAATAAATGGCTATATTGTTCCAAACCAATAGTTACTCGAATGTTATGCAAAAACTTTCTTGCTAGGATTCATCTATATTTTCTCATTATAAAGATGCTACCCTACTTCACTTATGTTTTATGTTTTAATTCCCCTATTTTGCTTGCTTAATGCCTTAATTATTATTGAGAGTCTCAGGTACTCATTTGTTAAGATTTACAAATGTTTATCTTTCTTTGTGTTCAACCTGATGGATGGAACCCTCTGTATTTTGGCTCTCTGATACAATTATCTTTCTGTGTAATTTGTCTGGTAATGAATAGGCTAAGCTTTAGGATTAGAATGGATCAGCTCCAAAATTAAACTAAACACACATTTTTGAAAATGTTCTCATAATGCCACCATAGAATGAGAGAATGAGAATTACAGACAGCAGTGTTGCAATTAAAAAATGGAAAACAGGGCTCCTTGGGATTTATGTATTACGTTCAAGTAAAATGCATTCTGTCTGTGTAAGCAATGGCATGTTAGAAAGATTTAATGATACTGTGTTCTGCAAGAATCTAAAAAAGAATATGCGAGTGTATATGGATGGGGGGGACAAAATGAAATACAGGGTGTAAGTGCTCTGTTGAGATATATTATAATTACAAATACATGTGTGAATATCTTAAAACAATATGATTTTTCCATCATGCATATTCACAATATTTAGGATTTTTTTTTTTGAGCCATTCATGTATGTAGTATACTGACTGTACAATAGGCATCCTAGAACCAATATATTTATGTGTATATGAAATACTGTGATTACAAATAATACAAGTGCAGCCTGCATCTGATATACACATATAGATATTTCTTTAATGTGAAACAAGCACATATACACAGTGCACCGTCATTCTGCAGCATTTTGGATATGTTTTGCGAAACCATGAGGCTTGAACAGAAGACTAGAGGAGATGAGATTAAGGGTAAATTATTCAAATATTTGTCCAATGCACTATGTTTCCAAGGAAATGCATTATCCCCAATGAGCTATTGACTTACTTTATTCCTGTTGTCTCTGCGCCAGCAAGCCCCCCACCTCCTACCAGTGTGAGTGGCATCTTTCACAATTCTATCTGTTGGAGATTAAGCTGCTAATTAATAAGCACTCAGCCTGCTCACAGCACGAGATCCTTCATTGCCATAAACCCCGCTCCTACCTAGGATATCCGCGTGCGTGACTGTTTGGAAAGGTTTACTAATCCCCCTTCTGAATATAGTCAAGGAAGTTGAGGACAGAGAGATACTGAAGTATATAAGTGAATTAGAACGTTAATCCTTTCATTACAATAGGTGACATTATCCACCCCACAAAATTATATTTATAAAATTGTTTCTTCTTAATGAGAGCCTTTGCCTTTGTAGGATAAAGCTACTCAATTTGCTCTGTAGGTTTACCGATGGATAGTGGAAGATGTACAAAGAAGTGAATTGTTTATTCTGCAGTATTTTAGGGGCAGGCAACCTTTGGCACTCCACTTGTTTTGTATCTAAAACTCCCAGCATCTCCTTTTACTGTTCCCTAACAAACCCAAACATGTTCCTAATGACATGCACCATGTAAAAACTATATATGTTTAAATGAGATGGGAACTTAATAATAAAATATATTTATTTTGCATGGTGCTTGTCTCTGACCGCCATGAGTATCATTGTTCAGTTTGTTATAGTATAGGAGCCGTGGCCGGAAACCCATTATCCAGAAAAATCCAAATTACAGGAAGGCCCTCTTCCCATGGATTCCATTTTAATAAAATAATTCAAATTTTAAAAAATGACTTTCCTCAGTAGTACAGGTATAGGATCCGTTATCCGGAAACCCATTATCCAGAATGCTCCGAATTACGGAACGTCTGTCTGCCATAGACTTCATTATAATAAAATAATCTGAATTTTTATTCCAATTTTAAAAATGATTCCCTTTTTATCTGTAATAATAAAACAGTACATTGTACTTGATCCAAACTACGATATAATTCTTCCTTCTTGGAAGCAAAACATCTTATTGGGTTTATTTATTGTTTGCATGATTTTCTAGTTGACTTAAGGTTTGAAGATCTAAATCATGGAAAGTTATCAGTTATCCGGAAAACCCCAGGTCCTGAGCATTCTGGATAACAAGTCCCATACCTGTAATAAAACATTACATTTGTAGAATCCTATTGGGTTTTATTAATGTTTAAAAGATTTTCCCAAGCATTCTTGAGAAGAGGTACCATACCTGCATATGCTCTTAGCAGCAGAAGAACAAAACATAGCACAAAGTTCAAAGTATTCTAAATGTGCATGATTCTAGATAATTTTTTGAGCCCTAATCGTTGCCTGTCCATTGCAGTTTATCATATATATACATTATAAATTGGATCCTCCAAAGTGCATCCTGCCTACTGTGTATTGATATATTCCTTCTAGTGCCAAACATGTACACAGCATTATTTCTATCACTAGAATACTGGTTACAGCATAATATCAGGAACCAAAAACTAACCAGTATCCAGGTGTTCACACCAAATTGAGTGATTTAGTATTGGTAGGCATGATTCTTACTGGATAATCTTGCATTGATACAGGATACCTACTCAGGAGAACTATGGGGTGCTTTTTATAATAGATTATAATTAATTATCTTTGCACATAATAAGCGCATTAAACAGTTTAAGCTATCACACAATAATTTGCAAGCATTTTATAGGTGGACTTTATTCCTAGTGATACCTTCAAGCCAAGTTAGACACCAGTAATAAAAGGCACTAAGTTTGCCCAAGAGCAGTAACCCAACCAATAAGATGTTTTTCTAGGTGACCAGTAAATGCTACCTGCTGATTGTCTGCTATGAAATACTGCTCCTGGGCAATTTAATGCAACTATACCCGAGAAATCAGAAACACTTAGGCCTAGCATACTCATTATGTTTTACCAAGAATTCTGCACTAGCAGTGGCTTAAATAGACATTTAAGCAAACTGTGTTTAGGTTCTCATAAAGAGACAAAAACTGTGCAAATTAGGCTGTAGCATCTGATTATTAACCATTATTTTTAAGCACGAAGCAAGAATATGAAACACCATCCAGCATATTCCTGAATAATTTTACCATGCAATAGAATACACAGTTTTTTTTTCTGTACTACCTTCAAGCTTTACATGATTCCCTAGCCCCATTGTTTTGTATGAATGATGAAATATTCATATCGATTTACATTCTGTCTGAGATCACTGTTGGCATACATGAAAACATCTCCATTGCACCCGATATTCAATAATGCTGCTTGTGTTTGAGAATCCATTTCTTTGCTCATTTCAAAATCTAGTTTTTGTGTACATGCTACAGTCTGTGTTTTTTTTTCTTTCTGCCACTTCTAGTTAACTTCCTGCTCTTGACAGGTTTGGGTTTATGTGCAGTGCAATTATATTTTTTCATTATCCACAGCAGAAATGCAGAAAGTATTGTTATAGTTGTTTTCTTCATATTGTTTCAAAACTCTGTGGAATAAGTTATGTAGAAATCATTGTTGAGAGATGCACATGAATTCATCTGTACAGTAGGTTTCAAATGCCATTGCCATTTAACTTATAGCTTGTGCATGATATAAAGTAATAATTTTAGCAACCAACAATTCTGATCAAATTCACACTATCACATCTTGCTAGCTACACACATATGTCATTTAAAACTGGAATCGTCAACCTTTGGTTGTTTTTGAACTGCAGCTTCCAGTAGTTGGAAGATATGGATTAAGAACTGCAAGAATCAGGCTTGAATGTAATTTTGCTTTCGATATACACAATTTGTGGATCCTGCCAAATACCAGAAGAGCTGCGATATGGTCTCACAGACTGCTTGGCTTTCTGTGTACTTGAAATGCCAGGGTCTATTTTAAATTCCAGTACCCTGCAAGGAATATGATGATCAAAACAGCTATGCTCCCTTCTACAACTGCTTTGAAGAATCAAGAAATCAAGATCATTTGTGTATAGGGTTGCCACCTTTTCTGAAAAAAAATATCGGTCTTCCTATATATTTATATTTTTTTCGTATTAATAACATTGGGATCAACCATCATTTTTATTGGCTAGGCTGGTAAAATACCAGGCAGATGGCAACCCTATTTTTGTACAGTGAAACTTTTTTCACACTGTTTAGCATGTTTAATAATGATAAGTAGATATATACTCGAGTATAAGCCGAGTTTTTCAGCATCCAAAATGTGCTGAAAAAGTCTACCTCGGCTTATACTCGGGTCAGCGGGCAGTAGCTGAGATTGCAGTCACTTTTAATCATTCCTATACCAACAGTTCACTTGGGGAGAGACTGCAATATCCCACAATGCCTTTTGTTGGTTATATGAAAGAATAACAGTGCGCCCTCTGTTGGTTATATGAAAGAATAACAGTGATTGCAATATCACACAGCGCCATCTGTTGGTTATATGAAAGAATAACAGTGCGCCCTCTGTTGGTTATATGAAAGAATAACAGTGACTGCAAAATCACACAGTGCCATCTGTTGGTTATATGAAAGAATAACAGTGTGCCCTCTGTTGGTTATATGAAAGATTAACAGTGACTGCAATATCACACAGCACCCTCTGTTGGTTATATGAAAGAATAACAGTGCGCCCTCTGTTGGTTATATGAAAGAATAACAGTGACTGCAATATCACACAGCACCCTCTGTTGGTTATATGAAATAATAACAATGTGCCCTCTGTTGGTTATATGAAAGAATAACAGTGACTGCAATATCACAGAGCGCCATCTGTTGGTTATATGAAAGAAAAACAGTGACTGCAATATCACACAGCACCCTCTGTTGGTTATATGAAAGAATAACAGTGCGCCCTCTGTTGGTTATATGAAAGAATAACAGTGACTGCAATATCACACAGCACCCTCTGTTGGTTATATGAAATAATAACAATGTGCCCTCTGTTGGTTATATGAAAGAATAACAGTGACTGCAATATCACACAGCGCCATCTGTTGGTTATATGAAAGAAAAACAGTGACTGCAATATCACACAGCACCCTCTGTTGGTTATATGAAAGAATAACAGTGCGCCCTCTGTTGGTTATATGAAAGAATAACAGTGACTGCAATATCACACAGCACCCTCTGTTGGTTATATGAAATAATAACAATGTGCCCTCTGTTGGTTATATGAAAGAATAACAGTGACTGCAATATCACACAGCGCCCTCTGTTGGTTATATTAAAGAATAACAGTGACTGCAATATCACACAGCGCCCTCTGTTGGTTATACGAAAGATTAACAGTGATGGCAATATCACACAGCACCCTCTGCACATGGTAGTGGGACAGTGGGACAATGCACACAGTAATCCGTTTGGCAATTCTCTGTCACCATCAACTTTGCAAAGAAGTCTGGTTGATCACTGGGGGGGTCGCTTTGCCAGAATGTGCGCTGCTGGGAGACAGGGCTGTAGTTGTGTGTAGGCTTATACTAGAGTCAATAAGTTTTCCCATTTTTCGTAGGTAAAATTAGGTACCTCGGCTTATACTCGGGTCGGCTTATACTCGAGTATATACGGTAAGCAGTAATTACAAGAGTTGACATTTTCATCACAGGTATTATACGTGGCCTGATGTTGAACGCAGGCATATATACAGGTATGGGACCTGTTATGCAGAATGTTTTCAAAATTTTAAATTATTTGATTAAGATGGAGTCTATAGGAGATGGCTATTCAGTTATTCTGAGCTTTCTGGATAATAAGTTGGAGCAATAAAGACTTTTGCTGTATTGTTTTATAAATACTCGTGCTGTGAGTGCTTTCTGCTATTGGAATCTAGAATTCATGGTGAGTAATAGCCTTTGCTATTACGAGTGGTGAGTGACGATTTACACAGAATATGTATCTATAAATGTGTTCTTTTGATCTTTCTGTTCTGGAATATAGCATTTTTACTATGTAGTATCCTGTTGGGAACAACTATCTAGACACTTTTAAATACCAACCACTTAAACACATAGGGAAAGTCATATGGGATGGTATAGTATTTTGCACCATGGATAGAAATGTGCAAGAATAACAATGTTCTTTATTATTTATTGTTTTTATCAAGCCATTTTGTTACAGGTTTCAGCACCTCTTCAAGTTACTATCCAGTGTGGAAGAAACACATGGCACAGCAGTTGCAACCTCTTACTTTTGTCATGATAATGAGATAAATGGTGTATGAAATGTGGGAGTATATTTAATTATCATAACAATGCAGTGCCCCATACAAATGAAAAATGACACCGCAAACATCAATAATCCCATACTCCCCTTCAGCACACTAAAATGAGAGGTGTCTTTATATATTCTCTACATAATGAATAGGTATAATAGCCCTGAATATTTATTTCACATGCCTGCATACCTTTTCCTTTTCCTTTGTGATTGAATCACTTGTGAAGCACTGCATACCATTAATATCTGCATAATCTTAATGTCTCCCCAGTTATAACTGAACTACAATTATAGGCATGCACTCTTGGGGGGTACTTAAAGCTGGGGATTGTTGGATAGTTGAAGGATGCATACACTTGAACTACATCCTACTAACTGATTAAAGTTTTATTAGATCAATAAAATCCATAATGTGGTTCTTGCTGTGATTTGATGAACTACAGTACCTAACATCCTCCAAAGGTTGCCAATAGGAATTTCAATTGTAAAAATGCTGTACAGACCTACAGTACAGGTCTATCATCAATGCCAATAAATTGCATTTTTAAGCACTGAGAAAGAATTCTATTTTCTCAGCCAAGTACTGAACCAGCACAGGTACATTCTGACTTACTTGTAAAACTCTTGGAAACTCTTTCCATGTTACCAATGTTGAGAACTAAAATTAAGATGGTTTGACCCATTCTGCATCAAATGTGTATTTTTGTTGGTTTAGCAAAAAATAGTGATGGGCGAATTTATTCGCCAGGTGCACAATTTGCTGCGAATTCCCACGATTCGCCACTGGCGAATAAATTTGCGAAACTGCCACGAAAATTTGCCAAAAATTTGTCAAAAACAAGACGCCAGCGCCATTTCGCAAATTCGCAAATTTTTCGTCGGAGCGAAACGGGACAATTTCACCTATCACTAGCAGAAAGATGTTTGCCAAGAGTTTCTGCTAATTACCAAGGAAATATGTTAAATTAATAGTTTTCTGATGAATATTTAATGCTGACCTTTAAGCGCCTATCATAGCATTTGTATTACAGTAAAGGACCTTGTTATTTGGTGAGTACTCATGAGATTGTCCTAAAAAAATAAAGCTTGAGAAACTGTTGGTGAATATAAATATAAATATCACAAAGACTCATTAAAAGAAGAACCCTGATATACCATTGAATATGTACCCTATGGCTAGTACAACTAAGATTTATAAAACTGTAATATGTTTGCCAAGCTTTAGGTTAGCATTCAAAAATGTCCCTGTAATCATTTTCTAAACAGCAAAAGAGAATGAATGACTCATTTTGCTTTGCTGTCTATTTTAAAGAATTGTAGGGGGATATTTATCCAAATAAAAAGTCTGACCAAACTAGAATCCACGATTTGACTTTATTTATTTTTTAAAAAGCACAAATTAATCGGTTCTGGGAAAACCCTGAAAACATTATTTACGATTCTTTTCGGGTTTTTGTCAAAATGATCGGATTGTCAGCGCAGACCATGATAACTTCCAATAAGGATAGGGTTCTCTCCTATTGTTTTATATACAACTTCGGCAGGTCTGAGATGGTGGATTTTTGGATTCAGACTTTTTTTTATAAAAAAACACAGTATAATTAGAGTTTTGTCCCAAAAAGCCCCACTGGATTTCAGTAAATAACCCCCTAAATGTATATAACAGAGAGTGCATATTGACACATGCACTTCTACATGGTTGCCAACACATCCATCATGCCTGTTCTGATTTATATTACATCTGCATCTATTGACACTGGAAAACCGTAAAGTTACTACCCCCCTTGACCTGGCATTAGCGCTAGGGTTCACACAGGAGGTTGTGTCAATAGGCACACTAAATCTGAGGCCAGCAAATCAGATGCAAATGGTAATTTGATAGAGCCTAGAATATGCTAGATGCAATGTGCACACAAATTATGGCAGACTCAATTTAGTGCATGGCCAAAATTATGCTGGAATTTTGAGAAAATTGCAATTTTCACTTGAGATTTGCTTAAAATCTGCCTATTTAACAGATGTGTTTTTAAAATGTAGGTGCTATTGTACTAATTGTCTTATATGGAGATTAAATTCCATAGTTGGAAATATGGAAACTCCGACTTTAAGTATGCCAACACATTTCATGGTGGAAAGATATCACAGTTTTATGGCAGGTGTTGGACTCTTCATCAGCCCCATACATTCTAATACTTATTCGAATTTAATAGGATGTAAACAAAGCTGATAACAAAGCAGTTGTTTGTACCAGTGGAAAATGATAGTTGACTAACACACAGATTGTGATGGATTTTAGCAGGAATATACTATTAGAATGAGGGGTACATACTAATCACCCATGTAATAGCAGATAATTAAGAAGTAAATAATAAAAAACAGAATTATTAATGATCCACTACAGCTTGGGTGCAATCTCATTAATATAAAAGATACCCTTTTTGTGAATTGTGACACGGTTATCTCAAAGTCATATTGCCCCTGCAGTCCTTTTGGTATTGCCCAAGGTTCCTTTTCCTTGCTATCAAGGCCTACTGCTACCCCTAGGAGTGTGGAATTATTACTTAAAGCGATACTAACACGTTCCTATAAAAATCATAGGAATGTGTCCATATAAAGTAAATGCTGCACCCAGAATCATTCCCAACAAAGCCGCCCCAAGCCCGGCAACCTGTGTGCAGCAGACCGGCTGACACTACTAAAATGATGCTGGGCTAGGGTGGAGTGATCCTTCCATAGGCTGAAGTCCTGTTTTCATTCGTAATCAGCCTATGGAAGGATCACGCCACCCCCAGCCCAGCGTCACTGAAACGGTTCAGAAGATCATTAAGCAGTGTCGGAGGGTCGGTTGAACGCAGGTTTACGGGGCTGGGAGTGGCTTTTGCGGGGAGGGGGGGCTTGATACTGGCTTGATACTGACATGTTACTGTTATTTTTATAGGAACGTGTCAGTATCACTTTAAAGGGAAAGCATGATTCCTGGATAAAACCCCAGAGACAGGTTAGGCATATTGAGGGTTTAGCTGAATAGAGATGTAGAATCCATCAGCTTTCAACAGTTGCTTATACAATTTGAAAAAGCCCAGCTGTATTTGCATACAACAGAAGCTCTAACTCAAGCTAACAAATAGGTTATGCTAATCATTATTCTTAGCAGAACTCTCCTGCCAATATCAATAAAGCTGTAATATTAGATCTACCCGCTGAAAGCTAAGAGTTTTAGGTTGGGATTGCTTCTTCATACAAATAATTATTTACACCATGTATATGCAAAATCCTATTATATTTATTAAAAAGCTACACCATCCATTGTTATAAATAAAAGATAGGTTTGCAGAATGCACTGCAATACTCTCCATAGGTATACAATAACTTCGTTATATACAATTTTAATGAATACACCGGTATGGGATTCTTTATCATGAAACCTGTTATCCAAAAAGCTCCATATCTCTCATGGGGCAGATTTACTAAAGGTCGAAGTGGACGTTGCTAGTGAAAATTCGCAGAAATTTCATCCACAGGGACATCGACAATTTATTAACAGGTGTAGATGACAATTCACTAGCAAAATAGACAGTCGATAGCGCACTTTTGCGCCCTATCACCAGGCGTATTTTTGCTCAGGCGAACGATCGTTACTCTGTAAATTCACTAAATGCAAATTTTTTTCGCCAGAGCTTCCTTCGCCACTTTAAACCAAACAAACTGATAAAATGAAGCTTCATCCCCCTCAATCTTATGCCAGTGACATCATATCCTGTATGTCGGAGACTCATAAAAGTTGTAAACAACAATGGCGTTTTTTCATTTTTTTTAAAGCTGGATTGCCTTAAAAAATCCTAACTATTAAAGATTTTTGTTTTAACATTTTTTCCCAACCATTTGAGAGGCATGCCACATTTGTTTTAGGGTGGGCTCATGTCTAAGGCATTAGAGGATCTCTTTTGCCTTTATTTTGCTTCCTTGGACATTTGAAATAATAAGTGGCCACTTCAAGCATTTGCAGCAACATCTCTAATAAAGACGTCTATACAACCTTCATGTACCCGCCCTATTCAAATTGACCTAAGCGTAAGAGTACTAACGAAGTTTACTATCTTGAATCTATATACTATCTTGAATGAAAAAAAATTGGAAGATGCCTACATTTAATTAGTGAGATAAAATAGGTCATATATCTATTTTGGGAAAACTTAACATTTGGAAGTTTACATTTAATTTATATAGTACTGCTCTTCCAGGTACAACAGAGAACCTTAAGGAGCCTGTTTGGGAATATGAATACTTCACATCAGTACTGCACACCAGTATTCATATGATAATACATGATTGTGGTGGTAGAATGAAACTGAAAAGATGGCTTTCAAAACAACTGGGTACTATTATATCATGGTATCAGCAGGAAATTACAGTTACAGTATATTCACCGCATTACAGAACCATACTGACTGAACACTTGTGTATTCAGTTAGCTACTCAATGTGTATGGAGGTAATAAAGCTGCCCTCTCTAGTGCTTAATAGAGATGTCGCGAACTGTTCGCCGGCGAACTTGTTCGCGCGAACATCGGGTGTTCGCGCTCGCCGGAAGTTCGCGAACGTCGCGCGACGTTCGCCATTTTGGGTTCGCCATTGTTGGCGCTTTTTTTGCCCTCTCACCCCAGACCAGCAGGTACATGGCAGCCAATCAGGAAGCTCTCCCCTGGACCACTCCCCTTCCCTATAAAAACCGAAGCCCTGCAGCGTTTTTTCACTCTGCCTGTGTGTGCTGAAGAGATAGTGTAGGGAGAGAGCTGCTGCCTGTTAGTGATTTCAGGGACAGTTGAAAGTTTGCTGGCTAGTAATCGTTTTGATACTGCTCTGTTATTGGAGGGACAGAAGTCTGCAGGGGTTTGAGGGACATTTAAGCTTAGGTAGCTTTGCTGGCTAGTAATCTACCTTCTACTGCAGTGCTCTGTATGTAGCTGCAGTGGGCAGCTGTCCTGCTTCTGATCTCATCTGCTGACTGCTGCAATAACAGTAGTCCTTGTAAGGACTGCTTTTATTTATTTTTTTGTTGTTTTACTACTACTACTACTACTACTATAAGAGCCCAGTGCTATTAGTCTAGCAGTGTTGGGGAGTGGGACTGGTGTGCTAATCTGCTGCTCCTAGTAGTTCAGCAGCACCAACTTTAATTTTTTTTTTTAATATTCATTTTACTTTTTTTTATTTTACTACCGCTGTAGTAGTGTATAAGTTGACCTTTTAGGCATTATTTGCCCTGTAGGCATTATTTGCACACTGTTTTCTTCAACCCGCCATTTAGCTGTGTGACCTTGTTCACATTCTGTCTAAATATCCATAATATTACCGTCTCCAGAAAAAACACCGGAGTGACTTTTTTCAAGCAGCCATAATATATTTTACGTAATCCGTATCCACCGCTGTAGTAGTGTATACGTTGACCTTGTAGGCATTATTTGCACAGTGTTTTCTTCAACCCGCCATCTAGCTGTGTGAGCTTGTTCACATTTTGTCTAAATATTGATAATATTATCGTCTCTAGAAAAACCACTTGAGTTACTTTTTTTCAAGCAGCATTCATATATTTTACGTAATCCGTATCCACCGCTGTAGTAGTGTATACGTTGACCTTGTAGGCATTATTTGCACACTGTTTTCTTCAACCCGCCATCTAGCTGTGTGACCTTGTTCACATTCTGTCTAAATATCCATAATATTACCGTCTCCAGAAAAAACACCGGAGTGACTTTTTTCAAGCAGCCATAATATATTTTACGTAATCCGTATCCACCGCTGTAGTAGTGTATACGTTGACCTTGTAGGCATTATTTGCACACTGTTTTCTTCAACCCGCCATCTAGCTGTGTGACCTTGTTCACATTCTGTCTAAATATCCATAATATTACCGTCTCCAGAAAAAACACCGGAGTGACTTTTTTCAAGCAGCCATAATATATTTTACGTAATCCGTATCCACCGCTGTAGTAGTGTATACGTTGACCTTGTAGGCATTATTTGCACACTGTTTTCTTCAACCCGCCATCTAGCTGTGTGACCTTGTTCACATTCTGTCTAAATATCCATAATATTACCGTCTCCAGAAAAAACACCGGAGTGACTTTTTTCAAGCAGCCATAATATATTTTACGTAATCCGTATCCACCGCTGTAGTAGTGTATACGTTGACCTTGTAGGCATTATTTGCACACTGTTTTCTTCAACCCGCCATCTAGCTGTGTGACCTTGTTCACATTCTGTCTAAATATCCATAATATTACCGTCTCCAGAAAAAACACCGGAGTGACTTTTTTCAAGCAGCCATAATATATTTTACGTAATCCGTATCCACCGCTGTAGTAGTGTATACGTTGACCTTGTAGGCATTATTTGCACACTGTTTCTTCAACCCGCCATCTAGCTGTGTGAGCTTGTTCACATTTTGTCTAAATATTGATAATATTATCGTCTCTAGAAAAACCACTTGAGTTACTTTTTTTCAAGCAGCATTCATATATTTTACGTAATCCGTATCCACCGCTGTAGTAGTGTATACGTTGACCTTGTAGGCATTATTTGCACACTGTTTTATTCAACCCGCCATCTAGCTGTGTGACCTTGTTCACAGTTTGTCTAAATATTGATAATATTATCGTCTCTAGAAAAACCACTTGAGTTACTTTTTTTCAAGCAGCATTCATATATTTTACGTAATCCGTATCCACCGCTGTAGTAGTGTATACGTTGACCTTGTAGGCATTATTTGCACACTGTTTTCTTCAACCCGCCATCTAGCTGTGTGAGCTTGTTCACATTTTGTCTAAATATTGATAATATTATCGTCTCTAGAAAAACCACTTGAGTTACTTTTTTTCAAGCAGCATTCATATATTTTACGTAATCCGTATCCACCGCTGTAGTAGTGTATACGTTGACCTTGTAGGCATTATTTGCACAGTGTTTTCTTCAACCCGCCATCTAGCTGTGTGACCTTGTTCACATTTTGTCTAAATATTGATAATATTATCGTCTCTAGAAAAACCACTTGAGTTACTTTTTTTCAAGCAGCATTCATATATTTTACGTAATCCGTATCCACCGCTGTAGTAGTGTATACGTTGACCTTGTAGGCATTATTTGCACACTGTTTTCTTCAACCCGCCATCTAGCTGTGTGACCTTGTTCACATTTTGTCTAAATATTGATAATATTATCGTCTCTAGAAAAACCACTTGAGTTACTTTTTTTCAAGCAGCATTCATATATTTTACGTAATCCGTATCCACCGCTGTAGTAGTGTATACGTTGACCTTGTAGGCATTATTTGCACACTGTTTTCTTCAACCCGCCATCTAGCTGTGTGTATTATCGTTTCCAGAAAAACCAACTGAGTTTTTGTTGTTGTTGTTGTTTTTTTAAAAATAATGCCAGGCAAAGGCAGGCCGCCACGCAGAGGCCGTGCTAGGGGCCGTGCTGCTATGCAATCCTGTGGCCCTAGCAAATTGCCCAGTTTTAAAAAGCCAATGACCCTGAACTCCCAAAATGCTGAAGAGGTAGTTGACTGGCTTACACAGCACACCCCATCCTCTACCGTTTCTAACTTTACCACAACATCCTCCTCATCCTCCACTGCTATGGCCACCCCACGTAACACTTCCTCCACCACCGGTGCCCCTTCTTCACTGGGGTCAGAGGAGTTATTTTCCCATGAGTTTCTTGAACTGAGTAATGCGCAACCATTATTGCCAGAAGAAGATGAAGGAGATGAGGACCTTACACCAGATTTAATTCTGGCAGAGAACACGATAGAGATGGACATAATGAGTGATGAGGAGGAGGTCCCCGCTGCTGCTTCCTTCTGTGATGTGTCAGAAGAAATTGATGCATCTGAGGAGAATGATGATGAGGAGATTGATGTTTTGTGGGTGCCTAGTAGAAGAGAGCAAGAGGAGGGTAGTTCAGATGGAGAGACGGAGAGTCAGAGAGGCAGTAGGAGAATAAGACTTAGAAGAAGCAGGGAGGACAGCCCGCAGGGATCAGTAGGGCAACAACATGTATCGGCACCTGTGTTCAGCCGGCCAACGCACCCGCCATTGCCGCCAATGCCGCCAACTTCTACTGTTACCGCCAGATCGCACACTTCCAAAAAGTCAGCAGTGTGGGATTTTTTAATGTGTGTGCCTCTGACAAAAGCATTGTAATTTGCAATGAGTGCAGTCAGAAACTGAGCCTTGGTAAGCCCAACAGCCACATAGGTACAACTTCTATGCGAAGGCACATGAGCGGCAAGCACAAAGCACTTTGGGAGCAACACCTCAAAGGCAACAGGCAAACTAAAAGCCACACTCCTTCTGGTCCAGCATCTTACTGCTCTACCTCTGCTCTCCTTGACCCGTCTGAACCACCCTCCACTCCGCCTTCCACCTTGACCACCTGTTCCCATTCCCAGTCATCTGCCACCAGCCAAGTTTCTGTGAAGGCCATGTTTGAGCGTAAGAAGCCAATGTCTGACTGTCACCCCCTTGCCCGGCGTCTGACAGCTGGCTTGTCTGCACTCTTAGCCCGCCAGCTTTTACCATACCAGCTGGTGGACTCTGAGGCCTTCCGAAAATTTGTAGCAATTGGGACACCGCAGTGGAAGGTACCCAGCCGCAATTTTTTTTCTAAAAAGGGAATACCACACCTGTACCAACATGTGCAGAGCCAAGTTACCGCATCTCTGTCACTTAGTGTTGGGCCAAAGGTCCATATGACTACTGACGCATGGTCCTCCAAGCATGGTCAGGGCAGGTATGTCACCTACACTGCCCACTGGGTGAACTTGGTAATGGCTGGGAAGCAGGGAATGGGTAGCTCAACAACAACAGTGGAGTTGGTGTCACCGCCACGGATTGCACGCGGTTCTGCCACCACCTCTACTCCTCCATCGCTCTCTACCTCGTCTTCTTCTTCTTCTTACTCTGCTGCTGGGTCCTCCTTCTCCTCCTCCACACCTGTGCACCCCCAGCTCCCCCTAGGCTATTCGACGTGCCAGGTACGCCGTTGTCACGCTGTCTTGGGGATGACGTGCCTGGAAAGCAAAAACCATACCGGATCTGTACTCCTGTCATCTCTGCAGTCACAGGCCGATCGGTGGCTGACCCCACACCAACTGCAGATCGGAAAAGTGGTGTGTGACAATGGAAGCAATCTGTTGGCAGCGTTGAGACTAGGCAATTTAACACATGTGCCCTGCATGGCACATGTGTTAAATTTAATAGTCCAACGTTTTGTCTCCAAGTACCCAGGATTCCAGGACGTTCTCACCCAGTCCAGAAAGGTGTCGGCCCATTTCAGACGTTCCTACACAGCCATGGCACGCCTTGCTGACATTCAGCAGCGCTACAACATGCCAGTCAGGCGTTTGATTTCTGACAGCCAGACTCGCTGGAATTCAACGCTCCTTATGTTGGAACGTCTGCTGCAACAACATAGGGCCGTCAACGAGTACCTTTTTGAACTGGGTGGTAGGACTGGATCTGCACAGCTGGGGATTTTTTTCCCCCGTTACTGGGTGCTTATGCGCGATGCCTGCAGGCTCATGCGACCTTTTGAAGAGGTGACAAATATGGTCAGTCGCACCGAAGGCACCATCAGCGACCTAATACCCTTCGCTTTCTTCCTGGAGCGTGCCGTGCGACGAGTGACAGATGAGGCTGTAGACCAGCGTGACGAGGAGCTGGAAGCGCACGATTTCTGGTCGGAATCACCAGAACGAACCCAGGCACCTGCTGCAACGCAGGGAGAGGTGCCAGAAGTGGAGTCAGAGGAGGAAGGTGGCTTTGTGGAGGAGGAGGAGGAGGACCAACAGGAGCAGGCTTCCCAGGGGGCTAGTGGTGACCTTTTGGGGACCCCTGGTCTTGTACGTGGCTGGGGGGAGGAGACCGTGGATGATGCAGTCCTTGATAATGAGGAAGCGGAGATGGATAGCTCTGCATCCAACCTTGTGAGAATGGGGTCTTTCATGCTGTCATGCCTGTTGAAGGACCCCCGTATCAAGAGGCTTAAGGAGAAGGACCTGTACTGGGTCGCAACGCTACTAGACCCTCGGTACAAGCATAAAGTGTCAGAAATGTTACCAACATACCACAAGTCCGAAAAGATGCGGCATTTACAAACCAGCCTGCAAAACATGTTGTACAATGCTTTTAAGGGTGATGTCACTTCAGGAACTCATCAACATTCCAGGGGCAGAGGTGCCAGTAATCCTGCCACGAGCACACCTGCAAGGACAAAGCCCTTTGGCCAGTCTGTAACGTCAGACATGCAAATGTTTTTCTGTCCAAGGCAGCGCCACAACCCTTCTGGATCCACCCTCAAAGAACGCCTCGACCGGCAGGTAGCGGACTACCTGGCATTAACTGCAGATATCGACACTCTGAGGAGCGATGAACCCCTGGACTACTGGGTGTGCAGGCTTGATCTGTGGCCAGAGCTGTCACAATTTGCCATGAACCTCTTGTCTTGCCCAGCCTCAAGTGTGCTCTCAGAAAGGACCTTCAGTGCAGCAGGAGGGATTGTAACTGAGAAGAGAACTCGCCTAGGTCACAAAAGTGTCGATTACCTGACCTTTATTAAAATGAATGAGGGGTGGATCTCGGAGGGTTACTGCACGCCGGAAGACTTGTTCTGACTTCTATGCAGCTGTCCTTCTCTTCAAGCCTCATGACTCCACACACAGCTGTCCTTTAGCGTCCTCCTCCCTCCGCCACCGTTACAAACTAGGGTGCAAACCCTACTGGTTTAATTTTTTCTGGCCTCTGTGCTTCAGTGGCTGCAACCAAAAAAACTGGGCAAACAATGTCTACAAGGTCAACGTATGGCAAAACATGACTATTTTCAGCATTTATATGGCATATTTTTTCTGGCAACTGTGCTTCAGTGGCTGCGTCCAAAAAAATGCATATTTTCAGCATTTATATGGCATAATTTTTCTGGCCTCTGTGCTTCAGTGGCTGCAACCAAAAAAATGCATATTTTCAGCATTTATATGGCATAATTTTTCTGGCCTCTGTGCTTCAGTGGCTGCAACCAAAAAAATGCATATTTTCAGAATTTATATGGCATAATTTTTCTGGCCTCTGTGCTTCAGTGGCTGCAACCAAAAAAATTTATATTTTCAGCATTTATATGGCATAATTTTTCTGGCAACTGTGCTTCAGTGGCTGCGACCAAAAAAATGCATATTTTCAGCATTTATATGGCATAATTTTTCTGGCCTCTGTGCTTCAGTGGCTGCAACCAAAAAAAATGTATATTTTCAGCATTTATATGGCATAATTTTTCTGGCCTTTGTGCTTCAGTGGCTGCAACCAAAAAAATTTATATTTTCAGCATTTATATGGCATAATTTTTCTGGCAACTGTGCTTCAGTGGCTGCGACCAAAAAAATGCATATTTTCTGCATTTATATGGCATAATTTTTCTGGCCTCTGTGCTTCAGTGGCTGCAACCAAAAAAATTTATATTTTCAGCATTTATATGGCATAATTTTTCTGGCCTCTGTGCTTCAGTGGCTGCAACCAAAAAAATTTATATTTTCAGCATTTATATGGCATAATTTTTCTGGCAACTGTGCTTCAGTGGCTGCGACCAAAAAAATGACTATTTTCAGCATTTATATGGCATATTTTTTCTGGCCTCTGTGCTTCAGTGGCTGCAGCCAAAAAAACTGGGCAAACAATGCCTACAAGGTCAACGACGTTGACCTTGTAGGCATTGTTTGCCCAGTTTTTTTGGCCGCAGCCACTGAAGCACAGAGGCCAGAAAAAATATGCCATATAAATGCTGAAAATAGTCATTTTTTGCCATACGTTGACTCAACGTATATGGCAAAAAATGACTATTTTCAGCATTTATATGGCATATTTTTTCTGGCAACTGTGCTTCAGTGGCTGCGACCAAAAAAACTGGGCAAACAATGCCTACAAGGTCAACGTATGGCAAAAAATGACTATTTTCAGCATTTATATGGCATATTTTTTCTGGCAACTGTACTTCAGTGACTGCAACCAAAAAAACTGGGCAAACAATGTCTACAAGGTCAACGTATGGCGAAAAATTACTATTTTCAGCATTTATATGGCATATTTTTTCTGGCAACTGTGCTTCAGTGGCTGCGTCCAAAAAAACTGGGCAAACAATGCCTACAAGGTCAACGTATGGCAGTTGTTTA
Source organism: Xenopus laevis (assembly GCF_017654675.1). Lineage (NCBI taxonomy): Eukaryota > Metazoa > Chordata > Amphibia > Anura > Pipidae > Xenopus > Xenopus laevis. The sequence goes on from NC_054384.1 coordinate 63,248,003, forward strand.
AAGAGAACAGTAGATTACTAGCCAGCAAAGCTACCTAAGCTAAAATGTCCCTCAAATCCCTGCAGACTTCTGTCCCTCCAATACAGAGCAGTATCAAGCAGATTACTAGCCAGCAAACTTACTATCATCTGTCCCTGAAATCACTAACAGCTCTCCCCCTACACTATCTCTTCCAAGTACACACAGGCAGATTTTTCAGATACATTTTTGCCCTTGATCCCCCTCTGGCATGCCACTGTCCAGGTCGTTGCACCCTTTAAACAACTTTAAAATCATTTTTCTGGCCAGAAATGTCTTTTCTAGATGTTAAAGTTCGCCTTCCCATTGAAGTCTATGGGGTTCGCGAACCGTTCGCGAACCGCTCGCGTTTTTGCGCAAGTTCGCGAATATGTTCGCGAACTTTTTTTCCGACGTTCGCTACATCCCTAGTGCTTAAGACTAGTTTAGGGTCCACGATTGTAATGTTTGTAGTTTAGAGGACAGTATTTCTTGTGTGCCTTCTTTAGGAGTTTCTATAGAAGAGGTTTCTCTCTTATCTCCTTAGTAAAGAGGTGGAGGGAGAGTTACATACTATAACTGAAATACTTTAGAGTATCAGCAGTTGTTTTAAAAGAACATTCTATAAGAGGTCATGCTAGGTGTATTGGTGAGTTATTGGGTAGAACAACAGGCTGCTATACTTGTGGCTTTAGCCCACTCTCAAGGCTATATTTATTTCTCTCTTCCCTTATTTATTCCCCTAGTCTATTCTATTTATGAGAAAGCCATTAGAGGCCAAATAGGCCAGCAGAGAGCCCACTTATACCTGGGCCCTAATGCGTTTCGTGCCTATTGGGGCACTTACTCATAGGCCTATGAGTAAGTGCCCCAATAGGCACGAAACGCGTTAGGTCTTCATGTCCTAATACATTTTTATACTTTTTACATTTGCTTCTTTACTTTTGGATATCCTCACATCCTTTTGGATACAGTGTTTTTGGTCTTTGCACCTTGGGACTGAGGTGAACTGTGAGTGCATTCTCCCTTATTTTTTTCATTATATTTTTGTATTTTTTTTAATACTTATTTGTTGAGTGCTACAATAGATATTTTTTGCCACGTGGCAGTAGCACAAACCTAAGTATTTTTACCCACTGAGAGTTTACCTGGTATACTGATGGGCCAGTCTGAAACTGGGCAAAGTCTCTAAACAAGATTAACTTGACAGTGTAAGGCATTAAGATGCTAATGGAGAAAGAATAGTAAGGGAGTAGGAACTGTGTTACTCCTGTAAACCACAAGTGTGAGATGCTCCTGACAATTTGGTTAAAAAAAAGGCCAGTAAGGTACCTCCTGCACCATATAACTTCAGCACATCTTTATCTGTACAAAGAAATCCAGGCACCCAAATTACTAGTTATGTAAAAAGGGTAAAGTGTCCCTCTCTTAACTGAAGCAATGCCATGAACCTGAAGACTCACATTGCCCACATTCTCTACATTATGTTAACAATGCATTGCTTAGTGGGGTCCCTGATAGTATATATCAGTATTGACTGATATGCCAGAGCTGCCCAATGCTTTTCCTGTAATGGAAAAAAAATGATAAGTTATCCAGCCCTGGGCTTTCAGTTACATATGCTCCCAATAGTAAAAGAAAATATTTGAAATAATCATTGTTAAATCATGTCTGCTATATTCCTAGAGCAGTACATGAGAATTCTGCCCTCTCACTCACACCCTTACTTCTAGGTGGTCCATCTTAGCTCCACTGCAGCTCCTGTGTGACTATAACCGAGCACATGGATCATCTAGATTGGAAGAAAAAAATACATTCATGTGCACTCTCAAAAACTATTCTGACATGATACGAACAGAATGAGGATTCACTACTCCCATACCATCCAAGGTTGAGGTTTTCATGTACCTGTCAGCATGGCTTTAAATGAAAACCCACAGCTATTGTTGATCTGGATCTCCCAGAATCCCTTGACAGCTGAAGCTGTTAAGGGATACTGGGAGTTGTAGTTCAAGATAATCCGGAGGGCTACAAATCTAGTTTAACTGGTTTTACTTTTCCCTTTGCACTGCATATTACATTCTCACATTTTTACCGCATAACAATCAATACTGTCTCTGATCTAAGCTATGCAGGGATTCTAAACTAGATATGACTTTCAGAGAAGTGCTGGTTCTCTGCCCACGTGGTGTTTTGTTATGAAAAAAGCTCTTTCTATGGATTTCTTCTGTGAAAATAATTCTGATGAAAGTATCAGTTAATATATTGAACTGCAGAGCTGGCGACAGAACAGATGGCCAAATGCTGATCAATAGGTGTTAAGAAAGGCCAAAGGGGCACCATTTAACATCTCTTGCTTAATTAGGTGTGACGTCTTGGCAGCCTTTGTTTCAGAAAAATACAGTGTGCTCCATCTTAATTTACCAACATCCATTTTAACATCTTAATTAGCAATAAATGAACCAAAAAATGTAGTTCTGGCAAAACCATAACAACAGCCATAATATTCAGTCCTGCTTTTAGGGGCCTATTTATTAAACCTCAAAAATGTTTTGGTCAAGTATTTAAAAGGGCAAAAAAACTAGAATTATTAAAGGGAAAAAAACAAAATTGCTCCAGCTAAAACCTGTCGAAAACATCTAGAGAAGAAGGGAATATATAAAAAAAGGAAAAATAACCAGGGTAAATTCTCATGAAATATATTTACTACTAATTGTAGATAAGTGTTTGTTTTTGTATAATCCTTCATTTACAGCACAATACAGCAGTCTCAAGTTATTCATACAGACTCATCACAAGGGCATAGTCACAGCTTTTCCTGGGGATGAAGCCAAAGCAAACTGATTTCCTGTAATTAATGGGTAGTTTCCTATTACCCATGAAACTAATTATTGTTTATTATGTGTAATTATACACTGTTGCCTATAAGAGACTTGTTTTCCGTTTTTCCTTGTTTGCACTGAATCAATCCTACATCTTTTCCATGAGAATTCCCTTATGTGAATTTAAGTTTTGAATTCCAGAATATTCTTACATACATAGTCTGTCAAGTAATCTCACCATCGGTACTGGGATTTTCATATTCTGAAATGTTTTTTCCTTCAGAAATAAGTTCACTTGGACTGTGTTTGGTTTTGTATAGCTCTTTTTCTTATTTCGAATGAGTAATGAAATACAAAACATGCAAAACATCATCAATTCATATCCCCAAATGTCTTTATATTTAGGGAGTTATTTATTGAAGTTTTTAATGGGAAAAAAATTAAATTTTTTGAGATTATTACACCCGAGGAAGGAAAAAGTCTGAATTCGAAAATCTAGCATCACAGACCTACTAAAGTTGTATATTTCAATGGAAGAGGTCCCTATCATATGTGGAACTTTTTGTGGTCTGTGCTGAATTTTGCTAAAAAATTTGATGATTTTGGACTTTTAGGGGCAAAAATTCAAAAAATCAGGGCTTTTCAGCAAAAATATCGAAAAAATCTAGTGATGTGGGATAAAAACTCCAAAAAAAGGTACAATTCAGATTTTTGCTCGGTTTTTTTGTTTTTCCCCAATCTGATAAAATTATGCTTTTGTATTAATAAATAAGGTCCAATCATGGATTCTAGTTTGGTCTGACTTTTTTTTTATTAAAACACACAGAAAAATTCAGATTTTGATAAATATGCCCCTTAATGTTGTCCTTGTGATGTGCATATAAGGGTTATGATTTTTTAAAAATTGTACCCCAATATTTATATATAATGTATGCCTACTAAACCATGAGCGATAGGTCCAGCTGCTATTTTATACAGCGATTGGACTAACCTACACTGTGGAGTTGACCAGCCATTATTTGTACACACAAAACAGAAAAAACTGGAACATTATATCTGACTCTCACTCTCTTTGGAATAGATTGGATATGTTGACTAACTAATGAGCATATAAGGTGTATTGACAAAAAAGATATCCAGCTTGTATAACATTTGGGCAAATCGGTGCCAAAACAAGGACTTCAGATTTATCTGAAAAAGAAAAAAAAGAGCACAGATGAGAAATCAAGGTGCCATCGAGTATTGTGCTAATAATGATAGACTAGACAACTGGGGTCACTACAATTTAGCTGTGCAATTTTGCCAGTGTTAAATGGACGGTGTAGAACACAATGACACTAATCAGTGTGGCTGTATTTATTTTAAAAAAAGCCCCTCTCAAAATGATATCAATTACATCAAATATGTGGATTACGTTCAGCCAGACAGGAATATTATTAGCATTCATTTTGCTCTCTCTATAGAGTTGCATTTTTTGCAGATGACTTGATTCTAATCAACATTTTTTGCCGTTGAAGTGGAGCCTCTTTCTTTGTGTTGTCATGGGCCAATGTTGTCACTATCATCTTTACTGAGATGTGGCAGCTAGGGAAACGTAAGAGCCCTTTACCTGCTCCCTGATTGCAATTGCTCAAAGTCAAACTCATTTGAATGACAATTGTTTAATCATGTACCGAAAATCAATTATCGGTATACAACGAAAAGGTTGGTTTGTTTTACCAGTAAAAATTTTGTTTCAATCAGGAGGAATAACACCACATTCCCTTTTTAAGCTTTATCACAAAATACAATGTTTAGTTTATAATAGGGTTTCTGGAAAAACCAAGGGATTTTGTACTATTCTCTGCACATAAGGTCAGGTCACACACAGACTGAAATGAACTATATTGTTGTTAAGCCTGAGTTAGAGAAAACTATAAGTGATACAGAGCTTTGTGAAACTCTAAGTCCCAGTAAAGTCCATACAACACTTAATGGATTTCTGAGATAACATGCTCTTTGTATTGCTTTGCTGTAAATTCAAAACTGGAACGTTATGGCCTCGTAGTAAACAATAAAAGAGTGGCGATTTCTGAAATGGCCAGGAAGAGTCATTCTCTTAATACTTCCATTACATAAATAAATGGGCAAAATAAAAATCTAAGGTACAACAATGAAAAATGTAAAAACTATTATTTAGTAACACAATACCTAATTACAGTGTAAGCTCTATGGGGCAGGGGCATCCTTCCTTTTGTCTCTTTGACACTAAGTCCTTAAAGGAGAAGGAAAGGTTAAAACTAAGTAAGCCTTATCAGAAAGGTCCACCTAAATATACCAGTAAACCCTCGAGTAATGCTGCTCTGAGTCCTCTGTCAAAAGAAACACTGCATTTCTTCCTTCTATTGTGTACACATGGACTTCTGTATCAGACATCCTGCCTTCAGCTTAAACCTCATTGCCCTGGGCAAGAGCATGCTCAGTTTGCTCCTCTTCCCCCGCCCCCTCCCTTCTCTACTGTAATCTGAGCCCAGAGCCATGAATGAGCAGGGAGAGACTCAGGCAGGAAGCTAATATTGCAGCTGCTATCCTAAACAAACAGAGAGAGCTTCTAGAGTTTTTTACTCAGGTATGGTAAAACATTCTACAGAATAAATATAACATTCTAGCTTGCACTATTTCAGATTAATGTATTGGAAATAAAATGCCTCCGTAGCTTTCCTTCTCCTTTAATCTTTACTGTATCTATACGTTGTATATTTGTATTTATTATTGTGATGACCCCTGTTTGTTCTACTCAGTTATTGTTCTGCTGTACAGTGCTGTGTATATACGTTGTGCTATATTAATAAAAATATACAAAATATACATATTATGCTTCCTATAACTTGCCTTGAAAGCACAAGTTCCTATTAGGGTAAATAAGGTTCATTAACAAAGAGGCCGATACAAACACTAGGGGTATTAATGGGCACAAACTTGCACTGGCAATATGCTATTTGGGGAGCACTTTCCCCTACTACTGCTCCACTTTGATTAGTAAATTAGCCATAAGGTGCAGATTAAGTGCTCCCTTGAACAAGTCTTCAGGGTCGCTGAGGTGCTCCAATACTCGCCAACAGAATGGTGCATTAATAAAGGACATGCAAAAGAACTCCTCCACAACTTGAACCTGGATACATGCCATTTCATTGTAGCTGCAAATACCAGATTTGCATGTGACTATGAAGATTTTCATTCATCCAGGTCATGGTATATCTAATATAGGTAAAGCTAAAAACAACTAGACTTGCTGAGTAATCAATGAAGACGTTTCACTACTCATCCGAGCAGCTTCAGTTGAGAAGCTGCTCAGATGAGTAGTGAAACGTCTTCATTGATTACTCAGCAAGTCCAGTTGTTTTTAGATTTACCTATACTAGATATCAGATTTGCATCTGACAGCTGAAGGCACAACTACCAGCGCATGATGGGCAAAAAAATGCATTGTGGACAAGAATCACATTTTGCCCATCATTGCAAATGAGTCCTAATAACAGGGCATGCTTTAAATTGGAGCATTTTTTATGAAGTACAGAAAAGAATATTGTATTAGCATTGTCATAAACGACACCATTTACTCATGACAAATAGGACTCTTGGATAATTCACTGGTATTTTTCCCTATCCTTCGACTGCAGCTCGTGTAATCTGATGAATTCATGAGAATCTCAGCTCAATACTGTAGGGAGTTACATTCTGAGAGCTATACAGAAACACTGGAGTAAGAATGCATTTAAAATGGTAATAGCACTGTGTGAATAAGTATGCAGCAGATCTTAGCACAAGCCACAAATAGCAGTGGGTGTTTTATTGACATATTGCATAAAGAATGCAGATATTTCATTAAAATTGCATATTGTTACTCTTTAACATCAACAGATATAAAGGCAAGACACGAGTTTAGAATTACTTGAGCTTGCATAATAATTCAAATTTAACTTAAAGGTCAATAAACACATATGTTCAGCATGAGCTCAGTGAACAGGGATATGATGAAAATGTATTTCACCTGTTGTTTTCAGTAAATGCATTACTATGAAGGGGGACTTCATTATCTTGCAGTTATAGACTTGCCTAAACAACCAATGCCTCTGGGTGGCTGGCCATGGCCTTTTCGCCACATTCCATAGCCCTCCTATTATGTTAGGTTGAAGAAGCTAGCAAAAGGCAGTAACCTGGGTATGTGGACTGATGTCACCCAAGGGTTTAGTCTAGCTAAGAGACCCATAAATGGGATGGAACCTACCTGAACAGTGCGGGTACATATTTGTCATATAGACCTCTTTATTAGAGATGTTCGTGCAAATGCTTGAAGTGGTCACTTATTATTATAAAGGAATCAAAATAAAGACAAAAGAGATCCTCTAATGCCTTAGACACAAGCCCACCCTGAAACAAATGTGGGATGCCCCTCAAATTAGTTTGAAAAAATTATTAACACAAAAATCTTTAATAGTTAGTTTTGAAGGCAACCCTGCTTTAATGTATGAAAAAACATCAGCGTTTTTTAGAACTTTTAGGACTTTCCGGCATACATGATATGATGTCACTAATGTAAGATTGAGGAGGATGAAGCTTCATCTTATCAGTTCATCAGTTCGCCAGATCTTAGGTGGAGAAGGAAATTCTGGTGAAAGAGGTAACGTTCAATAAAATTTGCCCTTTAGTGAATTTCACTGAGTGAAAATTTTCCTGCTGATAGGGAGCAAAACCGCTAGCAGATTGTCCTCTATGCTTGTTAGTAAATTGGCGATGTACCTGCGAATGGTTTTTCTGGCGAATTTTTGCTAGCGACACCCACTCGCCCTTTAGTAAATCTGCGGCATGAGTTTGTGCCCAATTGGCATGAAATGTTAGGCTACACATTTACTAATAAATAATCCTTACATTTTATAATCACTCTTGCTACTGCATTTATTGTTGGCAGGTCTCCGTACATTCATAATTTTTCCAGACTTGGTAAAAATTGGACTGGGGCTTACGTAGTAAGACTGTATAATATTATATTTTTTTCTGCACTTTTGCATTTACTTGTTTATTCACCCTGTAGCACTTGCCAAACATTAGTATGGCAAAATATAAATGTGAAGTTACTGTTTATCACAAAAAACATGGTGGCAGTTATATTGCAATAACTCATATTCCTTTTGTATACATACAAGCACTTGCAAATATGGTCTGCACTGAGTAACACCTTTAATGGCCTGTCGCAGTATTTCACACATTTCATTTAGTAAATGAAAAGATTAGACCACATTTCATAAAGGTATTTATCAATACTGGTCAAATATGCACCTGCGCAGTAACCAGTGGAAACAAATGACATTGGTTAACCTGCAGCTGGCTGAACAAAAATAAAATCACTGATTGGTTGCTATGGGTTTCTGCCCAGAAGCTATTTTACTCAATACTGATAAATAAGTGCATAGGCTTCTTTAGCTGTTGCTGTGGGATACTAAAAATATAGTATTTAAAAGTATTTACACAACATATTGTATTGCTTTTTGGTGATGTATAATATATAACTTCAGTTTATATTATATTTCAATTAATTATCCAGAATGCTGAATTGAGTTAGAGTTCAATCTGGATAACAGCTCTTTATGTAATAAGGAGCTCAATCATTTACATCTATAACACTGCAATCAATGGGGATTTATTCTAACTTAATATATATGAATTATTTGTTTATATAGGACAGTATGGGAAGTAATGCTGTGGGCTTGCAATCCCATAACCTGTATATTAAAAAAGGTTGTGAGTAATTGAACCTATTTCCACTATTTTATATAATACATACAGTTGGCTCATAATAGTCAGTAACAAACTCTCTACAAGGAAACTTGCCTTGATGTAGGTACAATTTACATTCAAATATATGTACATTGGCACATTAAAATGAAAACATTCTTTCTATATTTAACATCAGAAATGTGCCATGTTGAAATGTTTAAATAAGCATCATATTATAATGGGCTGTATAAGGTTTTCATTGTTACCAGCCAGAAGTACTGGTCCATTTTACACTGGAAAGAAAAATCTTATTAACTCCCAGATGGTGAAACAGTTAACCGAGGGTGTAAAAATAATCAATATATCTTCCTTGTGTTCTGGAAAAGAAAAGGTTTCCAAAAGGTCACTTCAGTGACTGAGCCCTCCCTTGCAGTATCAGCTTTTTAAGTCATTCAGCCCTTTCTTTCATGCAATTCACTGAGGACTAAAATAAGTCTATTGTTGCACGTGTTGCACAGACCTATAAAGGGCATCTAATCCAGGGCAGCATGGATTTCACCTATACAGATGAACTGCCAAAACAGTGATATTAAAACAAATGAGATTGTATTTAACCAATGCAGATATTTTCATGAAACACACCAATTGACATGTCAGGGAAATGAAGATGGACTATTTATGCTATTTTATTATATGCACATCTAGTACAATGTTATCTTTTGCATTTGCTAGCGAGTCTAACACCGGCTCATTTACTACTGGCCGTGTACAAAACCCTTGCTTCTGGAGCAATGGCTGCACTATGCACACTGACTGGGCCAGAGAGACATAAGCAGGTGCTCACTAGCATCTTGCACCCACTGGTGTTCCTTGTATATCTGAACAACGAGCTATGGGTTGTAAATGGGGACGCCTATGCTTATATATTTATATATATGCAGCATTGAAAAGCTCTGGTGGCACTGCCTACAGAAAACTGACACAAATCTTTGCATTAAGTTTAGTGATGGAAATCTCATAAGGACAATTTGCAAACAGCAAAACAACAGCATACATTGCATCTTATTTTTCTTGCCCCATAATAAAAAAAATTAAACCTATCATGGAATACAGGCGTAAGATCTATTATCCAGAATGCTTTGGAGCTGGGTTTTTACAGATTGCTTTCCGTCATGTGAAGAATAATGGTTAAATGATACTACACTAACATTTAAATAAAAGAAGCCCAATAGAAATGTTAAGTCATCAGTGTGTCTTGATGCTAGCTTAACTCATATGAGTTGAGTCACTGATAATACTTAAACACTTATTAATTGCTATTAAGCATGGGGCAATAAGACATGAATGTTGTTGTAAGACAGAAATTCTTCGTACAGCACCACATAGTTTAAAAATGCCTTTATTCACAACTTCATGGAAGTACCTGGTCTGCAACGTTTCAGCCTATGTGTGGTCTTTTATGAAGCTTATGAATGTTCTTGTGCCATTACAGTTGCCATATAAGTAGAGCCAGTCCATAAAGTTTCAAGAATTTTCTAGATTTAGCCCAGATTTCCTCTGATTACAAGATATAGCTGGTTTCTCCCTGCTAACTGGCTTTTGTCAGGAATAGGGATGTAGCGAACCGCCGAGTATGTGTTCGCGAACGCCGTTCGCGAACACCGGCAAAAAATGCGAACAGTTCGCGAACTGTTCGCGAACTTCGAACATCCGAAAATCGTTCGATTCGAACGATCGAAGGATTTTAATCGTGCGATCGAACGATTTTCGTTCGAATCGAACGAAAATCGTTCGATTTTAGCGATCGAATGGTCGAATGGTCGAACGATTTTGACACGAACGCCTATTGGCGAACGTCGCGCGACGTTCGCGAACTTGCGGCGGACGCGAACAGTCGAAGTTCGCGCGAACTAGTTCGCCGGCGAACAGTTCGCTACATCCCTAGTCAGGAAATATAATTTCCCTACATTGCATATGAGGCTTTGAAGCCATAATATAAATATATAGACATAGCAAGTGTTTGTAGCTTTATGTTACATGTAAACATTCTTCAAATAGAACACTCCTGTACATACTATGACAGTCGTTCAATCTATGCAGGTTGCTGTTACCTGTCTATGAGCATGTCAGTTGTCGCCCAGCTGTACTAATAGTTGCCTGGCAGACGTGGCCTGTAAAATATCTATTTACTTTTGTGCCCCAGAAATGATCTTTAAACGTTTGGTGAAGGATATAATCTTGTTCTCCTAAAAACCTAAAGGCACAGAGATGAAGGGATCCATTTCTTGTGTCTTAGAGGAATGAGAAAAAGAAACGTTAAATTGAAAAAAATATTGTAGACGTTTTCAATGATCAAGAGGGATACCATTCAGGACTCAACAGTTTAATTTGCATATTTCCTTATTGTAGTGATTAATTCAAATGTTCAACCTTCTATCAAACCCCTACCCTCTACCCCTATTTTAAACAGGTGATTGGAAAATGCTACATGCTGGTTGTTATGGGTTACTGCACCAATGCAAACGTAGTGCCTTTTATTACATAACCCCATTAATATCTAGTAAACTAAGACAGACAGTGACATTTTTGCGTGCTCCAAAATTTGTGTAATAGAATTACTTCAATGCAATATTCTGTTTTGAATTAAAATATCCTTACAGACATGCAGTGGTATACTTTATACAATATGTACCGATGGACACAAAGTTACTACCTGTACTTAATCTAACTAAGCGATCTTGCACAGAGCAGATTCCAAGATAACATTTATATCTTATTTGCTTTTCTTTCTATCTCACCTTGGAGAAGCTAATGAAATGTCTTTAATTAGCTCGCTGTGATAAATTGTAAGATCACTCTGGTTCAATATCTACTTCTAATGAGAAAGGGAAAAGTTTGTTGTGTTATTTAAATGTACATATAATGAGAATGGAAGAAGGCTGTTGTATTATTCCTTTTCACTTATGTGTTATGTTACACAGGGCATTGGTTAAAATGAACACTACCCTCCATGAGCAGTGACACTTCCAGTTAAACTCTCTGGATACGTGTGTATTTAAAGATCCAAAGATCTAAAAATGGGTAAGGATACACTGAATCCACTATTCTAGCTTTCAGACGAATCTTTCACAAAAGATTTGCCAGAATACTGAACCGAATCGGAATCCTAATTTGAATATGTAAATTAGGGAAAAAAGGGGTGAAAGAGAACCGCTTGTATAAAAATTATTATAACGAACAGAATCTGAATTCTAATTTGCATATGTAAATTAGGGAATCAAAGGGTGAAAGAAAACCACATGGCTAAAATGATTTTACTTCCTGGAGGGCACCAAAGGGTGTAGCTAGGGTGCCAATAACTGGGATGAGGGTTGGCAGGCCAGGGGATTGGTTATCAGGATGGTAGGGTAGAGCTGAAAGGTGGGGTGCAGAAGGGGAGGCTGGTCATATATACAGGGAATTCCTTACCTGCTTCCTCTTCCCTCCGGATCCTGGAGTGCTGGTGGTGCTGCTGCCAGAGGCGTGTCCAGTTCTTCATCATGGCCGATACTCTAGCCACTCAGGTGAGGGACAGAGTTATGCAGCAAGGGACAAGTTGGGTTGAAGAGCTCCTAGCGGAGCAAATTCTAATTTGCATATGTAAATTAGGGAAACAAGGGGTGAAAGAGAACCACATGGCTAAAATGATTTTACTTCCTTTTTGTGTGACGAAAAACCACATAATTTTTACGATTCGTATATGATTCGACCAGGTACTTGGATTCGTCTGAATCTTGCTGGAAAAAGCCTAATCCTGGATTCAGTGTATCCTTAATTTTGGGGGACCACCATCCATGCAAAGAACAGCACTTTTCAGTGATCTTAGGTTGAAAAAACCTTAGTCAGTAGTAATGCCATCAACTTACTCCATTTGACAGAAGCTAAATACATTTCCAGAAGATTGTGCACCTCTATTATTTATAAAATATCTAAATTCTAAATAGTTTTGCTAGCTTTCATACATTGTCTATCCCATAGCAGTATTTAGTATGACTTTACCTGGTACTGAAAGTGAAAAAGGGAATTGTCAACAAGCCTTTCTTCTGAACAAGCCTTTCTTTTTTTGGTCAGAGTGATTTGTGGTATTTTCACCTCTTGAATATAAAAATCACATCAAAGATTATTCAGCTTTTCATCCCACTCCCTTTAATCATGTAGAAAGGAGACCAGGTGGAGGCATTCGCCATTGGTTTGTTATCCAAGTCAATTCATCAAAGCTTCACTTAAGCATATTCTTATATATATATATCTATTTGAAACATCTGACAGGACTGACATCCATTTCTTTTTAACACTACATTAGCAAGTATGTGTCAGATACTTTATTCTCTCTACATATATCAGAATGCTTTCTTTTAGCCCAGAATACAGATTTGAGAATGTAGCAGCTACCCAGGAGCATGGCATTTCTCTAAAACTCAAGGACAAAATCAAACGACAAAGGGCAGCAAGTTTGGATAACAGTAATTCTATTTGAACAAAGCTAATTTAAAACACAGGATATAACCAAATGACATTTTTTTTAAATAAAACACAGGCTATTTCTCTCTGCTAAAATCTAGGCACAAAAGTGAGATATGTGTTGCATTCTACCCCAGTGTGCCATACATTACCTATTCCTGGTCTCTTACTCTATACTATGGTACAGCAGGAGAAAACTGAAAGTGAGCAGCTTACACTGATCTATGGGAAGATAGCTGCTGCCACAAACTATTTTAAAAGCTAAGCCATAGTTAGCAATGCATCCTTCCATGTTTCCAACCAAAGAAAGCAATGTCTGGGCCATATTCATCCAGGTTAAATCATTAAATAAAGGAACAGGTTCAAGTTGACTTTTCTTCACTTCAAATCTCAGTATGGTGGAACACTGAAGCACCTTGCAATAGCAAATTGGAAGCTGGAACTAAGGATCTGCATCTATCCCTTTCTCTACTGCATGCTATTGTGCAGTGTAGTTGCCAAAAACCACTGACCTTTACACCCTGTATTATTTGTAAATATATTATCAAGATTCCAAACTAGAAAGAACGGTCATTTGAGCCCTATTTTTGGTGATAATACAAATTCTTAATATTCCCTAAGCTGCAGTGCAGTTTTTACCAGGTCTAGTAACCCACAGCAGTTGGTATGCACAGTTCACACCATTCAACAATCACAGAGGTGCTAGTGACATAACTTTTAACTGGAAATTGTATTGTTGTGCTCTTTGTACTTTACTTCTGATCCATGTTTTCCTAGTCCAACATTAGGAGAGAGAGAGGTTGGGGCATCAAAATAGGTAGGAAGCCTACTTGTGCCAAGCATCTTGGAAGTGCGAGAAAACATTTTATTTATTTTAACAATAACAATATACTAGTGCATATAAAAAATAGTGCTTCAATACAAAAACAATGACAATGCAATGCATAAAACAATACATATTATATAAATAATAAATAAAATGTAGTGCCATATTTTTCAAAAACACAGCTGCATTGTGCTTATAATATGAAAATACATACTAAATTTCCTACTATGAAACACTACCAATATCCATACATTTGAGTGCATGGTGCATTTATTATAAACAATATGTACTAATGTGCAAAGTGCCATATTGCTAACAAAACACAGCAAACAGAGGGTCACAACATCTAAAATATCCAAATAATAAAATTTATAGGTTATTCAATCCCAAATAATTAAAAAACTTAAAAAGTGTGGTGGCATATTATGATTAAGAAGCCTAATAGCCTGAGGATAACAACTTTTCTTAAACCTCTAATTGGTTGCTATGGGTTACTAGATATGGGAAAACCTTAAAGGGATACTGTCATGGGAAAAAAAATGAATCAGTTAATAGTGCTGCTCCAGCAGAATTCTGCACTGAAATCCATTTCTCAAAAGAGCAAACAGATTTTTTTATATTCAATTTTGAAATCTGACATGGGGCTAGACATTTTGTCAATTTTCCAGCTGCCCCTGGTCATGTGACTTGTGCCTGCACTTTAGGAGAGAAATGCTTTCTGGCAGGCAGCTGTTTTTCCTTCTCAATGTAACTGAATGTGTCTCAGTGGGACATGGGTTTTTACTATTGAGTGTTGTTCTGAGATCTACCAGGCAGCTGTTATCTTGTGTTAGGGAACTGCTATCTGGTTACCTTCCCATTGTTCTTTTGTTTGGCTGCTGGGGGGGGAAAGGGAGGGGGGTGATATCACTCCAACTTGCAGTACAGCAGTAAAGAGTGATTGAAGTTTATCAGAGCACAAGTCACATGACTTGGGGCAGCTGGGAAATTGACAAAATGTCTAGCCCCATGTCAGATTTCAAAATTGAATATAAAAAAATCTGTTTGCTCTTTTGAGAAATTGATTTCAGTTCAGAATTCTGCTGGAGCAGCACTATTAACTGATTCATTTTGCTAAAAAAATTTTTTTCCCATGACAGTATCCCTTTAAGACAAATCCCTTGTTAGTATCTAACCCCATTTATAAGGCACAACATTTGGCCAGGTGTAGTACCTACAGTAACCAATAAGATGTATGTTTTCAGCAGGGGTCCAGTAAATACTACTTAGCTGAATAGTTACTATAGGAGACTGGACTTGTAGTAAACTTCACAACTTTTCTTACATTATACCCACAGACTCCAAATGAGTACAGAAGAAACGGAGTAGTTAATTTACCAAATTGTAGGTTCAACTTGAAATAAATCCAAACTGTGGTATATGTGCTTCCACCAGTGTGTGGAACTGATAACCCATTCCCTGCAGAAATTACACATTTTCCTTTTACAAGTGTCCTTGAAAATGTTTTCCTCTAAAATGGAAATTCCTATTTTACATGACAGAGCTGTGAGCAAAATGATTGTCATGTACAAAACAACTCTGATGTGTATGTTGAATTACTAGTTTGCATAACTGCGTATGTAACAGATGCACCAAATCAGGCAGGAATTGCGGATCCACATAATGAAATGGACAGAGATGGCTTCTTCATTAGTATTACTCACACTGACAAGCTGATCACAGCTAGACAATAATGGTAACAGACACCATGCCTGCAGGCACACCGACAGACTGCAGGTTTCTATTCTATAGTGACCACTAGAATATTAGAATAGCCAAGGGACTCATCAAAAATATGGTGTAAAATGATGCCTAGAAGCTGAGAGGTTGGGCAAGTTCAGCTGAAATAAAACAACTGCCTTTTCACCACAGAAGGTTGTAACTGTGCTATGCGCTGACTTGCCATTCTTGGGGGAGCTGTAAAATAGTATAAAATCATATTAAAAGATTGCAATGCATGTAGAAAATCAAAAAAGCTAACTGCTAACATATTTGTAACTAGAAATATATGGGTTATTGTAACCACTGAAAGGAATTGGATAATTCATGGGCATCACACCTAACTGGTACCATATTGCCAAATATGCTATGCAGCTATGCTGCTCTATGAAATAGTTTCTTGTGCCAAATGTAAACCAATCATATTGGCCAAAAGTTGCTCATGTCTACTCTATATGAAACTCAAATTATGCCAAGATATAGCATCGCCATTCTGTGCCGATTTCCCTTCTTGACTTTAGTGATCTTGTTGACATTCGCTGAGCTTGTGCCCCCCAACATATGGTTTCAACTTCCAAAGATAGAAATAAAAAAGGCAATACATTACAATTCCTTGGTACCAGTTTTATCCACCAACTAATGTACATATAGAATTGTTAGAAATGGTCTTTTCACTGGAAAATGTACACATTCTATATTGCGGGTGGAAGACATGACCTGAGTTATTTTTGTACTTGTAAAATACTTCATTAATAACCTCTATTGCAGTGACATTTTAAATGTTTGGCGTTCAATAAATGTTCTCCCTGATTAAAGGGACTTGTATAAATAATTCACCATAATGTTTATTTAAAGAGCTCAAGTGTTCAGCTTCCTGAATCCCTACCATAACATTTCTAAATGTTATACTTTGCAGACAGGGGGCGCTGAAAAACGAAACACTTTTATGCTCACATATTCAGTGCTTTCTCTCAGCTCTTTTGTTGATTTGCATATATTCAGTGCTGTAGCCTTTATTTAAACTATATGGACATATTTGAAACATTTTCCTTTCTGCCATGCCTTTCAGAAGGGTTTTAGAAGGGATTCTACTACAATCATGGCTTTATCCAGAAAAAATCAATACATACGATATTACTCCTGGATGGCTTTGCAGCTTGTGAAGTTTCCCTCACACACTTTTCATTACACTTTTGTAACAAAATATCAATGTGCTAGAAACAGAAATGTGGATTCATTAAAATTAACTCACTGAAGTTTGCAAAGCAGTGGGGTTAAAATATCTGTTCCATGTTGAAACATGATTTATATAACTTTATAAGATTTTACTCATATGTCAAAAGTTCTTACTGTGTACTCTAAGCTTTTGCAAAAGACAATTGGTGTAAACAGTAGGTAGCCGGCTATATAGATAGCTTTTACACATTCAGAAAGCTGATAAGAATTGAATGCACTTTTATGGCCATGGGATTAATTACACAAGCTTCTATCAGTAACATAACAGTAATTACATTTTACTCTTCATGTCAAGTAATATAATAAAGTGCCATGCTGTGCACAAAATTCTCTTTTTATTGAGCGACAAGACAATAGCAAACAGTGAATGTAACAGTAATCTCTAATTGTATGCATCTACCTGAATTATAAGGATGTGAGAATAAAGACCCACAGTAAGAACACTGGAGGTTATTGAGAATTAACCAGAAGTTTCACAATAGGCCACCGGCTGACTTTCAGCTGAATTGCTTTTGAAATGGAATTATGAAATGATTATATATTGGAATACTATTTATTTAATCTACTTAAATACTTGTTGGCACCCTCTATAAGATACTCAGGTTTCAACCAAAGCAATTGATCACATGAAATGGCAAAATGGTGCCTTGATTATTGACTTGAGCCAAAGTATTCTTTAGAGACGCAGCTAACGTTGTTTTACTCAGCACGCAAGAAAAGTACCTGTACTGTAAATACACATAATATACACACACTTTGCAAATCACTACAGTAATAAAGTAGTATGTAGTCCTTTAATATAGCAGTAAGAAGTCCCTTTGAGAATATATTACACTTCCAAATTCATGTAGTGAATCGAGGACCAGCTTATAACTTGAAACAGCAAATACCCAGTTTGTTGCTCACTGTAGAGATAATCAATCTGCCTGTGAGGTATTAAGACAAAAATCTTGTAGTTGCTAATAAATTAAGTTTGGCTG